>NC_086318.1:244245379-244913593 GCF_036172605.1 Pelobates fuscus
GTATCTGCCTGTAAATAATAGGTGCATGTGGTGTGTCTTTACTTTTGAGATTTTTGCATAGACTGTAAAACAATGGTCCATAAACAACAAGTGTCTTCTTATATACGAAACATATACAATTAGTGATTCGGAATCGGAAGTCTTATTTTAGAAATTAAAAGATTAGAACTATAACTCCTACTAAAGTAAGGCAAACAAAGCACAATGGGTGTCTCGGAGAAATCCTCCATTTGAGATCAAGCAATATACATGGCAACGCAGTCATAACAGCAGTGTAGTGAAATAGGTAGAGTGCAGATGTGTACAGCAGAAAAGTACGAGGTCACACGGTTGAGCAGCAGAGAGAATAGGAGCGTGATTTCCATTTACCCAGCAGCTGAATTACACCTGAGAATATCTGGAAGAGCTGTGTTGATGATCAAACAGTAAGGAAGTCAGTTTAATAGAAAGCCTGTACTTTGAACAAAGGGAGTATTGTGTGAGAATGAAAGTTCAGAGTAGTGATTCTCCTTTACTGTAAGCAGAGTCTTGTCCAATCCAGATGAAGAATTACAAAAGGACCTTTAAGTAGTGAAGCAAGGTTTACGTTATCAGAGTCATAAAACCAGGGAATCAATCCAAGATACGAAGCAGTACAGTGGACATTTAGAACAAGCAGAGTTAGGATATCACCGCCGAGTTGAGAAACTGTCAAGGTATCCCAACACACAAGCAGGAGGCGACAGACACTCTATTAATTCAACACATGGTACTGGACCTTAGAGTGGCCAGGATTAATGTAAGGAATACAATTTGGAGAGGAAACAAGGATACCAATAAACAGGCCAAGGTCAAGCACAAGAAAAGGTAGGATACACAATACACAAAGCCAAGGTCAGGGATTCCAGAGATAAGAGTAGTCAAAATTACTGAGCCAAGGCAAACCCAGAAAGCACACTGAATACTCTAACACACACTCTGGCTATTAAACGACCACTATAGTGACAGTAAAACAAACTTGTTTTCCTGGCACTATAGTGCCCTGAGGGTGCCCCCACCCTCAGGGTCCCACTCCCGCCAGGCTGAAGTTGGAGGAAGGGGGTTAAACACTTACCTTTCTCCCGCACTGGGCTCCCTCAGCGCTGGGGTCTCTCCTCCTCCTTTGGCCGTCATCAGCTGAATGCGCATGTGACGCAAGAGCCGCGCGCGCATTCAGCCAGTCCATAGGAAAGCATTCTCAATGCTTTCCTATGGACGCTAGCGTCTTCTCACTGTGAAAATCACAGTGAGAAGCGCGGAAGCGCCTCTAGCGGCTGTCAATGAGACAGCCACTAGAGGCTGGATTAACGCATAGGTAAACATAGCAGTTTCTCTGAAACTGCTATGTTTACAGCTGCAGGGTTAACCCTAGATGGACCTGGCACCCAGACCACTTCATTGAGCTGAAGTGGTTTGGGTGCCTATAGTGGTCCTTTAAGGATTAAAAAACTACCTATTCATTTCCAAGGACTACATGTCCTGGGCACTGAGGCGAGCGATACAAATTAGACATGCCTGGTTATTACAATTTGGAATACCGATGTGCGAGTACATTTTAAGTAATGCTGTTGATCCTGAATTCTTTTATGACTATGTGACTATGTGTTCCTTTTTCAGTTGTCTTGTTATACCAAACAAAGGGGAGAAAAAGCAAAGTACACCAGTTCTCAAGAAACAAGTTTGCCCTGAATGGAAGCATTCAATAATTTTTAACATTCAGAATCCAAGCGATCTTCAGAATGCTCAACTTGATCTTACAGTCTGGGACCAGGCTTTTGGTGGTATGAATGACCGTTTCCTTGGTGGTGTCAGCCTGAAATCAGGTAAATATATTTAAACCTTGTGATCTGTTTCATGTCAGTGGTCCTGATTCTCCTATACCTACACTACCTCCTGTTTCCTTTTAAAGGTGGCTCAGTTGATATGATTACGCATACTTGTCACATTCTTTTAGATAACTGCCGGGTTTTTTGGTTTTCTCCTTATTTGTTTATTTGTTTTTTGCTTCAGGTACATCCAGCTCCTTTGTTATTTTTAACTATATTTTCCTTTTTGTAGTCACATGCACTCTGTTTATGCCTAGCTGGTTCCCTGTGATGAATTCACATAGTTATATAATAACATATGGGGCAATTTACAAAAGTGAGCATTCGAAGTGTAATTGAGGAGAATTTCAAATTTAAAGCCAAACTGAAAGCATATCTGACTTTTAATTCTCACTTTAGTGAATAACTCTGTTAATAATATTGGCTGAAAAAGATTAAAGTCCATGTAATTCAGCATTTTACATATTTGTATTGTTGCTGTTGATCGAAAAGATGGAGAAAAACCCGATTAGCTACAATTTCCAAATTTGCCACAAATTCGTTGTTGACAACAAATTGGCATCAGCAAGCAGTTGCTCCAAATTTTAACTACTACTTAAATATTCTGTTAAAAAAAAATTACTTTGGCACTCCAGATCTTGTGGACTACATCTCTCATAACACTGAAGTAAGATCAGGGAAGATGTAGTCTAAAATATCTAGAGTGCAGAAGGTTGTCTATCCCTTATCTATGTATTGTAAAAACCAAAGAAAAGAAAAAGTTACCTGCGCTCTCTACTTAATCCCTATGTATATTTAGACAAATCATTTAGTTGCTCCAATTGCCAACGTCAAGGAAGACCCCCCTAAAGCGGGTCCTACACTGACCCTTCAGCCTGCTTCCTTGATCTTCTGGCAAAGATATCTCTAATGAGACAGAGAGGGGTATTTTTTAAATACACCCCTATATACTTATTAACCCTTAATAGGGAAAACATGGGATGGGCGGCAGCATTGTAACAAGGCTGTGTGATACAAAGTAAATACAAATACAAAAAGATAAGTCCTGCGCTCACTCCCATCAGTAGTGATGGGAGTGAGCGCAGGACTTATCTTTTTGTATTTACAGCACAAGTAAACAGAACATTAACCAATCATACAGAGTAGAAAGGCAATATACAGTGAGGGAAAAAAGTATTTGATCCTCTGCTGATTTTGAATGTTTGCCCACTGACAAAGAAATGACCAGTCTATAATTTTAATGGTAGGTGTATGTTAACAGTGAGAGACAGAATAACAAAAAGAAAACAAAATCCATCAAAAAAGTTATTAATTGATTTGCATGTCAAAGAGTGAAATAAGCATTTGACCCCTTCAACTTAGTACCTTTTTCTTGAGCAACTCCTTTGTTGCCTTGGCTGTTTGTTTTGGGTCATTGTCATGCTTGAATACCCATACACGACCCATTTTCAATGCCCTGGCTGAGAGAAGTAGGTTCTCACCCGACGATACATGGCCCCGTCCATTGTCCCTTTGATGCGGTGCAGTTGTCTTGTCCCCTCAGCAGAAAAACACCCCTAAAGCATAATGTTTCCACCTCCATGTTCATGGCGTAGTGTTACCAATGTTTTTCTCGGTGACTATGGTCCCAGCTGCCTTGAGATCATAAACAAGATCCTCCCACGTAGTTCTGGGCTGATTCCTCACCCTATGATCACTGAAACTTCACAAGGGGAGATCTTGCATGGAGCACCAGACCGAGGCCTTGTGTAGGTCTACAATCTTGTCCCTGAGATCCTTGGACAGCTCTTTGGTCTTGGTCATGGTGGAGAGTTTGGAGTCTGATTGATTGCTTCTGTGGACAGGTGTCTTTTATACAGGTAACGAGCTGAGAAGATTGCCAACTCCCTTTAAGAGTGCTCCTAATCTCAGCTTGTTACCTGTATAAAAGACACCTGGGAGCCAGAAACCTTGCTGTTTGATAGGGGATCAAATACTTATTTCACTCATTGACATGCAAATCAATTTATAACTTTTTTGACAAGCTTTTTTCTGGGTTTTTTTTTTGTTATTCTGTCTCTCACTGTTAAAATACACCTACCATTAAAATTATAGACTGATCATTTCATTGTCAGTGGACAAACGTTCAAAATCAGCAGGAGATCAAATACTTTTTTCCCTTCACTGTAAGCCCTAGCCCACAAAATCACCTCCTCTTTCTTTGATCATGAATGAACATAAACATATAAAGTCTATAGAAAAAGTAAAACATACGTTAAAAGAGGAATGGGATAACTCTGAATCACTATGCAGAAGAACCGGAACAGAAGGTAAATCCGATCAAAAAGAAACAAGGCCAAAGGAAGGCAACAAAAGCAAATAATATGCGAACTCTTAGAACAGACATAAGCTCAGTAGCTTGCTCTTCAGTTTAGTCCCCACTCAGGTATCAAAAATATTTTGCTCACTTGATTATAGGTACACTAACGCTAGCATAATCTGCAATCTTAACATGACAGGAGGTTTCATATTTGCTAGTTTGACACTCTGTTAAAAGAAAGAGAGACACGACCAGCTGGCTGATTGCATATCTGCAAGAGATGCTCCCAATAATAAAGTTAGAGAAATCGCTGCACCCTGAACAGAATGTGCTCCAAATTAAGAGTCAACACCAGCTAGACAAAAATTCCAGCACCCCCACTGAGACAAATTGGTCATAGACACTGCTTTAAAAGGGCACACATATGAAATTAGGAGTTTAATTGAACAAGAGAAAAGGAAGTCAAATCTATTTATTGCTGAAGCGCGGAAGCACACAACTTAGAAGAATTAGTAAAATAAATGGATAAGAAAGATAAATTGAATTTGATTTAGTGCAAAGAGAAATTGTGAATGTCCGACACGCAATAGAAAGAAACAAGGCATACAGTGCCTTGCAAAAGTACTCACCCCCTTTGGCATTTTTTCGTGTTTTGTTGTCTCACAGCCTGGAATTAGCATCGATTGTTTGAGGATTGCATCATTTCATTTACAGAACATGCCCACAACTTTGAAGATTTTTTTTTATTTTTTATTTTTATTGTGAAGCAAACAACAAATAGGACAAAATAACAGAAAAAGTCAATGTGCATAACTATTCACCCCCCTAAAGTCAAGACTTTGTAGAGCCACCTTTTGCGGCAATTACAGCTCCAAGTCGCTTTGGATAAGTCTTTATGAGCTTGCCACATCTTACCACTGGGATTTTTGCCCATTCTTCCTTGCAAAACTTCTCCAGCTCCTTCAAGTTGGATGGTTTGCGCTTGTGAACAGCAATCTTTAAGTCTGACCACAGATTTTCTATTGGATTTGACTAAGCCATTCCAACACATTTACATGTTTCCCCTTAAACCCTCCCCTTAAACCAAGTGTTGCTTTAGCAGTGTTTTGGGGGTCATTGTCCTGCTGGAAGGTGAACCTCCATCCTAGCCTCAAATCACGCACAGAGGGGTACAGGTTTTGCTCAGGAATATCACTGTATCACTCTGACCAGTTTCCTAGTCCCAGCTGCTGAAAAACATCCCCACAGCATGATGCTGCCACTACCATGTTTCACTGTGGGGATGGTGTTCTTTGGGTGATGTGTTGGGTTTGCGCCAGACATAGCATTTTCTTTGAATGGTCGAAAAGTTAAATTTTAGTCTCATCAGACCAGAGCACCTTCCTCCATAAATTTTGGGAGTCTCCCACATGCCTTTTCGCAAACTCAAAACGTGCCATTTTGTTATTTTGCTCAAAGTAATGCCTTTCTTCTGGCCACTCTGTCATAAAGCCCAGCTCTATGGAGCGTATGGCTTATTGTCGTCCTATGTACAGATACTCCAGTCTCTGCTGTGGAACTCTGCAGCTCCTCCAGGGTTACCTTAGGTCTCTGTGCTGCCTCTCTGATTAATCCCCTCCTTGCCCGGTGCGTGAGTTTTGGTGGGCGGCTGTCTCTTGGCAGGTTTGCTGTTGTGCCGTGTTATTTCCATTTGGTTATGATTTGATGGTGCTCATGGGGATCATCAAAGATTTGGATATTTTTTTTATAACCTAACCCTACTTCTCAACAACATTGTCCCTGACTTGTTTGGAGAGTTCCTTGGTCTTCATGGCAGCGTTTGGTTAGTGGTGCCTCTTGCTTAGGTGTTGCAGCCTCTGGGGCCTTTCAAAAAAGGTGTGCATATGTAATGACAGATCATGTGACACTTGGATTACACACAGGTGGATGTCATTTAACTAATTATGTGACTTCTGAAGGTAATTGGTTGCACCAGAGCTTTTTATGGGCTTCATAACAAAGGGGGTGATACATACGCATGTACCAATTTTCTGTTTTCTATTTCTAAAAAATAGTTTTATGTATATATTTTTCTCATTTCACTTTACCAACTTAGACTATTGTGTTCTGATCCATCACATAAAATTCAGATTTACTAAACATTGAACTGTAATGTAGGAAAATAGGTAAAAATTCAAGGGAGGTGACTACGTTTGCAAGGCACTGTAAGAAAGAAAGAGTATGTTTAGCTGAGAGTAGTGTAGGAACAAAGCAGAATTGTCTGTCCAATCACACAAGAAACATCAAACCACATCAACGTCCCCCAGAGAGGAGTATTTAAGAGTAAGCGAATGTGACTACAAAACAAAGGGTGTCTACCAATGGGCATACCGTGTATGGGAGCATGTGCAGTTGATATGGCAGATCGCACAAAAGAGTTCAGACGAAAAATTGTAATCACTGGATGTAGCGGATGGCATTGGACTGTCCTCAAGGGTTATATTAAAAATGCAATCCGTGTGTATATTTCCCTGTGTAATTAAAAGTGTATGTAGTATTCGTATGCTTGTTCATTAGTTTTCATCCGTATCCCATACGAATGAAAACTACCGAACCAGTAGACCACCCCGGAGAGAAGTGTGTACCTTATTAAGCTTTCACACTTCTCTAACCACATGTTAATTGGTACTTTATTGATGTATCTGGGCCATCTTACGCACGAAACCTCAGCGGTGTTTGGTCGTCGAGTGTCTGGAACTCAAATCGGACACTCAATTACCCGAACACCGCTGAGACCTCCAGAGCTCCGTAACTCCTGAACGGAGGGGCCAATCAGCCCCTCGTTCGGTGAATTCAACGTACCGAACAAGGGGATTCATACGAACACCATTTTAATAGTGGATGGCAAATATTTATGTATGTTTTATCTCCCGAATGGAGACCGACCGCAGGGCCAAAACACATGGAACCCTTTTCGGCTACCATCTCATGTGCGGTCGGTCAAATTGTCTCTTCCACATAACTCCCGAACCCCTGGTCTGATCTGGGTGAATTTTGAATATGTTCGTCACCCAGATCAGGACTAACAGGGGGTGCCACTTAGAGGATTGTACCTCACAGTTTTAGGGTACATCCAGAAACCGGGTAAAACTGTAACAGAGATAAGTGGATTATGTGTCACACTGAGGGGAGGAGATGTATGGGAGGTAACTATTGTACTATTGGCCTATGTACCAATTACTGTAAATCCCTCCCTTACATGGGAGAAGCCTTTATAAGGAATCTGTGTGATTAAAAGTTCAGTTCTGCTCCTGATGCTGTGTGTCGTCCAGTCATTGGGATTGATGTTGGGATATTGTTGGATTGTTTTGCCTGCTGGAATTATTGCCATATGGATTTACAATACTTGTTCCTGAGCCTTACTGGGATCTAAAGTGGAGATAACCTGTGTAATAGCAGCTCTCCGCTACACTGGAAAAGGGGCGTAGAAAGATCGAGGTGTCATTTTGGACACCAACCATAAATTCCAGGTGAAACTGTAACATATTCTTGTTGCTGTAGCCCACGAGTCCCATAAAAGATCCTTAGACATTTGCAATAATCCTTCGACTGTCTAAAATCCCTGACTGTTTCCCCAGAAACAGTCCAAGCCACCAAGTGGAGGTGGTCCTGGAGAACAAGTTGATGAGGATTTCCCAATGGATCTTTGAGCAGCATCTGGAATAATGGAAGCAGACACAATCATTCTAGGAGGTCTGGGAACCATGCCTGACAAGAAAGGGGTTATTAACAGGATTAACACTCTCTGTAGATGGTGAAGAACCTTTGCTATCATCAAAGGGGGGAAATGCATAAGCTCCCTGTGGTTCACTCAATATAAAGGCCAAAGATCACTGCTCTGGGATTCACCTAGGTACTATAAATATTCAGAGAAACTGTGGTTCACCCAGACAATATAAGAGCACCAGGGTTAGCTGAAATATTGTATAGAGGTTGTGACGAAGTGCCCTTTGCCACTTGTGCCTGGAGAGCACTAATTGCCAGCCTCCTGCCATGTGACTATTGTCCCTGGGAGACTTTGCCAGTTAAAAAGACTATTTGGGCTTATTGGCTTTTAGACTGTTTCTGCTCTTTGATTCCATGGGAGCATGCGTCTCTTTCCCTCCACCTCTAATACCTATACCATTGTTCTCCAGCAGGGCGTTGTCCCAGGGACACTGCCAAACCAGTTGAAACAAGCTGTTTTGTCCCAAATAGGACTTTTACCTAACTTTTGAACTACTGGAGGGAATTGTATGATTTTTGGGTATGTTTATAATTAAAGTGTGCTGAGTTCGAATATGTGATTATGTTTGTGGCATGCATATCTTTAAAGTTACAGTGTATGTATAACAAGTGTATTTTTCCTGCCTGTGATAAATTACATTAACCCATTGTGTTCAGTAATTATATCACAGGCAGAGGGGAGGGATTGTATGTTTGTGCTGGGTGTGTTTTACGGTTTTCCTGTATATGATTGGTTGTACTGTGTCCCACCCTGTGGGATGTCCCCTTGCATGGGGACTTGCATAAAAGCAAGTGTGTGGTCATTAAAATCAGATCATCTTGAACCTTTCTTGAAGCCTTGGCTCATGTTTGGGGGAAGGGATACCTACACTCTTGGGATTGCTATAATCACTTACTCCCCAGAGTAAGCTCTTGCAATAGCTTGATTTGTTCCTGCTGCGCTCTCTGTATTTAATAGAGGTTCACCCACTGGGAGCTGGATCCTGGTCATGGATCCAGGGTGGGTGGAGACGGCGAGACCCCGGCGCAGCTGCATCGCTGGAAGTGGGGTCTGCAGTGCTGATGGTGTCGGTTGGAGTACTTGGAGTCCTCAGCGAGCACTAGGAGCATCGATTGGCAGAGGTACTCAGTCGGAGTGCCAGCGTTCTGTCACATTTGGTGGCAGCGGCGGGATGGCGTCCTAGTGCGAGGACCAGCAGCTCGGAGACACCGGTAACGTGTGGAGTTACGGATTTATATTTGAGGGCAACGCTAGTATTCGTACAGCACCCCTGTTCACAGCAAACATGACCTATCGCTTTGAGGGCAATGATTACAGGGAGGAGGTCAAGAGGCAGTTAACCAGATATGGCCCGAATCCTTCGACAGACAATTATAGCAACCCTGCACAAGTTGGCTGAGGAGAATCGAGCGGCATGGGAATATGAGCTTTGATTGCGGAGATTGGGGCTGTGGCCAATGTGTCTCTCTCCCCAGTGGCAGCATGCATCCCAGGGAGAGAAGATTGTCGGTCCCTCGTCCCTGCAGAGACCATCATTACAGGGAGCCGAAGGTGTCGTCCTTCCTCCCCAGCGGCAGTGCGAGTTACAGGGAGAGGAGACAACCGGTCCCTCTCCCCAGCAGCGGGAGGAGGTGATGGTAGATCCTTCCACTGTACAGCAACCAGCGCCCTGGGGAAGGGAGGCAGCCGGCCTCCCTTTCCAACAGCAGCCAGAGGTACTAGAGGTGGGCAACCTCATAGACTTGTCCTGGGGGGACACACAGATGCCCAGCGGAGATGGGACCGAGGTCTCTCTGCTGGCCCTACAGGGATGCTGGGCAGTCGGCCCAGGTCCCCAGCAGCAGTATACTATACAGGGAGAGAAGACAACCGGTCTCTCTCCCCAGCGGCGGCTTGAGTTCCAGAAGGAGGTGATGGTAGATCCCTCCACCGTACAGCATCAGCGTCCTGGGGAGGGGAGGCAACTCCAGGAGAAGGGGAGAACAACCCTAACCACACTGGCGCAGATGGGACCGCGGTCTCTGTGCCAGTCCTACAGGGATGCTGGATGGGCGGTCCAGATCCCCAACTATCCCCGCAGGGATACCAGGAGGAGGAGGTAAGCGAGCCCTCCCCTCCACAGCTACACCCCGACCGGGTCCTGGGGGCAGTGGATGAGCCTGCGATACCCACTGACCCCCTCCCAGCTGGCCTCTGCCCCCCAAGTAGCCCCATCTGTTTGCATAGCTGCACCAGGGAGACCGAGGATGCTGAACTGTCCCGCCAACAAATATTTAGACTGAAGGTGATCCCAAGTCTAAATAAGCCTGGGAGCACCAGAGAAAGGTTCTATGAGTCTTGCCCATTCAATAATAGTAAAAACACCTTTATTATAGGGTATAGATTCCCCACAAAATAAAGGAAACTTATATAAAATACTAACACTTCTAATAAAGCATTCAGGGGAGATGGTAATCTTATATCTGAAATAGGAGTAAGCAGATATCTTTCAAGATTGTGCACTGTTATACTCAATGCACAAATATGTCCATATAGCATAGAGTTTCTGTAAGAATCTTAGTAATATGTAAATACAGGTGGATAGACCTCCTAACAATAAGGGAAACTAAGATCTCTATGAGAAAAAAAAAAAAAAAGGATTCTCAATACCCCTTCAAAGTCAAGCTACTGCCTAATGTAATACATAATAAAAGTTGATACATTTAGACACTAAAGCCTTAGTAAAAGTATCCATTAAAGTATCCAGGAACAAGCAATTCTAAATAATAGGTTGCAGCTTCCTAAACAAACGAGCGATGAGCTAGCTTTGCAAAAGAGGTCTAAGCTATAACGGACTATCTGTTGTGAACAGACTGCTTAAATATGCTAAAATACCATATCATTAACCTCCATTAATCCAAACTATCTCCCCTCACCCAGTGAGCACACAAACAGTGCTGGTGATAAAATTAAAAGAACATAACCTAACGCACGTTTGCTGGTGCTTTCTAAATAAAAAATAATATGATATATAAAAGTATGCCATATTTAAGAGTGATACAATGATGCCTTGGGGCTTTCCATAATATGTATATTAAAATTGTGGCGAGTGACATAATGCAGGGGGCTCACCCCACATTCAATAGTATGTGATATGGGGCTTACCTCAGATTCATTCATTTATAGCAGTAACAATTGTGGTGAGTAGGTATAACTTAACTGCTATAAGAATAATGGGTAGGTACAATATACATATAACCATGAGGACTGCATTCAGAACCTATAAATGTGGCCAAACAAAGTAGAATGTATACTTATATAAAGCAAGGATAAGGCAACTTGATAAACATAAGGTATAGCATAACTGTAAACTAAAAAATCAGCTGTTGGGGAGAAAACAGCTGATTTTTTAGTTTACACACCAGAGAAAAACAAAATGGCCGACATAAAACTTGCATATGCGCAAGAACCAATATGGCCACAACGATTAGGGAAGGCTACAGACCAATTCTCCCAATTTGACAGGAAAGGGGGGCACTGGAAGGAAGTTCAGTAAGTGACTGGAACAAGATAACAAACATTATACAAAGTGGGGGGTGCAAGTGAAAAGAGAACAAAATGAATACTTATATTCAATATTCGTTAATCTTGTAGATAATCTTTCTGTATAAGGCAATACGGGTTGTTTACAGGATCATGCAGAGTTGAAGTGGTTGAAGCAAATACCGTATTTATCGGCGTATAACACGCACTTTTTCTCCCTGAAAATAGGGGGGAAATCGTGGGTGCGTGTTATACGCCGATATCCCATAATGACTTACCTGTCTTGAAGCGTGGGCCGGTGTTCAGCATGCACCGCGGTACTGGAACTTCAATTTCAGGTTCCGGTTTCTGTGCACACTTCCTTTCAGTCCCGCCGGAAACCGGAACCTGAAATTGAAGTTCCTGTACCGCGGTGCACGCTGTGAAGCCGGACCACGATTCAAGACAGGTAAGCAATTATGGGACAAGGGAAAGTGCACTAGGGGACACTATGGGAGGGGGTGGATAATTCTATGGGAGGGGGGGGAGAATACTATGGGGGGGAGAATACTATGGGGGGGGAGAATACTATGGGAGGGGGGAGAATACTATGGGAGGGGGGAGAATACTATGGGAGGGGGGGAGAATACTATGGGATGGGGGGAGAACACTATGGGAGGGGGGGAGAATACTATGGGGGAGGGGGGAGAATACTATGGGGGAAGGGGGAGAATACTATGGGGGAGGGGGGAGAATACTATGGGGGAGGGGGGAGAATACTATGGGAGGGGGGGGAGAATACTATGGGAGGGGGGGAGAATGCTATGGGAGGGGGGGGAGAATACTATGGGAGGGGGGGGGAGAATACTATGGGAGGGGGGGGAGAATACTATGGGGAGGGAGAGTGTTATACGCCGGTGCGTGTTATACGCCGATATATGCGGTAAGTACCTTTCAGTATAAGGCAATGTAAATAAGTGCAGGATGATGTAATTCAGGTTGCTTATAGGAGCCAGGATCAGAAGTTCTTTGTTGGAACACTGACTATAATGTCAAGGTGGAAGGAAGTTGAGTAAGTGACTGAAACAAGATAAAAAACATATAGAAAATCGAATTGCAACCCTGGCAGGAACTTGGAAAGGATAAAGCCAATGGGAAATATATAGGTAAAGGGCAATAAATGGGAAGGAATAAATAGAATATAGACAATCAAAATGTAAAGGGATTTCATTAAAGTGATGCACAGATTATACAAAAAAATAATTGGAATATCATCCATGAAACGACGGTGACACTCTGACCTGTACTGATATCCAGGAGCAGCAAATATAGAGGAGATACCTTGAAGCCTCCTGGGATGTGTTAAAAATTTCAGGCATGCCACCTCCTCTTAATGCCCATATCTAACCACTGCATATCTTTGCAAATGTTTGATTTAAATATATCATTTAAACAGGAACCCCATTCAATAATTCTAAGAATTTATTGTCACCACTTTACATACTATTTTATGTTGTTGCATTTTATACGTTGTTTGTGTGACTAACATTTTTAATGCATTTCTAAACTAAAAAGGTCATAATTTTGCTTTATTGTAGGAGGGGATATCGATACCTCTGAAGCTCACCAATCAGCCCACTGCTTATGGCAGCAGCTGCTTAACAGGCCCAATGAATGGATGGAGGAGACTCTTGTTTTGCAACCCAACGTGTCAGCCTTTCATTTCTAATTTTCCTCATATGCAACAGCAAGCCATTACAGGAGCTCTGTTCTCTGATAAATAATCTGTTTAGACATCTACTCATATCTCATTACGCTCAGTAAGACTACAGAGACTTTGACTAAGTGAAAAAAGACTGAGATAAACCAGGAGAGTACTGGTTGCTACAGTATTACAGTGGACAGTGATCCAGTGAGCCGTACACTCTGTCTGACATTAGGCCTGGCAGTGCCTGACTTTTCTCATTGGCTGAGAAACAACTTAGAAGCTTTCAGCTCTCTAGTGGAGGTAGTGGAGGCAGGGAGTGGCATTTTGATGACCCCATGTAAAAAGTCTGACTTTTCTTAAACAGTTTACCTTCTTACAATGATTGGGTAGCCAGGGCAGACCTTCACCATAACCACCACACTCTGCTTACAGTGGTTATGGTGCTTGAAGTGTTCATTTAAGATATATGAAATCATGGTGATATTCATATGGAGCAGAATAAAGCAACTTGATTTTGTGCTTCCTGAAGTGTATTAAATGGGCACATTTACAATGTATTCATATGTTACCAACTCAGGTGGCAGTTCCTTTAAGATACAATGTCCAAATTTGTTTCTGCTAGTGCCATTTACAGAGTATGTAAAAGCAGCCCTGTCAATTTTTTTATTTTTATTTTCCTTATGCCCTTTATATCTTCATGATCATATAGTCCCCATTGCCTCTATTTATATTTATTTCATTTCTTCCTTGTGCCGGATCTCAACATCTGGTTGCAGCCATTTTGTTCTCGTCTCCCCATGATGTTATTGTTTGTCCCTCTGAGAGATTGAATTTACTGATGGATTGTGGGTAAAATATTTTGGCAGCAGAAACAGAACAATACTTAAAGGGACAGTCCACTGCCTAAGAACAAAAAATAAAATACTATTTAAAAAAATCTTAAATTTAACAGTGCATTTTTTTCATTGGGCTATATCTAAAAACACCCATCTCTTATTTAAAGCCTTTGCAAGCCATCCCATTCTAACCCCGCCCAGGCTTTCTGTCGCTGTCCAATCACAGACTTCCCAATACAACTCAATGAGAAGTCTTTGCAAGGCAGGTGCTTTGGGCAATTGCTGCCTCTTGAATTTAGCTCTGCTGAGCTATACTACCAGGAAATAATAAAATCAGGTTGTCTGATTGACAGGCAGGGGGGATAACAAGGTTAATTTAGGAAAGTGCAAATTTCTATTTGATTTATTTGTGAAATGAAATAATTGACACACACACAAACTATTAACAGTTTAATTGATACGCTTTTATGAAGAAGTGGGTTTTGAATTAGTGGAGACTGGGTGAGCATATAACGGAGGAGGGAAGTGAATTCCACAGGAACGGTGCAGCCCTTGAGAAATTTTGAAGGCGAGCATCAGAGGTGGGAGTACAGACAGAAGATAGACGTAAGTTTTCAGCAGAGTGTAAGGGCCTAGACGGGACATACTTGTGTATTAGGGAGGATAAATAGGAGGGAGCAGCATTATGTAGAGATTTGAAAGCAAGAAACAGAATTTTAAATTGAGCCCTATATCTGACAGAAAGCCAATGTAGGGACTGACAGAGGGTGAGGCGTGGGAGGTTCGGGCGGACAGGAAGATGATCATTCATTATGGACTGTAACGGCACAAGTTGGGAGCACGTAAAAGAACACTGAGCAGCGGATTACAGTAGTCAAGGCGAGAAAGGACAGTGTAATGGACCAGCTCTTTAGTCACATCTGGCATTAAGTATGTTTTTGAGATGGAAGCAGCAGGATTTAGCGATAGACTGAACATGAGGTGTGAAGGAGAGGTCGGAGTCAAAGAGAACACCTAGGCTTCGAGCCTGAGTGGTGAAGCTGATGGTAGCCCCGTTGACTTGGAGGGAGACAGACACAGGAATAGCAACACTTCAGGGAGGAAAGACCAGAATTTCAGTTTTGGTCAAGTTGAGTTTAAGGAAGTGGGCAGCCATCCAGTTAGAAACAGCAGAGAGGCAGTCAGAGACACTAGTCAAGAGGGATGGGAAGAGATCAGGAGAGGAGAGATAGGTTTGCGTATCATCCACATAGAAATTATATTGGAAGCCAAATGAGCTAATGAGTTTACCAAGGTAGGCAATATAGATAGAGAGCAGTAGGGGACCAAGGACTGAACCTTGGGGGACACCAACAGAGAGGAGTTTGCAGACTAATTTAACTGTTGTGCTACTCAGACATGTTCAAAGAACCACCAGTTCAAGCATATAGTCAAGTATTTATTATTATGCTTAGGAAATAGTACTTAATCTATTACCAGGGGAAGTACTTTGAGGACAGGTTCTGAAAACAGTATCCTAGTGCAAGTTCTATCCATGAATGCATTCTCTACAATTTATTCATGTCACTTATTATAAAGCATGGAGTCCTCAGGTGCTAGCCCAGCATTTAGTGTTAAACCATTTTAATAGCAGTTTAATACTGAATGAGAGTCACTGGCTTCCCACAAGCCCAGCCCCTACAGGAAGGATTGTACTCTTCCTTCTAACCACACCAATTCATACCAGTAATGGGTAATTGATGAGAGTGTCTGCTAACTGCTATTAGTCTATCACAGACATATATTGCTGCTCAGACTGATGCTTCCTCATGAATGCAAGCAGATGGCCTGCTGGGGAATCTTATTTAGCATTAAAATCTTTTAAAATGGTTTAAAGATAAACTCCACACACACAAAGCACTTCAGATTGTTCCACTGAGTTAAAGGGACACTTCAGGTACCCAGACCACTTCTGCCAATTGGAGTGGTCTGGGTGCCAACTCCCACCACCCTTAACCCTGCAAGTGTAATTATTGCTGTTTTCGTAAACTGCAATAATTACCTTGCAGGGTTAAGTCCTCCTCTATTGGCTGTCTGTCAGACAGCCACTAGAGGGACCTCCATGTTCTTAGAACACGAAAAGTGTTTTAAATGATGCTGGACATCCTCACACTATGCATGAGGACCTCCAGCATCGCCAGAATCCCCATAGGAAAGCATTGAAGAATGCTTTCCTATAGGGGCGGTCTAATGCCAGTTCCGCACGTACACATTAGGTCTCCCCTGCCAGCTGACGTCAGTGAGGGAGGAGCATGGGCGGAGCCTGACCAGCGCTGAGGGACATCGGTTTTAACCCCTTCAGCAACATGGGATAGGGGGTGGGAGGGAGAGGGGCACTGCAGGATCCTGCAGTGCCAGGTAAACAGATATGTTTTCCTGGCACTGAAGAGTCCCTTTAATGGAAACAATAGGTGCACTAACGGAGAGCTTACCTACCACTTTCCCTTCTCAATAAGCTGTATTAGGAAACCTGCAATCATTGCCTTCAATGAGAAGCCTATAATCAATATATTCCCATTCAGTTTGTGCTAGAAGAAAGAGAGGAGGGCTTGCAAAGAGCTTCTGTCTGCAGATTTAGCAAACTCTTTTTTTTTTATACCCCCCTCACATATGCAGAAAAACTACATACATTATTTTTTTATGGTTATATCTACTAAATTGTTTTCAAAAATTATAAAAATATATTTTTTTTTCATTGGAGTGTTCCTTTAACACTGAATGGAAGTATGGTGCCAGACGGCCCCAGACAATATAACCATTTCACTCAGATAAGAGAGTTACAGTGCCTGTAGTGTCCTTTTAATATTGCATTTGTTAAACTAATTTATCTTTCATCAATAGTATTGTTAATGCATAGTAATTTACCTAAATTTCTGGCTATTTAATAACCATGTTCTAGTCACAACAGGTTACTGACTGGCCGGTATTTGAGGCTGCCTGGTATTGCAATAACATCAACAATGCAAATGCCGGTATTCTTTTTCAGTATAGAATGAGATTACGCAGGGCCGGCGCGTCCGTAAGGCGGCACAGGCGGCCGCCTTAGGGCGCACGGGCTCTGGGGGCGCAAGATTTCAGTGACCGGCAGGAGGGAAGCTCTCCCTCCTGCCGGGCCACCATCTCGGCCCCCGGTGCGGCGTGCGGCTGTGCCGAGATCAGATGCGGCGAGGGAGCTCTAACCTCTCTGCTCTGCTCCCTCGCGCGCTGCCTGTCTGCTGATACCGCGAGAGCCGGAATATGACGTCATATTCCGGCTCCCGCGGTATCAGCAGACAGGCTGGGTGCGAGGGAGCAGAGCAGAGAGGTTAGAGCTCCCTCGCCGCATCTGATCTCGGCACAGCCGCACGCCGCCCAGCAGCCCCACTGGACCCCAGGGAAGGATTCCTCATCCACACCAGCTCTCCAGGTAGGGAGGCTGGGTGGAAAATATGTATTTGTAAAATAATTAGTCAGTGTCTGTGTGTGTGTGTCTGTGTGTGTGTGTCTGTGTGTGAGTGTCTGTGTGTCTGTGTGTGAGTGTGTGTGTGTCTGTGTGTGAGTGTGTGTCTGTGTGTGAGTGTGTGTGTGTCTGTGTGTGAGTGTATGTGTGTCTGTGTGTGAGTGTATGTGTCTGTGTGTGAGTGTATGTGTCTGTGTGTGAGTGTATGTGTCTGTGTGTGAGTGTATGTGTCTGTGTGTGAGTGACGGCGTGTGTGTGTGTGCGAGTGACGGCATGTGTGTGTGTGTGTGTGCGAGTGACGGCGTGTGTGTGTGTGCGAGTGACGGCGTGTGTGTGTGTGTGTGTGTGTGTGCGAGTGACGGCGTGTGTGTGTGCGAGTGACGGCGTGTGTGTGTGTGCGAGTGACGGCGTGTGTGTGTGTGTGCGAGTGACGGCGTGTGTGTGTGTGTGTGAGTGACGGCGTGTGTGTGTGTGTGCGAGTGACGGCGTGTGTGTGTGTGCAAGTGACAGCGTGTGTGTGTGCGTGCGAGTGACGGCGTGTGTGTGTGTGCGAGTGACGGCGTGTGTCTGTCAAATCAGTGAGAGTATGTTTGTCATTGAGTCTGTGTGTGACTATCAGTGTGTCTGTCAATGAGTCTGTGTCTGTCAGTGTGTACAGAGTGTAGCGCGGTACAGGAGCTTCTGTTTCCTGTACCTGGCCAGACTGACAGGAGGTGCTCACAGAGAGAGCACTCCCTGTCAGTTCGGCCAGGTACAGAAAACTGAAGCTCCTGTACCGCGCTCCGCTACACTCTGTACACACTGACACACCAGGAAGGGGAGTGTGACCACTAAAGGGGTGTGGGGTGCACCAAGGGACAGGGAGGGAATGGGAGAGAAACACCAAGAGACAGGGAAAAGAGGGGGGAGGGGAGAAGAACACTAAGGGACAGGGAAGGGACCAGGGAGGGGCTGGTTAAGAGGCACATAGGTGAAGATGTTTTTTTTTTGGGGGGGGGGGGGGCGGAAAAATGCATCTTCGCCTATGTACCTAAAAATCCAAGCACCGGCCCTGAGATTACGTTCTGCAATACCAGTGATGGCAAATAGGGTGTGCTATGTGTGGAGAGAAGCAAGTTAGGAAGTTACCTAATCTCCCTGCCTCTCTCTACTGACTGAATCCATGGAAAGCAGCACTTCACAGCAAGTTCAGCCTGTATCTCCCAGCCAGCAGCAGACTGCATATCAGACACGTGAGGGATGGGAGAACAAGTGGGAGAAAAAGCTAAATCAGACACACTGGCAGAAACACAGAAGGGGAGACACAGATGAGAATTAACAGGAGGAGAGACACAGCTGGGGTTTAACAGGGGGAGAGACACAGATGGGGTTAACAGGAGGAGCAACAGATTAATTTTTATCTGGGGAGAGACACAGATGGGGTTAACAGTGGGAGAGACAAATTAATGTTTATCTGGGAGAAAGACACAGATTGGGGTTAACGGGGAGAGACACAGATGTGGTTTAATAGGAAGAGAGACAGAAGGGGGCTCGGACAGGAGAATAGACACAGACTGGGAGTTTGGATAAGAGGAGAGACACAGATGGGGGTTTGAACAGATGGAGAGACACAGACTGGGGGTATGCACAGGTAAAGATACACATTTTTGGGGTTTGGACAGGTCGAGAGACACAGATTAGGAGTTTTGACCGGTGCAAAGACACAGATAAGGGTTTGCACAGGACGAGAAACATAGATTGGGGTTGGCACAGGAGGAGAAACACAAATGAGAGGTGATACAGGAGGAGAGACACAGTTGGGGTTTTGCACTGGAGGAGAGACACGGATAGGTGTTTGCACAAGAGGAGAGACACAAATGGGAGGTTATACAGGAGGAGAGACACAGAAGACAGACAGCAACTAAGGAACGGTATAGTTCTATATATATACATATTGCTCATGTGGCAACTCTCAATGTCTTTTTTGCATGTGTGGTGAATAAAATCAAGTGAATCATAAAGCATTTAAGTTACTGCCCAGTGCCCATGGAAAACACTGTGAGCATCTACAGGAGTAAATGTCCCCTATAGCCATTTTAATAATTTAATATTTGTATGACGTTTTTCTTTTCCCTGCAGGAGCTAATGTTTCTAGAATATAACAAGCTTTTCATTTCTGTATTTGTATGAGTGCTAATGGCTTGCTAATTGAGTTTATCAGTTTTGTGACAGAGTCTGTGACATAAATGATACCACTGGGCTTGAGTGAAAACCAGTTGTGTCAGCCTAGTCATCAGTTCCGAACAGCTCCCAGACTTAAAGGACCACTATAGTGCCAGGAAAACATAATCATTTTTCTGGCACTATAGTGCCCTGAGGGTGCCCACACCCTCAGGGCCCCCCTCCCGCCGGGCTCTAGGGTGAGGAAGAGGTTAAAATCTTACCTTTTTCCAGCTCCCTCTGCGCTGACGAATCTCCTCCTTCTTCTGCCGTCATCGGCTGAATGCGAATTCAGCCAGTCTCATAGGAAAGCATTCTCAATGCTTTCCTATGGACGGCAGCGTCTTCTCACTGTGAAAATCACAGTGAGAAGCGCGGAAGCGCCTCTAGCGGCTGTCAATGAGACAGCCACTAGAGGCTGAATTAACCCTAGTGTAAACATAGCAGTTTCTCTGAAACTGCTATGTTTACAGCAGAAAGGGTTAATCCTAGAGGGACCTGGCACCCAGACCACTTCATTAAGCTGAAGTGATCTGGGTGCCTATAGTGGTCCTTTAAGCACTGTTAAAGTGAAACTAAAACAATGAAATAGAAGCAGAATAGTGTCATTTTAGGGTGTCTTGCTTCAATACCTTAGCCTTTTGTATGCACCCACATGCCTAAAATATTTATGTTTTCTACATCAGCCTTATTTTGAGACATTAATTCACAAGACATTTAGGATTGACAAATACAAAATAATGTTTTCTAAAATAATACACATTATACAACCAGAACACCACAAGGAGCACAATAGTCATATAAGTATTATTATTATTACTGTCATTTTTGAAGCAGCAAAATATTCTGCAGACAAGAGAAGATAATCAGACCAATACCAAAGGTAAAAAAGGCTTTTCGATGAGCTGAGATATAGCCACTGAAGCTCTTCTATACAAAGCACTTAGCTAAATCTTATATGAGGTTACAATCTAGAGGTTAAAATGGGGGAGTTGATAGGGACATTTTGGGTGTGATGTTTGGAACAATTAAAGGATACCTGTTGCCACTGATAGCATGTAAAGAAAATGAGGATGTAATTGAGTGAGAGCTCAAGCAGTTGGAGAACTTGCAAATAAGTTAGAAGGAACGAGGGTTGGTTGGGTTCTTGGTGCAGGGATAGGCAACTTTTAGGACTCCGTGTAATAAATAAATGCACAAACTGTACAACTATTCAGTGAAAACAAATAATGTTATAGAAATAATAGTTCTCTTCATATATAAGTGGTATAAAGATACATTGAAAACATATGTGTGTTTGTCAGAAATGGATTTATGTGAATGTGTGTTGTTTGAGATTTTGTCTAATTTACTGTACTATTCAATTTCTATGGTATTCAAAGTTGTGGTGTGTAACTAGATTTTCTAGGGCTTCAGTTGTAGGATTTATACCCTCCAGACTGAGCAAGAGGTCAGAATTTTAGAATATGGGTTTTCAATGATACTCATTATGATATTGTCGCATTCTGGCCTGTTGGAGGGTCCTGAATTATGCTGGAAAACTCTTGTTCATTTTCTCAAGCTGTAATGAATAACACGTTATTCTACGACTCATTAAAATTGTAAATATGCTAGTA
The DNA here is from genome assembly GCF_036172605.1 of Pelobates fuscus. Classification (NCBI taxonomy): domain Eukaryota; kingdom Metazoa; phylum Chordata; class Amphibia; order Anura; family Pelobatidae; genus Pelobates; species Pelobates fuscus. The sequence continues at coordinate 244,266,627 of NC_086318.1, forward strand.
ATTAGATCACATTTTTTGCACATTGCACTTTTTCTAATAATGTAATTATTGCACAATTCTTTGCAGTGTATAATAAATTATATGCTTAATTGCATTAACTATGAGCTGTTGGGAATTAAATATACACCATCGTGCCCATTAGGGCTCTGATGCTTCTCTATGAACTCTAAATTGGCCAGAGATTATTATTGAGGATGATTTTAGAAGATGAGGAGTAGCTGCCATGGCGAGACCAGGACATGTTTAACAGATTTTTTTTCTTTTCATTTTAAAGGGAGTTGGGCATACCACAAAGTTAAGAAATACTCCAGCAATAAAAAGGAATCTATTTATATAGTTATGTAATGTTCCTTTAAAAGACTGGAAAAAAAAACTAATAAATATGGCATATGTAAAGGTGTGGGCACCCTTTTAGTCAACACATAGTAACGCTATTTCTAACAGTTCCAGGTTTTGTCTTGACTTCAACAGTTAACCTTAATTTACATTTCAGACTGTGAGAATTGCAGAGTACTCATTTAGAGATCATTTTTTTTTTTTTTTTTTTTAATTCTTTATTTTTGCACACGATGGGTAAGGCAAGATTCATACAGCTTGGAGGCTTGCGCAGAAGCCAAAATATACACAAACAGTTTCGTAAATGCGACAATGCAACAACAGCATGTAGCACAAGCCACCTTGATAATTCTATTCAACCTGCCCCCCATCGGGGGTTTTTAATTGTGTATATAGCATAAGTATCAAAATTCCTCACTTTTGCCCGAGGGTGTCATAACAAGAACGGTACTATTGTGTGTCCTGCTTATAAGCCTCAGTGGAAGAGATCGGTCTGTGGAAAACAGTCTTAACGACAGCTGTCCCCCAGACACGCTTATCCCTAGTTTCCGTGGCGCCGGATCCCCATCGGGGATATGGATTTATGCCGTACTTTTTGGCTGTTGTCTTCCATCATCTATTCGGATAAAGGACCAGGAATGTAATGTAACGTGTCCGGTTAGCGTGAAACCACATTAGTGATACAAGAGGTCACCTAATAGCCATAGCCAAACCATCCCGAGCTTCCCCGTACAGGTCGTCACAGTCAGCTGCCTCTAGTTGGAGGAAGTGTATATGACTCGGGGAATTACCCATTATCCCACAAGGTGTCTGGCAGGAAAAAGGCATCCAGAGAATATGGTATCTCCGCATTCCCCTATCGCACCGATCGTATCTGAGGAGATGTTGGGTATACAGGCAAAGTGAGGAACCAAGAAGGATGAGACCTTCAATAAAAAGAGAAAGCCTACCCCCGAAACCCGATGATGAGAAATCCGGGGTGGTTATAGGAGAGAGAGAAGTAAAAGATCAGAAGAAGAGAAAAAGAGGTGAGGTGCTGGAACCGGGACGCAGCGAGTGCGGGGCAACCAACCAGGGGCGCCACGCGACCGGCAGTGGGAGAGCCCGAGAGCCCCCATGCCCCATCCTCCTGGTGATCATAATCCGTTTACGCAGATCCTGCTACGCTATTATCCCAGGGCTCCCAGAGTTTTATGAACTTCTCTGTCGTACCCTTCACCCGTGCCGTCAGGTCGTCCATCAGTCGGCAGTCTCGGATCCGTGAGATCACGCCTGAGATCTCTGGACCTTCCGGGGAGAGCCATGCTGTCGCGATAGTACGTCTAGCCCCGAGGGTTAGTTTATGTACCAATGTCTGCTCCCGTTTGGTCCACCCGTCAATGGGTCTATTCAGTAAGTACACCCATGGATCCAGTAGTAGGGGTTTGTGGAAGGTCTGAGTCAGTAAGTCCTCTACTGCCTTCCAGAAGCTATGTAGTTTTGGACAATCCCACCACATGTGGAGGTATGTACCTTGGTTACCACATCCCCTCCAGCAATCATCGGTATCCAGTTTGTGCATCTTATATAGTTTGACAGGGGTGGTATACCAACGGAACATAGTCTTCCATGATTGTTCTTGGAGAGTGACGCAGACGGAGGAGTTCTTATTAGCCTCCCATATGTCCTGCCATTCCACCCCCTCCAGAACCTCTCCCAGATCTGCCTCCCACTGGTCGGCGTAGGTCAGACGTCCCCATTCTTTGTTCTCCGAGCTAAGGTGGGCGTACAAGAGTGTGATCATACCCTTAGGGACGGATCCTTCTCGGCACAGCTTTTCATAGAATGTCATCCCTGTTTGCGCAGCTCCCTTTATATGGGGTTTTTTGGCGAAGTCTCGAATCTGAAGGTAGCGAAAGAAGTCTGATGGTGTTAAGTGGGAGTCCCGTCTAAGGTCGTCAAACAGGATTATCTGTCCGTGGCGGTAAAGTTGGTGAATCCGCCTTAACCCTAGTCCCTCCAGATTCCTAAAATCTCCAGGAGCCATTCCCGGTGGAAATTCCCTGTTACGGAGGATCGGGGTCAAGGGGGAGGGGGAAGAGGACAGACCGTATTTGCAATTAGTCTCGTCCCAAATGCGGAGCGAGTTCTGGATGGACGGGCAGAATGCCCGTGTCAGAGGCCTGTATTCCTTCGGGACCCACATAGTAAAGTGGGGGACGTCGCTCCCCATCATCCTGGACTCCATCTCCACCCATCTCCTCTCCCCTGTCGGCGAGTGCCACATCGCAACCTGAGTCAACTGGGCTGCCAGGTAGTAGAAGTAGACGTTTGGTAGGCCCAGGCCCCCTCTATCCCTACGTCTGTAGAGGACTTGGCAGGATATCCTATGTCTCCTATTCTGCCATATAAATGCGCTGATTGATCTTTGTAACGGTATCAGTTGGGTTTTCGTAACTCGGATCGGCAAGGCTTGGAATAAGAACAGGATGCGCGGGAGGACGTTCATTTTAACCGAGTTAATCCGTCCGATCCAGGAGATGGGCTTGTCCGTCCACTTCTCCAGGTCTCCGGTCAGAGTGCGAATCACGGGGTCATAATTAGCAGAGTATAGGCGCAGAGGGTCGGCCGTAAGTTGTATACCCAAGTATTTCAGGGCATCTCTTTCTATTTTGAGGCCATAGGTCTCTTGAACGCGGTGAACGGTGGCATCGGACAAATGGATCGGCATTGCGCTGGTCTTGCTCATGTTGGCCTTATAACCCGACATCGCGCCATACTCTCTTATAACTCCTTGTAGAGCGGCCATGGAGTCCAGGGGGTTAGTAACGGTAAGGAGGATATCATCGGCGTATGCCGATACGGTGAACTCACTATCCCCCACCCGTGCTCCACGTATGTTTGGGTGATGCCTTATGGCTTGGAGCAAAGGTTCCAGGGCCAGTACAAATAAGAGGGGGGAGAGTGGGCAGCCCTGTCTAGTACCGTTAAACAGCCGAAACGGCGTCATAGGGGCTCCCGTGATCCGCACTTGTGCCTGAACGTTGTGGTACATGGCCTTTGTGGTTGTTATGAATTCATCCGGGAACCCCAGGTGTTTCAGTACCGTAAATAGAAATTGCCACCGCACCCTGTCGAAAGCCTTTTCTGCGTCGATAGCTACCACCAGCGTCGGTACTTTCGATGTCACTTGTTGCCAGATCAAGCCTATATTCCTCCGAGTGTTCTCAAACAGCTGTCTATCCTGAATAAAGCCAACCTGATCGGCATGCACCAGAGAGGTCAGTAACGGGTTTAGTCTATCTGCTTGTATTTTCGCCAAGATCTTAAGATCATGGTTGATCAGCGAGATAGGCCGGTAGTTTTCAGGTGCGAGCGGGTCCTTATCGGGTTTGGGTATCAGTACCATTGTAGCTAGGGCCATTGTTGGATCCAGCCGACCCCCCTGCCGGAGGTCGGTAAAGAGCCTGGTCAGTGGAGGCACTAATTCTTCCCTAAATATTTTATAATAAGAGCCCTCGAAACCATCAGGTCCCGGTGCCTTATTGCTTTTTAAGTTAGAAATGGCTTTACTTACCTCCTCCTCGGAGATATCCGCCGCAAGGGCAACCGCGGCTTCCCCCTTAAGTTTGGTCATCCCAAGTTTATTAAGGTATTCAAGTATGATCTCTTCCTCACCTACCTCACTCGTCTGCTGGTCCGGCGTATGGTTGTATAATTGTTTATAGAAGTTTTCAAACACCTTAGCGATCTCATCGGGTCTCGTTTTGGTCGATCCGTCTGGGTGTCTTATGGCTGTTATATGAGAATGTTCCTGTCTGGGTCGCAGAGTCCTGGCAAGGAGCGAGTCCATTTTGTTGGATTTCTCGTAAAAGGACCGCCGCGACCATACCATGGAGCGCGCTGCATCGTCTAGCAACAAGGTCCGGATGTCCCTCCTGACGCCCTCCAATCGTTCGAGTGTCACCGTATCTGGGGCCGTTTGGTGTTTCAGTTCAAGGGTCCTCAGTCGTTCCAGTAGAGTTTCCAATTGAAGATGTTTCAGTTTCTTACGTCTAGTAGCCAGCTTTATGAGGGAGCCCCTGATGACAGCTTTGTGGGCTGCCCAGATCGTGCTCGCGGAGACGTCTGGGGTATCGTTCATGTCAAAGTATTCATGGATGTCTCGACGGATCTGTTCCCTCAAAACGGGATCCTGTAGCAAGGAAGTGTTCAACCTCCAATTCCATGGAGAGGCCACGCAAAGGCTGCCCAAAGTAATGGTCACATCGGCATGGTCGGACCACGAGATGTTACCGATTCTCGAGTCGACTATCCTGGGCATCCCTGTTGCATTGGCGAAAAAGAGATCGATCCGTGAATACGTACCATGCGGTGCCGAATAGTACGTGTACTTCTTATCCCCCGGGTGGTGGGCGCGCCAGACATCCACCAGGCCAGAGTCCGTCAGAAACCGGTTAAGCAACCGATCCTGGCCCCCTCGGCCCTGGGACCTCGGGGTCCCGTCCCTAGTGCTCCTGTCTACTGCCGGGTTCGGTGCGGCATTGAAGTCCCCGCCGACATAAACCATACCATGGGGCAATGTCGCAATTCTCTCCCGGAGGTTCCGCCAGTAGGCGGGGTCTGGTTGATTAGGGGCATACACGTTGATGAGGTGGATCGTATGTGAGTGCAGTATGCCCGAGACTATAATGTACCGCCCCTCTGGGTCCGACTCTTGGGCCGTTTTCCTGAAGGGGCAACTGGATTTGACCAGGATGGCCACTCCATTGCGTTTACGGAGAGACCTGGCTTCATAAGAACCCTTGAAGGCATGGTCCCTCAGGCCAAACTTGGCCTGCTTAGGAAGGTGTGTTTCCTGTATAAATGCTATATCAGTATGCAGCCTCTTGAGTTCCCTAAACAATAGGCGACGCTTCCTGGGGGCGTTGAGACCCTTGACATTCAAAGTAGAGATTTTAAGTGTCATCTTGTTTCATGGTCCCCCCGCTTCTGTAGACCGGGACATACGGGTCTCCACTCCCCCCCCCCGGGTCCCACGACCCCACCGAGGCCCCCCCCCACCCCCCACCCCCCAGCTCCGCACCTCTTGAAGAGAGAAGAAAGAAAGAGAAAAAGGAAAGAGAAAAAGGGAAAGAAGAACCAAGGCATCCAAACCCAGGGAGGGGGGGGAGGGGGGGGGGGAGGGAGGGGGGAGGGAGGGGGGAGGGAGGGAGGGGGGGGAGGAGGGGATGTGGGAGGGGGGGGAGGAGGGGATGAGGGAGGGGATGAGGGGATGAGGGAGGGGGTACATCGATCCAAACAACACAAGAGGCATAGCATTACAAATACAGGCTGATTGCAATAAACGTGATAATTACAGTTCCGTCCTGGTGTAAGTTCACTTAGGGACAGGTAAGGCAGGAACCAGATGCCCAGGAGGCCGATGACTTCGGGTCGGAGTCCCAAGCCCACGGAAAAAGCCCCCACATACTGACACCCAGCCTCGAGCCCCCCTAAACCAAGCGGGGGGCATCCGGGCTCCCCCAAAAATAAAGCTTCCTTCCGTGGCAGAAGTGGCATACAGTAAATAAGGGGAAACTGGCAAACCGGGGGTAGCAAGAGGTTCTGCAGAGGAGTCCCGCAGGGAAAGCAATAAAACTGAGGCATCAGGGGGGGGGCGAGACAGGCACCGCTGATCTGGACCCGGCCAGGGCTTTAAAAACGCCCAGCATGGGCCCTAGCTCCATGACCCGTACCCCCACCCAAAAGGGAAGACGGCAGCCTCCCCGACCCGTGTGGACACCCTCCCCCGGCAACCCCCCTCCCCAAGGGGGAAGGCAAAAAAAAAAGGTACCCCTCCGGGGACAGGGCAGAAGGGCAGGGGTCCCCCGGGTATGGTGTGGGGAAGGCACATACACTACCCTGTGACCTTCAGCGATGGCTCCTGGCTCCGGCGGCACTCCAGTCGTTCGGCAGCTGAGGGAGGTCATCGATGTACAGGGAGACGTCTGGGATCTCCGAGGGCGGCTGAACTCCAAGGCTCCGCAGGAAACGCTGGGGATCGCCGCCAGGTGATAGAACGTGCGCCCGGTCACCCTTGAACACCTGCAGCTTGAAAGGGAAGCCCCAGGCATACTTCAGGCCTGCTCCTCGCAAGGCCTCAGTGATCGGCCGCCACTCCCTCCTGCGCTGCAGTGTCGTGGGCGCCAGATCATGGTATAGGGAGACAGCTACCCCCTCGTGCCGGATGGGCCCATCTCGGCTCCTTCTCATGAGGGCCTCTTTGGTGCCGAAGTAAAGGAAGCGGACAATGACGTCCCGCGGTGTGTTGTTATCCGCCCTCTGGGCTCGCAGGGCTCTGTGCACCCGCTCAATGTGCCACTGTTCTTCAGGGAGGTCAGGGAGGAGAGGCCGCAGGAGAGTAAGCAGTGTCTCCCGCAGATTTTCGTCCCGCACCTCAGGGAGCCCCCTAAGGCGGAGGTTGTTCCTCCGGGACCTATTCGCCATGTCCTCCAGTGCCAGGTCAGTATCCACCATGCGGGCTGCCATCTGATTCACCCGTTCAACAACATCGTTGTGGGCTCGAGCGGTGGTATCCATGCGGTCCTCCAGGGCTGCAGTGCGTTCCCCCAAGGCTCCGATATCTGCCTGGAGCACAGCCGTGGACCTGGCTATTTCCCCTGCCAGGAAGGCCCTGACTTCAGCCAGTTTGGCCAGGACAGTTTCCTGATCAGCGGTCGGTGCCTCAGTATCGGCCTGGGTCGGGGTGCGCGGAGATCCTCCGTCGCCATCTTGGCTCCCTGTTCGACCAGGCCGTTGCATGGCGAAGTGGTCGAGGACGGAGGCTCCGGATTCTGCTGTTTTTTTCCCCAGCTTGTTTGTACGCCTCCTCTCCATGTCTGGGGACCCGTTTTGGGGTAATTTGCGAATATTTAGGTCGCTTTAGTGGGCTTTAGGGCGCGATGAGTGCGGAGCACTAATGAAACACGTCCGTGTTCATCGACGGTTCGGCCACGCCCCTAGAGATCATTTTTATAACCATACCCTGTGTTGTAATGGTCAGAAAATAAAAGATAATTGACCCTCAATTCGGTACTTAAAAGAGCACATGGTTATCGAGTGTAAGCAAAAAAAAAAAACATAATAAACAGAAAACAAATAACCTTTTAGTAACATTTATAAGGAGCTCACAGCAAAACTGGAAAATTCCTAGGTCGGGAGATGTCATGACTCTTTTTTGTCTATTCATAAAAAGTTTGCGGCGGGGGGGGCGGCGCCTGACTTCTGGTGCAGATGGAAGCGTCTGACTAGAGCTCTGCAATGTCTGGCGACTTCAACAGCTATTTTCAACATCAATTGCCGCTGCAAAATCCCGGTACCTACCTTACCCGCTGCCAGAGACCCCCTATAAGTGCTAACTTTGGGCGGAGGGAGGATGTCCAAGCAGGACTTGGCCGTAGCCCCAATATTCCGCAGCCACAGAGAGAGGGGCCTGCCTCGTGCAGATGACCCGCCAGAATCAGACTACGATTCAGGAATTAGTGATCTGAGTAATGGCAGAGACACTGCACCAGTAACCAAGAAAGATCTTAAAGGGCTAATCAGGGACATTAATGCCAACATGGCCACTGAACTGGCGAAACACATTAAAGCAGGCCTTGATGCAGGCCTTGCAGACCTTGAAGACCTCACCAGGCGCACAGCTGCAATAGAAGACAAAATGGAGGATCTTACCACAACTACCTCCAATCCCGATTCCGCCATCCCAGACCACCAAGACCAACTGCGTAACCTGGAAGACTTAAACAACAGGATTCGAGACCTGCCAGAAACAGTGACTGCAGACATGCTCAATGCAGCCATCAGAGAAACATTCATCAGCCTGCTCCCAGAAGCACCATCAGCAGTTTTTCTTACATTGTGTAACGAGTATATACCCCTACACGCAGGATCCAGCCAAACAGAAGACAGCACAGAGGAGAGATACGTCTACCGGACCTTAGAGTGGCCGGACTCGACGTAATAGGAGAAGTACAGAGTCAGGAACGATCCGAGGTCAAGGGCACAAAGAGACAGCGTAAACGAGAACTAGCCGGGGTCTGGTACACAGGAATCAGCAAGCCGGCAAACAGTACAGACAAGGATAAAGCGAAAACGAAGTCAGAATACAAAGCCAAGGTCAAATACGGAGAAACACAACTGAACACAACAAGCACTAAAGGGAACTGTAGCAGAAACCACGATAGGGCAAGGAACTAAGGGAAAAGGGTGAGTATAAGTAGCCTTCAAACTAATGTGATTGGCTCCTGTCATTTCCACATCCCCAACAGGTAAGTGTATGGGGTGATTGGCATGACAGGAGCTCCCACTGTCTCTTTAAGAGCGCGCCCGAGACTCGTGGCGCGCTCTTAGCTGCAGGCGGGACACGTGACCGCATCTCGCGGTCACTGCCCGTCTTCCTGTTGGGAGAGTCGGATGAGCCGCGCGCGGCTCGTGCAGCTGCAGGACCGCGCGCGGCTTGGAGAGGACCGCGGCCGGCCCCCGGATAAGGTAAGTAACGCTACAGTACACCCCCTGAGGACACGCCCTCCGGGCGGGCAGGACCAGGCCTGGCAGGAAAACGCGAATGGAAAGAACGTACAAGGCGGGGAGCATGAACAGCATCCGCAGAAATCCAACTGCGCTCCTCAGGCCCATAACCCTTCCAATGTACCAAGTACTGAAGCCGACCCCTAAGGAAACGAGAGTCAATAACAGCAGACACTTCGAACTCCTCATGACCCTCCACAGAGACAGGAGGGGGAGGGGGAGTATGCCGGGTATAGCGGTTGCGTACGTAAGGCTTCAACAACGAGGTGTGAAATACATTAGGTATACGCAGATTCTTAGGCAGACCCAAGGCATAAGAAACTGGATTAACCTTATGTATAATGCGATAAGGACCAATGAAGCGGGGAGCCAATTTCATAGAAGGCACCCGGAGGCGAATATTCCGTGTGGAAAGCAAAACCCTGTCCCCCACAACATAGGAAGGAGCCGCTCTGCGATGCTTGTCAGCCTGAGCCTTCTGGCGGGCAGCAGAGTCCACCAAAGAACGCTGAACCTGCTCCCAAGTATTACGCAAACCAGCCAAATGCTCATCCAGAACTGGCATGCACTGTGAGGAGAATGCAGCCGGAAGAACCACGGGATGCTGGCCATAGACAACGTAAAAAGGGCTTTTGCCGGAAGAATCAAGAGTGGCGTTATTCCGAGCAAATTCAGCCCAAGGAAGCAGGTCAGACCAATTGTCCTGATGGTGAGACACAAAACAACGAAGGTACTGCTCCAGAGACTGGAAGAAAATGAGAGAGAAATACCCATCTCCGAACAAAAGGCTTTCCAGAACCTGGAAATAAATTGGCTACCCCTATCGGATACAATAGATAAGGGAATACCATGTAATCGAAACACTTCTCTAGCGAAGATAAGAGCCAGTTCCTTGGAAGTGGGCAACTTGCGAAGAGACACAAAGTGAGCCATCTTGGAAAACCGATCCACTATCATTAGGATGACTGTGTTACCATTCGAAGGGGGTAATTCAACAATAAAATCCATTGATAGATTAGACCAAGGTCTCTCGGGAACGGGTAACGGATGCAACAGCCCACAAGGAACTCTACGAGAGGATTTCATACATGCACAAGTATTACAAGCACTTATATAGTCAGTAACATCCTTACGTAAGGTATCCCACCAAAAATACCGGGAAACGGCTGACACCGTTTTGGAAATACCAGGATGTCCAACAGTCTTAGTATCATGATACAGTGACAGAATATCCCGTCTCTCTGGAACGTCAATGAACAATTTATCATTAGGCCTCTCGCTAGGTGCCATGCTTTGTTTCGCTTGTATGGCCTGCAAGAGGGACGAGGAAATAGACAATATAGTAGTTGCTATTATCCTGTCTGGGGGAATGACAGGAGTGACATCAATCTCCTGTTTGTCAATAGTTTCGAACTGCCTGGACAGAGCGTCCGCTTTAGTGTTCCGATCACCTGGCCTATAGGTGATTATATAATTAAAATGAGACAAGAACAGTGACCACCTAGCCTGCCTGGAAGACAATCTTTTAGCTTCGCTAAGGTAGGATAGGTTCTTATGATCAGTAAATATGAGGATAGGATCCTTAGTGCCCTCTAACAAATGTATCCATTCTTTGAGTGCTAAAATGATAGCAAGGAGTTCGCGATTACCCACATCATAATTCCTTTCTGCTTTGGACATTTGTTTAGAAAAGAAGCCACAAGGATGCAATGGCTTGTCAGGAGACTCTCTTTGGGATAAGACAGCACCTACCCCTATATCGGAAGCATCAACCTCAAGTATATATGGCAATGAGGGGACAGGATGCTGTAAAATAGGTTCAGAGGCGAACGTAGTCTTAAGAAAGTCAAAAGCCTGAAGTGCCTCGGTAGACCATGCACGTGTATTGCCATCCTTTTTAGTCATACGAGTAATAGGTGCTACGATAGACGAAAAACCTTTGATAAAACGTCTATAATAATTAGAGAAACCCAGAAAACGCTGGATGGCTTTCAGACCTTGCGGCAGAGGCCATTCTATGACTGCAGCGAGCTTCTGGGGATCCATCCGAAAACCCTTAGCGGAAATCAAATACCCCAAAAACTGGACCTCGGATTGGTCGAATAGACATTTTTCTAGTTTGCAATAAAGACCATTAGCAAGAAGGGTCTTCAGAACTGTCGTAACATGTCTGTGATGAGTGTGTAAGTCTGTAGAATATATTAAAATGTCATCCAAGTACACAATAACAAATGAGTGAATAAAGTCCCTTAAGACATAATTAATAAATTCTTGGAATACTGCTGGGGCATTGCAAAGCCCAAATGGCATGACAAAATATACTCATAATGACCTGACCTAGTGTTAAAGGCTGTCTTCCATTCGTGGTCCTTTTTTATACGTATCAAATTGTATGCTCCTCTAAGATCTAATTTGGTGAATACCGTAGCATGTTTGAGCCTGTCAAACAATTCTGTTATTAATGGTATAGGGTAAGCATTTTTGATGGTGATTTTATTAAGACCTCTATAATCAATGCAAGGTCTTAAATCACCTTCTTTTTTTGATACAAAGAAGAACCCCGCTCCAGCCGGAGAAGAGGATCTCCTAATAAATCCCTTGTCTAATGATTCTTTAATGTACTCCTCCATGACACGGTTTTCTTGAACCGATAGAGGGTACACCCTGCCCTTGGGAGGTATAGTGCCAGGCAACAAGTAAATAGCACAATCGTAGGGTCTGTGAGGCGGTAATTTGTCAGCCTCTCTTTTATCAAAGACAGTCTTTAAAGATAAATACTGAGAGGGTATAGGCGTAGACAAAGGAGGAATGGTAGAAACATTAATAGAATTCACAGGCGTGACTCCAATAGTACATGACTCATGGCAGGCTTCACTCCATGATTTTATCTGCCCTGTTTCCCAGTCAAAAATGGGATTGTGGGCACGTAACCATGGATACCCTAACACCAACTGTGAAGAGGGAGAGGTGATGACCTGGAACCGAATGGTTTCATAGTGTAGAACCCCTGTGTACATGTGTAGCGGTGCAGTCTCGTGAGTAACAACTGGAGATATCAATGGTCTACCATCTATGGCCTCAACAGCCAAGGGTATCTCCTTCTCCCTGATGGGAATATTGTTTTTCTTTACAAAACCAGAGTCTATAAAATTCTCAGCTGCCCCAGAGTCAACCAGGGCGTATATATTTTCAACTATACAACTCTCTCCCATATGTAAAGAAACAGGGAGAAGCAGTCGGTTAGGAGGCAATGTAGGAGACTTAGAAATCACACCCAAGGCCAGTCCCCTATAAGGTCTTAGGTGCAAGAGTTTTCCGGGAGCAAAGGACACTCCCTTACCTTATGGTCTCTCTTACCACAATATAGGCAGAGTCCCTCCCTTCTCCTATGTAATTTTTCATTATCAGAGAGTTTGGCAACCCCTAATTGCATGGGTTCTTCTTCAGATACTTTTACACTCTCCGGTGTATTAACTCTGGGGTGAATAGGTGTAACAAAACGTCTATTCCTGTTCTTGATATAGAGCCTGTCACGAATCCTATTATCTATATCGATGAGGTAGTCAATAAGGTCCTCTAAGGCAACAGGAAGCTCCTTAGCTGCTACCTCATCCAATATAGAGTCTGATAAGCCTTCCATGAAGGCAGTAGTTAGCCCATTGTTGGTCCAATCTACCTGTGAGGCAAGGGTACGAAACTGAATAGCGTAATCAGCCACAGACCTAGAACCCTGTTTAACCCTCATTAATGCTCTTGCGGCATTCTTAGACCTTTTCATAGTGTCAAAAGTTCTGCGAAAAGCTCTCAGGAAACTGTGAAAGTCATGCACCAAAGGTCCATTAGCCTCCCAAATAGGGTTTGCCCATTCAAGTGCTTTGTCGGTAAGGTGCATAAAGAACCCAACTTTAGACCTCTCTGTGGGAAATGAACGTGGATACATCTCAAAATGAAACTCGATTTGGTTAATGAACCCTCTGCATGTCTTAGAATCCCCTCCATACCTAGGAGGAGGCGTTAAATGGGCCGTAGCATTAGGCACAGTCGATACTTCAGGAAGCAGGGGTGTAGGAGGGTTAGGTGCGGTTGCTGGAATGGTTCTAGCTAAGAGCGTCTGGAGAGCCTGAGCTATCTGATCCATACGGTGATCCTGCTCTACAAATCTAGCCTCATGGGACGCCATCTGTTGAGCTAAATCTGCGGGGTCCATGGCCCTATCGTAATGTAACAAGTATATACCCATACACGCAGGATCCAGGCAAACAGAAGACAGCACAGAGGAGAGATACGTCTACCGGACCTTAGAGTGGCCGGACTCGTAATAGGAGAATAGGAGAAGTACAGAGTCAGGAACGATCCGAGGTCAAGGGCACAAAGAGACAGCGTAAACGAGAACTAGCCGGGGTCTGGTACACAGGAATCAGCAAGCCGGCAAACAGTACAGACAAGGATAAAGTGAAAACAAAGTCAGAATACAAAGCCAAGGTCAAATACGGAGAAACACAACTGAACACAACAAGCACTAAAGGGAACTGTAGCAGAAACCACGATAGGGCAAGGAACTAAGGGAAAAGGGTGAGTATAAGTAGCCTTCAAACTAATGTGATTGGCTCCTGTCATTTCCACACCCCCAACAGGTAAGTGTATGGGGTGATTGGCATGACAGGAGCCAATGGGAGCCATTTTGCAATTTAGGCTCCCACTGTCTCTTTAAGAGCGCGCCCGAGACTCGCGGCGCGCTCTTAGCTGCAGGCGGGACACGTGACCGCATCTCGCGGTCACTGCCCGTCTTCCTGTTGGGAGAGTCGGATGAGCCGCGCGCGGCTCGAGCAGCCGCAGGACCGCGCGCGGCTTGGAGAGGACCGCGGCCGGCCCCCGGATAAGGTAAGTAACGCTACACATTGCCTGCAGCGCTAGGGGACTGGACATCACCAGTGGCTCCCACCTGTCCATCTAAGTTCACCAGAGGCAGTTCACGCATTAGCTGGGCATAAAACACTGCCGACATAGACAAGCAAAGGACAACACACGACGAGCCATTGATCTAACGTGGTTCACCGAACACAGATGCATTCTCACCACAATCATCTCCCTAGATGCAGAGAAGGCGTTCGATCGCCTTCTCTGGCCCTACTTAACCCACATGCTTACATATATTAAGTTCTCCCCTCCTTCATAACATTTCTGGAGGCCACATATCATACGCCTCAAGGCGCACTGCTCCTGCCTAACATTAACCCACCTGATTTACTATCACAGGGCTGCCCACTCTCGCCCCTACTATTTGCCATCTCGCTAGAACTACTACCAGAGGTGATAAGATCATGCCCGGAGTGGAGGGGGTCACCATCAGGGTACAATCATATAAAGTATCAGTATGCGCAGATGATGTCCTTCTGACGTTGACAAATCTGGTCACTTCTATAGAAGCTTTGCTGCAACTGATTCACACATATGCAAAGATATCAGGCTACAAGCTGAATCTGGATAAGTCGGATCTCCTCCCGATCCATATAGATGAGCCGACCCTCACAACAAATTTCCACTACGCATCTGCGAACCCTCCATCGCGTACCTAGGTATAAAACTCACAAACGATGTGAGCACACTATACCAAGCCAACTACATATATTGCAGCCTGGAAAAAAGACCTAGGGTTACCCGAAGAGACTGGGCAGAGATATGGGAAGCAATGTCCTCCATCACTATATGCGTGACCCATACAGGGCCAGATTAACATAGGGGCTGATGGAGCTGCAGCTCCAGGCCCATGGAATAGGCCCATTTAAAAAATATATATATATATATTTTTTTTTACACACTACTCTTAGGTTTGCCACCTGACTGGTATTTTACTGGCACAGCCGGTATTTGAGGCTGCCTGGCCATGCCGGTATTGCAGTAATACTGGCAATACAAATGCAGGTATATGGAAATTACTCTGCAATACCAGCACCGGCCAGTAGGGGTCACTGTGTGTGGAGAGAGGCAGGGACAGGAAGTTACAGCCTCTCTCTTCTACTCACTGATCCATGGGGGAGCAGTTACACAGCACAGAGAGTCCAGACAGCAGCTCTACAGCTCAGGTAAGTGAGGGATGGGAGAAAGGCAGCAGGGACACATGGAGACACTGAGACACTAGGGGACATATGGGGACACTGAGACACTAGGGGACACAGACACTATGACACATGGGGACACAGACACTGGGAGACCTGGGAACACTGAGACACTTGGGGACACTGGAAAACATGGGGACACTGAGATACATGGGGATGCTGAGACACATGGGGACGCTGTGAGACATAGGGACATTGGAGACACTGAGACACGGAGACACTATGTCCCAGTGTCCCCATGTCCCCCAGCCAGTGTCCCTATTGTCTCAGTGTCCCCAAGTATACCAGTGTCTGTGTCCCATGTCTCTCAGTGTGCCTAGTGTCCCTATATGTCCCAGTGTCCCCATGTCTATGTCCACAACTGTCCCCATGTCTCCCAGCCAGTGTCCCCTAGTCTCCCAGTGTCTGTTCCCATGTCTCTTTGTCCCTAGTGTCTTAGTGTCCCCATGTCTCCCAGTGTCTGTGTTCCCAGTGTCTCAGTGTCCCCATGTCTCCCAGTGTCCCCGGGTCTCTCAGTGTACCCCGGTCTCTCAGTGTCCCCATGTCTCTCAGTGTCCCCATGTCTCTCAGTGTCCCTGGGTCTCTCAGTGTCTCACACACTGAGCCATTGGGACACTGGGAGAAATGGGGACACTGAGACACTGGGAGACTAGGGGACTGGGCGACATGGGGACACTGACACTGTTATACATAGGGACACTGAGACACTGGGTGACTTGCGAGACTGAGACACTGGGAGACAGGGAGACACTGGGAGCAATCCATCTATACAGCAGAATCTAACTGTGAGTAGTTTGTTGGTGATTTTACATAATTTTCTCTGATGTCACTCCTTGTGATTTACATCATGTGATGTCACGCATAACTAATTAATTATACAAATGATTAAGGCTGGTATTTTTTCTAAGAAAGGTGGCAACCCTAACTACTCTTCACATACTCTTGCTTAAAGGAGCACTATAGGGTCAGGAACACAATCATGTATTTCTGACCCTATTATGTTAAAACCTGATGAAAGCATGACTTAGAGAGAGATTAGCATAGAGTATGTGTATTCTTATAGCTGCATCCTATGAGTTTCCATCCAGCACCATCTCCATCATATACATGACGCTAGAGAGGTATGACTGTTTTAGTGTTTTTGGTCGATGAGATTCTGCAATTAGGCCCATCATAACTGTCAGCACCAGGCCCACTGTGCTCTTAATCCGGCCCTGGACCCATAAGGAACAGGTCTACAAAATTATATTTCACTGGTACCTCACACCCCAGAGACTGGCAGCCATGCATCAGCTACCCTCAAACCTCTGTTGGAAACTATGAGGAGAAGCAGGAACATTCTACCACTGCTGGTGGACATGCCCAAAATTAAAACCTCTGTAGCAATCCATCACGACACTACTCACCCATATACTGACAAAACCATGCCCCCCTGGACCGTGTGCCTTACTACTCTCCAAACCCCTAGACCCCTTCACTAGAGCCAAAACAAACTAATAGCACGAGTAGCTCTTGCGGCATGCAGGGCGATAGAAGAGGTATAGTCGACACTACGTATACCCACACAACGGGTGATAGCTAAAAAGATCCAAGACAGCATCGAACTTGACAGGCTGACTTCACACGTACACGACACACCCAAAACATTTCACAATGTCTGGGATCCGTGACTGGAGGGAGACACATCCCTACTGTGGTGATCATTGATCGCAACACCCAGGACTCAACACACAGGATTCATGGACAAGTAACAATGAAAGCTCTCCCATTGCCAAACTTGACCCCAACCCCAATTTCCCTCCAAAAGGGAGGGGCGGGAGAGTGGGACTCGGAGATCGAGTCGCTCTTCTTTCCCCTTCTTCTCTTTTCCACAGTTCTGTTTCACTTCTACATTCAGTCCCTTCCTGGGCTAAACACCTATGCAAACTTTCCATATCCCAATGACCCGGTCTAGACACACCCCAGGCCTCAGACACAGACCAATAATAGGCAACCCAAAAGAGCAGGACACCACTCACCATATAACCATGATCCCTATATGGTACACTAAAACTTCCACATAAGATCAAAGGCTGCCTTAGACCGATCACAGCACTCAGGGACTCCACACTATGACTCATGACTACAAAGTGCCCAATTACTACGCACAGTTTCTTTCGAGTCCCCACCTTCTTGTGATTGAATGGAAAATGAGAACAACCAAAACAGCTAAACACAACTAGCACTCCCACACTCCCAGAATGATAACTATATTGTATGGGAACGGCCACACAACACAATATTAATATCTGGACCCCTAGGGCATCTTGAATGAGGAAAGCATTGCACACTTCATGTAATGGCGAATACTGCTGTAAACAGGTGTGCTGTGCATGGAGAGCCTGTATCACCCAACTCTATATTCTTATTACTTTTATCGTATCACTATACTATGCTCATTTATGGTGTTTGAAAACCAATAAGACAAATAAAGAATAAAAATGTAAAAAAGAAAAAGGGGGGGGGGGGGGTTTGCTATCCTTGATCTCAATAAAGGCATAGCCAGAAACTCATGCTGCACAATCAGGTTTTCAATACAATCACACAAGCTGCCAACCTAATAGAGAGATGTGCAGCAATGTTAGTTCCCCAGCACCACTCACGGAAGTTGCACAACTCCCCTCTCATTAAGTAGCCTTGAGGAGCACTGTACTAGTGATTTTTCTTTTTAGATCAGGTTGCTGCTTTGGGTAAACTTAAAATGAAAAACCAGAAACACTAATATCATTCTGCGCTCACCTTTACTTGTCAAGATCATGGGCTGAAGAGTCCCTTAGCAATGCCTAGAGGGCTGCAAAATAGATTTCCTGTAAGCATATGCCTTCCAAGTGTCAGAGTAATCAAATGATAATTTGTGGAGATTGCATGTATACTATTAATTGTCATATGAATCCATTTCATTATTAGTCAATTAAGAAAAACATTCACTATATAGTCCAGATTATATTGGAGACTGCTTATAAACAGTAAATTCAGTTCTTCATTATACTTTGTGTCATTCTACATTTTTACTTTGGGTTGACCTCAGCAAAAATTGTATATATGTATTACAGCCTAAAATAATATATAAGATATTACTCAATGTAAGAAACAAATTGGTCAAAGGTATATTAGCCATCTAAAACGTAATTTGACTGAAGTATATTGATGTACTAATTTCAGATTATAAATGTTGGCATTGTACTCGATGTTTTAATACTTGTAATATCAAGACCTTTAATCCTCAAACATGACTTAAAATAGTATTAAGGGTTTTATATATATGTATATATCAGTTTTTATCCTTGTTCCATGTTAGGTGTACAAGAGATCATATTTCACAACACAAACAGCCATAATTCTGGTAGACAAGACAGAAAAGTATCCAAGAAATAATATTGCTTTGCAGTATAGGTTAAAAAAAATACAAGTTTATTATAAAAATGCTGAACCTTAATCTCTGGCTTACATCGACCTTTTATAAATAGAGTCAGCATTTGAGAGTAGCAGGGGTCAGAATTGATATGAATGGTTTCTGCAACCGGATGATTATTCTGAGTTGGATCATTGACCAATGCATATCATATTTTAGGAATTAGAGGAATGATTGCATGTATAAATGGGTACCTGAGTGTCTAGAATATTTGTGATGGAGATCAGAGTGCCAGGTTGCACCCCCGTAGCTGCAAGCAGGCCCGAACTGGCCATTGGGAAATCCAGGAAAATGTCCAGTGGGCCACCAAGGCCATGGGTCAAGACCGGCAGTAGAGATCAGATGGTCTCCCCTGCCGCCCCATGCAGAGCCAGCACACTCCAAGCACCAGCTGTACTGTGTGCCATGAGGGCCAATGGGGAAATAAAAGAGCTATCTAACTGGCCCACTGGCAATTAAGTTTGGCAGAGAGGAGAGGGGAACGGCCTGTGAACGCTAGCCTGCAGGTTGGGGCATTGCCATGGAAACCAATGGTAACTGATCTCACGACAATGCACTCTAGCCCTAGGAGCTGCAGGCTACAGTTCATTCACCATCGGACCTCCAAGGTTTACCATGTCCACCTTCTCTGAGAAAAGGTAAGGTAACGTTGTTTCTTCATAAAAAAAAAAAAAAATTGCTTTGCTTCCATCTTCTCTCCCTTCACACACACACAGCACCTCTAACACTACACACATTTGTACCTCACACACACTGCACGCCTACACAATAAATCCCCTATAGACACTACATTTATAAACACACACTTTACCATTTACACACACTCTGTTCCCTCTACACAAATACATACTAAATCCCCTATACACACTCTGGATACTCTATTCGCACACTCGATCCCCTGTAGACACACACTGCTCCACCAACACACATACATAATTCCTGATTTACACACTCTGAATACCCTATGCACACACAAGATCCCCTGTATGCAAATACACACACACCTTATTCCCTAACCACACACTCTCTTTTCAGTCCCTACACGCAATACTTTACCTGTACACACACACTACGCCCCCTATGCACCTATACACACACTCTCTCATTCTCTACAGCCTCTAGCCACACATTTTTCACCACAAACACAACACCACTGAAACTGACCTATTTACACAAAACACCACAACACAATCAGCTCACTCCACACACATGGCCTCCAAACACATGCACAATATGCTTTCCTGGCCCTTTTATCCTCTGGTATCCAACTTATGTAGACACCAGAGACAAGTCACAAGCAAACACAGTGCATCCATGTCATTAAATTTGCTTGTGCGGTGCAGAACAAATGCAGGGCCTTTTTCTTATGCGAGAACTCTTCAGCAGGATTCTGAGCATGGTCTGCCCTGGAAGAGCACTGAACCAACATGCTCATTTTGAGAGGGGTAGTGCTTGCCATTGATGATGAGTAAACACCCCCTTCTCCCCCCCCCCCCTTTTTCAATAGGCCATTGTGATTCAATTTTGAAATTATTGCATATATAAATGGGTACCTGAGTGTCTAGAATATTTGTGTATTTGTATGTGGAGTTTGTATATCTTAGTGTCGCTAAGAATGTCCCATTGTGTTTACAGGAGTGTGTCTGAGTGCAAGTCCATATGTTTGAGTGTCTGATTGTGTCCATGAAACTACAAGTTTGAGTGTTTGTTTGAGCTTTTGTAATCGGAGTGTCTGAATGTGTCTTCAAAGAGTGTGTCTATTTCTCAGTATGCTTGTGTATGTAAAGGAGTTTACAAAACTTTCTGACACCTCCTGCTTTATTGACACATTCGCATACAGACACATTCGCAAACTCACTCAAACACTCTGAATAATGATTGTGTCTGAGTTTGTGAGCACTTTTAGTAATATGCTGCTTTTTTAATAAATAAGTATTCATTTCCATTTGAATATTTAATAATAATATAATGTAGCTGAGCTAGCACTAATTTCAAAGCCCAGGTTTGCTGGCCACAACACGCCAGATAAGAGACTTAGATCACATTGGCATGGTCAATGAGAGCATACCTGGTACAACCAGCCATTGTTGGGTTCAGCTCACCAGCAAATAAGCCACTGGTAGGTGCTGTTTCCTTAAATAAATACTACGGTGGCACACTTAGACTTCTGTGCAATCCTGTAGTTTACTTCCTATTAAGTGGTTTCTTGGAAGAGCGGCTCTTTAATTAGGCAATTTAGGTGGCTGCCTAAGGACTCATACTGACTGGGGCCTCGCGGTCGCCTAAATAGCCTTAGGGCAGAGTGACTTGTTGGGTCCTTGGTCCATGAGCGAGGACCCAACATCGGGAGGGGGCCCGGCAGCTTGTTCTGTATGCTGTCGGGTGCTGCTCAGAGAGTGGGGGGCCTCCAGTCTGCAGCTCTGCCGGGTATGATCTGCTAACTGTGCAGTGTCTTGCGATCTCAGAGCTTTGCCGTGGTAACCTCTGACTTCTGGAGATCGCGAGACTCCTATCGCATTGTCTACAGCTATGCACCTGGCAAACTCATATTTGAGTTTCGCCTAAGGCATTGCAAAGTCTACAGCCACCCCTGCTTGGAAATATACCTTGTCAAGTGCAACAATGTCTGAAAATAGAGCAGAGTTTTCATTACCCAGAAAACAGGAGAAGCAATCAACAGAGGCCAATTTTTAAACTACATCAACAGTGGGGATGAAAAGTGTTTCTTTGGTTTGTACTTTCTAAATAAAGTATAGAGCAGTTTTTTCTCCCATTGTATTTATGATATTGCTTTACATTTATTTAGACACCCTTCTATAAACCACATCCATTGTCGTATCTCCTGAAAGTAGTGATGCTCTAATGTCCTTGTTGTTTTAAAGCGACATAATTCCTTCTATATTTTATTTATATTTACAATTAAGATTATGGAATTTCAATTTATATTGCTTTTCTCATTGTCAGTATGAATATACTCTTTCCAAAACAGTCTTACCACCAGTGATCTGAGAAAACAAACATTACTAATAATTTCTATTACAATAGGTTAAAATATGATCTATACAAAGAATATATTTAATCTTGTATGTTGAATTTTTTTTCTAAAGGTTTATTTTATCATCAACAATTATAGCATTATGCCCAACGCTGGCAGGTGGTTGCAAAATGTAATTAGTTAGATTTATGTGTATTCACTTCCACCATTGGAAGATGTATATACATTTTTCATAATAATAATATTTAAAAAAGAGCAGTATAACAGTCACTTCATTTTTGGAGTCTGAAACAATATAGTATAAACAATAAAAAATAAAGAAAGACATTAAGTTAATCAAAAAAGAAGCATATCATATTCGTTTTGTTTTAAAAGAAAAACACACAACTTAAAAAGAAAATTAACTGTGCAGCAGCAAATTAGTCTACAAATCTTTTCAGTAAAATTTATTTTACATATGCAATTTAATTTTAATCTGTAAAAGTTAACAAAAATATACAATGCAAATGTTATTTCCCTTTTTTCTCTAATACATTAAAAACGTATATTTTCCGATCATATTTATACATAAATACTACATTCCAGACCTGATTTGTTATTATGTTCTAATATAACACATACTGTAACTAGAGATTCCTGAAAAAAGGTTCCCCAAATGTTTGTCTTTTTTTTTAATAGAAAAGTAAAAAAAAAAAATGTCTACAGGACTAACTGTCAGTGCCAAGAAAACACATCACTCTCTATGTCCCATATTTGAATTTTCAAAACGAAATGCTTTAGCATCGACACTTTGTTGATTTTACAGCTAGGTGTAGCCAATCCTCTTCCAAAATCACAGAATCATTCAATAGTCTTAAAAGTAGAAAGGCAACATGCACCTGGTAAAGAATATCAAATAAAGTGTATCTCTATGGTAATAATAATGCAGGTACTTAGTAAGTCCATGACAAACACAATATATACATTGGTTGTTATGTATGGAGATAAAGCAAAGATCAAAAATTAGAGCTATCACCATGGAAACCTATAGAATGTTTCTGCTGATTGTTTTACTTTTAGAACTTCCCAACAGAAATCCTCTTTAAAATAACCACCAATTTCTCTGTAGAAATAAATCAATATGTTGTTACTGGGGTGTACTGATATTCTAATAATTTTACCTAGCTAAATATGTTTCTTTTAGAAATGAAGAGACTGCGTGCCACACATTATATCTTCATAATTATTGTATGAAGATTATTTTTAAAAATATGCATTTTTACCTCTGGACGCAAGGAAGACAAATTAAGAGGCAAAAAAAAAATAAAGTGTTACATCTGAGCAAATAACTGTGTGGAAATATACTTCAGCACACAATGTCCTTAACAAAAAAATAATATATTTGACACATCGGCAAGTTCTTACATTTAGCCTTCTCTTTTTAACACACATATTTGATCTTGCTAATTATCAGTGGATAAATACAGATTCTCATCTTGTGGTGAAATGATTATACAGAAAATGTATGGCACAATATTCACCCAATAAATCTTTAATCGACAACAAATACCAATGCGATTTACAAATAAAAAAAATACAAATAAAAACAGACATTAAAAAATGACCCATAGGCATACATGTGTACACAAGTATGTGGATCTAAATATCTGAAAATGTCAAAGAAAATCAAGCCTTAAATACAAATAGCGTGTTCTTTTATTTCCACTCCATGATAAAAAGGAGAAACCAGCCTTTTGGCACCATTATATCAACTAGTAATTTGTTTGATCTAATTAATGCTATTGAAGACGTCATTTCTAGTTAGTCGTTTGCTTAAATAATTGAATGGTGCAAAAATGTGCTGCAGTTGCATATAGAAACTGTAATACATTTTGGCCCCATTCTGCATAGGACTGTTACAGGTTACTATGCTTTCAAGTAGAAGACTAAACACAAATATAAAAGCGGAGACTATATATATATATATATATATATATATATATATATATATATATATATATTTATCTATTTCCAAGGCTGCTTTTCTAGCCAGTAGGATCAATAATATAAATTTGTCATTTGGTGACACTTCCAGATCCACCAATCTCTACTGACAATTTCAAAATTCCATTACATAGATTCAAACTCATCAATTCTTTGCTTGGTATTGCCCTGCCGAATCTGTCTCAGGGTCTTGTACTTGTCCCGGCCTACTTTAAGGTTCTCTGTATGCAGCATGTCGTTGTGTGTCTTCTTGGTTTCATCTCTTGCTTGTGACAACTCGTTTGTTAGAGCCTGTTGAGTGACAGATAACAATTATAGAATGGTAGAATATATTTATGAAACTCTAATATGTGATCAATTTAAAACCAGGCAAAACAATCTGACCTATTCTATTATATATTATAATAATAAAAATGTGGTCTGAAATTTGTAGACAGGTCCAAGAAGTAAAAGCTAGCCTGATTGGAGAAAAGTACAAAGGTTTTACTAAACATTTCTAAGCATATGATTTGCTCTTACAGTCAAAAACAACTTTAGTTTAAATTGCCCTCTGTTGCTCTGCTTCTGAATATGCCTCATGACCTCATACTCTTAAAATTTCACATTTTGTCCATTCACACATTCAAAACGCTTAAATACCCACACACACCCTCCCCTGACTTACACATCCACATTATTACTAGCCCCACACCCACCCATACCCACTCTTAAGATTCCCCAAAACACAAGATCTTTCTCAATTCTTCCATCTGAGATTCTATTTTTCCACACACCCATCTCCTCTGTGTCTTGGACCCCCTATCTTTCCTTTCCCAGACCCTCTTCGTTATCGGCCCTATAATTCTACCCAGAACAATCTTTCTTTCTCTTTTTGCTTCCTTTTCCTCTCTTGTCCATCTTTTTTTTTCTCTATCTCGGCTCCCTTTTATTCTCACACCCAATTTTCTTCTTGGAACCCATTTTCTCCCCTTTCTTCAGTGATCCCTCCCACATCCTGTGATCCCGCAAGTTAACAAGGGGGGTGAGGGTAGACACACATAAAAATACAAATGTAAAAACAGAAAACGTTTTTAAAGCTGGGCTGAATGAGAGCTTCTGTGGCCTCTGGTGGCCCATTGCAGCTGCCCTTCATGCTCTGCTGACAGACCATATGACAATTATATTATATACTGCTTTTCTCCTTGTCAAAGTGGAAAATCATTTCACATTTAAGATATGGCTTAATGGATGTAATTCAAAATTGAACTGAATGCATTTTGATGACATTATTGATGTGTTATTATATAGATGAAGTTGTCTTATATAAAATATTTGTACATGTGTTAAATAAATTCTAACATTTTATTCTTACCATGAGCTGCTTCTGAACACGTTCATTTTTCTGTGCTTCAGTAATGCGTTCCTCTTCTTTGCGGTCATCCTGGAAGTATTCATTGGTAAACTCTGCGCTGTATTCCATTCCATCCTCGTGTAGGTTTTCATGGACATAATCTCTAACAGGCTCATACACTGGTGGTGGTGGCAGCGGCAGTGGTGGAGCAGCCATCACCATATGTAGCTCTTCTTTTGTCCTCAGTAAGTCACTCTGGGCTTCCTGGGCCTGTAAAGGATAGTGAAAGTGTTTATAACAGTACTGTGAAAAAATCTGTCTTGTTTTTAGCATTGGAATGCTGAGTAGTAAATGATCAAAAGTCAATCAGAGTGAAACTTAAAAATGAATGCTTTCACAGATTCACCCTACATGAATTGTATTATTTTATAAGCAAGAATCAAGGTAACCAAACCTATCTATCTATCTATCTATCTATCTATCTATCTATCTATCTCTATCTCTCTATATCTATCTGTTGTCTGCTAGTGGCTCTAATGCAGTCTGCACACAGCAGACCCAGCCTACATCTATTAACAATAATACTAAAAATAAAATAGAGAACTTACCCTTAGTTGCCATTCACCCACTTCTTCCTCTTTGACTTTCCTTGCCTGCTCAAGCATTGTTATTCTAGATGTATATTCTTCCAGCTCTGCCGCCTAAAAAAATAAAGTTTTTATAATAAAAATGTTTTCACCGATTATATAAGGAAGAACTGTCAGAGTAAAGCTTGTATACATATAAGTGGAAAAAAGGGGGAGTACTGAGAACATAAAATATGGTATATATGGTATTGGATCTACAAATATTAAAGGGCAGCAGGTAACTAACCAGTTGGTGGGATATAAAGTTGCATTTGTAGTGGGACATTGCTGTCATTTTTACTCTATATTTTCTATGACTCAGTATATATGTCAATGTCTGTTTTCTAGGGGTGAGGCAGAAGACATCTCATATTGCTTAGAGTAACAGGAATAACACTTAGTGAGTATGTGAATCAGGTATACTTCTACTTGACAGAATCCAATCCCCACATTTTTGTGTCTCCTAGAGTATAAGTAGACAAACACAATACTTATAAAGGTAAGACTATAATGGAGGGTTTAGATGTAAATTAGTTTTGGTCCAAAAGGCCTATCATTCGATTTTGGGCCGATTGGGCAATCGGTCATTTCCTGAACTTGTAACTGAAATGTACCTAAATTAACCAAACCAACTGAAATACACAATTGCTGAACATGTTCATTTTGATTTGTGATAAAAAAAAAAGGATGATTGGTGGTTAGGGGACAGTCATTAAATGTTGATTTTATTCACAGATGAAGTGAAAAGTGACCAAAGAGGGACGGAAGAAGCAGCAGCAAAATGTTTTTTTTATATATATTAAATATTTAGAATATATATATTATATATTATATATATTATATATAATTTTTTTATTTTTTATTTATATATACACACATATATTCACACGCACACACTTTTCACAAAATGTTTCTAACTTCTTTGAACCAAATCTTTGAACCAAATGGCTGGAAAATGGTCCTATCCGTGTACTGCAAAATATATACATAATATTTTATTATGTATATATTTTGCAGTATACTGATTGGCCCATTTTCACATTCTTTTCGTTCTTCTGATTTGTTTCCTAAATCAGTTTTTCGGTACTGAAATTCTGCCAAGCTGAACAGACATATGGTCAAAATTCAGGTGACACACAATATGTTCTATTTTTTTTTTATTTTATTAAATGATTCAGTTGAGCTAAATTTTTTGATGTGCACAAGTCTAAAGTAAATAGTCATAGTGGTTTTCAGCAAATTACATTATTCAGAGGATACTGAATAAGATAGCTGTGTTTGGCAATATAATAAATTATATTCCCAGCTTGATACATTTTGAATATACAAAGTAGGATTCATTACTGGAATCAGGTACAGGATAGAGATGAAACTTGATAATCTATTCTGTGAAAAAAAATGGAAATCAGAGGATAAATAATAGAGGACAGTGTAAAGAAAAAAGTGAGATAATTAAAGTGCCACTAACTGCAAAGAGGAGAGCAAAAAGTGAAGGAATCAATATAGGGAAAATTAATGTTCCTACCAATTACATTAATTCCCCTGGTAACATGCCCACTTTTAACATTTTCTGCCCCTTTTTTATTAGCAAATTTTTGTGTCTCCCATACATAAAATGGGTGCCATTCTTGAGTGACCTACCAGCTGCTCTTGACTCTTCATTTGATCAATAGCTTGCCTTTCCAATTCTTCCTTAGCATGTAGAGCAGCAATGCGTTCAGCCTCCAGTCTCTCTGCCTCTAGCTGAGCTCTTCTTTTCTCCTCTTCAAGTTCTCTAGCCTTTTGGATCTGCTCAGATAACTCTGATAAAAGAGGGCAAGATATTCTATTAATTCAAAGATTTATCATAAACTTTCTGTGGATTTTGTTGTACTGTAGAATGATCAATCATACATCCACGTGCATAATCATCATAAAAAAGATCATCATATGGGAAAAAAATACATACAGAATTGTAATCTTTGCCACCAAAATCTGTTTGTCACTGACACTTTTAAAAATGCATTGTCCAAAACTATTTTAAAGCAGACCTCACTTTTGTATTAATATATAAAATATGATCACATTGCCTATACTTCTAAGGATTTAATTTAAAAACAGCTTAACGTAGTGGCTCTGGTGTCTCCCGTATGTCCTTGCAGTGTTAGTGTTTTCAGAGAAAAGGTTGTTACTAGGTTGCTACCTAGTGTAACGAACCCCTTGTACTTCATGAAGTACGTTCGGTCGCACGTTCCCGAAATGCTAGAGGCTTGAGTGATTATAGCCCATTCGCATAGTATGCTGGTTCTTGCTCTCCTAAAATCCAAGCAGGCCATGAAAAAAATCAAGCGTTTCGTCATTCGCATACCCAAACATCAGTCGAAACTTGATGAAGGGTACAATAGGAATGTTTTATCATGGCCAGATGGTCCACTTATATAAACAGACCCCCAGCATGGGGTCTCCAGCAGTAACATAGGAAAACACTCCTACAACATGCCCAGGTGTTTCTGTGAGATAATTGAGTGTGCTTTGCTTAAACTAATTATCTCCCAAGCACTAGAGGTACAAAATATAAAACATAAAATACCCCAAAATACATATAACATACATAGGAACCCCCACAAATAGTATATCCCCTGATAGCCTGGATCTGAGTGCCCAACATTTCCAAATAGCTCTCAGATCCCACGAACACAGCTGAATCGCCACCGGAGTAATGTTTGGATCGACCGCACATGTGGCGTCTGCCCAAATTAGTTCCAGAGAATCAGTGGTCACCTTCGGGAGTTCCAAAACGAACCAAATGTTGAACAGTTCATAAGTAGCGATTGTTCGCCTGGTTTGTGCAAACAATCCTACCGAACAGCGCTCTCCTGGCTTGTCGTGAAAGTAAGCAGGCGTTCGGAACCAGCTGATCGATGTTCGCAGAGTCGAGTGTCGGAACAGAAGTTCCAGACACTCAACGATCAAGTACCGATGCCTGCTTTCAGGAGACAAGATGGCTGCCATTTTCCAGTGTTGTTTGGTTATGCGAACGACAGCCACACAGAGAGAGCACTTAAGTTTGTGGTTTTCTTTGAAGTTAAATGAGCCAGGGATCAATCTACCAAACGCAGGGAAAAATAACTGGGACAAAAAAATACGGGGTTTTGTCACACCTAGAAACACCTCTAATGGCAGTTACTTAGACTGCCACTAGAGGTGCTTCCTATCTTAGTGCTGCACAGTGTCTACATGCTCTGCTTGGAGGCACTGAACATTCCTCATATAGAGATGCATTGAGTCAATGCAACTCCATGCAGCGATACTGATTGGTGTTTTGTTGTGTATGTGCACTAGTCCCCAATGCTTTTGTATGGGATAGCATTGGATTGCCTGAAATCATCAAAACTGATTATCTCAGCCATCAAGGCGGGACCAGGCAGGGCTAGACAAGCATTGTAACTGACAAAGGGTGAGTTTCCAAACATTAATCTCCACAGAGAGGGGAGCCAGGGACCTAGACAATGATTCCTGCACTACAGTGTCAGGAATACATGTCTGTATTTCTGACACTGTAGTGTTCCTTTAAGTTGAGACGGCAAACAATGTGCAAAATGTAGGTTATATAGCGAATCCGAAATAAGTCTCCAACTCAACACAGATGATGGTTGCCAACTCAAGATAACACATTGTGAAGTCAGGAAAATCTTGTACAACATTTTGGCCACAAGAGCAGCGTTGGCAATTTTTAGCCAACACAAAATATAACTTTGTGAATAAATATTTGGTTTAGTGAATAAACCCCACATTTTTGTAGATTTATGGCTTGGTTTACCTCGTTCGGCTCTCTTTGTCTGCTCTTCATATTCATGTAACCTATGCATCAGTTGCTCCTTTTCTTTTATCATCTGATCTTTTTCTTTTTCAATAGCTTCTCTCCTCTTTTTCTCACTTTCCAGCTGTTGTCTGCATAGCAGATAAAAAAAAAAAAAACATGAATCACAATCATCCCAACTCATAACTAAGTAAGATGGAAAAAATAGCATTATGCATTCTTAGAGCCTCCCGGTTCTAGTAACAAAGAGGAAGTGAATTATTTATGTTTACAAATTAGCTACAAGCCAATGGCTATGTTTTTATATATACATAACACTGATAAAGACACAGCAAAATCATTCAATAAAAATGTAATGATTAGAGTTTATTTGGAAGTGAAATATTAAATATCACATGAACATATGTCATGTTATAACTGATATTTCTACAAAAATTAAACAGTTGCTCAATATACAAATTATAGCTCAATGAACAACTTTATACTGCAATGCTGGCTTGCTTGTTGATTTCTGGTATTTTGTCCCTAAATTTGAAATTTACATTGAATTCTCACTTTAGTAAATAATCCTGACAATTTGCTTTTCTTTTTTTTTTTTTTTTGAAGTGTCAATTAATTCAATAAAAACAATCTGTGGTATGAGTTCAATTTAAAGAGTGAGTTCAAAGTTGTTGCATAACATTGATAATAAGACCAGATGTGACTATGAAATACACATGCATAAAGTAGCATTAATTATGTTAATAATGCAAGTAAAGGACTAATAAACTGTTACAATCCCTGCATATCATCCCTGCATATTAAATACTAGAAGGACAGAAAAATATTTTAATGTATTTAATGTATTTATATAGCTTTTTTTTATTATTTTACCGTTCCAGTTGTTTCTGAAGCTTCTCTTCTTTGGCCTGTGCTTTCATCTGTTGCACCTCAATTGTATCTGGCTTTCTGCGGCGCATGTATAGCTCATGGTTACCCATGCAAAGCTGCAGAATGCGCTTGTTGATTCTAAGACGAGGAGCATAGAACACAAAGTCCTGAAAAAGAAAGGCAGAACATAAACCTATTACAGTATGAGATTGGCTTATGTCTCTGATTTAATGCTCTGTCAGCTGCCGAGAGAGATTTAAAGGTCAAGGAAGGATGTTACAAGATTCTAAAAAGTGCACTCTGACTTGTATTTAACATGCCCAAAACCATTTTAGGTGTTTTAGTTTGTAGCAGAGAGAAGCAATCCAGGAGAGTGTAATGAAAACAAAAAGGAACATCTGTAACACTAAACATCTCTTATCTTCTGTTGCTAAACATTTAAATACACAAATATTTGATTTCAATTCTATGACAGTATGGGGGAGATTTATCAAAATATTTCACACTTTTATATCAAAATTTGCCAATTTTGTATTTCTTTATATTTGCATCCTAAACGTCATAAACCTTTATTTCTACTTTTTTTCAACAGAAAAGAGTTCTGTTTCACTTTTAGTTTTCTGTCATCTAAATTTGGCTGTATTTTGAAATAGAAATTGCTGTGATAAATGGATGGATTTACGATGAAGAAAACAATTATTCTTCATTTCATTTTTAAAAGACTTTAATATTAAATGTGATCAATATAATGACGGAAGTTAATCGTTAATTTTCAGGATGCTTTGATAAATATACTCCAACAGAACAGGGTTTTCAGACATCTTTAATTTCCTTAGGGAGAGATGTTGTCCAATGGAAAACCACATAAAATAGTATCGGAACCCTGTTTTGTGTTCAATCCCATGAATAAGAAAACAGTTGGTCTATAAATAAGGGATTATGAAACTAATCTAACACGTTTATGCAGGATAGTAGCTAATGTTAAAACTGTGTTTCTCAGACCCTAGTAACTGTTTATGTAATCACTATCTACCCACATTTACTCATTTTGCCTTTTTATTGCTCAATCAGAGGAGTTATCAGTGTGAAGTCATATAAGGCCAGATGTAGGATGGGCAATCTTGTAAATTAAAATGAAAATCTGTAGTCTTGTGGCATGATTGTTGTACTCCTACTTTCCAATAATGTATAACATATGAGTAAGCCATGTTAAAAGCATATGACATGTTTCAAACATGATGGCTCTGTAATAATTACATATAAATCTAAAACAAGTGATTATATATATATATATATATATATATATATATATAATAAGCACTTGTTTTAGATTTATCTGTAATCATTACAGAGCCATCATTTCTCTAAATTCCAGAAACAGACTGCATTGCACATAAGTCTTATAGCACATTAATGTACTCCTCTCATATCCAAGTCATCAAATTATTAAGGATCCAGAAAAAAAAAACCATCAGAATGCAAAATGTTATTACAAACTCCATGCACAAACATCTTGCACATGGGTGAGGTCACCTTATTAATACAGCCTACTAATTATACTGCCTCTACACTTACAGGTGCCTTCTTGTCAATGGGTTTAATAACAAACTTCTTGTCATTAAAGGAGATGTTCCTGATTTCACTCCAGGGGAAACCAATCTTCGGGGTCAATCTGAAAGAAAGTCATTGAAATACTGTCACTTCATATGTACAAATACTGGTTGAAATGAATATATCTAAGGTGTATGTACAGTCTGTAAAGTGTCCCACTATTTATTTACTAAACAAGCAAATATACTCCTGGAACCAATTAATTGGTTAAGGATCCATTTGTCATATACCAGACCCTGAAAGTTTAGATGAGGAACTCATAAAGAAATGTTTTCTGTAGAAGACACTCAATCATGATTTGACTTGAGCCCATGTTCTTTTCCTGCGGGAGACTAGTGCCTCCTTGGGAAAGATTAATGAATTAAGAAAGACCTTGGTGTAAAATTTTAAAACTTAAACCATTGACTAAAACATTGAAAATCACCTATAATGAATTTAGCTATCACTATTAATTAGAAATATATTTTAAACGGTGTATACACACATTTTCTTCTGCTAGTTATTCATCCAAAAACAAATATACATCAATAAACAGATATGGAAGATGATAAATGATTTTTTTTATTTGAGAAATAAATTTAAATAAATGCCTCAGAAAGCATGTTTTTGTTTATATGTAATTATCCGAACCTATATCGGCTCAATGTCTAGTGTGTATGTTCAACAAGTACCATAATAAAGTTATTATACAGAAACATATGTTATTGGTTACTAGGGATTAATAAAACCTTAGAAAAATCTTAGGTCTATGACTAATCATAAGCAATGTATACTTGTATTCCTAAAAATGTATCATTCCAAGCAAATTAATTTAATCCACAATATGAAGTCCTGTCTAGTTACTTTAAACTTGCATTCTTTACAACAGCATTCATTTTTCCTGTAACATTTAGTTATTTTAAATATGAAAAATATTATACTTATACTGCAAAATGCTTACAGCTAATTCATTGTCATCTGAGATAAAAATTGGTAATTAGCACAGCCATCATGATATGAATAATGGTACACAGCGGCACAACATACTAAGTATATTAACACAATTAAACAGCAGGTCTGAAAATGATCTCACCACTTGCGCTGTACATATTATTACACTCCTAAGCTACACTTGGAGGCATATGAGTAAAATAATACAATTATAATAAGAAACAAGGGACTAACTGTCCATGTAATACAGGCAGAAATACAGCTAGCAATAACAGTAATTATCACTGGATCATAGCTGAAACTGGGAAGGCAGCCAGGAAAGTGCTTGTCAACAATGTTATCAAAAATCTAAAGGGAGCAAAGCTTAACTATAAAAATATTTATTTATATTCAGAGTGGAAAATCTAAAGAAGGAGCTTTTGTACATAGTGGTATAATCAATGAGATTACTGTTACTTCTGTAAAGGGAAAGGAAAAAGCAACCAACAAGAAAAATTTATAAAGAAGAAAGGATGCTATAAGTGCACTGGATGTGTAACATGCAGTCATATGGTTTCAGGCACTTCTTTTGCCCATCCCCACACGGGCAAACGGATTCCCATTCAGCACTATATTACCTGCACCACAGACCATGTCATCTATATGATCACGTGCCCATGCGGGCTATCTTACGTGGGAAAAACAGATTTAACTGTCCGAGATAGAATCAGAGGACATCGTTCAGGAATTACCACAGCTTTTCGTGACCAACACACCGAGAAACCAGTCGCAAAACATTTCTTAGCCTTACAACATTGTTTACCTACGCTCAGGTTTATCTCCATCGACCATGTTCCACCGTTGCGTCGAGGAGGCGACAGATCCAAGATTTTACTACAGCGCGAAGCACACTGGATCCACTCTTTAAATACTGCAGCTCCCAAAGGACTTAATGAACATGTCACCTATTCTATGTTTCTTGAAATACCATCTGAGTGATACGCATTTTTTGCTTAGAGCAGGTCTTTTACGCAGTCTTTCTGCACTTTTGCATTTTTTGCATTTTTTGTGCATTTTTTGCACATTTTTACTTTTATTTTTATTTTTATTCTGTTCGGAGCCATATGATGGAGCTAGTAGCTTGTTTCCACATGTTTAGACATTTAAATACATTATAGAAT
Source organism: Pelobates fuscus (assembly GCF_036172605.1). Lineage (NCBI taxonomy): Eukaryota > Metazoa > Chordata > Amphibia > Anura > Pelobatidae > Pelobates > Pelobates fuscus. The sequence goes on from NC_086318.1 coordinate 244,300,384, forward strand.
TATTTCTGTTGGTCAGCAGGCGGTTCTTTATTGTACTGGACTTAGCCTCATTTTTGCATTTTATTTTTTGCATTTTATTTTTTACATTTTATTCATTTCGTTTATTCTGTGTAATAGATTAATTATTGTCACAGATGAAAATGATCTTTTTCCTTTAAGAGTTAATCCCTCTAGATAAAGTAGGACCTATATTTATATATTAATTTTTCTACTATATGTGCATGGTTGGGTCCATTAGCCACTATATCAGGTTGGAATTGATACACATCACGTATTCACTTTTCTTCTTTCACTCCTTTTTTTCACTTTTGTTCACTGCTAGTGGCCTTTAGACTCCTATTATGTTCACATAGCTATACACTTAGCATCATCTGACCTTATCTTCCTTCTTGCTGGTTCTCTTCCACTATCACCGTTTATTCTCTGTTTATCACAGAAACCGGCACTGTAAGAGTGTACAAACCGTTGCCACGGTAACCGTTGCCATGGTAACCATCTTTCAATTCCGCCGGACGTCGTGACGTAATGACGTCAGGGAGGCGGTCCTAATTCACTTCCGGGTTTTGGTGGAGGGGAACACAACGCTAATGATTGGTAAGCACACTTTTTCTTTTCTTATATAAACTCACTATTTACTCAGACACAGTAACCTTGAAAAAGACCTGCAGAGGTCGAAACGTTGGTTCATCTGTTTGCATATGATTTAAAATAAAACGAAACACTGCTTTTCACAAGTCCTGAGAGTGCATCTTGGATTCTTCATTGATTGTATATATATATATATATATATATATATATATATATATGTATATATATATATATTGCAGGAGGATATCTTGCTTGGTAGGTTACCCACCACCTAGCTATGTGATCTACCATGTTCCACACCTGACACCTACCTACAGACTCATGTCCTCTAGGTTTCAGCGCTTCCTCTGTGTCACCTCCGATGCTCAATAGCAAACGTTCAGGTACAGTTATAGAGGTTGTTAAACTCAGTGTTGCTCTATTTTCTCCAGTGTCTGCGTATGAGGTTGGACAGGAAGTGCAAGGGACCACTATCCTTCTGCCCACTAGCAGCGTTGTACACAGGAAATGCTTTCCAGGAGGAGTAGGGACAGCACTGAGTGATGCTCACTGTATAATAGCTTCTGAAGCTCAACAATCTATCATATAATGCTGACAAAGGAGGGTATGTACTTTGTAATTAAGCCTTCAATCTCCACGTGCCCTAAACGCAGTGTTCTCTTTTTTGAGGGGAGCAATGGGTGCCTTAGAATTCTGTTCCTATAGGCACGTGACATGTAAATCCGGTCCTAATAGTAGGAGGTGCTTTCATCTAAGAGGAAAACCTCACTGGCTGTTTAGTTGGCCCTAATAATAATAATAATAGCTAATAGGAGGGAAAACAGCTAGTCCTTTTCTAGTAGGTAGAGAGTCAAATGAACTGAATCAAACATTTGCATAGAGAGTGCCAACTATGACTGTAACACTACTGTACAAAGCTTTAGCGCTTTCGTGCCAATCTATGGCTATTTACACAATTAGATTTGGGTCCTCAATAGGTGATAATATTGTGTCATATATATATATATATATATATATATTCACACACACACACACACACACACACACACACACACACATATATATATATATATATATATATATATAATTTTTAACAAGTAAAGAATGAAGGGCATATGTTTAATTAAAGACTATTTTCTGCAAATGTTAAATATGATACATGTAGGCAGCCCTTTTTTGTTTAGTAAGTGCCTTACTTCCTGTTTGGTCTTACATACAACAGCTTGAAAAACCTGTTTGCGTCTCCAAGTGACATTACACAGATACCAGAATTTCAAGTAAATGAAATAGAAAAGGTTAGTAACAGTTTCTGTTACCTAACCTACAGACAGGCACACCCTAATTCTACACAGGGTGGAATCTGGGAGCCTGGCAGTTAGCTACGTAATTACCTTATGCACTTCTTGCAGAGGTTTGTGCCACACCTTGTTCTCTGAGCATGTCATCACTGAGCATGTCATCACTAGGTTACAACTCACATCTGAAGGGTAGCAGTTACTTTGTTAATTATAATTACTGCAAAAAGAGTTTTACACAATGCAGTTTTCCCATTCTATTCCTTATTCTTCCAAACCTGCATTATTTGGCATATTGTTTGTTTGAAATTGCTCTAAAATGTTACCTAGTACTGAATTATTTTACATAATCTTTAACATACCTATTAACAAAATATTTTATGGTAGCCTTTTATATAATTTCCAAGAGGGAAAGAACACTGAGAAAAGACTGGAAATGACTGCCAGAGCTACAAATCAAAATAATAGCAGGTTTGAGGACCTTTGATTTTCAAAGTTACTCATGTTTGGCTTCATTTTGCACACTACAGTGACACATAATGCTGCTAACGCTTCTCATAGAGAAGCATTGAATTCAATACTTCTCTACAAGAAGCATCAGAATGGCAGGTTGATTTTTAAATAACCACCATAAGTTCAATGTATAACAATGTATTTTTACATTTAGTGTGTTCCTTTATTACACCTCTGTGGGAAAAACAAGCGAGAGGCAGAAAAGGGACTATGTCATACAAAGTATGAAAGAATAAAATAGTAGTATCCACATATTGTTGTAATATGCACTGCAATGTTATGTCCATTAAACAAACCAAATACTGAAAAAAAATATTTGTATGTGTACACCTGTATGTGTAAAGCATTACATAAATGATATTAACAAAAAGGTGGAGATTTGAATAACATTATATATGTTTACATAGCTGACACATCACTAGTACTAGCATATTAGTTTTACTCATCCTTGCTACACTATAGCTTTATTGATAAGTTACATCATTAATCTTTCATGGAAATACAAATAAAATCCAGAAATTTATTTTTGTGGGTCAGCATTTCAAATGTTAGTAGCAACCTTTATCAAGACTATATAAAAAGTGAGGCTTGAGGAGAGTAATAAACTCAGCACCCCAGTTCTCAGAAAACCCAGAAATTCTGTTTACTGCATTATGGAAATAAGGAACTTTCAGTGAATTGAGAGTTCCACGTTGTACTGTACCAGGCACAATAAAAACAATGGATAATGCTTATATTTAATTTTATTATACAATGTACTTTTAATATTTTGCATGATCTGTTTTCATTAATTTTCTAGCTGGAACCATGCTTGTATCGGAAATTGTCTTACTTAGCTACAAGTGCTTTGTGTTTATAAACTGAAAAAACACCCAACTTAACACACAACCTGGCTACGTATAGCATTCAGAATGGACTGTAACAATTATGGACCCAGCTGCAAAACAAGCTTATAAATTAATCTAACATATGCACATGTGGTATCCCTATCATGTTATTACAGCAAGTTAATTTGTCAATATCGGGGTTCTATTCCATTTTGACCCCAGTATCTATCCAAACTCTGATATACAATAAGAATTACTAAAAATGTACACATATACATATAAACATTTTATGTTTTTTTTTTTTTTTCTATTGCTTTAACAACACGCTGGAAATGTATTTTTTTCTTAGATAAATTGTTGGGCATTTCCCTAGTAATGCATTGTAGGCATATTAAAAGTGGATCTGTCACTCTCAGGGATTTGGCCAAAATGTAGCAAATTACAGTTTTAATTAGCAAACTTTTTTCGAACTGATCTCTACTTACTTGTCATCTCGCTCATAAATATTTAGCCCCAGTGAATCTACTCCCAGCCAGAGGTCAGTTCCTTTCTTATTTTTAATTTCAAAGTAGTTGATTCCATACATCTCCAAATCTTGAGCAATCTTGAGATATTCCAGCATAGCATCTTCTCTGAAAAGACATAAAGTAACATTAGCCAACAGATAACAAAAAAAACTAAAACTATGCTACATTTATAGTGAATTCAGATTATCGCATGCTACATACTATTATTATCAGTATAATGTTTGCTTTCTTTCTTTTAGTGTACAAGTTTTACATATATAGTGCTAAATACCTTTCAAAGTAATATCATCCATTTAAAAACTTTGCAGTGTGTATTCTGCAATAGTTTTAGCAAAGTATCCTGGGAGTAGATTTGTATGATGACAACACATTTCTCAATTACTGCTTGTCATATGAGGTTACGATATTAACACACATAACACATATATGATGTTATATGTATTATGTGGAATTACATTCTTTTAATGTTTATGTTTATAATAATAGCAATATTTGAGCTCTCCATCCTACAAAAAAAGAGGCTCTACTGAGTTATTGAAGATATTCCTCTTGCTGAGAAAACACCTACCAGAGTGCCTCTAGCACCAATGTTGCATTGTCAAATGAATCTTGTCCTCCAGTGACAAAATACACCAAGTATCAACTAAACACCATGATTAAAAACTGATTAAAAATATCTTAAACAGGGGGGGCGTGGCCAGCTGTGAACCTGAACAGACGTGCTAGTGGAGAGCTCCGACCTCCACCACTCTAAATCGACTAAAAGACCACAGAAAAAGAGAAAAACGAGCATGAAACTACACCCACTGCTACCCTAACCCTCCCGGGTCAGCTATGGGACAAAAGAACAGAAAAACAGTGCATGCAGAGTATTCTAATTTACCGGACATCCGACGGTCGTTTGACAGGCCGCAACAACAGGCCCGACCCAAGATGGCGCTGGAAGAAACACAAAGTTCCAGCGAGTCCGAGGAATTCCACGATGAAGGGAGATCTGGGGGGTCGCAGACCACGAGTGGGATACACCAAAAGGCCGACTCAGACTCAGACACCTCAAAAACCTCCTACTAGACCTGCGGGCAGTCTGGAAGGCGGATCTCGCGGCCGTGCAGGCCGAGATGGGAAGCATCACAAGGCGAATCGAGGAGGTGGAAACAAGAGAAGTAAATAGAGACGGACGGATAGAAGCCACAAGCTCCCAAGTCGAAGCCCTCTCGCAACAGGTGCAGAGGCTTGCACGCACCGTGGGCTCCCTGGAGGCGCGACACCGCAAACGGAATATACGCATCCGCGGTGCACCAGAGACGGTGGGCCCGGAGGCCTTGCTAAATTACGTGAATAAAGCGGCAGAAGCGCTAGGCATCTCAGGAGCAAACGGAGAACCATCACTGGTCTCAGCATTCAGAATCCGGAAAGCCCCAACAGCGCCTGTAGATGCTCCCAGGGACATAATTGCAATCACCCGAGATGTGTCATTCAAAGGGGCGATACTGACCCAAGCCAGGAAACAACCCACTGTCCAAGTGGAAAACCACCGTATTAGGATTTTTGATGACTTAGCTTTCTCGGTTCTATTAGAGCGACGCAAGCTGCAAGCCATTACCAGGCAACTAAGAGAAAATGGAGTAAGATACAGGTGGGGGGTATCCGGAACACTGGTGGTGACCCGCGGAGACGAAGTGCTCACCGTATCGGCGGGAGAGGACCCCACGAGATTCTTGGCTGCTCTGAGGCTCCCGGACACACACCTGGACGCCCTGGACACACAGGGGACTCCCACAGAGGAGGCAACCCCAAGGATACGCGAACAACAATCCAAACCCAAGGGAGGCCAGCAACCGCCTCGCCCGGAGAACCCTCCATAGGACTCCAACTGATAAACAGTAAGCCCCACAGGGGAAGACCTGAGTCCTACACAAAAAGTGATCAGTACTTTTGCCTGCTTTCATAGTTGCTGTTAAAACTCAAACCAGGGAACAGAACTCCCATTGACCTAGCAACAGCTAACCCAAGCTACCCTTCACACACAACCAAGTTACAGAGAAAACTTCATGAACTGCAACGAATAATTACAGCTTGCTCCCAGTACTCTACAGCTTAGCCCCAAGGCTCTTACAATTTCACATCACTCATCAACAGCACAGTAACGTTGAACAAGTTTTCCCCCACTGTGAGAATTTCACACATCTGAACTTTGCATCGAGACTGACCTATTAGTGCTGAGCTGGGTGAACGTTTAACCCCTTAAGGACACATGGCATGTGGGACATGTCATGATTCCCTTTTATTCCAGAAGTTTGGTCCTTAAGGGGTTAAGGACTTTTTCATTTGTACCTTTCTGGCTATTATTTCGGCTTACTGTTTATATTTTATGTGCAGGTTCTGAAGAGTTCACGTTAGGATACTTACTATTGTCGTATAACATGTGACACATGTAGTATAGCGCACAGCAGTTAGAGTCATGCTTCACTGCAATGTGAGTTTAATACTGCTTGCATAGGCCGGGCACGACACAGCCCATGTGGGACCGCGGGGCAGTGCTTAATCACGGCACGGACGACCAGTAAACTATAGGTTACACTGCTTTGGACGAGGCCTGCTGGCCACTTCTTGCTGTTCGCTTTGCCTTACTGTGGACGTGCTTGCCTCGCAGAATAAACTCGGAGATCGGGGTGCTGCCGGCAAGTATGTCCACAGCGATGTATTTGGGTTCCCCATGCGGAACCAGACCAAGGGCCCCCTCCGGATAGCCACAAGTACCCGCCAATGTCCACACATAGGCCAGGGCTAGGCTACAGCGGCTTATGCACCTGACATCTATTGTTATCCTCTCTTACAGGTTTTGGGGAACTGTTAGCAATAGAATTTGTGATCCATTTAGATATCATCGCTTAAAACTTTTTAATTCTGCAACACCAAAAATCCCTGAGAGGCTGTATATGTAGGAGCCAATTACCGCGAGCATACCAAATGATTACCTTATCTCACCTCTGTGTAGTTATTCACCGGCCTTAGATAATACATTGGCTTGGGAAGATAGGGCTCAACACTACGTCAACCAACCACAGGACCCCACTTGAACGTATGGCCCATTCCGGCTATTGTTTAACTCGAATTAGGCCTCTAATCGTGTTCTTGTTGCATGCACCATGTCAAGGCAATGTTTACTAAGCATGTATATTATACTGTGTTTCAACTTTAGCTGATAAGAAAACATGTGTACTCTCCCACTTCTTGTTAAATTGCGTACAGCTCCATACGGGCCGCCTTAGGTCCGCTTAAGTTCCCGGCAAGTTAACCCTAAATACTGAAACTACAAGGGGCTGATAACCTAACACACCAAACTGCTCACCCTAAGCCCAGCCTACCAGCGGGTAAGACATGGCACCTGAGTTAACCCTACGCCCCCAAGAGCAGGAAGTAAGCTAAAGGGAAATATATACCTTAGGCCCGATAGAACTGTTACACTGGGGAGCCATACTGAAACCCTATAACCCAAAAGGAAAGACAAAGTGCTACAGCGCTTGGCTCACCCCTAATCCGTACTAGCGGCTGGTGTATTATACAGGATTAGTATTAACACTGTTTGCTTCCCGTACATGCCACCGAAGACACCAGAGAAGCTAGCATGTCAAGCTCAGAGTGAATTATGTTTATTATTATTTACTGTGTTGATTGAATTGCATTCCTTTTTGATTACTTTTCTCTTTCTGTAACGAACGTTTATAATCTACCATCAAAACCGGTGGGCATTTTCCCACCACAAAAATAAAGAATTAAAAAAAAAAAAAAAAATATCTTAAACAAAATAAGGATTTTGAAATTGGATACTTATGAACGTCTGTAGATAAAGGGCTGGTTGATTAATATTATAACATTAATATTTCGACTCAGTCTGACTCAGACAGCAAATACAACAGTTTCCCATGACTAAACAGGTTATATATGTTACCTCGTCTGCCAATAATAAAATGTAAAAAAAGATCTTAAAAAGTCTCTTCATAAGTCAACACCCTAAATTGTCTTTCCTTTATGGTTTACTTGTTGTAAGTCTTTAACATTTGCAGAAAGTGAGATGTAAATACAAACCACAAAATACTCACTTCAACATGCCACGGTGTTCTGTGTGCCACACCTCAATTCTTTCTTCCCACTGATCTCTGGAAAGCTTGTGCTGGTCTAAAACCCTAGAAAATAAGGGAGAGATGCCTGTTACAATAAAGTTAATTTTAGTAACACATGAGCAAACCATTCATGCAGAAAATGTCAGTGAGTGAGAATGATTATGAAACATGTCTGCACCTTTCAATAACATAGGCCAAAGATGGAGCCATTTTCTCATGACACTTTCTAGGTCCCTTGAAAAGCCTGGTTTAGATGTGCATTGCCCTTAGTTCCTCAGAGAGAAACATGAATATACATCAGGGATATTATATAAGAAAGCTGTTGTACGCAACTTCAAAGAAAATCCTTACAGCTCTGACACCCAGCTGACTGCCCTTTATTTTTAATTGAGCTCAGAAGTATATATGTTAAATAATGAATGAGGTGTAGTGATGTCCCGAACTGTTCGCTGGCGAATAGTTCCTGGCGAACATCGCTTGTTCGCGTTCGCCACGGATGGCGAACACATGCGCTGTTCGGTCCGCCCCCTATTCAACATCATTGAGTAAACTTTGACCCTGCCTGTACCTCACAGTCAGCAGACGCATTCCAGCCAATCAGCAGCAGACCCTCCCTCCCAGACCCTCCCACCTCCTGGACAGCATCCATTTTACATTCATTGTGAAGCTGCATTCTTAGTGAGAGTAGGGACAGTGTAGCTGCTGCTGATTTGATAGGGAAATTGATAGCTAGGCTAGTGTATTCAGTGTCCACTACAGTCCTGAAGGACTCATCTGATCTCTGCTGTAAGGAAAGCACCCCCAAAAAGCCCTTTTTAGGGCTAGAACATCAGTCTGCTTTTTTTTTCTGTGTAATGTAATTGCAGTTGCCTGTCTGCCAGCCTGTGTGTCAGGCTCACAGCATATAGTGTGCCCACTTGCCCAGTGCCACCACTCACTCACTGGTGTCACAACAGCTTGCATTTAAAAAAAATAAAAAACTTTTTTGACTGTAATATAATAGCAGTCAGTTTCCTTCACGAGTGTGCGTTTCAGGGCCTGCCAGGGCACAGTGTCACACCAGTGCAACTCATATCCGGTGTAACAGTAGTGTACATTTAAAAAAAAAAATGAATTGAATAGCAGTTAGTTGTCTGCCAGCGTGTGTGTCAGGCTCACAGCGTATACTGTGCCCACTCACCCAGTGCCACCACTCACATCTGGTGTCACAATAGCTTGCATTTAGCAAAATAAAACTTTTTTGACTGTAATATAATAGCAGTCAGTTTCCTTCACTAGTGTGCGTTTCAGGGCCTGCCCAGTGCCACCACTCACTCATATCTGGTGTCCCAATAGCTTGCATTTAAAAAAAACTAAACTTTTTGGACTGTAATATAATAGCAGTCAGTTTCCTTCACGAGTGTGCGTTTCAGGGCCTGCCAGGGCACAGTGTCAAACCAGTGCCACTCATATCTGTTGTCACAGTAGCTTGCACGCATAGTATCACTAATCGAAAAAAAAATGAAAGGCAGAGGCAGGCCACCCCGCAGGGGCCGTCGTGGTCATGGTGCTGTGATTCCCTTTGGCCCTAGAATAATGCCCAGTGTTCAGAGGCCACGTACCCTGAACTTGAAAAGTTCTGAGGACATAGTTGACTGGCTAACACAGGACACCCAATCTTCTACAGCTTCCGCTCGGAACCTCGACACACCATCCTCCTCCAGCTTAGCTTCGGGCAACCAGACTCTGCATCAACTATGTAATTTTCCATGGGAGTTTTGCCATGGATCCCCCTCCGGCATGCCACAGTCCAGGTGTTAGTCCCCTTGAAACAATTTTTCCATCACTATTGTGGCCAGAAAGAGTCCCTGTGGGTTTTAAAATTCGCCTGCCCATTGAAGTCTATGGCGGTTCGCCCGGTTCGCCCGTTCGCGAACATTTGCGGAAGTTCGCGTTCGCGAACCGAAAATTTTATGTTCGCGACATCACTAATGAGGTGATTAGACACATATAAGTAGACTGGTTATTTGTTCAGATATTACACTTTTGCATCACTTGCAGGATTATTCAAAGTTGCTTAGCAAAATAACCAGATTGGAAAAATAAAATCTCAAAATCAGCTATGTTTCAAGTTGGCTAATTTGGCCTAAAATCTGAAATGCAGTTTGAACAATGTTCACTTTAGTGAATAAGTCTGACTTGTCAGCACTGTATTTAGCACAAGGCTGGCAAGGCATTTGCCTTGGACAGCACTTTCAGGGGGCATCCCAGCATGCCCTGGCAAATGCCTTTCCAGCTTCTTGCCCTGTGGGCCGCCCGAGGCTAGCATCACCTGATGTTGCGGGCACCGCAGTGATGCCGGAGCCACAATATGATGTCACTCGGGCTCCGGCATCACTGATATTTATGAAGCACTAAATCAACAAATCTCTGAATAGTGTAAAATAGACATTGGTGGTGGTAGTTTTGACATTACCAGTTTGCATGAGAGAAGCTGGGATGTGGTTATACCTTTTATAGACTACCTAAGTGGATTTACACTACAAACATGTCTCCATCAATACCTTTAGGCATGTTCTTAAAATTAATACATACTAGAACAAAACAGCAGGGGGATCCGAATTGCACAAAATGGAATTCAAGTGTCCAACAGGTATCCAGGTTACTAAAATGAGTAGTTTAGTAATGTCAGCTACAATAAATCCTGAACGTTTAAACTTCTCCGCTTCCAATGTGCAGATAATATAATTGGTTTCTTAAAAAAATATCTCTCATTAAATGTAGAATTGTCCCAGTGCACTTACCTTTGTGGCAGAAGGCGTTCTGAATTGAGGTATCCAGACTTGTGTGTTTCTTTGTTATAGTCCCCGAATTTGGCCTGCACTGCATATGAGCCAAGAAGGACAGCGGTCTCAGGGGGACAATACACCTCATCGCTCAGGATGCTCTCTTTTACTTGAAGGAAAAATAGCTTTTGGGTAATGTCCTGAATAAGCTCCTCTGAAACATCCTCAGGGAAAAACTTGGCACGGAACTTGAACTGAAGAGGGTTTTCCTTCCTCACTTCCTGAGCAGAAACCTGCCATTAAAATGGGAAAAAGGGGGGTAAATATGCTAATTCATTATTTTACTAACAGGGGTATATACTAAATGAATTTGAGAATTCAAAGTGAATTTAAAATTTAAATCCAGAGTAGTCAATCTTAAAGCTTAACTTACTTAGACATGTTTTTCTGATTGGCTATTTTGACCTTAAACTTGAAATTCACCTTGAATTCTCCCTTGAGAAGATATTGGTTTAGCACTATTAATTGCAGCTCAATCAAAACATAGCCTGTCAAGCACTTTAACTTCTAAAATACAAGTGTAAAACCAGATAATAGTGTTCATACGATGAAACAAAAGGTAATTAAACATTTTAATATTTCAATTTCAGCTGTTTAATATTTTAAAAGCTATAAGCTAATGTGCTATCAAGCATTAATATGCCAAGGAGTAATACGCAGACTTGGAGATTTATTTTGTTCCACACTGTGTCCAAATTTGGACCAATCCCTAATTCTCAAACTCTAAGCAGAAATGTAGCTGAACAACAAACCAAATAAAACGCACATTGGACGAACAGGTTAATTCTGACTTGTGATTTAGAATTCCACTTGTGGAGCCAAAAAGAGAGATGATTGATAAGAAAAAAATGTAGTGATGGCTAGGGGATAGCCACTAAATTTGTTTATATTAATAGATCAAGTGAGCAGTGGCAAATAGAGGCGGGAAAAGGAAAAGCAGTATACAAATCTATATATTTATATATATTATATATTTATAAATATAAAATATATAAATAAAGATTTTTCTTCTACTGGTCCTCCTATTTTTCTCTCTGTTGATTATTTTTGCTCACTTAATCTGTGAACCAAATGGCAGAAAAATGTGACTATCAGTGTACTGTACACAGTGGTGTATCCTGGTTTTGTGCTGCCCTAGGCATGACAAAACCCAGCTCCTCCCTCTTCCCCCCCGCGCCTTCCTAATACACATACACACTCACTGACAGACACACACTTTCACTGACAGACACACATACACTAGCTAACAGACATACCACTCACTAACATATATACACACACACTCACTAACAGACACATACAGTCACTAGCAGACACACACAGTCACTAACAGACATGCATACACTCTCACTAACAGACATACATACACACTCACTAACAGACACACACACTAACACACTCACTAACAGACACACACACACACACACACTAACAGACACACACACACACACACACATAGTAACACACTCCCTAACAGGCACACACACACACTAACAGACACACTCACTAACAAACACACACACACACTAACAAAAACACACACACGCACTAACAGACACACACATAAACACACTTAATTTTTTTTTTATTCAATCCCCCCCAGCCTCCCTGAGTGCTGAGGGGATTCCAGATTTCCCTGGGGTCCATGGGGCTGCTGGGCAGCCGGTCCTGCAGGCGGCGAGAGAGCACTGATCCGCCTGTTCAGCTCCCTCGTGCACCGCGTAGTGATACCGGGGCCAGAGTGACGTCATATTCCGGCTCCGGCATCACTGCAGTGAGTGCGAGGGAGCTGAACAGGAGGATCAGTGCTCCTTTGCCGCCCGCCCGGAAAGTTCTGCCACTGCCAGCCTTGGGGGCCCTGAGGCCAGCTCCTGGGCCCCCCAGGACAAGAGGCTGGCAAGGCATTTGCCACCCTATGCCTTGTTTGCCTCATGGTAAATACACCCCTGACTGTACAATATATACATGACAGGTATATTATGAATATATATTTTGCAGTACATTGATTGGCCCTTTTTGATTTGTCTGATTTGTTTTCTGAATCGTTGATCGTTAACAACATTTGTACGAGCCAAATTGCTATATGGGTAAAATGTGGCCTTCATGAAAATGTTATTTACTGTGCACAAGAAAATGTCATATCCTACTCACTGTCTTTATTATATTACACAATGATGAATTTTGCTCCCCTGTACCTCTTACTCAGCCCCTGTACCCCTTCCTCAGCTCCTGTACCCCCTCTCAGCCCCTTCCACCCCCTCAGCTCCTGTCACTGCTAAGGCGGCCAGCCCTCCCCTGGTCTGAAGGCAGTAGAAGGTGCATTAAACCATGGTTGTTCACCGAAGGGTTATTTACTAAAGTGAGAATTCAAATTGAATTCAATGTGAAATTCAAATTTAAGGCCAGAGTGGACAAAATGGAAGCACACGTGAGTTTGAGAATTTTTACAATTTTGCGATTTTGACCTTTACTTTTAAATGTAATTCTCACTGTAGTGATTATACCTGTTTAAGCTATAATAAACAGAATACACAGTGTTAATGGCTAACTAATACTAAACTGGAACTAAACTCAAGAGGCAGCAATTACCCAGAGCACCTGACTTGCAAACACTTCTCATTGGGTTGCATTGGGAAGTCTGTGATTGGAAAGCCACAGAAAGTCTGGGTGGGGTTAGATGGGGAGGACTTGCAAAGGCCTCAAATTCCACAAGAGATTTTCAGCTTTTGTGAGCAGAGATTGGTGGCAAAATTACCAAATAAAAAATGTCAAATTGCCTCTAGAAAAATATATACTTTTCTAAATCAAGTTTGGTTTCTGTAGGCACTACTACACTCAAAGGTCAAGATAACAAATAAAAATAAATGAAAAAAATAAGCTTTAGAATGGTATTGTGCTGCTTGAAATTTGTGATATATTCTTCTCTGTAAAGAACATACTTGAAAACTAAAGACATCTTAACTTTTCATTCCTGGTAAAATATTTTTATAAATAAATAAAAAAGGAAAAATGTAGTCCGAAGTGCTTTTCTTTAGCTGCACTGACAATGTACACAATAATTTTAATTCTTTCAAATCAGATCTTATATATTTATATATTGCATCACATCACAGTGCTCTCTATACTTTAAAATTGTATATGTGTAGATACAATAATGAAAAAAAGGAAGGTATATTGGAACACACAGCAACATTGCCAACATTTCTTCCTTTCTTTGTCCGTAAGTACCAAACGAGCAAAATAAGGCTGTAGCAATAAGGAATTAATGAGTTGTCTCATAATACATTGCTTTAGACATAACATTCATAGGCATAAAGGTACTATTTTGATGTAGATGTGAAAATACAAGAAATATTATGCAAAGCAGAAGATGCATACATCATTTTTACAAGCATACAGTTGTACACATAGGGATATTCCTAAAAGTATAAATTGCGCAACATGAATTCCAAATTCTACAACTAAGCTTGTTTTCAGTTCAGCTATTTCGACCTGAAATTTGAAATTCACTTTGAATTCCCTGACAATTCCCAATTTAGTGAATACTAAACACTGAAAGTGTTATACTACTGGTATTTTCATAAGTGGATGCTTCTGGGTGACTCGACGGGAGTCGAGCTGTTGAATCCGTTTATGGGTCTGGCCATTGATCCAATAACTTGCATAATTGATCTTTACGGCAAGTTGATGTTGGCAACTATGCAAGCAACAATGGCCTAGGATAATGCTAGAGATTAACCTAGGAGACAGGTTTCTTAGATGAAGAATTTGTCTCACTCTATATGTTTGTTCAGGTTAAACAGTTACAGCTTGATTGCTGCTGCTGAAGAATCAGCAACTATCTCAGGAATTCTCTGGTGACTTCTGGACTCAATAGTGCTAGAGTTTGTTTACCTTTTTATCAAGCTTCAGCCATGTCGGGAATCCTTTGGTATCCGTATACTGCAGTCCAAAGTACCACACTTCTCTTAGACCCACAGTCTTAACCACCTGCAACAACAGCCCAAGACAAACAGCACATGTGTTAAATGCTCAACGCATTACAAACAGTTAAAAATGGTACCATAAAAGTTTATACAACATTTATAGACTTGGTTCCAACAACATATCAGCTTCAGCTTAGAAAAAGTTTAAATAACATCAAATACCTATTAAATTGCACAATGCAAATAGTAGATGTTCAATATGTAATGGTAAAAAAAAAAAAGATGGGCAGATCACTGCTCTGCAATCTATTGCATAAATGTTTAACACTCTAGGGCCATTTATAAAATACAGACATGTATTTTACTGGTGCAAATTGTGAGTGAAAATTATTGGTAAAATTCTATGCATAGAGAGACACGTCCATAGGTTCCTACTAGTTGGTAGTACAGCACCTGTCAGGCTATCTAGTGTAAAATTAATATTCAATTTAAATCAGTTTTTATGGCAAAATGGAGAGCAACATGTGATGTGTACTCTCTTCCTTGGGGCTGCACCATCCCAGTTGTTAATCAGACAGATGGTAGGGTGCTTTTCCTGATGGCTTTGTACTGGGGAAAACATCAGAAAACTATGCTTCATTGAAAAGCAATGCATTTAATGCTTGTCCATTAGAAGCATTGCAGTACATTGAACCGATTGCCGCACATGCACCCTGCATCACAATGTAGATTGGCTGGAAGATCTTACGTACTTCTGATCTCAAGGAGGCAGAGCAAAGCTACGGCAAGTGACTGTATCACCACTGGATTTGAGGTCACTGTTTAAAATGAAGTTTTTTTGGGGGGCGGGGAAAGGGAGCCCAATACATCTGTTTTAGAAGTCTAGCACTATAAATACATGTATTTATGTATTAAGTTATAAAGCTGTAATGTTCATTGAAATCTCTTCAATATGTCACTGATACTCGGCCTATGTCTGAATTCTGTGAATGTATTACAGGCCTTCTGTGAACTTTTTATCAGCTGATGTGCAAATCTGGGTTTGCTAGCAAATACATGCAGGATCATCAGCACTATGAAAGTTGTAAATAATCCTTCAAAGCAAAAAAAAAAAAAAGTAATATGTAGCTAACCCTATTATGAGCCAAAGCACAGCAGTGAACGGAGTCCAACCGGTATTTTACCTGAACTTTAATAGTGTTTGTCTTTTTTAGTGCAAATGACCCAAAGGACAGTGGCAGAGTGGACACTACAGGAATTGCTGGGTCATCTGAAAGTGGATCACCATGGAAGAAAGTGAGGACACATATTCAAATAGTAATTTGTCAATCATGATTGCAAATGGAAAAGTAGGTTGTACCCACTGAGATCACATAAGGCCTATGGATGCATACCATTGCAGTTTAATGATATCCTCTGCTGCTACACCTCAGTAAAACATTAACTTAGAATTATAGGTGATTAATCAAAGAAAAGAGTGCAATGTCATTTTGTTTGTTTCACAATTAATATAAAATCAATACGCTTGCATAGAAATATGTGCTTGGTTTCATTTTCTGGAAAAATTAATACATTTATTTACATAACCTAACACTACATTTCTCCATGTCAAAACTCTCCACTGTTTCACTCTGTCCTTTCCACTCTCTCTGCATCTGGCAGAGGGAGTAGTGCATGTTGTAAGGTAATCTCAAAACTGAAATACAGAAGACCAACGTACTCACTGTATTACTAGGAGAAACAAGCAATCTACATGGTACATTTTCACATTATTTATTCTACAGTGTGAGTCTAATCTACCTACATTTTCTCTCTAGGGAGTTTAATCACTAAATATCTTGTTGACTCAACACAAGGCACAATTAGACTACATGCACAAAGCTTAGGGTCTCCTTGATATATCTTTGGTGATGTTACTCTGTGAAATTGTCCCATTAAGGCAGAACTGATCACGTTGATTGTGCATAGTACACTGTGGTAGTCTAAACAATGTAGGATTGTTTCAGTACATATAAATGAAACAGAATTCCCATAAACCAAGCTTCTTAACAAAATCGAAAATAATATCTGTACCAAAACTGTCATTTAACTCTATATCAATTATAGGATAGCCAAAAGCTTGGAATTCTATGCTTGTGTTGAAGCCAAGAATCAATGTAATCAGCTTAAAAAGAAACACACCTTTGTTTACTATATCAAATAACATCTATATTATAAAAATTATGTTTATGTATCTAATATGGAGAAATTGAGTAATGTTTTCTTATTTCTTTTTATTTGCTGATAAAGTGCAAGGTGAAATAAGGACACCTGTTATTAAACCACAATGGCACCTGACTGCTCTTAAAAAAAAAAGTTAGTGAAGAATATTTTGGTAGAAAGTTAAAACATTTACTTTTGGCTCACAACATTTTTAGCAAATTAGTACTCGGCTGGTCATTGTTCCTGCTGTTTTAGTTCATTAGCCATACACAATACATAGTTATCCAATGGGCATACACAGAGTCCTAATAAAAAAAAAAAGACTTCAATAGGGAATTCTTCAAAAATCAAAGGGCATGCAAAACAGCGGACTAAAGAACTCATGCCAGGCAATAGCTAGTGTACAAATCTACATTAATCCTACAAGACCTCTCCAGGAGACAAAACCACAGTGTTAGATCTGTAAGTAACCATTTGTAAACTAGTGCTATTTAATTTGCTGGCACTTGATAAAAAAAGAAACTTAAATAACAGAAAAGGGATTGGTCAAGGAACCAGACATTTAATTAACACTATATTTAATTGATTGTTTTTGTGCTTAAAATGGCAAATCACACTTGCGATTTATCAAGTAAAATTTTATTTTACATCCTTTGCAAAAAAAATAATGGTGTGAAGGGAGCTAGCGTTGAACTAAGCGGACGTGTGCTTCTTGAGCTCCGAGGAGAGACTACGTATTTATGTTATTTATGCCTCATCCACTAAGATTGCAGAGTTTCCTACTGTTCCCCTGAGCACTACTCAGCATGGGACACAAAGCAAATATAAAGATAGGTGGCTCTTCATCGAACAGCACTCAAATATCTGATCTGCTTTGCCTAATTCCTAGGGCACTTGTAATAAAGGTGACACCTCCAAGAAGGCCTTTCCCTGAGTACTCAGACCATAGTGCCATGAAAGAGCCAGATGATCTTCCACGAAAGGACACAAACCTTACAACTGAAGATCCACTGGTTCTTACCACACATACAGTAAGCGAAAAAATTATTATTTGATCCCTTGCTGATTCTGAACATTTGCCCACTGACAAAGAAATGACCAGACTATAATTTTAATGATATGTGTATTTTAACAGTGAGAGACAGAATAACAAACACAAAAATGCATGTCAAAAAAGTTATGAATTGATTTGCATGTCAATGAGTGAAATAAGTATTTGATCCCCTATCAATCAGCAAGATTTCTGGCTCCCAGGTGTCTTTTATACAGGTAACGAACTGAGATTAGGAGCACTCTCTTAAAGGAAGGGCTCCTAAGTTCAACTCGTTCCCTGTAAAAAAAGACACCTGTCCAGAAAAGCAATCAATCAGATTTCAAACTCTTCAGAATGGCCAAGACCAAAGAGCTGTCCAAGGATGCTTCCAGCACTTTATCTCCCAAAAATGTAATACTTATAAGGAGTCTGACCTGATCAAAAAGCTGCTTGCCTGTAGTGTTGGGCTGTATAGCAAACTCCAACTCTGCGTCCATACTGGTCACACGGACATTGACCTGGAAAGAGAAGATTGTGTTATTACACAAGAGTTACTGTCAGTATGGCACAGATTCCCAAACATTTCATTGCTTCATATCACAACCATCCAAAGATAAAAAGTTTCACCTCTACAGTCACAGAAAAGGTGTAGTCGGTGTGACCTAGATATTTAAGGCAGTGTGAAAACCTGCTGAATGCAAAATGGTCTTCACATACGGAATCATCATATTTAACACCACACTGCAACATCAAACTGTACACCTGAGTGCGTTCATATTTGACGCTAAGGGATTTTACTTTGCTCTCCAGTTAATGGTAGATGACCTCACTCTACTCTTTCTACACTAATTTACTAGCATGAGTATGTAAACACTCTAAATATAAGTTTATATAACAGTTGAGTTGAGGTGACCTGAGCACTGAATTTCAACATTTATACCAAACTGAAACTTGTATAAAAGGGGCAAAGCCCTCATTCCACTTAAATGGACTTAAAGTCAGTCCCTTCTGACTTTTTGCAGTAAACACTGTTTTATTTTAGAGAAAATGTAGTGTTTACATTACAGCCTAGGAAATACCTCCAGTGGCCACTCCTCATAAGGCTACTAGAGGTTCTTTTTGGGGCAGGGCTGCACAGTGTTCTGCATGGACACGCTGAGCTTTCCCTATAGAGATGCATTGATTCCATGCATCTCTATGAGGAGATGCTGATTGGCTAGAGCTGTGTTTGGCTTGTGCTGGCCCTGCCCCTGATTTGCCTCATTGACAATCTCAGCCAATCCAATGCTTTTCTATGGAAAAGTATTGTGATTGGCTGAGATCACCACTTCTGATGATGTCAGCCAAGGAGGCAGATCAGGGACAGATCCAGCACCAGCAGACTGGAATAAAGGTAAGATTTTACTATATTTAGGGGGGCAAATGGGGACAAGATGTGGTTTTTAACACTATAGGTTCAGGAATATATGTTTGTGTTCCTGACCCTATAATGTTCCTTTAAAATGTGGAAGTCATTTTTAAGTCGCCACAAATTGTTCTATGCAGTCACTCAGCAGCACCTTATAGATTGAGCCATGCAGTTTTTAAACACTTATCATTCCTTGCACTGAAATAAAAATAATATGCAAATATAATATTACCGTTGGTTAAGAAGTACAGAACTTTTAGAATACACTGGTTCTCATATGTCACCTCCTCTGAATGATTCTCTTTGAGAGGATTAGATTGCAAGAGTGCAGCACTTGCAGCGTATATGCTTTTCGTCCCCAATGCTTCTCTATGTGGATTGGACAAGAAGACGAAGAAGCAATGCCTGCCATATGATGTTTCGGAAGAAGCAGATGGCTTTACCAAATGAGTCTTGGCCCAGGAAAAAAGGTAAGGTAAAACATTTTAACCTGAGTCTAAACCGTGAGTAGACACGATAGCTTTAGGAATTCATGTATGAAACTCTAACATTATAGTGTTCATTTAACCAAAAGTATGGTTAGTTAAACTGTGGTGAGCACTTCATATGTCAGTATATATGTGTATGAGTTGCCAGCGCACACCCTCAGATTGAATGGACACTATAAGCACCCAGGCCACTTCAGCTCATTTAGGCAGTGTCCCTGTCCCACTTAGTCCTGCCATGTAAAACAGCCACTAGAGGCACTTACTGGATTCTAGCAGACTCTCTTAAACGACACTGGATGTCCTCACGCTCTGCATAAGGACATTCAGCATCAGTGAAATCCCTATAGGAAAGCATTGATTGTGTGGCCAAGGGCAAGAGTTCTCTGAGAAGTTTTAGGTGACTTACTTACTAATTTATGCAAATAAAATAAATTTAGAATAGAAAAAAATTAGCTTAAGTACACCAACTGATTTCTAAACACATTTTATAATACTTTAAGGACAAAGACAATACTGTGAGTATTATTGTAATGGAGCTCTGTTATATACTCCTAGAAGAAAGGGAAGAAAATAGGGACAGAAGGATTTGAGTCCAACAAAGAAACTACCCCTCCTCATAGAGACACTTGTGAAGTATGAGTTCTACAGTAAAATTAGCTATATTGGAAAACATGGATGCATCATTTTGCAAGATCAGCGCATCTGTCACTGGGGTTGAAGAATACCTATTTCAGCTCATAAATATTCTACAAACCTCACACCAACTAGTATGATGCCAAGATCATACTTTATTTCACTATACAGTAATATTTTGCCAGCTACTCACTATCGAGAAATATCAGACTCGAGTGAAATAGAAGTTGTTGCAAACATGATCTTGGCTAAACATAATAGAATTTGTAGTCTATGCCGGCTGTAGTGCCTACCCTATCAGCAAATAAATCGTTTTTACTATTAGTCCTTACTGTCAGGAGCAAAGGAGCTTAGTATTTTTCTTTTCTTTAACAATATTTAATATCGGGGTTAGGAAGCAAATAATGGAAACACTTTTCTAAATTTTTGTTGGAATTATTATAGTCTTAATAACACTAAAGCTGCTTATGAAAGTTACTGGGCCACTAACCCATTAATGGCTTTTTGTGCAGATTACTTTCCAAGTGGAAAATAACTTGGGAATTTGCTGTCAACAATAGAGAATTAGGTATTTTTTCTGAGTGATTGCATGTATTAGGCTTATGAGCGGATGATGAAAGAGGAAAAATTCATGAGAATAAGTACCAAAATGGCTGAATTGGCAACAGAAAGGGTTGGCAAAGAGGAAGTATTTCAAATCCATTACTTTTGCTGACACTTTTTAAGGTACTTTAGCTGTAACAATGCAGCAAGATTTAAATGGAGTATAAAACATTTTTTATGTTTACTTTATTCGATCCAAATATAGTACAGAGAGTCCTAGAACAATATGGGTTAGCCATACAGAGTAATTAGATGGTAGAAGTCAAAAAGTCACACTATAGAAACCAATGCTATGTTCTTGAGCTTTGCCCAATGATTGGTTTTCACATATCGACCAGGTGGATCATATGTATAAAAATTAATCTAGGGCAAATAGGAAATGTGGAGCTGGAACACTCATTGTGAATGCTCCACATGTAGCACTTTGCCCCATATGCAAGTATGCCCACTAAGGTAAAACAAAGAAATTAACTTTACCTAGAGTTAGTATTGTGCAGCGCAGCTCAAATTAGTACAAGCTGATGCCAGATTCTGTTTACCTGTAATTTATATTTTAATCTACTCTGTATCCCAGACCTTTGGGTGTCTTTCAGTTGCCAAGCACAACCATTGTGTCCCAAAGCCATATTTTCCACATACCATATTTTAATCCCAAAACCTATTCCCTCATCCACAGCATTAATCGATTTTACATCAATAACAGTTTTTCACAATCATGCCTCTACCACAGCTATACTGGCCCTAGTCATATTCTCTATTTTTACTGCTATTCATATTCTCTATTTTTACTGCACCCTAAAAAAGCAAAAACAATTCACCAATATGCCGTTGACCTAGCATGTATTCTTGTGGCACTGGTTTTCCTATTAACTCCAGATTTAGCATATGTTAATTCTTCCTATGTAGTTTATGGTGTTATTTGGTGGGGACTGTGGGTGTGAGTGTAATTTTGAGACTGACACTTGACTTGTTTGAGTGTTCACAAACATATGGAGTCACATATTCTTTTCTGTTTTGTTCTTCAAATAAACTAAAATATATTATGTACCAACACAAACTATGGGTTATTTTGAAAATCGATTTTGGCCAAATTAACCTCAGCTCCAAGTAAAGCCTATAATAACTGCCTGCTGCACACACTACTAGAAGTTGATGTTAGTGATGTTTGCTTACATCTCATCCTTTCGGCATCCTTAGTTTAACATTCATGATGTAATTAAAAAATGTCTGCTTCTATATTGAAACAAAACGGTCATATTTCAAGTAGTAATTCAAGATAAATCCACCTTAGTGAAATGAAATTAACAATGCTTTGGGAATAATGTTTAACAAGAAGAAAAAAACAACTGAAATTGGTACGGACTTAAAACACTGAATTGCTTATATAAGTGCTGCATCTCCAAGAGGAAAGTATAGCCTTCCTATCTTGGTACAATCCATGCATCCTGTTTATTTTGTTGACACTTATTATACACTGGCCTGACGTATATAGAACACTCTGTCCTAATTGTTGACTACAAAGAACGTGTCTGACAATCCACAAGAAACATATGAATATACATTTCAGCACAAATACCTTACCCGTTGCAATGTATCAATGGGGAATTATGCCTGGGTCTTGAAAAGAATACTCACATGAAGACATTTTTATTGGTATGACATTAAACATTAGCATTCTAATTAGTTTAATATTGGGTTATGAGGGATAGGGGGGGGGGCAGGACTGCAGGTACTGTAACAACTTCAATAAGATTAATTAATTTGCCTACAGTGTAATTACAGAACATCATTATAAGAGGTATAGACTGGGTATTTCATGCAAATAACAAGGAGGGTCATGGCAAAAAATGAGAAAGTCATGGCAAAGTTTTATTTGCATATTATAATCTGAATAAAAACAATGAACTGAAGTTATTGATACTGTGGCTCGTATTTTAAATCTCTGGCTAGTTACAATGTAATAAACTTTTATGAACTAGGTTCCCTGTGTGTGTGTGTTAGCATGATACAGCTGCACAAAAAAAAGAAATGTTAGCAATGTAACAAAGTATAGCACTTATAAAGACCACAGCAGCCCAGATTTCAGTACGATAGAGATCAGGGCGAGGTATAGTTAAAGTTAGGTAGAGTTTCATTGTTATATTGTGTAACTGCAGAACCACATGATAAGAAAAATCAAAGGAAACATTCAAATCTATTTTAAGAGGCATATGAATGCAAGAAATAACTACGGTAATCAGTTAGGAACTCACACTCAATGAACCTCAAATGGAATGACGGTTTGAATATTTTGTATTATTTCCAGGTGGCTATATGTCATACTAAACAGGACCAGACGGTGGTATGGAACCTATAACCTGCAACACATTTATCTCTTACAATTGAATAGTCATCTATTTATAGAGTTAAAGGGACACTATAGTCACCAGAACAACTACAACTTAATATAGTGGTTCTGGTGCCTATAACCTGTCCCTGCAAGCTTTTTAATGTAAACACTGCCTTTTTAGAGAAAAGCTTTATATCTGAACTCTGTGCCTGAAGCCACTTATTCAAAGTACCACATAATAAGGATTTGGTTTCCAGGAATTGAGTGGGGTCACTCCTCTCTCTTTATGTGATGAAAACACTCTAAATTAACTGTCATGCAAACTAATAACATGCAGTGAACTGGGTTTCACCACTCCACCAAGCTCAGTTTTAATTTTGATGCTTTGACATTACACTCACAGGACAATATGTTGAAGTCTGAGAATTGTAAAAAACCTCTAAAAACCCTCAAAATATTACAGAGGCAGTATAAGCGCCATAACCAGTACACCCTGCTGTAGTGGTTATGGTGCTAGCAGGCTATGGGCACTGTCCCTTACTTCTTGGATCAAATCACGGATGCACCCAGCTTATCTCTGCCATTCAATTATTTGTGATAGATGTTTGATAATGGCCGGGTCAGGCTGAAAGGTTACCTGTATACTTGGAACTACAATAATGGATCACTGACTATTGTGCTCAATCTTTTTTACTTTATTTTAAATACCTACTGGTTGTAGGTGGAGCCATAATTCGTGCAGTCGTGTGTGGATGAGAGGTTCCTATACCTCCCAAATGTCCGTATTATAGGAGGGGCAGTCCCTATTTTTCACCCAAATCCCTATGTTCCTATTTTCGATGCTAGTGTCCATCTTCTCTAGGAGGTCCATAGTGTTGGTGTGTTTGAATTTATAACAGAGTTCCGTAGTACAGAGCTCCATAATACTCACAGTTATGTGTCAATAAACTACAATAAATGTGTTTCAAAATCAGTCTCTGTAAATAAGATTATTCTCATTATTCTTTTTCTAAATTCTATTTTAGTTCAGTGGTTCCCAACATTTTTTTCACTTGAGTATCCCTTGGCAGCACATTTCCATAAATTGTACCCTTCATATTAGCAAAATGCTTGTAATTAATATAGTTGCTATTATGTCAAATGTATATATGTTTTTCTCTGCCACATCTTCCTTTTCTATCTGCCCTAGACACCCCGGCTTCTCCTCTGTCCAAGGCTCTTCCTTCTTCTCCTCTGCCCCATGTAAGCTGGGATGAAGTGTCTGGCTCTTTATTGAATTTTTCATTTTTCTGCATACCCCCAAGAGAACTAAATTGTAGTATGCGTACCACAAGATGGGAACCATTGTTTTGGTTTCATAAATTATTAGCAAGTCACCTAAAATTTGTTAGAAAAGACCTGACCCACCTCCCACTTGCGCCCCTAAAATTAAAGTGCACCTCTTTGTCTGTTTAAAATCTTGGCAGGCATGGGTTCCTCTCTGCTATTTTATAATTCAAATATGGACAGAATTGATTTTGCTAATGTGGAAATGAAAGTTCTGCTTCAGCAATAGGATAGGTGTGGACTGAACCGTGGATGCCTCAGTGACATTTGCCAGCTAAACTTTCTTTTATTTTGGATTAGCTGTACATTTTAGAAAATAGGCTATTATACTTAGGAGCATAGGTGTGTGCAGCACATTTCAGTAGGGTGTGCACCTTAAGCTGAATATTTATTAAAGAAATATTTCAAACACCATAACAACTACCAGCTGCTGTAGCGGAATTGGTGCCAAGACTTCCCTGGTGTCCTCCAGTGTAATTTGTCATACTGTTTTAGAACAATTTAACTAGATCCCATCCTACACCTGCTGCCGCTGCCTTTGATTGTCCTTAGCTAAAGTAGCTTTATGCGGTGTCTTCTGCAGGAGAAGTCCAGGTGTAATGTGTGTGGGGAACCATGGAAATTGTCAATTTGCTAAAACAGTGAGTTGTGCTTGTGAAGGCTTTATGTATGTGGGAAATTACTGTGGTTGTGTATGAGTATGGTGACTACAAGTGTGGTAGCTGTGTGATGCATATGTTCTGACTGTGTGTGAGGTGGTTTTATGTATGATGTATGTGGCTAGCTGTAAGTGATTTGTGTTGCACACACAGTGACCAATACACACTCATAGGCACACACAGTGACCCATGCACAGTTACACCTACACACTCACTAACACACACACACAGAGTGACCATGACACACTCACTGACACAGAGAGTTACCCCAACACACTCAGTAACACACACAGCGACCCATACACACTCACTAACACACAGTGACTCATACACACTTACTAACGAACACAGTTACAAAGTGACCCAGACCCATACAAACATATTGACATGCACGCACTAACTCAAAGTGTCAATGGCGATGCCTGTCCTCCATGTCTCAGATTGTTGGCCACCAGGATTTGACGTTATTATATAACCCGGCGGCCTTTAACATTGTAAGTTATCGCAAGGGTGAATTGCTATTGTCACTCCTCACACCTCCCCAACACTCTTCCAAGGTGGGCAGGATAAAAAAAATTGCATGCAGCGGTGGTTCAAATAGAAGTTCCCTCACAAGAGAGAGGGATCACAGGCACCTGTCAGGAAGATATTCTATTGTAGCAGGCACATTAGGGTGCACACACCTATGTTTAGGAGGCAAACTAACTTTGGCTAAAGCTAAGAAAGAGGTATATTATGTAAACAATTAAGAAATAGTACATGATAACATTTTTATGATCTATATATAACTAGAACCACTCAACTTATTGTTAATCTGTAATGCAGGGATAAAATCGACTGAAAGGCAAGATACACTGGTGAGAAACTGATGCTGAGACCACTACAAATAGTCCAATATGATTAAAAAATATTTTCTATTTCTGTCCTGTTCCAGATGGATCAGAAATTATTATTATTATTTTTTTTAATGTGAAGGTACAATGAAAGGAGGAGGCACTAAACTGAAAAAAATCTAATTCTTACATGTGTGAAGAATGTATACAACATGACAACTGCCAATTTCAACTTATTAAATTAGAATTTTCTTTTTTAAGCTGGTATTATATGAATTCTGCCCCCTTCCAATATAAATAACAATATGAAGATATAAGGAATGTCCTGTAAGACTGTTCTGTATCCTTACAAAAAAGAACACCCTGTTACAGTAAAGGTCCACTGTTAGAGCTAAAGGCAAGTGGGATTAAAGAGCAGATGGGATTAAAAACACCTACGCACTAAGCAATCTTTTAAAACCTGGTGAAATGAAGCCTTCAACAGGCTGGCAGATAAAAGTGATTAACTGCAGGAACAATGCAAAGACAGAACCTCCATAAACAAGAGAAACCACTCCACATGTTCCAATAAAATAATTGTTTTTGCTGTCATCTTACTATTGTGTCCAACAGAAAGCTGTATTCTCCAAAATACAAGAGAGAATAATACCAGTTTTATGTGTATAGTGTATCTGTAGGACAGGCAAACAAAAATAGCCCAACATACAGCTGCAGTCTCGTACGATAGGGCTCTGCAAACCAATGTCTAGAAATAACAAAAAATAGAGGTGACAAAGGCACATACTGTCACAACTGTCTCTGTAACATTGCTGTCTGAATGTTCATCACATTTGGAACAGTATTATGTAGGTAACACGTGCATACATACCTTTTTTAAATCGTTTCACAGTGCTGTGAGTTCCATTAGTTATGTTTGCCTATAAAATCAATCAGAATAGGGGGAAATATCCTATCCCAATATATGACACAGTGGATGGATTGACTAATTGTTTCTGCCAAAGGAAGCTAGGCATTTGCTTGTGCATTGCTATTTTTCATCCCCTTTCCTGATGTATTGAAAGATGGACTACATTAATGGTGGCAGATGAAAATAGCAGTTGCAGCGCAGAAAGGTAACTCCCACTAATCTCTGTCAGGCAAGGATATATTTGTCCCAGTGCTGCACAAAGATTATGGGCAGTATAGGATTTGAAAACATACTTGTGTGATTATGTGTAGATAGAGAGGGCGATGATTCATACTGTTTAAGTGTGTGCCATCAAGGAGTTCTTTAGAAATCGTAAACCAAGAAATTGTATGCTGAGCAGTTTCTGGATGGAGTGTATGTGTTCAACCACACATACACTGATACATATGATTCACAAACACAGACACACACAGACAGATACACAAGCTACAGGGGGACTTCTATCCAGGATGTACCCACTGTTTCCATGCTGTTCCTGATTCACCGCACCCATTAATTCTGCCCCTCTGACGTTATTCATATGTGGGGTGAGTTACTGGGGAGAGTCTCACACCATAACTCTCAGCATGATTCCTACAATCCACAGAAAGCCCTGAACATGTATGCATGAAATCACGTATATATGTAGAAGGCCCAAAGATTTGTGGAACTGGGCCTTAAAGTTGCAGTAAGAGGAAGAAATAAAGTGGTTTTGTTTCAGTTGGTTTGTGGAAGTGAGAGGTAGGTATTAATATTTTGTCTGAGAGGATTTGGTTGGTAAATATTTCAATTGTGTACTATAAATGAGTGCAAAAGTCTGCTTTGCTTCCCCCCTTCTTACACTTACATAAGTACAGATATGCACAGTAACCATAACTAAATAACAGGCACAATCAGTGAAGTATGTCCTGATGGGAATTAAATTCTAATCCCTTTTTAATGAACCTGTGTGTATGTTTCATGAGTGTGAGGAAGCCAGTACTGTCTGGTGAACAGGTGACTTAGCAAGCTATATTTTGAAATACTTCAAATTCCAAAATATTTTTTGCTTTTTGATTTTGTATGTGATATGTGATAACATAAAATATGAATTTAAAATTTCAGGTTATAATACACAAGTTCGACACTCTAAGTCAATGAATGCTCATCCAGGTAAATATTAAACTGTTCATAGCTAGTTAACTCCTTATCCTCGCACCCCCTTCATTCAGGTATATAATGCAGTATTATGTATGTCAAATTTCTATATGGCCCTGCATTTTCACCTTACTATTTCCATGCAATAAAGAAAATAAGTATTTTTCCCACTTGCACACTGTAATCCCTGAAGTGTGAATGTATTTGGCTTTGTCTGGTGATAAGGTATACTTATTAATTTTTTATTTTTTTGTGTGTGTGTATTACAGGCTTTGTAAAAGTTTGACAAAACTGGCCCCATTCTTCATAAAGGGAAGCTGTTAAGCAAAACATGACAAAATCTTGTTTTAACATCCACTTAATTTTATAAATACATTGTAGTCGCAAAACAACAAGCAACAGGATAGATAAAGAGCATTTGAGTGCTAGTTTTTGAGCTTTAGTTTACATTCTCACCAGTTACCAAGCCAGAGATTTCTATATATTGAGCAATGCACAAGAACATGATGGTGATATCAGCCTTGAAACATTTTAATGCTTGTCAACACTTCACGGATTCAGAAAGGTCGAGAATGGTCAGCAAACCATTAAATTATTAACAACAGAGGTCACCAGCAAGTTCTGTATACTACACAGTAGAAACCTATGTAAATGAAAAGCAGGAAGTCCCTGGTGTTGTTTGGCATCTTGTCAGACTATTTGACATGGAGATCAATTCAAGAAAAGCTACCACGATTTACAGAGAGAATAAGATGCCATTAAAAGACATGCATGAGCAGGCCAATTTGTGACAAGAAAAATGTGATTTTTACTTATTTAATCAACTTTTAGATTGTGGGATTTTTTCTTATCATGTTTGTGCATTTAAGTAAAAATGCAAAAAAAAATATATACACAAATGAAAGGTGTTTTATTTGAAAACTGTTTGTACACTCTCAGTAACCATTATCCAAAGGGATAAAACAAAAAGTATATGCTACAAAAAACAGCCCTGTTAATATACCCTGTATGTATATATATCTAGGTCACACAAAAAAGCAGAACAAACAAGTCAACCCATATATAGTCATAAATTCAATAACAGAGGAATTTATTGACTTAACAGAGTTGGTGAGTTGACAACTGACTTGTTAAATGTAGACTAAAAAAAGCCAAGTTAGGAAAAATAATCTCCAATAGTCTCATTTTCCAGAAATAAAAATTGAGGTCACATTAACTCTTGAAAAAAATGAAAGTATTTGGGCAAACAGTAATCAAAGCCAAATTGGAACATGTCTAGAACAAATATGTAGATCAAATAAAACGTTAGCAACCCTTAAAGGAAACTCTGAGACCTGGAGATCACCACTTTAGTAATCGGAGAAACCTGAGGAATGTCTACCCTCCACTACACAATGACGCAACTAACGTCCTTAAAACAATGGCAACATTCAAGGGCAGCCAGATTACACAGCAAAGAAAGGGCTTTGAAAAAAAAAAGGCAGAAGAAAGGAAATTGCTGAAAGTTCTACTCAAATTCAATGTCTACCATTGCCAGTCACAAATTAATTCATCACAACTGAAAGCTCTTTCCAGTCCTTGAAGACCCTTCACAGTTAATGCTTTACAAATAAACAGAAACCTAGTCATTTTCTGAGAAATCACACATTTAGTTTTAAGCTACTTTCCCAAAAGTATTCGGCAACTGAGTAGCAGATATCTATCCTCTAGTCATGTAGTCATCTCTTATCGCACAACTACTAAATAGATTTAATGAATTGAAAACCTGTAAATGAAGGTGATAAAGAATAAATTTCCAACTCAGATGGACAACTTACATTTTGGATGTTCTCTATTAACTTGCACAAACCATCTCAGTTGTCCCCCATATTTGCAAACTCATCCTCCTTCACTTTTTAGATATTTAAATGTGCTTTCACTGGGTAGTAATTCCATGTGGCAACATTTCATGTTTGGCACCAAAAAAACTACTCTCTGCAATATTTTATAGTCTATCCCAGGGATAGGTAATCTTCAGCACTCCAGATGTTGTGGACTACATCCCCCATAATGCTCTTACACCCATAATGCTGGCAAAGCATCATGGAAGGTGTAGTCCAAAACATGAAGGCTGCCTATGCCTGGTCTATCCACTTCATCCCACTTATGCAACTAACAGATCAATGAAATATGGTTGGAAACAAGTAGTTCAAGTTGAACCCTGATCAAACTATTCACAAACAGCCAAATACAGAAATAAAACTTACAGGCTAAGACATCTTGAACTGACCCTGAAAGACCTAAATGATGACTAGCTGCTAATTAAAAATGCACAAGCAACTGGCTTGGAGCCGACAATTGTTACTAAGAGCACTAGCAGTGAAAATGTGACTAGAAGCAGACACAGAAAATATGCACCTCTTCTATGCTACATGTACAGAAGCATGTTTGTCATGACTGTGATGCAATTGCCATTACTCGGATCCAGAGGAAGAAATCTATAGGTAAAAGGACTATTGGGTCAGATGTATAGAATGTCTTTCTTTTAGGCATTTTATACATACTATTACAACTATTAAAGGACACCATAGTCACCAGAACAACTATAGTTTAAAGGGACACTAGAGTCACCAGAACAACTACAGATTATTGTATTTGTTCTGGTGAGTATAGTCATTCCCTTCATGATTTTGCAGTAAACACCATCTTTTCAGAGAAAATGCAGTGTTTACATTACAGCCTAGGGATACTTCCACTGGCCACTTCTCATATGGCTGCTAGAGGTTCTTCCTGGGGCAGTACTGCACACTGTACAGCACTGCCATACAGTGTCTCCATCATCTGCATAGAGACACTGATCTTTCCTCATAGAGATGCATTGATTCATTTCATCTCTATGAGGAGATGCTGGTTAGTCAGGGCTGTGTTTGGCTTGTGCTGGCTCAGCCCCTGATCTGCCTCCTTGACAGTCTCAGACAATCCATGGGAAAGTATTGTGATTGGCTCAGAGAATCACTTCTGATGATGTCAGTCAAGCAGGCAAATAAGGGGCAGGTGCAGCAGTTGCAGACTTAGATAAAAGTAAGATGTTACTATATTTTGGGGGGAAACAGGTCCAGGGGGCTAGATGGTGGTTTTAACACTATAGGGTCAATAGTACATGTTTGTGTTCCTGACCCTATAGTGTTCCTTTAATGTAGTGGGTTCTGGTATCTATAGCATTTCCCTGCTGGCTTTTCAATGTAAATGCTGTCAGTGTTTACATTAATGCCTAGTAAAACCTTCAGTAGCAGTCACTCAGATGGCCACTAGAAATGCTTCCTGGGTCAGTTCTGCACAACGATACTTTCCACTGAGTTGTTCAAGGTTGCCCATAGAGATACATGGATTCAATGCATCTCTATGAGGAGATGCTGATTTGTGCAGCAACCAATAAATCTCTGAACAACAGTCAGAATTACTAAAAGGTAAAGCAATCGTCGTGTGCATAAAATATCTAAACTTCCTGAAAGAAAAAAAAGTCACTTTACATTTTAAAAGCAACACTGACATACTTAACATTGCTTCAGAAAAATCTGGATTTTCCAGAGCCTGCTTTAAAATATTTTCTTAAAGTTGCACTATCAGCAAAAAGTGTACATGCATTATTACATACAATGTCAAAACACAATGTTTCAATGACACATTGCTGGTTGGGTCATTTAATAATTGTATTCAATTGCCATTACCATACAATTCCCAGTATAATTACTTTTAAATCTGCTAAGCATTTCTTTACTAATTTACTACAATTGAATGTTTACTGAATTAACCAGAAGAAATGTAAAAGCAGGACCCTTATATTTTATTTGGGACTAGAGAACAATCTGACACATGTAAAACTATATAAACACTTCCTTTATACTATCATATTATCAATGTATGAGCCACTACTCATGTCAAACCTTTTGGACGGTCTATCCCCGAGTCTTAAAATATGGCTTTCTGGTTCCTAATTTTGTCAACACCTACTTTGAGATTTTTGTCTGGCTAATTATTCTAGATTTCATACATTTTAACTTGAGGAGAATTGCCAATAGAATTGAAACCAAAAGAGACAAACCGGTATCAGTCGAGTTTTAATCCTTATTCCAGCTATTCTGTTTTGGCCTACAATTTGGAATTGCTTTGTGAATTAGCTCCAGTTCTCGGATTAGTGAATAAAAAACAAAAATTGATAAAAATCAGCCCACAAATCTATTCATATACAGTCAGCTGTTGAAAGTCTAGATATTCCATGGGCAAAGACTTAAAGGGACACTATGGTCACCAAAACCACTACAGCTTAATGTAGTGGTTCTGGTGCCTATAGCCTGACCCTGCAGAGTTAGCACTGTAAATGCTGCCTTTTCAGAGATAAGGCAGTGTTTACATTGCTCTTCTAGTGGCACACCTCTAGTGGCTACCACTCAGACAGCTACTAGAGGTGCTTTCTATCTATATTCAGTGTCTCCATGCAGGCGCTGAACGTTCCCCATAGAGATGCATTGGTCCAATGCATTTCTATGAGGAGTTGCTGAGTGGCACAGCATGGCATTTTGCCGCGTATTCGCAATAGCCTCTTAATGCTTTCATATGAGAAAGCATTGGATTAGCTGAGATCATCAATGTACATGTCTGTTTTCCTGAAACTATAGTGCTCCTTTAACAAATTGCTTTTTTTAGAATATCACATCCATAACAAAATGTTTTTAATTATTTTATCAACTTGAGGCCAAAAATGTTTTACATAAAAATACAGTTGCTGATTAAGCTACAGCATACAAATTACTTCTACAGCTTTTCTCAAGACATACAGTCATACAGTGGAGACATACTACCAGACCTACACGTTGGACTAGAACAAAGCAAGTTTTGTTTAAAATAGGAATACCACCCAGGGCTACTATGATCCACAATGGCTGTGTTATGACACTTTGTCATGATATCTGTAAGTGAACAATGTATCATAGATTACACAGTGTCTATCATTCTAAAGCTGTAAACACCTTTTGTTCTCTAAAGAGGGTTGTTTTGCAAGTTTCCTTGTTCATCCAAAGGGTCAATCAAGAAGGACAAGTTCAAAATGAAGTGCTACAATTTTTTTAATGAATTAAAACTACAAAAAACATTCTAGCTTTAGATGCTGTTATACAGACATATACAATCTAAGATATATACAGTGCATTTGGCAAATATTCAGATCCATTTTTTTCTATTTTTTTTAATGCTTTCCGCCTTCTGCTACAATTGTTTCAATATTGTTTTTCACATCAATCTACACTCAATACTCATATCACATTGGCATATTCTGAACTTTAACTCGGTACTCTGTTAGGTTGAATGGGCACTGTCAGTTAACAGCCATCTTCAGGTCTCCAGAGAGATATACGATTAGGTTATAGTCTGGACTCTGGCCGGGAAATTCAAGGACATTGACAGAGCTGTCCCTAAGCTACTCTTGCGCTTTCTTGGCTGTGCACTTAGGTTCATTTTCCTGTTGGAAGGTGAGTATTCGGCTCACTTTGAAGTCCTTAGTGCTCTGGACTAGGTTTTTTGTTAAGGATATCTTTGTATTTTGCTGAGTTTAGCTTTCTCTTAACCCCAGTTAGTCTCCTAGTTCTTGTTGCTAAATAAAGCAACCCCAAACAACCTCAATCTTCATTTGATTAGAATAGAGAATCTTGTTTCTCACAGTCTGAGAAGTGTTTTCATGTGTCTTGCAATAATGGCTTCAGTCTGCCTTAAAGACCAGATCGGTGGAGTGTTGCAGTGATGGTTGTCCTTATGCAAGTTCATGCCATCTCCACACATGGAATTCATCTAGAGTGACCATAAGGTGCTTGGTCACCTCTCTGACAAAAGCCTTTCTTCCTTGATTGCTCAGTTCGGCCAGCTCTATGAAGAGTCCTGGCTTTTAGAGTAAACATATCTGGCCCCTGAACAGTCAGCCTTACACGAGTGCTGGCCCAGTGAGCAAGCTCCACAACTGGCTGGTGGGAAGATCAAACCCTTCCCTTATTTGCCAGGGCCCCCGATAAGGCTGAACAAAATTCTCTACTCCTCCTAATATATCAGAGCATTCCCTCGCATTACCATGGCCTGACATTACCTGACATTGGCTGGAAGGAGCAGTCTGCACCCACTGGGGGTCCACACAAAGCAGCATCTCCCACCAATATTTAGGAACATTGGGTGTTAGAGTTTCTAATTGTGGCTACACTAAAGCACAGGAAACCGTCATACAGAATCAGCAACATTTGGAGAACACAAACTAATAATTTGACTTAATTCGGAATGTAAAATCAGTTATATAGATGGCTCATGGTGGTAAGCTCTTTTGAGAAGGGTCCTACTTAACTTGCCACAGTACTCCTAAATTGTGTAATATCCCCAACATGTGTCTTCTCAGCATTTTAAACTAAACCTAAACAATTAATTATTTTCAAGTGTGTTGATTATTTTTCATTCTATTATTTTAGTTTTACGTATTCACAATTCCTGTTTTGTGGGGTTTGTCTAAACTTTCCCTGAAGCTATAATGTATTTTTTTATTTTTGAAAAAAGTATATGTTTTTACTTTTTTATATCGCCAGCAACAAAACTAATTTTGAGATTATTAGTATAGATTATTTTTTCTATTTTAATGCATTTTAGCAAGATAAATACTCTATTAACCAAGGACAGCCAGTATAGCAGGACTGGTCTCCAGGATTTTCACAAGTCCTTTTAACAGACACCAATGAGAAATTTTAGATGTAGGGCTGTATTATTTATGGTTGAATGCAGACCACATCTACCCATACCAATCAAATGTCCTTGATGGCATAGTAAAATATTATACTATTTACACTGCCACCAGGGATGCATAAAAAGCAAAAATATTCACCTTTTGTCTCACTCGACATCTCTGTAACACCTACAAACCACTTGTGTTCGAATTGCTTACCAATATATCATAAATACACCAAAAACAAGTAAAAATAGGCGCTGGTAAAAATAGTCTTAAATATCAATATTAAAAGAATATAGAAAAAGCTGCACCTTAACAAGTGTAAAGCTCCAACACAACACTCTTACAATATAAACAATCCCAAATAAAGGTGCGCTGTGTCTTTAAGACCAAAATCTTATAAGTGCCAAAAGTGCAATATGTGATAAAGTGCAAAAATATTTGAAAGTGCACTTAGAATATTAAACAAATTTATACATACATATATGCGTCCTCTCCAATAGTAATGAACATATGAAAGGGAGAGATAAAAAACAATAATAGTGTAAATCTATTTAAAAGCGTATAAATACGGTGTGATAAGAAAATTTTCACTCACAAAGATAGAGCAGTAAAAGCCTGCTCTAGCTGTATCAGCTTCTTCAAATATTTCCTTTAAGGAAAATGACTCCTGTGCTAAGTTGGGCATTAAATATCCATGAAAAGAATCGTTTGTCCGTGCTGTCATTTTCCTTAAAGGAAATATTTGAAGAAGCTGATACAGCTAGAGCAGGCTTTTACTGCTCTATCTTTGTGAGTGAAAATTTTCTTATCACACCGTATTTATACGCTTTTAAATAGATTTACACTATTATTGTTTTTTATCTCTCCCTTTCATATGTTCATTACTATTGGAGAGGACGCATATATGTATGTATAAATTTGTTTAATATTCTAAGTGCACTTTCAAATATTTTTGCACTTTATCACATATTGCACTTTTGGCACTTATAAGATTTTGGTCTTAAAGACACAGCGCACCTTTATTTGGGATTGTTTACCAATATATCATGCAAACTATTGTCAACTATTGCCTTCAGCGTGTTTTGGCTCCAAACTCAAGCCACATTCAAAATAAGGATTCTGACAGGCAAGATAATGAACATAAAAACATACATTGAAACTACAGAAGGACTTAATAGGGTTCAGTTTTGATCTTCAAACATATAAAACACTATGCTTCATTAAACCCTCTACATTCAATTATGGTGCTGACTGGCAAATATATCAGTAATAAACATACACATGCAATTACAATGTCCTGCTTAGATATGATTAAATTACAAGACTACACAGAGCTTCATCATTCATATGTCACTCCTATTAATATTTACATTTGTTATTGTTACAAATGGTAATATATATATATATATATATATATCAAATGGTGAGGATAAAGCTGTATGTTATAAATACATTAAATACATTACCTATACCACAAGGGCACGAAAAACCATATAGTATAATGGTGCTTGGAGAATTTTCGCATTTTTTATTATGGAATCTGTGGCTTTAGCTCTTAATTTCTAACATGGCTGCAGATAATGTATTCCACTGAATGTGCCTGTTTGGAAACTTGGACTATGTTTAGAATCATATAGTCAAAACTACAGTGTTATGTAATTTATGCATTAATAGAGAGCACAGTTAATAATTTGATGATTCACATTGAAACTGCATTTTTGCACCAATAGCATCAACTGTGGGATGAGGGATGTTTCTCTATAGTGTGAGATTCTTCCTTCCTGGAATGTCAGCTGAATCACCTACTCTAAAAGAATGTTGCATCAGTTCAGTAGATCTTAAACAGGTAGAATGACACCACATAGCCAACCCTTTGCTATAGCAACACCGTGTACTATGCAATCTAAAAAAACATTTATAGAAATGGGTGTAGAGAATGACACTGTAAACCTTTTTCTAGAGCTACATAACTTCACACCTGTGTCTATACTAAGAAAAAAAAATCAATCTTGATGAGAACTGCCTAACAATAGAGGAGTGGCCCCTTAAACTGCAAAAGAAATATATATGATTGCATATATCAATTATATAATAGTTTATTCAATAGTTTCGACCTCTGGGAGTGCTGGAGTGAATTCAGTGCATGCCAGCCTCGGGGGGCCCTGAGATGGCCAGCCGGCCAGCTCCTGGGCCCCCCAAGACAAGAGGCTGAAAAGGCATTTGCCAGGGCATTGGAGGGCCGCCTTCCTGAAAGTGCCACCCAAGGAAAATGCCTTGCCAGCCTCACGCTAGATACAGCGTTGCATATACCAAAACCATATGGCTGTAACCTTTGCAAGGCTTGCGCAATGACAAGACTGACTCGATGACATCACAAACGCGGGAGCATCAAAATAGATGTGATCGACAAAAAGGTATTCATGGAAAACGAAAGAAAGCATCCAAAAGACACACTGAAGTCCAAACAATATATAGCATGCTTGCTGATTAAGGAGGCAGATCGGTTGGCTGCACTGACGGTATATTAGTGCTGGAAACAAGTAAAGTAAATACATATTGTAGTTAAATTTTTTTAAGGAAACTAGGTGGGCAAAGGCCACTGAAATGTTAAGGAACTTACAGGGGTTTGGGTTAGGGGGGCTGTTTGCCCCGAATGCCACTAACATTGTAGAGGGGACAGCTGGTTCCCAGCACACGCTATCTTCTGTTTCCAGCAGGTCCTCTCTCTTGAAGAGAAGAGATGAATATAGCGTACATTATTAGTATCATTATGAGGCAATACAGATATTTGCCATAATGCTGAATATCGCCCAATAATATTGTCCAGAACGATAATAGATTGGTCCCTAATGCATAGATTAACAGAATAGAGAGATTCCAAGAGACAACTTGGTGGGTCTGTGAGTGAAAATATCACTCACTTGACTGTACAGATGTACAGTCAGGGGAAAAATAAAGTACTGCCTCTTTGAATTATATGGTAATACATATCAGGATAAAATTACAATCATCTGTTCCCTAGCAGATCTTAAAATTAGGTAAATACAACCTCAGGTGAACAATTACATGACATATTACACCGTGTCGTATCGTGATTTTTTTTTTTTAAACATATCTTCTTTATACATGTATTATTACACAATATATATCTAAAAACATTAGCCAACACACCTAGATGAAGACCAAGAGGTGGAACCTCCAACAGAGTCTAATCTTTTCAAGCAAATTAAACCACTGATGAATTTAGTATGCAGGCAATTTATGCCAGGCTGTGAATATTCAATATGGAATAACAACTTCCTTATAGCGTAATGGCATATTGGACTGTAAACCGTATGAGAGCTATAAATACTTTAACGCAACACTCTGAAATAAAAAATACAAATATTTATTTTAATGCTAGTGTGTTGCTTACTTTTTAATTTATGGCCATCTCGTTTTAAAAATTAAA
Source organism: Pelobates fuscus (assembly GCF_036172605.1). Lineage (NCBI taxonomy): Eukaryota > Metazoa > Chordata > Amphibia > Anura > Pelobatidae > Pelobates > Pelobates fuscus. Next base: position 244,338,790 of record NC_086318.1, read on the forward strand.
AACATAATTTTTACCAATCGGCAATACAGTCTCAGAAATTCGACACAGGGTCATGCATGCGGGTCATGTCTGCTCCAATCCAATGTTTCTTATGGGGATGCATTGGGAACCTACTGATGTATAGAATGCAATGTGTTTTTTCTGAGGCATTGACAGGGTCTGGTGACATCATGCTGGGCCTGATGATGCTTAACCTACATACTTTCAATTATTAAAAGTCTTCCATGAGGCAACCCCTCACGTGGCTGTCAGTTTGACAGGCACTAGATGTGTGTTTATGAAAGACACCTCCTAAGTGGCCATATGGATATGGAGGAACAAGGTATATGTGCTAAAACCATTTCTTTAAGATGAAGTTGCTTGACGTGTCTTTTTAACCTCTTCTTAGTAGGCATTTAGTGTGTTGTTGTGACTGACCTGATAGATGGGTTTACATGACCTAAACGTGATGCAGTCCCATTACCTGGTAAAATAAAATGCAACGTATTCTCCTCTCATCAGTAAACTTTTACTTAGTTTAGTGTGTATTCATCTTACAACAATAGTTTCTTATGTCTGTAAAGAGCATGCTTATAAATAATGCCTTGCTGTAGCAGTTTGTTTCTTTTTCTATTTTAGTTTTCATGGTTTCTATCAACTTGCCAGCCACATACCAAAATATATATTTCATTAGATTTATTGACTTTTTTATGTGTTGAGCTTCAAAGCTTAGTTTAAGGTGCTCTGTGCAAAGGCTATGCAGCCTCCTTTATCCTGTCTTCCGAACATATCACAAATGGACATTTTTATTACATCACCAGTGTCTAAAGCTGTGGTGGAATTGGAATTGCAATGACAAGAAATTTAGCTCAGATTTGATCATTTGATGAAAAAATTTAAAATGTTTGCAACAAACTGCATCAAAACTGTAGATAAACTGAAATAAAGTTCTGTTCACTTTTACAAAAAAAGATGCTTGCATGGACAAATAGACAGCAAATGGGCACTTTTTTTTAAACAAAACTGTCTAATGTAGTATAGTGGTGGATGTGTTTAGTTACATATTACCTGTGTTCTAATTTGTGTAACTAGATAACCTCTGGCTGTGCTACAAATGATCTCAGTTGGACATTGGCCTTAAATTAGTAGTTAAATAACTTCTTGTGTACCAAGGGTGTGTGGCTAATGTAACACAATGCACACCATCAAGTCCTGAAACTTCCATTGAATCATATACTAACAATAACTAAAATGAATTAACACAAGGTACAATTGCATCAATTTAGTGTTCTCTCTCCCACTTCTAAGTGTATGAATCAGCATTCCTTCAGTCAATAAACCTGAACATTGTACTTCTCTTGAATTCACATATTTACAAACTGTTGATAGAGGAATTATGTTGGTTGCTATGGCGCATTTATCAATATGTTAATGATATTAGTCATAAACACACCTCTTCCTCATCCAGATCTGTTTCTCAACTAGTAACTATTCTGAATTTTACTTAAACATTCCTCATGTTAGCATGACAACATGCTGCAATACTTCATCCCAGCACATTTTTTGAGCTTTAAAATGCCTAAACCAAGGTCACGAGTGGGAGGCATGCTAAAGTACGCATTTACTGTCTTTATACTATTATAGCGACGTATGCTGGAATCCTTAGGTGACATTGTGTAAATTCATATAGTCTGGCCAATTTGGGGTTTCTACATGGACAACATTTTACATTCATATGAATTTATTGTTTCTACTGCCAGTGTCAGTAAAAAGGTATGCAGTATTTTCACTAATAAACAAATCACTGCTGATCCCAATACTGGGAGATGCAGAATTCTCCTTTCTCAGGAAGATGAGGTAACCACTTGCAGAAACAAAAGGCAAATGAGCTCACTGGATGCCTGACTTTTAAAATATGTGGATAGCGATATTAGTAGTACCGTGTTTCTCCGAAAATAAGACCGGGTCTTATATTAATTTTAGTCACACAAAACACATTAGGGCTTATTTTCAGGGTAGGGCTTATTTTCAGGGTAGGGCTTATTTATTTACGGTACCGGTATGTACATTGAACCCCCCCTTTAATTAATCCACCCCCCCTTTAATTAATCCACCCCCTCTAATTAATCCACCCCCTCTAATTAATCCACCCCCCCTTTAATAAATCCACCCCCCTCTAATTAATCCACCCCCTCCTTTAATTAATCCACCCCCCCTCTTTAATAAATCCACCCCCTCTAATTAATCCACCTCCTCTAATTAATCCACACCCCCCTCTAATTAATCCACCCCCCTCTAATTAATCCACCCCCCTCTAATTAATCCACACCCCCCTCTAATTAATCCACCCCCCTTTAATTAATCCACCCTCCCTTTAATTAATTCACCCTCCCTTTAATTAATTCACCCTCCCTTTAATTAATTCACCCCCCCTTTAATTAATTCACCCCCCTTTAATTAATTCACCCCCCTTTAATTAATTCACCCCCCTTTAATTAATTCACCCCCCCCCCTTTAATTAATTAAGTCCCAGACATAAAATACCGGTATCTACTCACAGTTCAAAGACCACTGGGTGCCTCACCGCCCAGAATGGATCCTTCCGCTGAAGATCCGTGAAGGCAGACTGACGGCGCTGCGCACGTCGTCATCACGCTGCGCGATGCCGCGGCCCGCAACGCTCCTCCCCCTCCTCATAGAAGAAGGAAGTCCCGCCGGGCCGCAAAGGTAAAATGCCTAGGTCTTATTTTCGGGGTAGGGCTTATATTGCAGCCCACCCCGAAAATTCGGCTAGGGCTTATTTTCGGGGTAGGTCCTATTTTCGGGGAAACACGGTACTAGTGATTAGTCTAGAATGTATTAAAGTCTAAAAACAGGTCACAATGTAGATAATATTATTAGACAAAATTGACATTTAAATATTTTGAAAAGTTTACTCATATACATACATGCCACATAAAAATCTGTCCAATCTCTAAAAGAAGTGACAACAATATTGGGGACCCTCACTAACATTTACAGCTACTTAACAGAAAGTACCATATAGACCAGAGGTAGGCAACATATGGCACGTGTGCCATGCACGGCACTCGAGGTGTCTTTGCACGGCACTCAAGGCTGCTAGCGCCAAGCAGGCTCTGGCCTATCAGGAGTCCCAGAGAAACTTCAGATATCTATAAATAACACAAGCAGAATATGGCAACATACACCTCAATTTAAAAAAATAGGACCGACACGCTACGGGACATCACAATGTTATTTCGGCATAGTGCTGCTAAAAAGTTGCTTAGCAATGATATAGGCAATGGGTGCTAAAAAGTCACAAACAATAATATCATCTCTATTATACTAATAAGAATAATATCAGAATATAATATCACCAAAACGCATTTTATCAGGAAAGATAAATTTACAATTCCCTAGGTATCAATTACACCCTATACCCTAGGGCAGGTGTAGGCAACCTTTTAGCAGCACTGTGCTGAAATAAGATTGTCATGTCCCGTAGCGTGCCGGTCCTATTTTTTCAAATTGAGGTGTGCATGTTGCAGTATTCTGCTTGTGTTATTTATACTGCAGTTGCCTTATATCGTTGTATTTGAGCTATTATATTGTATATGTTCATGAGTAGTTTGTGGTATTGTGTTCCTATGAAAGTGGGCTGTGTATGAGGGCTGCTTATGGAATTGTGTGTTGGTTTATATGTCACATTGTGCATTTGGTGGTGTGTATATGTGGGGCAGTTTGGGGAATTGCATGTGAGAGGCTGCATGTGGGGTTGTGTGCATGTATGGGGATTGTCAGTGGTGTTGAGTTTGTGTGGATTGCATTTTGTGTTTGTGTGTGGGCTGTTAGTATTATTTGTATGAGGGGAGGGTTATTCTGCAGCTCTGTGTATATCTAGCTGTGTAGGTGGCTTCCCTAGGTTCCATTGGGGACCAGGATGGCCAGGTACAGCTCAAGGACAGGAGATGCAACAGCAGCTGCGGGCTGCTGTACTACTGTGTGGATTCCCATTCACAAGTGCTGGGAGGAAGTGATCTGAGCTCACTTCCTCTTTGTGCTGCAATGCATAAATTGAGGATTGCCCTTTATCACCTTTTCAAATTAGCAGATATCTGAAGTTTCCCTGGGACTCCTGATAGGCCAGAGCCTGTTTGGCTCTAGCAGCCTATTAGCAATGAAGAATGACTTAACTCTGCTGGGAACGCAACATGCAACAATGAGGTTTGAAAGGCAGAAGCAGTTAACTGAGCTATTTTGCAACGCCCATTTCTGATGCTGTTGATGTGGTGTAGGTGTCCTTATGGGTGACATTTTTAGCATTAGACCACAAAATGTACTTCTTGCACAGATATATGCGGTGAACCAAGTACTTGATTAGAATTGGAAACACTGTGTTGAGCTATAAACTTTAAGAATGTTTAAAGCGGACATCTTTAAATTAAATATTCTTAACTGTATACATTCAGACCGTTATAAAAATAGATTTCTTGGCAGCACTAAGAAACTGTTAGCACAGTAAAGAAGATGGAGAGTGGTCCTCCTGACACTTTCAATCCACACTATTTGTAAAAACAATATCACAAATTTGTGCTTGGAAACCTTCAGTAGATAGGTTCACACTCCACACAAATGTACCTGATGCAGGAAGTGCCTATTTAACCATACATACAACTAGATAGACATCTTTAAATGCAGTCTTTCTATGCATTTAACATGTACAACATTCTTACAGTTTCATTCTTGGCACAGGACACCCATGACATATTTATTCCCATGCAAATATGTCAACTGTCAAGAAAACTATTTAAACAAACCATATTCTCTGTTTTCATATACAAATAAAATAACATTCAAAAGGGTCACCATTTTTCTTACAGTTACTGCTACGATATACCATACACTATAAGAATTGGGCAATAAGAACATGTGAATTTAGAACAATTCATTGTTAATCTTCTAAATTGCTTGTGGGCTGGGCATTAAGAACCAGTTCTATTGATCTGTTTCTGTATGATAAACTACATATTACTATAACACCCTTTGCTCAGTATGTGCAGCTCTGCTAAATGTTTGTGAACTCTTCAAATACGTCTTAATAACTATATGTCTTATTGATTAAAAAACAAATATATAAAAATTAGGAAAGGTATGAAGCAACCTTTTACTTAAAGCAAAAAGCATTAACAGTGTTTGTCAGTAACCTCGTTAAGATCTGTTAAGCGTAAAACCAATTAGTTTTATTTAGCCACTTTATTTTACTATATTAAAGGACAATTGCAAACACATTGAAGATAATAAATAACTAATATTAAACAATAAAAATACAAAGAAATCCAGGTTGAAGCAAGCAACTTAGGAATTACCTTTAATTAAAAGGACACTTCAAGTACCCAGCACATTTGGTGCAATATATAGGTTAGGTTGCAGTTAGTTATACTAAGTGTTTTTTTTTTTTTTCATTAATCTCCTTCAGTTATTTTTTTTTTTAAAGATAATGATTACTTTTGCACCAAATACATTTTTTTTTATTTTTATATGTATATACTTCAGGTTTTATTTATAAATCTACTCATGCTGAAAAACAAACAAAATAAGCTTAAACAAGCACACAGGCATAATTATAAGAGGCCATGATTAGTAATATATTCCATATATAAACAAATGAATAACAAAATGCATAACCTGTTTATATGATTTATTTAAACACATATTCTAAAACATGGCAGTTCCTCAAAGCAAAATTAAAATAATAACTTTTATTATTTGGGAAACTACTAGGTATAGAAAATTCCAAGAGGTTTTTATAATATTAACAAGGGTGCTTTTCTGTGACCCTCATTTTCTGAAAATGGTTTAATTTTTTAAATAGACCTTAAACAATTCTGTTGTTTTTTCTATATCACACATGTGATGGTGACCAGGGACATGCTTGAGCCAAATTAACAAGTGCAAATAAAGCACCAATTTCATGGTAAACATCCTCTCACTGAACCATTTCTTCATAATATGTGGCAGCTGGTAATCTCTAAGAAAAAGCAGGTTTTACTTCTGGGTAAAGCAAAATCCACCGAGAATAAAATGTTATGTCTTGATGATGTAACACAGTAATTTACGAGAGTGGTTGGTAAGGAGTCAGGAAAATATATGATTTTTAGATAGATAAAAGGAAGAAGTAGCCTCCTTCTAAAAAGTGGTCCAAAATTCTAAAATTGGGGCAATAACCAAGGAAACTAGTGGAAATAGCAGACACATTGGTGACTCCTCTCATTTTACATTTATACACTACTTTCTACAACAAAAAATTCTGATAAATAATTTCAAATATATAAGTAATGGAAGCAATAACTCCAGTTATTTTGTTCTGTTACTGTTTAAGACCTTGTAGGTTATGGCCAAGTAAAAACATGATAAAGACCAAAATTGTCCTCTCAGTGAGGAGCACAGCCACTGCTGGCACAAGGTACAGAAATGTACTTGTGGCTTGTGATGGGTTTGGTTGAATGGAATAATGTTTAAAGTTATGTAATACTTTGTCTGTGGTGTTTGTATATTTTCTCTGTGGTGTTTCTATATTTTCTCTTCTGGCCATAGTGTTTAACAAAGAATTTAGTCAATTTGGTATCTAGTGCCACATATGACATTGTCAGGTGAAAGACAGGTTAACTCAGAATTACTCACAGTAAAAGTGTTAGCTCACTGGCCATGCAGCATCAATATTCACAAATTAAATGTTCCAGAGTTGAGTTCCAAACAAGGTACCTCGGAAAAAGTGTATAACGACTGAAAGGATGGTAAATCTATCTAGTATCTCTGTGTGAAGCGTTAAATTAGTTTTCATAGTATTTATAGGGACCAAGGTGCTAATGATTTTCAGGCAAATATAACCTCTTTAGTTCCTTTATTTGATAAATTCTAAAAATGATTGTTATGTCAAATATATATATATATATATATATATATATATATATATATATATATATATATATATATATATATGGACATAAGTGAAATATGAAGGCATAGAGCTATAATCCCTGTATTATCCTTAAAAAATATATATAATCCTTTAGAATTTATCAATAATTGTAAATGTTAGTAACAGATAGAATGATAAATAAATTGATTTAATTATTTATTGCTTTGCAAAGCAGTTGAATTGTTCTCTGGAAATTCTTTTCTCTGTAAACAAAAAATCTAGAGAATGTAATAACCTGTTGCATATTTTTTATATTGCCTCAGCCTGGAGACACATTTCAATAAATGCTATTACGAGAATGAGATCACAGTCATAAAGGAAAACCATGTATTAACATAATCGCTGTGTTAATGTATTGTTTGGAATTTATCATTGCTACTTACACTCTGGCATAAACTAAAGTAGCCATTCCTCATTGTTCTAGACAGATCGTATTGAATTAAAACATATCAGAGCGTAAAGTACGACCCCAGACAAGCCAATTTGGCACATTTTTTTATGTCATTCCCTAATTCAGAGCTAGTACTAGAACAGGACTTTTGATATATCTGTCTTGTGACTACAATGTAATTGCAGAATTTGTCATTGTTTGAAATCCTTTAGTTACTTTAACAAAGAATAAATTCCACATTGGTCAGCATGCAACTATAATTCTTATTTTGATGACAGGTGCATTGTATGAGCATTGGAACCCAGATAACATTCAGCCTGCTGTTTAAACCCATTGTTCCAAAACTGAGTTATGCTTCAGCACTGATTGCATGTGGGTGAGATCCATAATAGGAACAGCATGTACACCTACAAACATGTGTATAAAAAGATCCTCTGCTATAAGGCGTTTCATTTATCAATGTCAGGTTCTTCTCAAACCCTAATAATACCAGTATAAAAGTGTAAAAATAATTACACAAATAAAAAAAATATCTGTTTTCCTGTATCATTATTGGATTCCCCTATAATTAACATAATGTTTCTATAGAGTCTATTAGACAAAAGTGCTCTGTAATTTACAGGTTAGTCAGTCACCATCACAATGGAATCATGGGCCTTGTAGTTTATCAGCAGCTGAGGTGTATACTTCCTCAAAATGGGATAACTACAGGTAGTGTACATCTGCTATTATGCTAAACAAGGAACCTGAGAAAAGACGTAATGAGTATTAGATTTTATTTATTTTATTTTAGCAAAACTCGCTCCATATAGGTTTGTTACTTCTACTTTGTTTTAATGTGGTCAACAGTGAGAATTACTTTTGGGGTTTACTGTAACAAAATAAGGGAACTGACAACTGTAGGCACTTTTCATGAGTCTATCACTCAATAATGTCTTATTCGTAAACATTCAATACGATATGTCAGATATCTTTGTATTAACACTTTGTAAACAACTGTACTTGGATATAATTATCTTGCATGCAATTGGTTACTTGTTGGTTTTCCTCCTCTTAAGAGGATTTTCTAGGCAGAAAGCTGCTATACAATTAAGGACTAAGTAAATGTAACATGTGATTGCTTCCCTCAGAATTCTAAAAACAAAAAACGAATTGTATGTTTTGTATGTTTTCTAAAGGTATTTTCTAAAGGTATTTAAAATGGGGATATTTGTGGCTACTAAATGTAGGCAACAAAATGTGCCAAAAACAAACTGAATAGTAGTTATGGTTTCTCATTAACACCATGAAAACTAGCTCTGAAATAAAACAAAATTGAATCTGTAAATCATTGTTGCCCTGCAAGATGGCAAACATCTATTTAAACATTAAAAGAAAAAAAAATACAATGAATGCTTCACTTACAGACTGTCAAATGTAAAGTTTGTATTTTATCATTAATACAAAACTAAAATAATCACAATATCTAAATCCAAGTTTTATGTTTATATCATTCTTGGGTGTTGAATGGTTTGCTGAGGATTATGGTTGTTGAAAATTAACAGGCAAAGGCAGGTTACAACTTGACATACCTGCACTAGTCATTTTGATAAAAAAAAAAAATCTTATTACCATCTTATACAATTAAAATCATCATCCAAATAATGATTAAAGTATTCAATAATTACGTCATAAAAGTTTGCACTTACTGGTTTCGGCATTTTTGGTCCTGCACTTGGTCACTCCTTCCCCACAAAGAAATTGGATAAAATCCAATGATTTACGCCTTGTCACCAGAACCTAAAATATGAATGATGTGTAGGTGAAAAATGTAGTCTAAACAATCTTAATAGGTAGAAGTGGCTGGCTCAAATAAAAAAAGACTTCTGGAAATTCTAGCTTTATATTTTTAAAGTTTACTTATAAAGTTTATGAATCATACAGCAAATGAGCAAGGAGTTCCAAGTCACTCTGAAGAAAAGGCCTCACCCAGTGGAAGAAAGTCCAATTGCAACCTTTAAAAAGGTCACTTGATTCACCACACCCATAAAACTAAACATATTTAATATTTAAGGTGTGAGAGAGCAGATTAGCCAGTACTGAACACTGCCCTTGCTGGATGGATTTACAGCTATATCCACTTACATCCCTGGTCAATTAGCTGACTTGGACTAAAACACCTACTGTCTGGGCATAATGGGAGTTACAGTCCACATGTAGTGGCGTGTAAGAAGTTGCTTATAGGGTTATTAACTAAAGTGAGAATTCAATTAAATTATAAATAAAGTGAATATCCATGGTAAGATGGAAATAGCCAAACTGGCCAGTTATGCTTTGTTTGGTTATTCTGGCCTTAAATTTAAAATTGACTTTGAATTATCACTTTAGTCGAAAAACACTGAATATTTTTGCTGTTAGTAAGCAAGAATCATTGAAAGGATACTTCTGATTTTATAAAGGAGACATTAAAAAACGACATACACACATACCCTTTTTATAAACCAATAACCATCAACACAAAGTGTGCTGAATCAGTGGAATTGTAAGAGCTGTAATTAGCTCCAGGTATACATATATATATATAACATGCAATGCAGTAAGAAGAAACTGTAAACAGGAATAAATGTCTTTTTAACACCAGGTAATATTACAGGTGCATATAAACCTTGTATGCTTCCAGCCCCACCTCATCCTGTCTGAGTTTATATAACTTGTTCTCCAACTTTCATACCTCGTCCACTGGTGTTTTTACTGAGTGGCCTTTCCTCTGGTTTCCCCAGGTAAATAGATTCAGTTTCTGACACTTTGGGGAATACTCGGATTCATTGATCGCTACATAAATGTATGTTCAATAATAAAGAGGTTAAAAACATTTTCCCCACTGTATGCCTCATAAGGCACATGAACTACTAGAAGCCTTCAATGCTTAATGTCACGCCCTGAAATCATACATAATCCCAAATCAAAGTCAGCAGGTAGAACACTTGAAAAAAACTAAGATACGCGCCACCCTGTCCAAAATAATCAAGAGCTGACACAAAAAAATGACCATAATGTATAATAATTTTAAAAAAGTACTGCACATAAAACCCAGGGCATATTGACTAAACAGTGAGTAGTATGGTACCATTCCGACCGTAATGATCGTGCAGGAGACAGTTTTAAACTAGACCCTGGGAAGTCAAAAGGCATGTCAGACCCCCCTTCTGGTAGGATAATGAGAGCTGTAGTTCTACATCACCCGGGAATCCAACTTCCGGCCCCAGTTCCCTAATTTGGTCAACTCGCCACATCTCGCAGTTTAGTGAATAGGCACAAACTGCTTCATGATTCCCAGGTGACAAGGGGTTGTGATCTACTAAGACCCACAGCAGCCATCACCCTCTGGCATTCTAGAAGTAGAACACGGAATCTAGGAGACTGAGGACATACTACATTTTACTTCTCATTATATGAGATGCTTTCAAGATAAAACAAATCTCAGCTGTCCCGCATGGTACAGCATTAATGGGCACTCAGGTGCACAAGTTTTACTAACTATTAAACTTAGCCATAAACTACCTCCAGTGCCCCACGCTAGGCTGGCAGAAAAAAACTGTGCCCATTGCAGCGAGCAGCTGGTGGCACTGATATACAGAGCAATCAGCAGCTAATCCTTGTAACACCTGTTGTCTCACTGTCCTTATTCCCTGCACACAGTGCCAGGGGTTGCTCCAAGGGGGGATCACACTTACACCCAGAGCTCTGAAACAGAGAAGAAAGAGCTTCACTCACCTTGTCACCCTCAGGCAGACTGTTTGGGAGAGCTATTCTTGGTGATCTCTCACTGGGTGCTCTTCTTCTACCCTCTAGCTGCAATATGGCTGACTTGCCAATTTAGCCCCACAGGTCCCTCCTTCCCTCCCTCCTGCCACTCCCTCGGCTGGGAATTGTTGTGAAAAGCTTACCTGCCTCTCCCTGCTAGACTCATCCAGCCTCTATCACTGTGTGCGTGGAGGAGAGCTACATTACCAATATGGGATGAGGGGGGCTTCTCCACAATCAAAACAACAAGATGCTACTTCCTAGCAACCGCCAACCTACTGAATCTATTCTCTGCTTTTTATTTAACCCAATGAATACCAGAAAGTGGGTAGCACACTAGAACGGTTTTTTTCATGTTTATATTTATACATTTATTTAACCCCTGGATAAAATTCCTTTATTTACATCAGAAAAGTTATAAATGGGTACATTTCTATTCATTTACAAAAAAAACGTTGGCTTGTTGGGTTTGCGTGTGTCACGATTATAAATGAGCTGTTTAATTATATAAGAAATATTTTCTCTGACTCAATGCACAGGATGCTTTCTGTTTCAGGTACAGCTGTTCAGTGCTGGAATAGAAAGCTGGGAAAGCTTGAGTGGTATGTTTAATTGTCTGCTGAAAAGACAACATACGTTGATACAGTAAGCAATAAACACGGAAACAGCAATAAGGAAGCACTTAAATAACAGCTGATTAAAACACTTCTCAACCAGCAAATCCAAAGGACTTTAGAAAAAATGCATACAATTTCATCATCTGTAGTGTTACTTCAGTCTTCTTGATTACAAGCGGAAGTTGTTTATTTATTTATTTATTTATTTATTTAAAGTGCCCAGTCTCCTCCATATGTTTTTGCAAATATTAATTTATCATTTATCCAAAATATCATTTATCCATTAATCACTGTCCCCAAGCAGCCACAAAACCCAGCTTCTCTCTTCTGGAGACACTGGTCACGAAAAAACAACAAATCATTTTAACAAAAGAAGCATGGATCCCTTTATACCCCCCAATGTTTCATATTCCTATAATACAAGAGATTGTGCATGTTGTGGTGAGGTTTGATGTCACAAATGCTGAAAGGGACGCTATACCTCCATAGTAGAAAATAAATAGAAATCACTGTTTAGTAGATAGACCCCCCAATTCAATTTTTTTTTTTTTTTTTTTTTTGCATTTTTATTATGCATTGTGTTCGTTGGGGGTATACCAAAGTTTGCAGAAGCTGCCTTCCCAATCCCTCCCAGACTTTCTGTGGTTGTTTAGTCACAGACTTCATAAAGCTTAAAGGACCACTATAGGCACCCAGACCACTTCAGCTCAATGAAGTGGTCTGGGTGCCAGGTCCATATAGGATTAACCCTGCCTGCTGTAAACATAGCAGTTTCAGAGAAACTGCTATGTTTACCTATAAGTTAATCCAGCCTCTAGTGTCTGTCTCATTGACAGCCGCTAAAGGTGCTTCCGTGCTTCTCACTGTGATTTTCACAGTGAGAAGACGCTAGCGTCCATAGGAAAGCATTGAGAATGCTTTCCTATGGACTGGCTGAATGTGCGTGCGGCTCTTGCCGCGCATGGGCATTCAACCAATGACATCAGAAGAGGGAGGAGAGTCCCCAGCTCCGAGGAAGCCTGACGCTGGAGAAAGGTGAGTGTTTAACCCCCTTCTTCCCTGCGGGAGTAGGACCCTGAGCAGGCCCGGACTGGCCATCGGGCACACCGGGCAAATGCCCGGTGGGCCGCGATGACCGTGGGGCCGAGGCCGGCAGGGGAGATCACAGGATCTCCCCTGCCAGCCCCTGCAGGGCCAGCGCTACCCGAGCGCCGGCCCTGCTGTGTGTCTCCATGGGCCGGTAGGGAGATCAAAGATCTCCCTCACCGGCCCAGAGACACTCAGGTGCGGCCGCCGGCTGGGGAGTGTGGGAGGGAGGGAGGCAGGAGAGAGGACCGGCGGAGCTCTAGCCAGCAGCTCCGCCGGGTCCTCTCGCGAGGTCTGAGCGTTGCCGCGGTAACCGCGGCAACGCTCAGATCTCGCGAGAGTGAACTCTAGCCTGCAGGACCACCAGGGACCACTGGACCACCAGGGAAGAATGGCAGCACGGCACCCCTCCTCCCCCCAGGCAGAATGGACGCCCCCTCCTCCCCCCAGGCAGAATGGACCTCCCAGGATAAAGGTAAGAAGGGGGGGGGGGGGGGGGGGGAGGGGAATATAACTTTTTTTTTTCTTAATACAAAAATATATTTAAATAAAATATACATTCACACTCACACACACAGCACCCCCAGACACACAGCTCCCAAACACAAACAGCACCCACAGACACACACAGCACCCACAGACACACACAGCATCCAAACACACACAGCACCCCCAGACACACACAGCACCCCCAGACACACACAGCACCCCCAGACACACACAGCACCCCCAGACATACAAAGCACCCTCAGACACACACAGCACCCAAACATACACAGCACCCAAACATACACAGCACCCAAACATACACAGCACCCTCAGACACACACAGCACCCTCAGACACACACAGCACCCTCAGACACACACAGCACCCCCAGACATACAAAGCACCCAAACATACACAGCACCCAAACATACACAGCACCCAAACATACACAGCACCCAAACATACACAGCACCCAGACACACACAGCACCCCCAGACACACACAGCACCCCCAGACACACACAGCACCCCCAGACACACACAGCACCCCCAGACATACAAAGCACCCAAACATACACAGCACCCAAACATACACAGCACCCAAACATACACAGCACCCTCAGACACACACAGCACCCTCAGACACACACAGCACCCTCAGACACACACAGCACCCTCAGACACACACAGCACCCAGACACACACAGCACCCAGACACACACAGCACCCACAGACACACACAGCACCCAGACACACACAGCACCCAAATACACACAGCACCCAAACACACACAGCCCCCACAAACACACACAGCCCCCAAACACACACAGCACCCAAACACACACAGCACCTAAACACACACAGCACCCAAACACACACAGCACCCAAACACACAAAGCACCCAAACACACACAGCACCCAAACACACAAAGCACCCCCAGGGTTCTGTGTGTGTGTTTGGGTTCTGTGTGTGTGTTTGGGTGCTGTGTGTGTCTGAGGGTGCTGTGTGTGTCTGAGGGTGCTGTGTGTGTCTGAGGGTGTTTTTATGTGCCGTCACATTCTAGGTTTCTAATTTTCTTTGTCTGTTAACTCACTGAGGGTTATTTTATATATTATATATATAATATATAAAATAACCCTCAGTGAGTTAACAGACAAAGAAAATTAGAAACCTAGAATGTGACGGCACATAAAAACACCCTCACATACAGCACCCCTCTTATATACACACACTGCGCCCCTCACACATACAATACGTCCAAATATATATATATATATATATATATATATATACACACACACACACACACACACACACACACACACTACAGCACCCCTCACACTGCACCACTACACACATTACGCTCCAGATACACGCTAGATCCCTTACCCTATATGCACTCTTAAGCCTCTACACACACACACACACACTCTCCTATACACACTGGGTCCTTTACACACTAGATCTCCTACACACACACTACATTCCTTGTCAGCAAACACATACAACATTCTCTAAACACACCCTCTCTACAACCTCTACACACACTACGTCACCTATACACACACACTACAGCCCGTATGCACACACTCGCTACATCCCCTATAACACTATGCCCCCTATATACACACTCTCTACAGCCCCTAGCCACACATATTACACCACAAACACAAATGAAATTTACCTATTTACACAATACCACACCACACTCTACACACACGTAATCCCACAAGCACGCTCTAAACATATGCACCATACACTTTCCTGGCCCTTTTGTCCTCTGGTATCCCACTTGTGGAGACACCAGAGACAATTTAAAAGCAAACACAGCACAAGCATGTTATTAAATTTGCTTGCGCTGCGCAGAACAAATTCAGGGCCTTTTTCTAATGCCAGAGCTCTTCAGCGGGGCTCTGCGCATTGAACCAACATGCTCACTTTGAGAGGGGGCGTGCTTGTCATTAGTGATGACAAAACACACCCTCTCTGGCCCCGCCCCCTTAGGGGGCCGCTCTGATTGAAAAATGCCCGGGCCTAATTTTTTTCCCAGTCCGGCCCTGACCCTGAGGGTGGGGGCACCCTCAGGGCACTATAGTGCCAGGAAAGTAACCAGGAAGTAACAGAACCTATCGTCTGGGTGTAATAAGATTAATTTAATAAAGTGAATTCTAATATGAAATCTGCAGTCTTTGTGATATGAAAAAGAGGACACACTCTTCATTCATAGAACACTTCAGCAAGCTGAAGTGTTCGAGGGGGCTGGAATGGCCCTTTAATAAACAAACAAGAACAATAAAAAATCAGTACAGACCACCTAAAAAATAAATAGCACTAGTAAATATTTTTTTTATAAATGCCCACAATCAAAATTATGCAAAGATGTCTTGCAGATTTATGTTTTTGATCATTAATGGCTGTGGTTGTTTTGGCATTAGTGCTATGCATTTGTTCCCACTTTCTCATTACATGCAATAATAGACACATAACTTTGCTTTTAAATAATTTATATGACCTGAGTTTAGCAAT
This sequence comes from Pelobates fuscus, assembly GCF_036172605.1. Lineage (NCBI taxonomy): Eukaryota > Metazoa > Chordata > Amphibia > Anura > Pelobatidae > Pelobates > Pelobates fuscus. Next base: position 244,354,642 of record NC_086318.1, read on the forward strand.
TAGGTCAAGTAAGAATTAAAAACTTAAAAAAAAAAAAAAAGTTTGCAAATTTTCAGTATTGGGGCATTATTTTTAGTAGTGGTCTGCCAATCAAAAAAGCTGCATAAAATTGTATCAAAGATCTTTCATAAGTGTAGTGTTCAATTCTGTATGAGATATCTCTTACAGAATTGAACACTACACTTATGAAAGATCTTTGATACAATATATATATATATATATATATTTAAAAAGCACTCATAGTGTAAGATATACAATCATAGAGAAATTCGTAAGGAATCTCATAAGAAACTTCATGAGTGTTTTTTATACATTTTTGCTAGGGATTAAAGAACTGAACACTACACTTATGGAAGATCTCCAATATTTATTATGAAAATATTAATGAAAGGTACGTGGTATAACCAATAATTTTTACATTTCTTTTATGTGTTTCCACTATTTTCATCCTTTTTCCTTTTGTATGTCTTATGGTTTGTTTGTTTTTAGCAGTTTTAAACCACAGCGGTGGTGAACATTCTGGGGATTATGTCACTCTTTATTTGACTTCTGTGTAACACAAAAGTGCATATTTGCCGAAACTAAACTCCCTAGGGCAGGGGTGGGCAATCTGCGGCCCTCCAGATGTTTTGGACTACATCACCCATAATGCTCTTAGGGCCATAATGCTAGCAAAGCATCAAGGGAGATGTAGTCCAAAACATCTGGAGTGCCGCAGATTGTCCATCCCTGCCCTAGGGTAATAACCATATTAATTTAGGATAAGTATGTAATTTTTTATTTAACAATTTTATCACCAATCTCTGCCAAAATCTAAGCATTGCACACATTCCAATGTAATTTCACTGCAATTATTGCAATGGTGATAGGGCATTATAAAGAATAAAATTATTCCTGGAGTAATAACTCCAGTTTATACAGAGGGACGTTATAAAGTAAAATTACAGACCCATGGATATTTCAGAATTCAGGCTTGCAATGTTGTTGGATTGAATTATTAGGCCTTGTCACCTTTGGTGCAGGATAGTAGCCCCTACAGCAACTTGATCCCATCATGTCTTTTGATGCAGATGTTTCATCATTTTCAGCAATTTCTGAATATAGCAGTGACATTATTTGTGTGTTTTCCCACCACTTGTTGCTTCTCACAGACCTGAAGTTTCTTACTATTGTAAAGACCCTACATGTGTATTATGCTCCATCTTATATATACTTTCCTTGTAAACCAGGGGGGCGCAAAAGGTAGATCCCCAGATGTTTTAAAACTACAACTTCCATTCTAAATGTATGCAAAGCATCATGGGATTTGTAGTTCTACAACAAATGAGGATCTACCTTTTGGGTACCCCTGTTGAATACCATAACCGGGTTTGTGGAAAGCCATAGTAACACATTATGTACCAACATTTTGATGTGCTGGACTCCATTCTCATTTGGGGTAAAATAGCTAGCTCCAAATTGAAATTATCCTTATCAATGCATACAATATGCCAAAGCACATATGATATAGGGGTCACATGTAACTGATAAAATAAGAAGGTCCCCTAAAAGCATGCATGTCTAAGATGAGTACCACTTATGGTTATGATTGATAATAATCTAATATGCCAAGTTTCATTGAATTATATAATATATAATATGTTTCATGTAAGAGCATATTTATATTTCTGTCTACTAGGGTAGAGACAACAAAAAGAAAATCTTGACCATCAGTTCCAGTGGACCATAACTCCCACCCCACACAATCAGGTTGTGCCTAGAATAATTGTACCCAAGTTTTGTTATAGTTTCAGGAGCTCCATATACTCCTCCCCCCATCAATGTGCCCTATAAGTAATATTTAGATAAGGCATTCTATGTACGTAAGTTACAGTTTACAAAATGACCACTCAGCACTTGATAGGTATGTTGGGAATTGAAGTTTTTTCCTACACAGTCACTGCCAAAAATATATTTAAAAAAATCTTTATTTTTGAAGGGGGATAATGGGGTAATAATACCTCCAGAGAGTGAGTTACAGTAGTCCTTCTTACATACATGCCAAATCCAACTGAATACTGAATCCAATTGATAATTCCAGCTCTGCAAATAGCAAAAAAAATAGACATCTATATTATCTATGTGGGTACATCTACTAAATTGTTATTTAAAAAAAAAAAACAATTCATGTTGTGTTCCTTTTAGTCAGTTACAATTGCCCTATATGTGTTTTTTTTTCTTTTCCTTTACTATTGTATTGATTTATCTTTGTATGCTTAAGACTTATATTCCCAGATTAGCAAACAGCAGGATCAAACAGGGCTAGCCCACTTTTTCCATCTCGGGTTTCAACGTTGGTTAGTACAGAGTCCAATTGTGGTATTTATAAGATGTAATGTCACATTCTTTAAATAGTTTACACCATGCTTAACCAGCAGAGGCAGTCTTTGCAATTTTGGTAATATTTGCTATAGGGCCTCTGTCTCCTTATGCATGCACATTTTTAAAATGGCATCAGGCTACTTATTTAAAACAGATGACTTCCCTATTTCATATAAGCGGTATCATGATGTTATAATTTTACTCTCTGTAATAAGAGTGATAAAGCTTCACATACTTTTATTTAAAGGGACACTATAGGCAGCCAGACCACTTCAGCTGATTGAATTGGTCTGGGTACAGTGTACCTGTCACACAGTCTAGCAAGGTAAATCATTGCAGTTTTTGAGAAACTGCAATGTTTACATTGCAGCACTATGACAGCCTCTAGTGGTTGTCTACCAACAACCACCAGAAGCACTTACTGCTTGCTAGGCACCGACGTTGGACCTCCTTACGTTCTGCATGCGGACATCCAGCGTAAAATTACCATTCCTATGGGGAGGGCCTAATGTGCTTACAGTGTTCACTGCACATGTGCATTAGCCCCCCTGTTGGATAACATCAGAGGAGGTGGAGCACCGACCCAGCGCAGAGGGACATCAGCGCTGGGATCGGGTAAGTAAATAAAATGTGTTTAACCCTTTATTGTTCTGGATATCCCTTTAGAATAATGGTTTTAGCCTTATAAATTCTATTTGTCTGTTGGAATAAAATGTTTAATCTTACATTTTGAAAGTATATGTATCTACTTCTCTACATCTAAACTAATTGCTGCAAAAAACTTGCAGATAACTTGTGATTGGATAACTCGAGACAAGGTGCTACAGCTATTAAAGAAAATTAATGTAAATAAAGCTCTGGGGCCTGACAGTATTCACCCACAAGTACTTAAGGAGCTAAGTGGGGTAATAAGTGAACCTCTGTATTTTTTATTGTACCGGAGGATTGGAGAAAGGCATATGTTGTTCCCATATTTAAAAAGGATTCAAAATCCTTGCCTGGAAATTATAGACCTGTGAGCTTAACTTCTGTAACTGGGAAAATATTTGAAGGGCTATTAAGGGATAATATTCAGGAATTCATTGGGAAGAACTTTGTTATTAGCAATAATCAGCATGGTTTTATGAAACATAGGTCATGTAAACTAACCTAATTGCATTCTACGAAGAAGTAAGTAGAAGTATAGATCAGGGTGTTGCAGTGGATGTGATCTACTTGGATTTTGCCAAGGCATTTGATACAGTTCCTCACAATAGGTTAGTCTTCAAACTAAAAGAAATTGGTCTAGATTAATATTCTTGTTCTTGGGTAGAACATTGGCTTAAGGATAGAGTACAACGAGTTGTCATTAATGGTAAATTTTCATGCTGGACAAAAGTGGTAAGTGGTGTCCCTCACGGTCCTGTTTTGCGTCCGCTTCTGTTTAACATATTTATAAATGATCTTGAAATAGGCATTGAAAGCCATGTATCAGTGTTTGCAGATGACACAAAACTTTGTAAAGTAATAAAATGTGAGCAGGATATTGCTTTGCTACAGAGGGATTTTGATAGATTGGGGGACTGGGCACTAAAATGGCAGATTAAATTTAACGTAGAGAAATGCAAAGTTATGCACTTCGGGGTCAAGAATGCACAAGCAATTTACACCCTAAATGGTAGTGAACCAGGGATAACCACACACGAGAAGGATTTGGGAATTGTTATAGACAACAAATTAGGCAGCAATATGCAATGTCAATCTGCAGTTGATAAGGCCTGTAGGGTTTTGTCATGTATAAATAGGGACATAAATTCTCGGGATGCAAATATAATTTTGACTCTTTATAAATCGCTGGTAAGACCACACCTTGAATATGCTGTGCAATTTTGGGCACCTGTTCTAAAGAAAGATATCATGGCACTAGAAAAAGTGCAGGGACGAGCTACAAAATTGATAAAAGAAATGGAGCATTTTAATTTTAGACTCCCTTACACACACACATACGCACAATGAAACCAGCACACACAGACACACTCAGCATCCCCCGTACAGCTTTCACCCTCCTCCACTCACTTTTAAACACAACACTCACACACACACACATCACTCACAGAAAAAAACTTTCCTACATCAAATGAGGTGTAAATTAGTGATACCTGGTATATTTTTACCTAAACACTTAACCCCTTAAGGACAGAGCTTCAGAAGTTTGTCTTTCAATTAATGACAACGGCATTTTTTTCATTTTTTGCTGTTTGCGTTCAACTCCAATTTGCATTTTACTAATTTATTGCACCGACACATATTATATACCGTTTTTTAAAGGACAGAAAGGGCTTTAATTTGATGTAACATATATATACATAAATGCTTATTTATTATATAAAATACAGAAACATGCAAAAAAAGAAAAATGTTGAGTTTTTTTTACAGCTTTTGCAATAATAATGTGTGCACAATTAGTGCAGGTTAAGGAAAGTAATTAAAAATAAATTCATTTAGTTGTTTTGATTTACAGAATATATAATGTGTCTGGGATTTTAAGTTTTTTTTGGTAGTTACAGGTCCCAAAGCACAAGGAGTAAAATAAACTTTTAATGTGGAGCGATTTTAGAATTTGGTATGTTTGTCTTGTAAGCTTAATAGCCATAAAAGAAAACAAAATTGCCACACAAAAGTATATATTTATATAAAGTAGACAACAAAGGCTATTTACCTAACATTGTTTTGACACTTTCCACATAGCCATTTCACCGCCAACCTCTGCTAAATATTGGAGTAAAATTGTATTTTTGGGGGGTTTTGGCACACAAACTTATAACAAAGAACTTCTCATGTGTATTTTGTAAAGTTGGTGTGTGCTATTCCCGTACAAAGTTTTATTTTGTATTCAGTTACATCTGCTGAGTAAAATGACACCCCCATTGTATGTCTTTGGTACTATTTTGTGAAGCTACAGTGCCATATAGGAGACCTGTCCTTTTCAGTATTCACAGTCGAATTTTGAGAGACGGATTTAATGAGCCTATGCTTCCATTGGGGGCATTATAGTAGTTTGACTGTTCAAAAAAAAAAACACAAAGGCCTACCATTTGTAAAAGTAGACACTCCAGGGTATCTCATAAGGTGCATATTGTGCCTTAACATGCCCCCATTATTTCACCAATATATGACAAAGTATGTGGTAAAAAATTATTTTTGTTACATACGGATTGCATTTTTTGCTGGGCATTTTGTATATTTTATATGTGCCACTAAGTTCAAACCCCCCAAATTATGCTCAGCTAAGTCTTATGAGTAAAAGGACACCCCCAATGAATGTCTTTGCTTTTCGTGAAGCTACAGTGCCATATAGGAGACCTAGCCATATCAGTTTTTACCGAACTTTGAATTTTGATGCTGGGCCTATGTGCAATTTCCAAGCATCTTTGCAGGTTTTAAATTCACACTACCCCACAAAGGCCTACCATTTCTTAAAGTAGACACCCCAGGGTATTTCAAACGGCATATTTTGAACCTTAGCGTGGGATAATTTTTCCGCTAGCGTGTACCAAGTGTAGTGGTAATCCGCATTTTTTCTGCCTTTTTGACACACAAAGTGAGTTTGCACAGTATATTTTGCAAACCTTATGTGTACTACCACTGTATAATACTTCATATGTTGCTCAGCTATGTCTGCTGAGTACAAAAATACCCCCGTATGTACCTTTGCCAGGTATATGTGGACATCGGAGGGGCACATTTGGGACACAGCCATTCAATTTTTTTTCAAACTTTAAATTTTTACGCTGTGCCCATGTCCCATTTTAGAGTATTTTACCAGGCTATATAATCCAAATACCACATAAAGCCATACCATTTCTTAAAGAAGACATCCCAGGGTATTTCAAAAGGCATATTTTGAACCTTAGTGTGGGATCATTTTTCCGCTAGCTTGTACCAGGTGTAGTGGTAATAAGCGTTTTTTTCTGCCTTTTTGACACACAAAGTGAGTTTGCACAGTATATTTTGCAAACCTTGTGTGTACTACCACTGTATAATACTTCATATGTTGCTCAGCTATGTCTGCTGAGTACACAAATACCCCCGTATGTACCTTTGCCAGGTATATGTGGACATCGGAGGGGCACATTTAGGACACAGCCATTCAATTTTTTTGGGTCATCCTCCATGGGGCCTAGGGCCATCCCCAATGGTGGGGCTTTTGAGCGGCTTGGGTACCGCGAAGGTATGTGCCTCGGTGGGGCCTGCTAGTGACTTTTATGGAGTCATGATGCATACTGTGATAGGGCACCGCTACAACTCACATGGGGTAAGGCCAGCACCCCAATAGTACAGGTCGGTCTCTCTAGTGGGGTGAGCTTGAGCCTATTGGCGAAGTGTGTGTGTGATTTTCGTGGGGTTGAATCAGTCATATTAACCATAACTGTAGGTATCCCCTAAGGGGTTAAAACAAACATTTTGGTGGTGTGCGTTATCGATACAGGTGAAGTCATTATCGGCCCATTGTTAGGGCTTGTTAGAGTCTCTTGCGGGTTAAGACCCATCGGGACAAAATGGAAAACAACGGGGTTGGGTGAACTGGAGGGTTTATGTTGTCCTCTGTCACCTCCTGTGGTCTTGTGGACCTCGAAGATAACTTAGGTTATGTGGACAGGAGAGTCTCCTTATGGGGGGCCCTCCCGCCCTGTCGGGTGTGTGTCTCCAGTAGGTCTGTTTCCTTGTTTCTGCTTTGCGGTAGGGTTCGCTGTGTTGTGGTCCCCTATTGTGATCTGCTCTGGGGGGGTCGATGCTAGGATGTTGAGTCTTTTTAGAAACTCTGTATGGTCCTCAGTGGCCGACAGGGTGTGTATGGTATCCCCCTGTGTTACCACCAGTGTTCCTGACAGCCCCCAGCGGTATTTGATGCCGTGATCTCGGAGGGTCCGGGTGATGGGCGCGAACTTGCGCCGTTCGAGAAGGACTGTGAAAGGTAGGTCATCAAATATTGACATCCTATTGTTTGCGATCATCAGATGTGGGTTTTGTCTAGATCGCGCCATGATGGCGGTTTTCACTGAAATGTCTCTTGAGACAACTATGATGTCGCGGGGTGCGTCCGCGGGTGCCGTGGGGGCCTTCCTGACCCTGAAGGCCGACACTAGCGGTTGCCGATCGCCTTCTGTCCGGACTCCCAGTGCCTGCAGGTCTTCGGTGGCAAACTCGAGCAGGGCTTCTTGGCCTATTGTTTCTGGGGCCCCTCGGAGTCTGACATTTTTCCGCCGGTGGCGTGTTTCTAGGGAGGTCACTGTGCGTGTAAGGTGTTGCACTTGGTGGGTGAGGGCAGTGACCCGGGCGTCTGTGTCCGCGATCGGTTTCCCCTCTCCTCTTCTCGGGTCTCCATTGCTCCCATGCGGCGGTTCAGGCCTCCTATTTCCTCCTGTACCCCAGCGAGGTCTGCCTTCCACACTTCTCTCAGGTCCCGTAGGAGGTTTTTGATGTCTCCCTTAGTGGATGGGGACTGGTCGGAGTCAGATTCTGCTCTCTGGTGTACTCCGCTGTGGGTCCGGTGTGGTTGAGCTGTCTCATCCTCCCGTGAAAGCTCTTGAGCTGCGTGGCTCCGCAGGAGCCATGTCTGTTCGGGGCATCTGCAGCGCCCTGCAGAAGGACAGCCTGATGTCTGTATGTTTCTGGCCCTCCGCTTGGGCTGTTTTTCAATGCTTTCTGCCCATCTCTCTCGGAGGGGTGTTCCGGGTATCGAGGAGGTAAGTATTTGAGCTCTGTTGCAGTAATTAAAGCCAGTTTTTAGGCCTCTGGAGCGGGAGCTCTGCAAGTGTGCGACCGCTCAGTAGCTCAGCTAGCCACGCCCCCTCAAAAGGCATATTTTGAACCTTGGCGTGGGATCATTTTTTCTCTAGTTTGTTCCAGGTGTAGTGGTAATGAGCGTTTTTAAATGTATTTTTTAACTTTCTAAAACTTTTTTTACTTTTTAAAACTATTTTTTAAACTTTTATTTTGCTTATTCATTTTTTTACAATTTCCTATTCCCCATTTTCCCATAACTCCCACCCACCCCAGCTAGCAAAATATTTAATTATACAATATTTAAATTAGTTAATTAAATAAATTTAACCCCTGAGGGTTAAAAAATAAATAAAAGTTAATCGTCTGGGGTTAAAAAAAATTAGATCACAGTATAATACTGTGATCTGTATTTTGATCACTGTAGGCAGTGATCGACTGGCAGGGAAGGAGTTAATTTTTATTTGGACTGGGTAAAGGGTTTATTTTTTTTTTATTTTTTACTTAAATGTTATTAAAACTTTTTTTAACTTAATTTTTTAACTTTTTAAAGCTTATTTTAAAACTTTTTTAACGTTAACCCCTAGTTAGCCTAACACTAAATCCCCCAATTCCCCACTAACTTCCACCCTTCCCAGCTAGCTAAATGCATCATTTTAAAATATATAAATTAATTAATAAATAAATTTAAACCCTGAGGGTTAAAAAAAAAAAAAAATTAACCCTCAGGGGTTAAAAAAAAATCAGATCATAGTAAAATGTAATCCCTGCCAATTGATCACTGTAGTCAGTGATCAATTGGCGGGGAAGGGGTTAATTTTTTATTAAAATGGGTAAAGGGGGGTGGGATTTTAATTTAACTTTATTTATTTTTTGACAGGGGGCAGGATCACTGATGAGCCGTCTCCCTGCACTTCACAGTGAACCCAGAAGTGCAGGGAGGCGGAAGGTAAGTATACACAGCACATGTGCTCGCTCTGACATGCTCTCAGAGCGGGCACATGTGCTGGGACAGCGCAAGTCTGTGCTCCCGGTCTGCCTCTAATACAGAGGCATATAGAAAGAATCCCAGGCACTCACTGTGATTGTTCTTCAAGCAGGTTTATTGAAGAACAATCACAGTGAGTGCCTGGGATTCTTTCTATATGCATACATTTCTTGGGTTTTTTTTGCTGACCCTTGCCCAGTAGCACCCTGTGTTTAAATTGATGTGATTGAGTGCAACCCTATCTCCTTTTTTCTAATACAGAGGCAGACCGGAGCACCATTAACCCCGCGATCGCCGCAATTGCGGCGATCTGGGGTTAATTTTAACAGGTGACGGACGAGGTCCGTTACTCGTCGTTATGGCAATCCCCTGAGTGACGGACCTCGTCCGTCACTCGTCATTAAGGGGTTAAAATGTAACACTTTTAAACGGCATTTCATAAGTTATTTTTTTAATTACTTTCCTTTTTGTAAAGTAGTCTCTTGGTAGCTCGTTACCAAGACAAAAGAAAATAAAACAATATCAGCTAGTAATAGGTTACATATCTCAGCACCCATTTAACCGATTTATCTAATCATACATCAGGTCCACAAATCTGCAACAACTACACATTGTTAGTAACAGGCCTAACCCAAAGATCAGTCAGCATTGACAAGCTAAATTCAATTCCTGTGCCAGCTTGTATTATGCTATGAGCAAACCCTTGACCCACCCCACTCGGTTACTAGTACCTTCCTAAGCATAATGATTACTGGATCCCGTCATGAAAAAGAAGAGAATAAACAGTACTGTTTGCATGCACTAGAGCAGTTTGAAAACGAATCTGTTAATGGTTACAGTGATTCTCCTCATTTTAGAACATTTGTTAACTTGCATGTTATGGTGGATTTGCACTGAATACTTTATCCATAACATTAACCATTTTGTAAGGTTCTTAATGTATGGTTGGCCACATCAAAGATAATTGCAAAATGGTTTGTTCACTAAACTCTTAGTTGCTTTGAGATGACAACACGATTGTTATATTTAGACTAGAATAGTGATTCTAGAAAACAACGAACCATAAATAATGAAAGTGTTTCAGATTAAAACATTTATCTGATGGCATCTTGTATCTGCTTCACCAGTAGTGATGTACCGAACTGTTCGCTGGCGAATAGTTCCTGGCGAACATAGCGTGTTCGCGTTCGCCACGGCGGGCGAACACATGCACGGTTCGATCCGCCCCCTATTCGTCATCATTGAGTAAACTTTGACCCTGTGCCTCACGGTCAGCAGACACATTCCAGCAAATTAGCAGCAGACCCTCCCTTCCAGACCCTCCCACCTCCTGTACAGCATCCATTTTAGATTAATTCTGAAGCTGCATTCTTAGATAGAGGAGGGAAAGTGTAGCTGCTGCTCATTTGATAGGGAAATTAATAGCTAGGCTAGGGTATTCAGTGTCCACTACAGTCCTGAAGGACTCATCTGATATCTGCTGTAAGGACAGCACCCCAAAAAGCCCTTTTTAGGGATAGAACATCAGTCTGCTTTTTTTCTGTGTAATGTAATTGCAGTTGCCTGCCTGCAAGCTTCTGTGTCAGGCTCACAGTGGATACTGTGCCCACTTGCCCAGTGCCACCACTCATATCTGGTGTCACAATAGCTTAAGCTTGCATTTAAAAACAAAAAATGTTTTTTCACTGTAATAGATTGAATAGCAGTTAGTTGTCTGCAAGCGTCTGGGTGTCAGGCCTTCAGCGTGTTCTCTGCCAACCTCTGCCAGTGTACTTTGCCACTCATATCTGGTGTCTCTATAGCGTGTCTTTAAAAAGAAAAAAAGTTTTTCACTGTAAGCTAATAGCAGTTAGTTGTCTGCAAGCGTCTGGGTGTCAGGCCTTCAGCGTGTACTCTGCCAACCTCTGCCAGTGTACTTTGCCACTCATATCTGGTGTCTCCATAGCGTGCGTTTAAAAAGAAAAAAGTTTTTCACTGTAAGCTAATAGCAGTCAGTGTCCTTAAAGCGGGTGTCAGGCCTTCAGCGTGTACGCTGCCAACCTCTGCCAGTGTACTTTGCCACTCATATCTGGTGTCTCTATAGCGTGCCTTTAAAAAGAAAAAACGTTTTTCACTGTAAGCTAATAGCAGTTAGTTGTCTGCAAGCGTCTGTGTGTCAGGCCTTCAGCGTGTACTCTGCCAACCTCTGCCAGTGTACTTTGCCACTCATATCTGGTGTCTCTATAGCGTGCCTTTAAAAAGAAAAAAAAGTTTTTCACTGTAAGCTAATAGCAGTCAGTGTCCTTAAAGCGGGTGTCAGGCCTTCAGCGTGTGCTCTGCCAACCTCTGCAAGTGCACTTTGCCACTCATCTGGTGTCACTATAGCGTGCCTTTAAAAAGAAAAAAAGTTTTTCACTGTAAGCTAATAGCAGTCAGTGTCCTTAAAGCTGGTGTCAGGCCTTCAGCGTGTACTCTGCCAACCTCTGCAAGTGCACATTGCCACTCATATCTGGTGTCACAATAGCGTTGATTTAAAAACAAAATTTTTTTTTTCACTGTTATAGATTGAATAGCAGTTAGTTGTCTTCAAGCGGGTGTGTCAGGCCTACAGCGTGTACTCTGCCAACCTCTGTCACTGCACAGTGCCACTCATATGTGGTCGCACAGTAGCTTGCACGCATAGTACCACTAATCCAAAAAAAAATGACAGGCAGAGGCAGGCCACCCCGCAGGGGCCATCGTGGTCATGGTGCTGTGATTCCCTTTTGCCCTAGAATAATGCCCAGTTTTCAGAGGCCACGTACCCTGAACTTGAAAAGTTCTGAGGACATAGTTGACCGGCTAACACAGGACACCCAATCTTCTACAGCTTCCGCTCGGAACCTTGACGCACCATCCTCCTCCAGCTTAGCTTCGGGCACCTCTCAAGATACCACTCACCCGCCTGCCGCCACCACCAACACTAGCACCACAGCCGCTTCACTTGGTATGTCAGAGGAGTTATTTACACATCCGTTTGAAGAAATGAGTGATGCGCAACCATTATTGCCAGAGGATGTAGATAACAGGGATATATCTCAGGCAGGCAGCATTACAGACATGGACGTACGGTTTGATGATGATGTTTTACCCGCTGCTGCTTCCTTTGCTGAGTTGTCAGATTCAAGTGAAGCGGTTGATGATGACGATGCGTCCGTGGATGTCACGTGGGTGCCCGCTCGGCAAGAAGAAGAACAGGGCGAAAGTTCAGATGGGGAGACAGAGAGGAGGGAGACGAGTTGGAAGCAGGGGGAGGGCATCGCAAGGAGCTAGTGGCACAGTCAGACAGCATGCATCTGCACCCGGGGTCAGCCCGACAGCACGCCAATCAACGCATGCTGTGTCCACCACCAGAATGCCGTCATTGCAGAGCTCAGCAGTGTGGCATTTTTTTTGTGTGTCTGCCTCTGACAACAGTGATGCCATTTGCAACCTGTGCCAAAAGTAACGGAGTCGTGGGAAGTCCAACACCCACCTAGGTACAACTGCTTTGCGTAGGCACATGATCGCACATCACAAACGCCTATGGGATCAACACATGACATGAGTAAAAGCAGCACACAAACTCAAAGCTGCCATCCTCCTCCTGGTCCAGCATCTTCAGCCACATGAACCACTGCTGTCCTCCTTGCCCCCTCTCAACCATCCGCCACTCCGTCTCTCGCCTTGAGCAGTTCCCGCTCATCTGCCCACAGTCAGGTGTCTCTCAAGGACATGTTTGAGTGTAAGAAGCCAATGTCAGAAAGTCACCCCCTTGCCCAGCGTCTGACAGCTGGCTTGTGTGAACTATTAGCCCGCCAGCTTTTACCATACAAGCTGGTGGAGTCTGAGGCGTTCAAAAAATTTGTAGCTATTGGGACACCGCAGCGCATCTATGCGCTGTGTATATGTTTTGATACGAAGTCACGCTATTTTGGACATGATGCCGATCCGTTTTCAAGGAAGTGCCGTGTTTGCGTTCCAGTGATGTCATCTGCGTTTCACAGACCCGGAAGTGAGCCGCGGCCGGAAGATAGTGGATCTATCATATTATTTACTCGTTTATTTGGTTAATATCCTTTTGTTTTTCTTTTCTCCTCTACTCCTGGGCACTTATGGGTAAGCTACCTAGGTAAACATCTGGGTATAATTATCTACCTTTTATGTTGTCATGGGATATTCTTATTTTTACATATCTCATACTATCCCTAGCTATTTACACAATTATATATTTGATTTTGTTTTTCAACTGATGTTTGACAGATTAATGTATGTTGAATTTGATACAATGAATGTTCTCTGTGTTTGTTTTATAACATGATATATGTTTTTTTAAAAAAAAAAGAAAAAATTTCCTTGGCTGTATCAATTAACAACTTTTGTTAATTAGTTAATTGAATCATGGATTGATTTCCTGTTTGTCATTTGTTTGCTATATAAGCACATTTTTCATCTTGTGGTGTCAGCTTGAAAAAGACCTCTGTTGGTCGAAACGTTGCTTGGCGTTGCATTTTTTCCCCAATAAATCTGCATACGGCTTTAATTTGGAGTGCCTGTGGTCTTCTCCTTTTTGTACATTATCCTGGGATTGCTGGTCCTGATCCGGAGCACCCTTAGCCGTTGGGATTGAGTGCGGTTCCCACTATCCACTCTGCGTAATAGTATTTGTATGGAAGACCAACTAAGTACCTCTAGTACCGTAATGGAATAAAATAAAATAAGAGCTTGTCAATATATTAATATTATGTAATTTTTTATAAAAAATATGGATATAATATAACTGAAGAATTATGGACTGTGATCCACTAATGTTAAATCATTGAATAATTCTTATAATGATGAATCTATAGTTTATTAACCCCTTAAGGACGGAGGACGGTTCAGGACCGTCATCGGCATTTTTCCATTGCCGACCGCTGACGGTCCTGAACCGTCCTAACTTTAAGATGTACTTACCCGATCGCCGTCATTCCCCCGGCAGTGATCGGCGGTGCTCCCGTTGTGGGGAGACTGCCTGCAGCCTAGACAGTCTCCCCATGGCGGATTAGGACCCCTGGGGCCATGTGATCGCTCAACAGAGCGACCACATGGTCACAATAGGTGTCCATGTGTCTGCCTGCAGGGGGACTGTCTGTGCTGACAGGCAGTCTCCCTGCTAGTGTAAAATAAAAAATAAAAAGTTAAAGTTAATAAAAAAATAATAATTATATATGTGTATATATATAAATGATATATAGACATATATTATATCTATATAATATATGTCTATATATCATATATATATATAATGTCATACTAAGTGTATTTTTATATTAATATGTACATATATTAATATAAAATACACTTATAATTAAATTACACATGTATATATATAATATATATAATAACTATATATATTGTATATATATATTATTATAAAATACAAATAATAAGTAATTTAAATTAAATTAAACATGTAAAAATAATAATAAAAATAAAAAAAATTATGTATCTATATGAAATTGTATTCTAACTATATTTTGATATTAATATATATATTTATATCAAAATACACTTAGAATGAAATTGTATATATATCTATGTATATATAAATAAATAAAAAGAATAAAAACTATTCATATGTCCATATACAAAATTACATAAATAATTATATAAATATACACGTAGACTTCAAATATATAAATATGCATATATATTTAAATTCTACGTGCGTATTTATGTAATATTTTTACATAATTAAGTTATTTTATTGATTGCAATTTAAGGGACCTGCCTGCCAACCCAGGCCGAAAGTCCAGAGAATTTAATTTGCTATCACTGTATTTTACCCTGTAACGTTCTACGACACCCTAAAACCTGTACATGGGGGGTACTGTTTTACTCGGGAGACTTTGCTGAACACAAATATTAGTGATTCAAAACAGTAAAACATATCACAGCGATGATATTGTCAGTGAAAGTGACTTTTTTTTGCATTTTTCACACACAAACAGCACTTTTACTGATGATATAGTTGTTGTGATACATTTTCCAGTTTTGAAACACTAATATTTGTGTTCAGCAAAGTCTCCTGAGTATAACAGTACCCCCCATGTACAGGTTTTATAGCGTTTTTGAAAGTTACAGGGTCAAATATTTTTACATTGAAAATGGCCAGGTTGGTTACGTTGCCTTTGAGAGCGTATGGTAGCCCAGGAATGAGAATTACCCCCATGATGGCATACCATTTGCAAAAGAAGACAACCCAAGGTATTGCAAATGGGGTATGTCCAGTCATTTTTAGTAACCACTTAGTCACAAACACTGGCCAAAATTAGCGTTCAATTTAGTTTTTTACTTTTTTCACACACAAACAAATATGAACGCTAACTTTGGCCAGTGTTTGCGACTAAGTGGCTACTAAAAAAGTCTGGACATACCCAATATTGAATACCCTGGGTTATCTACTTTAAAAAAATATGTACATGTGGGGTGTTATTCAGCGATTTATGACAGATAATAGTGTTACAATGTCACTATTGATACATTTTTAAAATGTATGTTTTGAAACGGCAATATCCTACTTGTACTTATAGCCCTATAACATGCAAAAAAATAGCAAAAAGCATGTAAACACTGGGTATTTTTAAACTCAGGACAAAATTTTGAATCTATTTAGCAGTTTTTTTCATTCGCTTTTGTAGATGAGTAAAAGATTTTTCACATAAAAGTAAAAAAACATGTATTTTTTTCAATTTTTCATCATATTTTTTCATTTTTGTAAAATTAAATTACATGAGATTATATAAATAATGGTATGTAAAGAAAGCCTCTTTTGTCCTTAAAAAACAAACACCACAAAAGTGTAAAAAGATGCCTGGTCGCAAATGTACAACATCACAAAAAACAGTCCGGTCCTTAAGGGGTTAAATTTAAATAGTAGATGAATAATATTTAGTTATATTTGTCTTTGTTACCTTTTGGTTCAAGTGACTATTTAACCCCCTATAAGATATATATTATTCATTGTGAGACTATATTCTGGACATGTATTATTATTTCATGATACTTTTAGATATATATCACTTTATATTTAACAGATCTGGCTTTAAAGCGAGATATAAAAGTTGCCTTTTAAACATCATTCACCTTTGATTAATACTTGCACTCTAAATATAATTCACTCTTGATTGTGTTTGGATATTAGTATTGGTATAACATAACAGCACTTATTATAACTTTTAGATAGATATCACTTTATATTTGTTATGTCCTGCATTAATGTTTGGATATTAGTATTGGTATAACATAACAGCACTTATTGTAACTTTTAGATAGATATCACTTTATATTTGTTATGTCCTGCATTAGTGCGAGACATAATCTTGTTTTTTAAGCACCTGTCACTTTAAAGCAATGCTTGCTTTTTAAATATAATTTAATCTTTATATGCATTTTGTTATTGCTATTGCTAGTATATAAGATTATTGTTTATCTTTATTATGTTAATTAATTTATATCTACTTTATGTATGATGAATTATAATATTGTCCATTTTACTTTTCTGTGATTTTGCTAAGATGCAATATAATACTCTATGAATCATATATTATAATTGTGTGTATATATATATATATATATATATATATATGTTATAAATCATGGGTTTGTCATTTAAGAGCACTAGATGAGCTAGCTTTTAAATTCACATGTTATCCATTTATCCATTATTTAACTTTTCTCCACATCAAATATCATTAATTACATTTAAATACTATGATTATAATGGAGAGTAATAATGTTTGCTGAGGTTTTTTTTTATTAATATCATTTGGTTTATGTGAATATTCCATTGCCTTGCCACAAGGGTAAGCACCTGTCGCTTAAAAAGGCTTTTAATTAAATTGGAATTTCTTCATTCAATCAATTTATATTGGATTATTTTTGTGTATAATAAATCTATTAAAGAGATGTGGGCTCATTGATTAACAAATTGTAAATTCATTGGCTGTGCTCATCTAGGCTCCTTGACATACTTGATTTAGAAGTAGATGATTGGTGAGACAATTGTACTTTATTCAGATGTTTTATTTTGATGTCATTAATCAATTATTGTATCACATGTGTATTCACTGATTTAATATGTTATGCACCTATATATTGCATAATTTGTGTGTGTTTCAGTAGCTTGATAAAGACCCTTAGGGGTTGAAACGTCGCTTTGTAGCTGCCGGTTCCAATAAATTGCCTTTTTCTTGGAATTCATTTGGAGTGCCTGGATTCATTTTTACACACACACACACACACACACACACACACACACACACACACACACACACACACACACACTCTCTCTCTCTGACAGACCTACTAAAACACACAGACATATACACTGACAGACACACTCTCTGACAGACCTACTAAAACACACAGACATATACACTGACAGACCTACTAAAACACACAGACATATACACTGACAGACATACTGACACACACATACACTGATAAGTTGCTGAGGGTCTGCAAGGGCAAGAATTTTATTTTTGGACCGCCTTATATATAGCACAAGGTTGGCCAAAATGTAGATCCCTATCTGTCGTACAAGTTCACAATGCTTTGCTAGCTTGGGATCTACAATTTGCCCATCCTTGCAGGGTTGTATTTAGCACTGAGCAATGTGTGTGTGTTTGAATGTAAGCATTTTTGTAAGGAGTATGTGTGTGTGAATGTTGGCTTTTGAATGCAGCCGTGCATTTGTGTGTAGTGTATACACTGCCACACACAGATACACATACAGATACACAGACACACACATCAACAGACATGCAAATACACAGACACAAAGCTACACACACTGACTCATACACAGAGATACACCCACTGGTACTTACACACATTGACACACAGATACAGGGAGTGCAGAATTATTAGGCAAGTTGTATTTTTGAGGATTAATTTTATTATTGAACAACAACCATGTTCTCAATGAACCCAAAAAACTCATTAATATCAAAGCTGAATATTTGTGGAAGTAGTTTTTAGTTTGTTTTTAGTTTGAGCTATTTTAGGGGGATATCTGTGTGTGCAGTTGACTATTACTGTGCATAATTATTAGGCAACTTAACAAAAAACAAATATATACCCATTTCAATTATTTATTTTTACCAGTGAAACCAATATAACATCTCAACATTCACAAATATACATTTCTGACATTCAAAAACAAAACAAAAACAAATCAGTGGCCAATATAGCCACCTTTCTTTGCAAGGACACTCAAAAGCCTGCCATCCATGGATTCTGTCAGTGTTTTGATCTGTTCACCATCAACATTGCGTGCAGCAGCAACCACCGCCTCCCAGACACTGTTCAGAGAGGTGTACTGTTTTCCCTCCTTGTAAATCTCACATTTGATGATGCACCACAGGTTCTCAATGGGGTTCAGATCAGGTGAACAAGGAGGCCATGTCATTAGATTTTCTTCTTTTATACCCTTTCTTGCCAGCCACGCTGTGGAGTACTTGGACGCGTGTGATGGAGCATTGTCCTGCATGAAAATCATGTTTTTCTTGAAGGATGCAGACTTCTTCCTGTACCACTGCTTGAAGAAGGTGTCTCCCAGAAACTGGCAGTAGGACTGGGAGTTGAGCTTGACTCCATCCTCAACCCGAAAAGGCCCCACAAGCTCATCTTTGATGATACCAGCCCAAACCAGTACTCCACCTCC
The DNA here is from genome assembly GCF_036172605.1 of Pelobates fuscus. Taxonomy (NCBI): domain Eukaryota; kingdom Metazoa; phylum Chordata; class Amphibia; order Anura; family Pelobatidae; genus Pelobates; species Pelobates fuscus. The sequence goes on from NC_086318.1 coordinate 244,373,460, forward strand.
ACCTTGCTGGCGTCTGAGTCGGACTGGAGCTCTCTGCCCTTTACCAATCCAGCCACGGGCCCATCCATCTGGCCCATCAAGACTCACTCTCATTTCATCAATCCATAAAACCTTAGAAAAATCAGTCTTGAGATATTTCTTGGCCCAGTCTTGACGTTTCAGCTTGTGTGTCTTGTTCAGTGGTGGTCGTCTTTCAGCCTTTCTTACCTTGGCCATGTTTCTGAGTATTGCACACCTTGTGCTTTTGGGCACTCCAGTGATGTTGCAGCTCTGAAATATGGCCAAACTGGTGGCAAGTGGCATCTTGGCAGCTGCACGCTTGACTTTTCTCAGTTCATGGGCAGTTATTTTGCGCATTGGTTTTTCCACACGCTTCTTGCGACCCTGTTGACTATTTTGAATGAAACGCTTGATTGTTCGATGATCACGCTTCAGAAGCTTTGCAATTTTAAGAGTGCTGCATCCCTCTGCAAGATATCTCACTATTTTTGACTTTTCTGAGCCTGTCAAGTCCTTCTTTTGACACATTTTGCCAAAGGAAAGGAAGTTGCCTAATAATTATTCACACCTGATATAGGGTGTTGATGTCATTAGACCACACCCCTTCTCATTACAGAGATGCACATCACCTAATATGCTTAATTGGTAGTAGGCTTTCGAGCCTATACAGCTTGGAGTAAGACAACATGCATAAAGAGGATGATGTGGTCAAAATACTAATTTGCCTAATAATTCTGCACTCCCTGTACATACATACATCCATTGGGTAAGTGTGATAGTTGGTGTGAGGGTAGGTGAGCATGCCACAGTTAGGTAGTGAGAGTGACATGGTTGGGGGTTTCTAAGTGATTGTGGGAGGGTGGCGAGTGTAATAGGGTTGGGGATGGTTAGTGACACAGGGGTGGGGGGCTAGTGAGACAGGGCTGGGGGGCTAGTGAGACAGGGCTGTGGGGCTAGTGAGGCATGGCTGGGGGCTATTGAGACAGGACTGGGGGCAAGTGAGACAGGGCTGGGGGGCTAGTGAGACAGGGCTGGGATGCTAGTGAGACAGGGAAGGGGGGCCTAGAGAGACAGGGTTAGGGGTTAGAGAGACAGGGATTAGAGGGTTAATGTGACTTTGACAAACCTGCTGACCTTCTGTGCATGCAGGGGAGGCAATAATTAATTTAATGGTGGTCCAGTGGGTCCCTGGTGGTCCAGTGTGCTGCTGGTTCACTCCCTTGTGTTGCTAGTGAACGCTCTGGTGGTCCAGTGTGCTGATGGGGCTGCTGCACTCCCTTGCCGTTCCGGCACTTTTTTATGATGTCAGAGCACAGGCTGGGAACCCGCCGCCTGTGCTCTGACACTCACAGTGCGCCGGAACAGTGTGGGAGTGCGGCAGCCCCAGCAGCCCACTGTACCACCAGGGAGTCCTTTTGTAACAGCTAGCAGGGAGATCTTTTGATCTCCCTGCTGGCTCAAGGAAGGGGGCTCAACCTTCCTCTGCCACTGCCCCCTCAGTATGCAGGCCCACAATTTATTTTAGGATCGGCAAACATGTATTCCTGACCCTAATGTGTTAAAACCACCATTAAGCCACCTCCCCCTGGCCTCCCCTTGCCTCCCTAAATATAGTAAAATCTTACTTGTATTCAAGTTTGCAGTTGCTGCATCTGCCCCTGATCTGCCTGCTTGGCTGACATAATCCGAAGTGATTCTGTGAGCCAATTATTATTATTATTATTTTATTATTTATATAGCTCCAGCAAATTCTGTAGCGCTGACCACAATGCTTTCCCATAGGATTAGTTGGGACTGTCAAGGAGGCAGATCAGGGGGAGAGCCAGCACAAGTCAAACACAGACCTGGTCAATCAGCATCTCCTCATAGAGATGCATTGAATCAATGTATCTCTACAAGGAAAGGAAAGGCACTTTCTCAGGAAGCACCTCTAGCAGCCATCTGAGGGGTGGTCAGTGGAGGTATCTCAAGGCTGTAATTTAACCCCTTAACGACGAGTGACGGACGAGGTCCGTCACTCAGGGGAATGCGTTAATGACGAGTGACGGACCTCGTCCGTCACCCGTTAAAATTAACCCCAGATCGCCGCAATCGCGGCGATCGTGGGGTTAATGGTGCTCCGGTCTGCCTCTGCATTAGAGGCAGACCGGGAGCACCGGATCGGGCTGTCAGAGTACATGTGCCCGCTCTGACAGCATGTCTGAGCGGGCACATGTGCTCTGTATACTCACCTCCGCCTCCCTGCACTTCCTGGTTCTGTGTGAAGTGCAGGGGGACGGATCTTCAGTGATCCTGCCCCCTGGTGGAAAAAAAATAGTAAAATTAAAATCCCACCCCCCTTTACCCCCCCTTTACCCATTTTAATAAAAAATTAACCCCTTCCCTGCCAATTGATCACTGACTACAGTGATCAATTGGCAGGGATTACATTTTACTAAGATCTGATTTTTTTTTTAACCCCTGAGGGTTAATTCTTTTTTTTTTTAACCCTCAGGGGTTCAATTTATTTTATTAATTAATTTAAATATTTTAAAATTATAAATTTAGCTAGTTGGGGAGGGTGGAAGTTAGTGGGGAATTGGGGGATTTAGTATTACGCTAACTAGGGGTTAACGTTAAAAAAAGTTTAAAAATAAGCTTTAAAAAGTTAAAAAATTAAGTTAAAAAAAAGTTTTAATAACATTTAAGTAAAAAATTTAAAAAAATAAACCCTTTACCCAGTCCAAATAAAAATTAACCCCTTCCCTGCCAGTCGATCACTGCCTACAGTGATCAAAATACAGATCACAGTATTATACTGTTCTAATTATTTTTTTTAACCCCTGACGATTAACTTTTATTTATTTTTTAACCCTCAGGGGTTAAATGTATTTAATTAACTAATTTAAATATTGTATAATTAAATATTTTGCTAGCTGGGGTGGGTGGGAGTTATGGGAAAATGGGGAATTTACTGTTAGTGCTGCTTACTGCTAGTTAGGGGTTAACGTAAAAAAAAAAGCTTAGAAAAATGTTAAATCTGTAAAAAAAAGTTTTACGAAAGTTTAGGAAACTTTAAAAAAATGAATAATCAAAACAAAAGTTTAAAAAATAGTTTTAAAAAGTAAAAAAAGTTTTAAAAAGTAAAAAAATACATTTAATAACGCTCATTACCACTACACCTGGTACAAGCTAGCGGAAAAATGATCCCACGCTAAGGTTCAAAATATGCCTTTTGAAATACCCTGGGATGTCTTCTTTAAGAAATGGTATGGCTTTATGGGGTATTTGGTTTATATAGCCTGGTAAAATACTCTAAAATGGGACATGGGCACAGCGTAAAAATTTAAAGTTTGAAAAAAAATGGAATGGCTGTGTCCCAAATGTGCCCCTCCGATGTCCACATATACCTGGCAAAGGTACATACGGGGGTATTTTTGTACTCAGCAGACATAGCTGAGCAACATATGAAGTATTATACAGTGGTAGTACACATAAGGTTTGCAAAATATACTGTGCAAACTCACTTTGTGTGCCAAAAAGGCAGAAAAAACGCTTATTACCACTACACCTGGTACAAGCTAGCGGAAAAATGATCCCACGCTAAGGTTCAAAATATGCCTTTTGAAATACCCTGGGATGTCTTCTTTAAGAAATGGTATGGCTTTATGGGGTATTTGGATTATATAGCCTGGTAAAATACTCTAAAATGGGACATGGGCACAGCGTAAAAATTCAAAATTTGAAAAAAAATGGAATGGCTGTGTCCCAAATGTGCCCCTCCGATGTCCACATATACCTGGCAAAGGTACATACGGGGGTATTTTTGTACTCAGCAGACATAGCTGAGCAAAATATGAAGTATTATACAGTGGTAGTACACATATGGTTTGCAAAATATACTGTGCAAACTCACTTTGTGTGTCAAAAAGGCAGAAAAAAACGCTTAGAACCGCTACACCTGGTACACGCTAGCGGAAAAATGATCCCACGCTAAGGTTCAAAATATGCCTTTTGAAATACCCTGGGGTGTCTACTTTAAGAAATGGTAGGCCTTTGTGGGGTAGTTTGAATTTAAAACCTGCAAAGATGCTTGGAAATTGCACATAGGCCCGGCGTCAAAATTCAAAGTTCGGTCAAAACTGATATGGCTTGGTCTCCTATATGGCACTGTAGCTTCACAAAATAGTGCCATAGACATACAATGGGGGTGTCCTTTTACTCAGAAGACTTAGCTGAGCATAATTTGGGGGGTTTGAACTTAGTGGCACACATGAAATATACAAAATGCCCAGCAAAAATGCAATCCGTATGTAAAAAATGCACAAAATTATTTTTTACCACATACTTTGGCATGTAATGGTAAAAAAATGGGGGCATGTTAAGGCACAATATGCACCTTATGAGATACCCTGGAGTGTCTACTTTTACAAATGGTAGGCCTTTGTGGGGTTTTTTTGAACAGTCAAACTACTATAATACCCCAAATGGAAGCATAGGCTCATTAAATCCGTCTCTCAAAATTCTACTGTGAATACTGAAAAGGACAGGTCTCCTGTATGGCACTGTAGCTTCACGAAATAGTGCCATAGACATACAATGGGGGTGTCCTTTTACTCAGAAGACTTAGCTGAGCATAATTTGGGGGGTTTGAACTTAGTGGCACACATGAAATATACAAAATGCCCAGCAAAAATGCAATCCGTATGTAAAATATGCACAAAATTATTTTTTACCACATACTTTGGCATGTAATGGTAAAAAAATGAGGGCATGTTAAGGCACAATATGCACCTTATGAGATACCCTGGAGTGTCTACTTTTACAAATGGTAGGCCTTTGTGGGGTTTTTTTGAACAGTCAAACTACTATAATACCCCAAATGGAAGCATACGCTCATTAAATCCGTCTCTCAAAATTCTACTGTGAATACTGAAAAGGACAGGTCTCCTATATGGCACTGTAGCTTCACAAAATAGGGCCAAAGACATACAATGGGGGTACCGTTGTACTCAGCAGAAGTAACTGAACACATAATAAAACTTTGTACAGGAATAGCACACACCAACTTTACAAAATACACATGAGAAGTTCTTTGTTATAAGTTTGTGTGCGAAAACCACCAAAAAACACAATTTTACTCCAATATTTAGCAGAGGTTGGCGGTAAAATGGCTACGTAGAAAGTGTCAAAACAACCTTAGGTAAATAGCCTGTGGTGTCTACTTTATATAAATATATACTTTTGTGTGGCAATTTTGTTTTCTTTTATGGCTATTAGGCTTACAAGACAAACATACCAAATTCTAAAATCGCTCCACATAAAAAGTTTATTTTACTCCTTGTGCTTTGTGACCTGTAACTACCAAAAAAAACTTAAAATCCCAGACACATTATATATTCTGTAATTCAGAACAACTAAATGAATTTATTTTTAATTACTTTCCTTAACCTGCACTAATTATGTACACATTATTATTGCAAAAACTGTAAAAAAAAAAAAAAAATTATTTTTTTTGCATATTTCTGTATTTTTTTTATAATAAATAAGCATTTATATATATATGTGTTACATCAAATTAAAGCCCTTTCTGTCCTTTAAAAAACGGTATATAATATGTGTCGGTGCAATAAATTAGTAAAATGCAAATTGCAGTTGAACGCAAATAGCAAAAAATGCAAAAAATGCCGTTGTCATTAAGTGAAAGACAAGCTTCTGAAGCTCTGTCCTTAAGGGGTTACATACTGAATTTCTCTGAAAACACAGTGTTTACTGCAAAAAGCCTGAAGGGAGTGATTATACTCAACAGAACAAACACAATAATCTGTAGTTGTTCTGGTGACTATAGTGTCCCTTTAAGTAAGCTTGTTTGAGCAGGGCCATCTTCGCCACCTGTCTCTATTATATTCCGTATGTAAATTATTGTTAAAATTTTCCAATTTTACAATTGTAAAGTGTGGTGGAATATATTGGCACTATATAAATGACAATAATAATATTAATAAAAAGTCAGGAAACAATACACTCCTATTTGATTGTGTTGAAATCAAAGCTCTAAATAAATATGTTGCAATCTGTCCCTCATCTGTAAAAAATTTTAACGAACAGAGGGTTCAATTGTTCAACCCATTAGTCTCTCCCTTAACCCCTTAATTACACATGACACTTTTATTCCAGTTTGGTCCTTAAGGGGTTAAGCTGACGCAAGTGCTTCTTTGTGTCTCATGCTGTGTTCATTGCAGACTAATGTCCTCAGCTTGTGCTGTTCATAGCAATCTGCTATTGGCTAGAAGTTGTCTCATGCTGGAATTGCCCAGCAATAAGGGTATATAAGGCTATATATTAATTGTCCCAGAGGCAATTCTCACAGACTGCTAAAAGATAATTACATTAAATTTATGTTTGCAGTTTCAATGACTAGCTTTATTAGAGAAACATTGTTGCAAGCAACAGGAATTTACACCAAGGTGTTTTTGCCTACTTACAGATCTACTGGAGGGGTGTTTGGAAGGTTAAAAATATTTTCAGTCTAATTTTTTATTTTAGTATATTATTCCACTGACTGACTAAACCAATTTCAAGATTCAGTGACACTTTTTGTAAAACTGTGGTGAAAAATAACTATTTAATGATGATTTGTATCATATGTTTATATACTATAAATATCTCCAAGTATAGTTGTAAAATTTTCTTGGACACGGCCCATTAAATACAAAAGAAACCTCACAAAAATATTTGTGGTAGAAGATTTTCTAAATATATACATACAATGTTACTTTCAAATGTTCTCTCAAGGATTTGGCTGTAGAACGTAAAGCTGCAAATTATGCAAACATTTGTTAGTGGTCTGAGCTGTGGTTTTTCTGGAGAATAAATGTAGGTTTTAATTGAGATTTCTGTGTTCAGGGTGGAGAAATGGATGCAGTTCTATCACTTATTTACTGTTACTGGGTATAATTTTAACACATGGGAAGAAACATGGGCTAAAATGGGGAGGTTGGTTGAAAATGAATCACCAGAAACTTTAGCAGTCTTTAATCTAAAGGATGGAAAGAAAAAAGAAAAAATGTCTGACAACCTTAGAATTTTCAAAGAAAATAATTGTTTCCATGTTAATATAGGTCTTTTGTTACTTAACCCCTTAAGGACGCTGGACGGTTCAGGACAGGCATTTTTCCATTGCCGACCGATGACGGTCCTGAACTGTCCTAAATTTAATATGTACTTACCCGATCGCCGTCGTTCCCCCGGCGGCGATCGGCGGTGCTCCCATTGTGGGGAGACTGCCTGCAGCCCAGACAGTCTCCCCATGGCGGATTAGGACCCCTGTGGCCATGTGATCGCCCAACAGGGCGACCACATGGTCACAATAGGTGTCCTAGTGTCTGCCTGCAGGGGGACTGTCTGTGCTGACAGGCAGTCTCCCTGCTAGTGTAAAATCAAAGAAAAATTAAAGTTAAAGTGAATAAAAAAAAAATAATAATTATATATGTGTATATATATATATATATGATATATAGACATATATTATACCTATATAATATATGTCTATATATCATATATATAATGTCATGCTAAGTGTATTTTTATATTAATATTATATTAAAATAAAAATACACTTATAATTAAATTACACACGTATATATATAATATATATAATAACTATATATATTGTATATATATATTATTATAAAATACAAATAATAAGTAATTTAAATTTAATTAAACATGTAAAAATAATAATAAAAATGTAAAAAATGTTTTATATATCTATACGAAATTTTATTCTAACTGTATTTTGATATTAATATATATATATTTATATCAAAATACACTTAGAATGAAATTGTATATATATATATGTATATATAAATAACTAAAAAGAATACGAACTATTCATATGTCCATATACAAAATTACATAAATAATTATATAAATATACACGTAGACTTCAAATATATAAATATGCATATATATTTAAATTCTACGTGCGTATTTATGTAATATTTTTACATAATTAAGTTATTTTATTGATTGCAATTTATGGGACCTGCCTGCCAACCCAGGCCGAAAGTCCAGAGAATTTAATTTGCTATCACTGTATTTTACCCTGTAACGTTCTACGACACCGTAAAACCTGTACATGGGGGGTACTGTTTTACTCGGGAGACTTTGCTGAACACAAATATTAGTGATTCAAAACAGTAAAACATATCACAGCGATGATATTGTCAGTGAAAGTGACTTTTTTTTGCATTTTTCACACACAAACAGCACTTTTACTGATGATATAATTGTTGTGATACTTTTTCCAGTTTTGAAACACTATTATTTGTATTCAACAAAGTCTCCTGAGTATAACAGTACCCTCCATGTACAGGTTTTATAGCGTTTTTGAAAGTTACAGGGTCAAATATATGGGTCAAATATTTTTACATTGAAAATGGCCAGGTTGGTTACGTTGCCTTTGAGAGCGTATGGTAGCCCAGGAATGAGAATTACCCCCATGATGGCATACCATTTACGCTCAAAAATGTCCTTGACAGACACCTGACTGTGGGCAGATGAGCGGGAGCTCAAGGCGAGAGACAGAGTGGCGGATGGTTGAGAAGGGGCAAGGAGGACAGCAGTGGTTGATGTGGCTGAAGATGCTGGACCAGGAGGAGGATGGCGGCTTTGAGTTTGTGTGCTGCTTTTACTCATGTCATGTGTTGATCCCATAGGCGTTTGTGATGTGCGATCATGTGCCTACGCAAAGCAGTTGTACCTAGGTGGGTGTTGGACTTCCCACGACTCAGTTACTTTTGGCACAGGTTGCAAGTGGCATCACTGTTGTCAGAGGCAGACACACAAAAAAAATTCCACACTGCTGAGCTTGGCAATGACGGCATGCGGTGGTGGACACAGCATGCGTTGATTGGCGTGCTGTCGGGCTGACCCCGGGTGCCGATGCATGCTGTCTGACTGTGCCACTAGCTCCTTGCGACGACCTCCCCCTGCTTCCAACTCGTCTCCTCCTCCTCTCTGTCTCCCCATCTGAACTTTCTCTCTGTTCTTCTTCTTGTAGAGCGGGCACCCACGTGACATCCATGGACGCATTGTCATCATCAACCGCTTCACTTGTATCTGACAACTCAGCAAAGGAAGCAGCAGCGGGTACATCATCATCATCACACCGTACGTCCATGTGTGTAATGCTACCTGAGTGAGACATATCCCTGTTATCTACATCCTCTGGCAATAATTTTTTGTTATTTAGCGCTTACTCTCTTTCTCTGTTTTACTCTGGCAATAATGGTTGCGCATCACTCATTTCTTCAAACGGATGTGTAAATAACTCCTGTGACAGATAAAGTGAAGCGGCTGTGGTGCTAGTGTTGGTGATGGCGGCAGGCGGGTGAGTGGTATTTTGAGAGGTGCCCGAACTGCTATTCAATATATTACAGTGAAAAAAAAGTTTTGGGGTTTTTAAATGCACGCTATTGTGACACCAGATATGAGTGGCACTGTGCACTGGCAGAGGTTGGCAGAGTGCACGCTGTTGGCCTGACACACAGACGCTTGCAGACAACTAACTGCTATTCAATCTATTACAGTGAAAAAAAAGTTTTGGGGTTTTTAAATGCACGCTATTGTGACACCAGACCAGATATGAGTGGCACTGTGCACTGGCAGAGGTTGGCAGAGTACACGCTGTAGGCCTGACACACACGCTTGAAGACAACTAACTGCTATTCAATCTATTACAGTAAAAAAAAATTTGGGTTTTTAAATGCACGCTATTGTGACACCAGAAATGAGTGGCACTGTGCACTGGCAGAGGTTGGCAGAGTACACACTGTTGGCCTGACACACAGACGCTTGCAGACAACTAACTTCTATTCAATCTATTACAGTGAAAACAATGTTTTTTGGTTTTAAATACACGCTATTGTGACATCAGATAGGAGTGGCACTGTGCACTGGCAGAGGTTGGCAGAGTACACGCTGTAGGTCTGACACACGCTTGCAGACAACTAACTGCTATTCAATCTATAACAGTGAAAACGTTTTTTTGGTTTTTAAATGCAATCTATTGCGACACCAGATAAGAGTGGCACTGTGCACTGGCAGAGGTTGGCAGAGTACACGCTGTAGGCCTGACACACCCGCTTGAAGACAACTAACTGCTATTCAATCTATAACAGTGAAAAAAGTTTTTTGGTTTTAAATGCACGCTATTGTGACACCAGATATGAGTGGCACTGTGCACTGGCAGAGGTTGGCAGAGTAGACGCTGTAGGCCTGACACACACGCTTGAAGACAACTAACTGCTATTCAATCTATAACAGTGAAAAAATATTTTTTTGTTTTTAAATGCATGCTATTGTGACACCAGATATGCGTGGCACTGTGCACTGGCAGAGGTTGGCAGAGTACACGCTGTAGGCATAGGCGTGCGCACGGGGTGTGCCGGGTGTGCCTGGGCACACCCTAATCCCCGCGGCACGCCTATGTATTGAAACCGGCAGGGGAGATCTCAGGATCCCCCCTGCCGGCTCATGCAGAGCCGGCGCTATCCGAGCGCCGGCTCTGCTCTCAGCCTCCCCTCCCCGGCTCACATGCAGGGAGGGAGGCAGGAGAGGACCGGCGGAGCTATTGCCAGCAGCTCCGCCGGGTTCCTCTCGCGAGATCTCAGCGTTGCCGCGGCAACGCTCAGATCTTGCGTGAGTGAACTCTAGCCCTGCGGGGCTAGAGTTCACTCTCCTCTGGACCACCAGGGAAGGATGGCAGCAGCAGCAGGATCCCCCCCTCCCAGGCATAAGGTAAGAAGGGAGGGGGGATAACTGATCTGCCTCCACCTCCACTGGACCACCAGGGACAAGGAACAAGAATCCCCCCTCCCCACATAAAGTAAGAAGGGAGGGGGGATATTAAATAATGTACCCCCACCTCCACCCCCCACAATCACCCACACACATACACAGCACACACACACACATACACAGCACACACACACACATACACAGCACCCACAGACATACACAGCACCCACACACATACACAGCACCCACAGACATACACAGCACCCACACACAGCACCCACACACATACACAGCACCCACACACATACACAGCACCCACACACAGCACCCACAGACATACACAGCACCCACAGACATACACAGCACCCACAGACATACACAGCACACCCACAGACATACACAGCACACCCACACACATACACAGCACACCAACAGACATACCCAGCACCCACAGACATACACAGCACCCACAGACATACACAGCACCCACAGACATACACAGCACCCACACACATACAGCACCTACACACATACAGCACCCACAGACACACAGCACCGACAGACACACAGCACCCACACACATACAGCACCCACAGACACACAGCACCCACACACACAGCACCCACACACATACAGCACCCACACACATACAGCACCCACACACATACAGCACCCACACACACATACAGCACCCACACACACAGCACCCTCACAAACACAAACAGGACCCTAACACACACACACAAAACACTACCAGTACCCTCACACACAAACAGCACCCTGACACACAGTACATTTACAGCACCCTCACAAGTGCACACACACACACACAAACAGCACCCTGACACACAGTACATTCACAGCACCCTCACAAGCACGCACACACAAACACCCTCACCCACATAGTACACTACCAGCACACACACATCACACTAACAGCACCCTCACACAGCACACACACAGCTTTGTGTGTGTGTGTGTATATATGTGTATATATATATATACATACATATACATATATATACACGCCGCGTGTGCTTGTGCTTGAGGGTGCACACCCTAATGCAATAGGCTGCGCACGCCTATGGCTGTAGGCCTGACACACAGACGCTTGCAGACAACTAACTACTATTCAATCTATTACAGTGAAAAAAAAATTTGTTTTTAAATGCAGGCTATTGTGACACCAGATATGAGTGGTGGCACTGGGCAAGTGGGCACAGTATCCACTGTGAGCCTGACACAGAAGCCTGCAGGCAGGCAACTGCAATTAGATTACATAGGAAAAAAAAAGCAGACTGATGTTCTAGCCCTAAAAAGGGCTTTTTGGGGTGCTGTCCTTACAGCAGAGATCAGATGAGTCCTTCAGGACTGTAGTGGACACTGAATACAGTAGTGGACACTGAATACACTAGCCTAGCTATCAATTTCCCTATTAAATAAGCAGCAGCTACACTGTCCCTCCTCTCACTAAGAATGCAGCTTCACAATGAATCTAAAATGGATGCTGTACAGGAGGTGGGAGGGTCTGGAAGGGAGGGTCTGCTGCTGATTGGCTGGAATGTGTCTGCTGACTGTGAGGCACAGGGTCAAAGTTTACTCAATGATGAGGAATAGGGGGCGGATCGAACCGCGCATATGTTCGCCCGCCGTGGCGAACGCGAACACGCTATGTTCGCCAGGAACTATTTGCCAGCGAACCGTTCAGTACATCACTATTGGCAGGGTGTCTAATTTGGCCCCTTAAAGGAATCCAACACAAATGCTACTAAGTTACATTGAGGTTTCAATAGCTTCAAGTAAGGTGAGTAGGTGTTGATTTGTGTATACCTATAGCTGTGTATAGAGCTATATACAAATCCTTGCTAGGATCCTTGATAAATAAAATAAATAGGTGGAATGTCAGGATTATTCATGTTCTCCAATTCAGCTGCATTTATATAAGGATACCAATTACTAAAAAATAATTATGGATTAGTACAAATCAAAGGACACAGTGGAAAGTTTCTGTTGCAGCTTTATTTAATATCCCATTAGCTGGATCCCCCCTAAAAAGGGGGAATAGATTTTGGCTAAACTGCTAGGTATTCATTACCATCTATTTACCACTTTATAACACTTGTCTGAAATATTTAAACAGTTTACCCAGGAGTCAACATCCTTGCTGATTTATGTTTATCTTCCTACGAGATAGATATATTAATTGATTGATCTCTTTCACACCTTTGGCAGATATTCTTCCTTTAAACTGGTTAAAGCTTTAGCCGTATCGTCCTAAAGATTTAATAGATTGAATAAACTGTTTAGACTTTGAAAGTATTCGTATGGATGATGTTTGTGAGTTTTGTCAAAAGATCTGTTGAATAAGAATTTTTAATTTCTAAGTGCTTATTAAGAAAATATTTATCTCCAAGATAAGTGTAGATATCTTTGTTAAGGAGAGAGAAGTCTTCTTATTAATATGTCTATCTTCGAAAATATCTTTTAATGTTTCTATACCCAGATTTTCCCAATGTTTTATGTTCAGGTCTTGTACATCAGTCATACCTATATCCAGCGGTAGACAAATCAATAACTTATCCTGTATTTTGAGCTTACGTTTAGAGTTCAAAAAGTGCTGTAAATAATTTAAAACAATAGATTTCTCACTAAAACTTTTATAGTTAGTTGGGCAGACCGTAAAAGAGACAAAATGGTGAGAGACTTGATTCACTATGGCTCCAACTTTCTATATTGTTATTTCCATTTTGAGATCTTAAACATGGGTTAATTCTCATGCATCATGACATTCAGAAATATTTAGGACTCCCATACACCTCTATTAATATTTTCAGAAAAATATTGCAAGGTAATTAAAGGTTTTTACTTTACTGAAGTAAAGCTATTAAAAGCATTGTGGCGAAACCGACCTCGCCACGTGTCCTTGGAGGGGGCTGCTTGCCCGCCTCTTGCCTTTGGACTATGGCCCTGGGAGATTGGGCCCTTTTACAAAACGCATTCGGCCCTAACAGAGTGCATGTCACTCATTCTGGCCCTTTAAACACAGTGGGGCCATTTGGTACTTGCCCTGTGTGAGCAGTGATACCCCCAGATAGCTATGCCATGGAGCCTATTCATATAATGAAAGACTATGGGAAAGACTTTGGCTCCATGGCAATTAAACTGTATTTGTGTGTTCTGCGTGCCATTCACCTAATAATGTGCACGCAGACCTGAGCTATCTGGGGATATGTTACATGTCTGTGTTTAATGTATAAAAAGTAACTTTATATATTTTAAAACTTAATCCTGTATTTAGGTCCCCACATGTGTAATGGAGTTTTGTCTTTGACCTGGGAGATAATTGGATTACTTCTCCAATTATCTCCAGGGCAGGAGGGAGGAAACCAGGATGCATTGTGGGGATGTTTTTACTTTTACTGTGTGAGCCAGATTAAAATACTACTGTCAGGATCGGGACAGGGATCCAACACGCAGAGTACAAACAGTAGCCAGATACGTATACCGGACCTTAGAATGGCCGGACTAACGTAAGTAGTACAGTATAGAATGTTCAAAGACAAGCCGAGGTCGAGGGTAACAGAAGACAGGTAAGCGAGAGACAAGCTGAATCAAGGGTAACAGAGATAAGCAGAGTAAGGTAAACAAGCCGGGTCAAAACCAAAAGGGATAATAGAATACACAAGCACTGAGTGACTAGAACAAGCTAGAACCACGACAGGGCAATGAGCTAATGAAAGAAGCTCTGTTAAATACCCTGTTCAGAGCAGTAACCACGCCTCCGAGGCGTCCTGATTGGTCCTGCAGCAATTGAGTGACAAGTCGTTCCGGAGGAGTGTCCTGATGACAACTTCCTGCCTAGATGCTGTAAAAGGCAGTCACTCCCTCGCGGCCGGCCTTGCATGACCGGATAGACCGTGGAGAAGGGAGCCATCAGGCCGTCTGGATGGAGGAACAGCTAAGTCTCTACCTCTTTCAGAGGTAGAGACCACAGGTACCCTGAAAACTACCAGCCAGGGGGAACAAGATACTTTTACTAACTTTTGAACCCCTGGTCTGATTCATGCCATTTTTTAATATGTTGTTCCCCTGAATGGATTAATTGTGGATATGTATTTTTATGTGAATTTTTCATGTGTATGGTTTTAAAGTTACAGAGTATGTGTGGAAACTGTATTTTTACTGTATGTAGTAATTATGTTAATTTCTTATCTGAGGGGAGGGGATGTGTGGGTTGTACTGTTACTGGATTGGTTGTTTTATGCCTCCCCCTGGGTGTGTCCTGTATGTGCACAACCGTAATAAAAACCAGGCTGGGTGTTCCAGACCTCAGATTCTGCTTGACCCTCAAACCGATGTGTCGTCTCGTTTTTGGGGGAATTGGATTGTATGCTGACTGCCAGGAGTGTAAGCGGATTATCTGCTTTTCCTGTTCAGCTATTCCAGGGTTCGTGTGTTTCCAGTTCGGAAGTTGGAAGATTTGTACAGTTTGCAGTCCGGGAGATTGGTGCTTGCAGTAGCTGCTGGTCTATGGAAAAGGGGGATATCGCCTAAACTGGGTTTTATCCTCTTGTAAGTGAAACGGTCCGTTACAAGCATTGTGTATCATTTTAAGCTAACTAATACGTAATTTAAATGGTAGCATACAGAATAATTAGATTCATTTTGGTAGGATATTTGCCCTAACTGTATTAATCCTGCCAGTCCAGGAGATACCCAATTTTATCCAATCTTTAGAATTGTATTCATGTGTTTTAATAATGAAAGAACATTGGCTTCTATATTTCTACCTGGATCTGCCATAATTTTGATACTTAAATAATTAAGAGCACTTCCTGTCCAGACTAAATCCAGGCAAGATGTGTATATAGCTCTATATACAAAAAGTAAATGAACTAACAGAATGTACATGGGTGCTTCCGAGTGCAAAGAAATAAATCTCTATCAAGATTCATGGGATCTTGATAAAGACCCAGGAGGGTCGAAACATAGCTTTTTTTCTTTGACCTAGACATGTGCAACAGTGAAATTTTTGTTTTGTGCAAATGATTTCCTACTAAATAAAAATGTAATTTGTCAATCCCGAATTTCATCTGCAAACCATTCGCTTTCAAACGGAATTCGTTAAAAAATTACTTGTTTTTGTCCATTAGGACGAAAACAGCACTGCGCATGCGCAAAAGAAAAAGGAAGCAAGGAGGGAGTCGGCAGCGCTACCAGCTCCCTCTTTGTAATAAATATTGACCCCCATCTTGATAAAAGGGAGGTTAAATCCTCCCGCATGCCCCTACTCGCGGCATGCCCCTACTCCAACCAGTTTTGAGTAAATTTACACAGCATGGGAAAATTCCAAAGAACTTTCCCACACTATGTAAAATGACACGGAGCACTCTTATTGGTTGGATTTCAAGCCAACCAATCAGAGTTCTGTGACAGGTAAATGTAGAGACTTACATCTGGCAGTCAGCATAAAGACAGAGAAAGTGAGAACTAATTTATTTTTTAAATTTTCCTGTTGATTTGACATTCTTGTTCAGGGTTTGCAATAGCTGAATGATATAATCAGCTAAATCTTTCATATGAATTTAAACAAAAATGTTATATTTTATGAAAAAACACACACGTTATAGGTGATTTTAAATGTTTTATTCAATGAGAAGTGATAGTTGCTCTTTTATGTCATTTCAGAAAACATTCACATTCAGATTCTAATTCTAATAACCCAAAACATGGATCTACACCTTATTTCCAGGTAATGTTCAGACATGAACTTTTCACCTGCAAAAATAAAATAAAAAACGAAAACAATAAATAAAATGTATATTTTTTAAAGATATGTAAAAGATAAGCCTGTTAACATTGCTCCACTGTATTGCACTAATATGTGTGAAACATATTATTTATATTCAAACTGAGAGCTTGTGACTTGGAATAGAAACACACCAGAGGTCACCTTATAGAATCTGTCTGATTTTTTAACGCATGCACCATTTCTATTTACAGTATTTCTCTGGCACAATCTCAATTGGCTGTTTCTATTCTCTCTGCTGGCCGAGCCTGGCCCTCACAATTTTGTTTTCAGGGAAGAATTGTGATACTACTTGCTCTTTATAGAGATACTCAGTATGATTTCTGTAATACCGGTATGTCTGATTTGCCTTACTGGAATATTATTATTATTTACTTCTATCCGTGATGCCAACCTACATTTGTGTAGCTTGCCAAAGCACTTCCTATGCTTTGTGCATCTCACCAGCCTCTTCAGCACAGTCTAATATGTATGGAACCCCAGAGAGGCCATATTTTTCAGATTTGTTATGTTGAGAAAACAACTTGTTTTTTCAACTTATCAAGTTGTTTTCTCAACAGAACAAACATATTTTCTCAATCTAAATAATTGTTTTCTTGCAATAACAAGTTGTTTTCTCAACATAACAAGTTGTCTTATGAAGAATATTTTTTACACAATATAATTCTTAGAATTGGTCTGAAGATCAGAGACCATCTTCTTATTGAAGAAAGCAATCTTGTCTTTGTTGGGGATTAAATCAGCCCGGACCCTTTGTGGATGATGGATATTTGCCAACTCATTCAGAGCTCTGGAAATTGGAAATGAATAGCAGAGACTTGTTCAATAACCAATTCAAAGTTTAATTAAACGTCAGTTGCATATATACCCCATTTTCATGTCGGTGGGGGTCATGAACATTTATTACATAATATGTTTTTCACAAGTTATAAACAGCTGTTTCTAGTTATAATCTTTCGTCATATAACGCATTACATATTTGATTAAAACCAGATATTTACAAATACCGATATCTTGGACAATTAACAAGAACATTTCGAAATCAGTATTTTTCCCATAACTAGGATTTTATATAAATCCTATTTCCGAGAATAGGAGATAAAATGCCAAATTTATTCTTGGTTCAAATTAACCCTTATATGAACAGCTAGGATAGATATCAAAATGGATATTTGTATCTACAGTCTTCTCAACATAACAAACTTGTTTTGTTTATTTCAAAATACAGTTAAAGGAACACAAAAACAAAAATACAGTTTAAAATTTTACAGATCTACTTAAAATCTCCTATCTTAACAAACAAATATGGGGATTCAGTCACACCATATGGCCATGTTTTGTTAATTACACCACTACACCACAGTATCCAAATATATGTGGGTCCTTTACTAATTTTAAAAAGGGAGATTTACATGCTAAATTGCAATACTTATAGATTCAGCTGCTCTCAGAGGCTCCTCGATATATTCTTTCCTGTGGTCACCTCCAAAGGAGCACTTATGGTGGATGGGTGGCGTGTTCAGCCCAATAGGAATCTGTACCTCCAATGAGCACCTTATTTTTTCAACACAGCAAGTTGTGTTCGTTTTCTTGATATAACAAGTTGTTTTCTCAATCTAACAAATTATTTTCTCAACATAAACTTGTTTTCTCAACATAACACGTTGTTTTGTCAAATAATTTTTTTTTGTTTATTTTACTCTCAAATGTTTACATTTGCCTGACTAGATTTTAGGAAGTGTTACAGTGAGGAAGCATACACTTTTAAAAGGGAAAGCACCTGTCCAGGCTGTCACTTGAGTCTGCAACCTGCTACCTAATATTCCAAGCAGTGTTCAAACAAATGTAAGGATTTGAGTGTAAAATAAATATTCTGCATAAAACAACTTGTTATGTTGAAAAAAACTATTAACTCAAGAAAACAAGTTTGTTATGTCATGGTAGCTCAGTTATCATGTAACAAATAAGCACTTATATTCTTCTCAAAATAATCAGAGAAAAGGAAACGTAAAATAATTGAACTTGTGATTAGCAAGGTACCCTAAAATCATACCAGTATCAGGGTCAGAATAATAATACAAGACATTTGTAAGTTCACAAAAACAAAGTGTAAAACCACATTAGTATACCACAGAGCTCAACGCCAACAATACTCAAAATAATGTATGTGCCATAGCTCTGTAGCAATTGAATTCAATGTAAACTGAGCGCCTTAAAGAGCTCCAAGCTGATAAACCCCTCAATAATGTGAGGGTATTCAAGAGCCTCCTGGTAATGAGCAACAATGTAAGTGTATAAGTGCATGACAAAGTTCCACAGCAACTCATTAATGGGAGAGTATGTATAACAGCACTCTACAGCAGTGTTTCCCAACCCAGTCCTCAAGGCACACCTACCAGTCCAGGATTTATGGATTACCCCGTTTTGTCTAAGGTGTTTTTTCTTTTTTTTTCTAAAAACACCTTAGACAAAACTGGGTAATCCTTAAATCCTGGACTGGTAGGTGTGCCTTGAGGACTGGGTTGGGAAACACTGCTCTACAGCCACAAAACTCAACAGAATGCAAGTGAATCACCGTTTCCGAGCAACAAAACTAACGTGAGAGAGTTTTCATTGAACTTCACAACCATAAACTTACAGCGTTTAGGGATAAAGCCTACTCTATCAACCTTCATACGTGCCATTAGAGGACGTTTATTGGTATTTAATATAAGCAAAACTATCAGAATACCTTATATTAAACCCAATGTGAGATAGATGGCCTAACCTGCATAACCTTGAAGCACTCTGCAATAGACTGAATTTGAGAAGACTGCTGAGCCTCATAAATGTTAAGGCTTCCCATCCAGTTTTGTTCCCCCTTTCACAACATTACATTTTATCACATTTTATGCCTTTTATTGCTTCTGCAGATTTATAATGCACTCACGCACAAAGACAAAAAATGCTAAACTTCAGAAAAACATTAAGATAGAAAAGAGGGACAGAGGATTTTGGTTCCCATAGAAGAACTGTACTTTTTTAATCAGGGCAGAATACATTTTTGGCTGTTGTGTGCAAAACGTGAATACAATCAGAGGATTACAAATATATTTAATCATATGAAGACACAGGTCATCTTTTTTGAGATTGTAAAAAAATATTTAAGATATGCATGTGTACTTGTTATATATTCTGGTCTTACTCCAGACCAGTTACTTAATAGAGGATCAAAATGGAAAGCATAGTCTTTAATGGACAACTTGACATTGCAGTCTTTATTTTATGTGTGTTAAATCCAGAAGGAATGCATTGGATCTGTTGTTTCCATTGCAACCTGAAGTGAATGCCACTGAAATCTTGGCTCCATGCCTAGGTTGACATAAAGCCCCTCTGTGTCAACTTTAATTGTATTTCACTTAGATAAGTACATGAAATGGAAAAGTTTACCAAAAGACACAAAACTGAACATTTCCTGTTTCTTCAGTGGTGCAACAGTTTTGATTCTACTTTTTCAAGGCTAGGAAATGTAATTAAAGTTTGGCAGCTATGTGTAAAGGGTAATTAATTATTAAAACTGTCATTACAGGATTTGGGGGTTCTATGTCCTGGAGCTTATAAATGCGATGGGCCTAGAGAGCCAAGCCGAATTTATACTTCTGTTGTTATAATATTTAAGGACTACATGTATGCCGTATAGCAACATACTGCTAGTCCACACCATGTCTGTTGTCATGGTAATGTTGTATATCTGGCTATGAGGTCACACACACACAATGTAAAATCCTGCCTCCATGGACAGTACAGGCTGAGTTCTAAAAAGGAAGTAAATAAATAAATTATGAGAGTGGAGTGTACTGGCAGCAGAAATGGATTAAGGTTGCCCAGAGCAGAGGCAGTGTGCCAGATTGGGAACCACTCCTAGAGCCTGCGAGTTTCTGCAAGTGTTGTGTGTGTTGACTGAGAGTGGTGTGTGTTTGGGAGTGTGCATAGTGGCTGAGTGTTGTGTGTGTGGGGAGGAAGCTGAGGCTGTATGGGGGGGAAGGGTGTGTCTGTGTGGGCTGGTAGAGTGCTGTGTATCTGTATTTTGTGTGTGTGCATGTAGGCGAGTCTGCATGTGGCTGAGTGTTTGTTTTGTATGTCTATGTTTTGCCCTTAATCATGCTTATTTTCCCTAGTGGTCCTGTGGAGCATGAGCAGGATCCCTGGCTGTCTGGTGGGGACGCGTTTCACCTGTTCCATATCAGGTATGGACCACTTTAAATTGCATAGTGGTTTTGTTTTGGCGTTTATAACCACAGTGAGGACCACACATACTCTAGATCCATGTGTGGGGATTTCACCACTCTACACTAGTCAAGAAGAGCCATTCTGAGGCTGAAATAAGTGTGAGTATTCCTCTATTAATCTACTAATTCTGTGCCCATTTTTCTCATATACACTACACTGTATTGGCTTTTTATTTTACATATCCCATGGAGGACACCGTTCATCTGTAGATCCTTTAGTGAGGATTATAACACTCCACGTTGGTCAAAAGGAGTCATTTTGGGGCTACATCATATTGCCTTTTTCTCTGGTTTATTGCATATCCTACGGAGTCTAACTTAGATCAAGAGGTATATTTTCAACTATCAGAGGGGATTGTACCATTCAAACGCATACATTAGAGCTAGACTTTAGCTCATCTCTTTATCCTCCTCTTCATGCTGATATAGAAATAGTACACCATTGTTTGTTTTTATTCTTCTCTAGTCGTTTCATATTACTACGCATAAGGACATTCAAGGCGCTACTCCCACTTCTTTTTGAAGACAATCTAGTTGCAGTCTAAAAATTCAAAATATGTTCTAGCTCATTATACCATTTGCATCTGAAAGTGCATCCCAGAAATAAAACCTGTCTGATTACTATTAATAGAACTAGTCAGTATTCTATTTTGATAATAAAAAAAACATATTCCAGCATGACATTTTTCTCAAATTTAGGCTAAAATATAATGGTAATCTAATTTCTTACAAAAAAATAAATTATTTTTGTTTACTAATCAGGTAAATAAAAAGAATGTAGATATATATGATGTCTATGCCATCAACACTCCTATAGGCAATTTTCTGAGTTTAAAATATATTTAACATTGGCATTATATTTGGGGGAGATGTTTTCAAATTATAGAACAACATGCAGATGACCCAGGTCTTTCATCCAAATGCGACATGGGAAAGGCAAAAGTAAATTTGCAAGACAGAATGTAACTATTTGACATTAATAACACTATAGTTGGAGTTTGAAATGGCACACTTCAAGAATCCAAGGTATGGACACAGGACAGGCAGCTGGGAAGGCCAAAAGGGCCAGAGACAATAGGCCCTTTAAAATGAGTACGTCCTCTGAAATGGGACGGTGTCAGCCTGGTAATTATTTCTTTACAGAAACATACACGTCTGAGTAGGAGATAGGAGCAATAACAAAAAAACTGGCGTGTGAAACTGCCTAACGCATTTTGTGCCAAACACAACACTTATGCATAGACTAAGGTCATGATTAGTGGGCGCATTTGGCACAAAATGCATTGGGCACTTTCACCGTTTCTATTTTTGATTTTATTTCTTGGCATCACATGCAGAGCAATGTTTTTTATATACACGTTTTTTTGGCAATGAATTTCAACTTGCTCGAGACCTTGTTCTGAACATTCAATTTTGGAAGAAGGATTTTAGCATTTTAAAATAAACCTAAAAAAACACTAGTGAATGTCTTCATAGTCAGATAAACAACTATGCCAATACTATATGACTTCTCTCACCAATACTATGACTTGTACTGTATATCAGAATACAGAAATGACACACAAGTTAAGGACTGGTAGCAGATAATTATAAACTTGGAAAACCTGTTTTAAAGCTGATTAGGCCCAACATTTTGGTTTAACGTAAATATTAAATTGTTAAAGTACAAAATTCAAAATGCTGAACAGAGAACATTAGCAGGGCTATGCACTAAATTGCTAATTTTAGGCCAAACGAATGTAGCTGAAAAGAAAAATGTAGTGAATAACAATGTGAGTAAAAATTCAAAATCTCTTCAAATGTTACATGCCTCCTAAAGCGCTTTAGTGTGCAGATTTCAATAGAAACTGGTACCTTTATAAATTAACCTTGTTACGCCTGACCTACCTGGCTCAATCAGACAACAGATCCTGTTACTTCCTGGTTTGGTTATCCCAGTGGAACTAAGCCAAAGAGGCAGCAATTGCCCAGAGCACCTGCCTTGCAAAGACTTCTCATTGAGCTGCATTGGAATGTCCAAGATTGGACAGCGACAGAAAGTTTTGGAAGAATTGGAGAGCTTGCAAAGGCTTCAATCGAGATCTGCAGCTTTTGTGAGGTGTTTTAGATATAACCCAATGAAAAATGCATAATTAAATACATGCATGTTTTCATTGGGAATAAATCTACGTAACAGTAGAGATGTCCCGAATAGTTAGCTGGCGAATAGTTCCTGGCGAACATATGCCACGGCGGGCGAACATATGCAATGTTCGGTCTGCCCCCTATTCGTCATCATTGAGTAAACTTTGACCCTGTACTTCACAGTCAGCAGACACATTCCAGCCAATCAGCAGCAGACCCTCCCTCACAGACCCTCCCACCTCCTGGACAGCATCCATTTTAGATTCATTCGGAAGCTGCATTCTTAGTGAGAGGAGGGACAGTGTAGCTGCTGATGATTTAATAGGGAAATCGATAGCTAGGCTAGTGTATTCAGTGTCCACTACAGTCCTGAAGGACTCATCTGATCTCTGCTGTAAGGACAGCACCCCAAAAAGCCCTT
This sequence comes from Pelobates fuscus, assembly GCF_036172605.1. Lineage (NCBI taxonomy): Eukaryota > Metazoa > Chordata > Amphibia > Anura > Pelobatidae > Pelobates > Pelobates fuscus. The sequence goes on from NC_086318.1 coordinate 244,396,867, forward strand.
TTTAGGGCTAGAACATCAGTCTGCTTTTTTTTTCCTGTGTAATCTAATTGCAGTTGCCTGCCTGCCAGCGTTTGTGTCAGGCTCACAGCGTATACTGTGCCCACTTGCCCAGTGCCACCACTCATATCTGGTGTCACAATAGCTTGCATTTAAAAAAAAAAAAGCACTTTTTGACTGTAATATAATAGCAGTCCGTTTCCTTCACACGTGTGCGTTTCAGTGCCTGCCAGGGCACAGTGTCACACCAGTGCAACTCATATCTGGTGTAACAGTAGTGTACATTAAAAAAAAATAGAAATTTGACTGTGAAATAATAGCAGTCAGTTTCCTTCACACGTGTGCGTTTCAGGGCCTGCCAGGGCACAGTGTCACACCAGTGCAACTCAAATCTGGTGTAACAGTAGTGTACTTTAAAAAAAATATTTTTTTTTTTGACTGTAATAGATTGAATAGCAGTTAGTTGTCTGCAAGCGTGTGTGTCAGGCCTACAGCGTCTACTCTGCCAACTTCTGCCAGTGCACAGTGCCACTCATATCTGTTGTCACAGTAGCTTGCACGCATAGTACCAATAATCGAAAAAGAAATTACAGGCAGAGGCAGGCCACCCCGCAGGGGCCGTCGTGGTCATTATGCTGTGATTCCCTTTGGCCCTAGAATAATGCCCAGTGTTCAGAGGCCACGTACCCTGAACTCGAAAAGTTCTGAGGACATAGTTGACTGGCTAACACAGGACACCCAATCTTCTACAGCTTCCGCTCGGAACCTTGACGCACCATCCTCCTCCAGCTTAGCTTCGGGCACCTCTCAAATTACCACTCGCCCGCCTGCCACCACCACCAACACTAGCACCACAGCAGCTTCATTTGATCTGTCAGAGGAGTTATTTACACATCAGTTGGAAGAAATGAGTGATGCACAACCATTATTGCCAGATGATGTAGATAACAGGGATATGTCTCAGTCAGGAAGCATTACACACATGGACGTACAATGTGATGATGATGATGTTGTACCCGCTGCTGCTTCCTTTGCTGAGTTGTCAGATACAAGTGAAGCGGTTGATGATGACGATGCGTCCGTGGATGTCACGTGAGTGCCCGCTAGAAGAGAAGAAGAATAGGGGGAAAGTTCAGATGGGGAGACAGAAAGAGGAGGAGGAGACAAGTTGGAAGCAGGGGGAGGTCGTCGCAAGGAGCTAGTGGCACAGTCAGACAGCATGCATCGGCACCCGGGGTCAGCCAGACAGCACGCCAATCAACGCATGCTGTTGCCACCACCAGAATGCCGTCATTGCAGAGCTCAGCAGTGTGGCATTTTTTTTGTGTGTCTGCCTCTGACAACAGCAATGCCATTTGCAACCTGTGCCAAAAGAAACTGAGTCGTGGGAAGTCCAACACCCACCTAGGTACAACTGCTTTGCGAAGGCACATGATCGCACATCACAAACGCCTATGAGATCAACACATGAGTACAAGCAGCACACAAGCTCAAAGCCGCCATCCTCCTCCTGGTCCAGCATCTTCAGCCACGTCAACCACTGCTGTCCTCCTTGCCCCCTCTCAACCATCCGCCACCTGGTCTCTCGCCTTGAGCAGTTCCTGCTCATCTGCCCACAGTCAGGTGTCTGTCAAGGACATGTTTGAGCGTAAGAAGCCAATGTCACAAAGTCACCCCCTTGCCCGGCATCTGACAGCTGGCTTGTCTGAACTCTTAGCCCGCCAGCTTTTACCATACAAGCTGATGGAGTCTGAGGTGTTCCAAAAATTTGTAGCTATTGGGACACCGCAGTGGAAGGTACCTGGACGAAATTTCTTTGCACAAAAGGCAATCCCCAACCTGTACTCGATTGTGCAAAAGGAAGTAATGGCATGTCTGGCACACAGTGTTGGGGCAAGGGTCCATCTGACCACTGATACCTGGTCTGTAAAGCAGGGTCAGGGCAGGTATATCACCTACACTGCACATTGGGTAAACCTGCCAACGGCTGCCAAGCATGGAATTCGTGGCTCTGCAGAGGAGTTGGTGACACCATCACGACTTGCAGGCAGGCCTGCTGCCACCTCCTCTACTCCTCCTACTCCATCCTCTTCCATAACCTCCTCGGCTGAGTCCTCTTCTGCTGCTGCGTCTTGCTCCACATCAACGGCACCCCGCCAGCTCCCCAGGTACTATTCCACACTCCGGATACGGCAGTGTCATGCCGTCTTGGGGTTGACTTGCCTGAAAGCAGAGAGTCACACCGGACAAGCACTCCTGTCCACCCCGAACACACAGGTGGATCAGTGGCTGACTCCGCATTAACTGGAGATCGGCAAAGTGGTTTGTGACAACGGAAGAAATTTGTTGGCGGCATTGAATTTGGGCAAGTTGACACATGTGCCGTGCATGGCACATGTGTGTAATCTGATCGTACAACGCTTTGTGCATAAGTACCCAGGCTTACAGGACATCCTGAAGCAGGCTAGGAAGGTGTGTGCCCTTTTCAGGCGTTCCTACACGGCCATTGCGCACTTTTCAGATATCCAGCGGCGAAACAACATGCCAGTGAGGCGCTTGATTTGCGACAGCCCGACACGTTGGAATTCAACACTCCTAATGTTCGACCGCCTGCTCCAACAAGAAAAAGCCGTTAATGAGTATTTGCATGACCGGGGTGCTAGGACAGCCTCTGCAGAGCTGGGAATTTTTTGCCACGTTACTGGATGCTCATGCGCAATGCCTGACAAACTAGTCAGTCGCACCGAAGGTACCATCAATGACATCATACCATTTGTTTTCTTCCTGGAGCGTGCCCTGCGAAGAGTGCTGGATCAGGCCGTAGATGAGCGTGAAGAGGAAGAGGAAGAGTTGCGGCAACGCTGGAAGAGGATTGTGAGGAAGAGGAGTCAGAGGAGGAATGTGGCTTTGAGGAGGAAGACCAACCACAACAGACATCCCAGGGTGCTCGTTGTCACCTATCTGGTACCCGTGGTGTTGTACGTGGATGGGGGGAAGAACATACCTCCAGTGAGATCACTGAGGATGAGGAACGGGACATGAGTAGCTCGGCATCCAACCTTGTGCAAATGGGGTCTTTCATGCTGTCGTGCCTGTTGAGGGACCCTTGTATAAAAAGGCTGAAGGAGAATGACCTGTAATGGGTGTCCACGCTACTAGACCCCGGGAAATAAGCAGAAAGTGCCTGAAATGTTACTGAATTACCGCAAGTCGGAAAGGATGCAGCAGTTCCAAAATAAATTTTAAAGTATGCTTTACACAGCGTATAAGGGTGATGTCACAGCGCAACGGGAATCTAACAGGGGAAGAGGTGAAATTAATCCTGCTCCTACCACGACCACGCCGGCAAGGACAGGACGCTTTACAGACGTGTTGTTGATGGAGGACATGCAGAGCTTTTTAAGTCCTACGCATCGCCACAGCCCTTCGAGGTCCACCCTCAGAGAACAACTCAACCGACAGGTACCAGACTACCTCGCCTTAAATGCAGATATCGACACTCTGAGGAGCGATGAACCCCTTGACTACTGGGTGTGCAGGCTTGACCTGTGGCCTGAGCTATCCCAATTTGCGATAGAACTTCTGGCCTGCCCTGCTTCAAGTGTCCTGTCAGAAAGGACCTTCAGTGCAGCAGGAGGTATTGTCACTGAGAAGAGAAGTCGCCTAGGTCAAAAAAGTCTGGATTACCTCACCTTTATTAAAATGAATGAGGGATGGATCTCGAAGGGACTGACAGTGGGCGATACATTCGACTAAAAAAGGCCTGATGGAAGGACGTAACAGGGATTAAACTGATAAGAATAGTACTACTTAACACACCACTCCTATCTGGTGGCACATTAGATTGCACGCGCAGTGCCCCAAATTTGAAGTAGGAGGACCGACCAAGCATCTTTTTCCATCTCCCAGTTCCTAAAATCGATGCCATATACACGTCCCTTAATAGGGGACATAACAGGGATTAAACTGATAAGAATAGTACTACTTTGGTACTACCAAGCATCTTTTTCCATCTCCCGGTTCCTAAAATCGATGCCATATACACGTCCCCTGATAGGGGACGTAACAGGGATTAAACTGATAAGAATAGTACTACTTAACACACCACTCCTATCTGGTGGCACATTAGATTACACGCGCAGTGCTCCAAATTTGAAGTAGGAGGACCAACCAAGCATCTTTTTCCATCTCCTGGTTCCTAAAATCGATGCCATATACACGTCCCTTGATAGGGGACATAACAGGGATTAAACTGATAAGAATAGTACTACTTTGGTACTACCAAGCATCTTTTTCCATCTCCCGGTTCCTAAAATCGATGCCATATACACGTCCCCTGATAGGGGACGTACCAGGGATTAAACTGATAGGAATAGTACTACTTAACACACCTTATAATAACGCAGAGAGAGGCAACGCAGAGAGAGGAGTCTGAAGAAGAGGAGTCAGAGGAGGAAGGTGGCTTTGAGGAGGTGGAAGACCAAACACAGCAGGCGTCCCAGGGGGCTTGTTGTCACCTTTCGGGGACCCTTGGTGTTGTACGTGGCTGGGTGGAGGAAGAGACCTTCAATTACATCAGTGAGGACAAGGAACGGGACATGGCTAGCTTGGTATCCAACCTTGTGCAAATGGGGAGTTTGCGGTTGTGCAAATGGACTGTTTGCGGTTGTTTGCGGTGCGTTAAACGGGGAGTTTGGTCTGTCACTGTGAAGCGGGCGTAACCCTTACACTACCTGATCGATACAACCTAACAAATACCCTTGACCGGACCTGATTACAGGGCTATACTAGGAAACCTTCGCACCAACACTGATGCAATACTTTTGCAACCTCTTCATGCAATACTCACAAAAGAAGCACTACCCCAAGCTATTCTCCAAGCCAACATCTGCCTCCTTCCCAAACCTGATAAGACTCATCTAGTCCCAGGACATTTCCAACTAATATCCCTACTAAAAGTGGATATTAAATTATTATCTGAAAGACTTTGCCCCCTCCTACCGAAACTGATTCACCTGGATCAGGTAGGATTCAGGCCTAACAGACAAGCTAGTGACAACACGAGACGTACATATGACCTCATGTGGACCGCAGACTGGAGACACATCCCGACTCTCAGACGACTTATTACTAACCATAATAGAATCCCAACATTCACTACCCTCACTACTCCCTGCACCTAGATGAATATGCCAAAGGATATCAGGATACAAATTGCGGGTTGGGGACAGGAGGCAACATCCCTCTACTTATGCACTCAAATAGCCTAACTCTGGCAACTAGTCACATCAATGGTATCCAAGATTCTACACTCTGACATCCCACTGAATCCGTGGATATGGCTCCTGTCAAAACCACACACAAATACCCCCAGGACCCAAAACAAAATGTTAGCTAGACTTGCATTAGCCACAAGACGTGCAATCACAGAAAAATCTGGTAGTCCCAAAACCGCTTCCTTAGAAATGCAAGAAAAACCATGTACATCGCAAAATTAGAGATGCTATTAAAATGGATAAGCTCTCGGCAATGATACATGACACTACTAAGCACTTCAACAAAATTTAGGACTCATGGTTCTACGAACTCCCCATCCCTACATGAACTAGATTCATGACTACCAGAAATACATAGTACTGAGTAGGGGGAGGGGGGACGATAACACACCTTGACTCATGTCCACCTCATCCCCATCACCTCCCCACTCCTCTTCTTTAACCTAATTCTTCTTCTCATATTTAGTCCAGCCATTCTAATGTCTGGTAATAGTTACGTCTATCCATTTGTCTTATTCTGCAATCAGGTATTCGCATTTGATTGTCATATTTATCCTGACACCATGGTGATCATACAGTCTGAAAACCAATCAATTCCTATTTCCTGAAATGCCTCACTTGAGCGATATCCTTGTACATGCTGATCATGGTGTGTAACTTCCATAGGTATTGTCAGCAGTAGCAAAGTCCCAAAATAAAGACGCACAGAGTAACACTGCTGCTGACATTGGTGATAGAGTACATGTCTAAGTGACTGGGATGTATATTGTAAATCTTTTGTCTTGAGGGGGGTATAACACTGCTGGTCATTAGTATAGTAATGTTCACATTTTGCCTTCACGGCATTTCTTATTTTGAGACAAATGTCCATAAGGCATCATAAGACATTAAATGCTAATAGTTATTTAGCTAAAGGAACACACCCACCTTATGACAACTTCACTTCAATAAATAGAGGCAGGAGTCTGGGTGTCATCTTACCTTACTGTTTTTTCAATTGTATTATTGAACCCCAAAGTTGTTTCCCTGGTCAGTAATGCATCCTCCTTTTATGAGGGAAGTTGTGCCTAGGCAACCACTGAAAATGTCAGCTGATGATGTCGCTCTATCACTGGCCACCCCTTATGAGTAACAATATGTAGTATAAGTCTATAATTGGTGGCAAAGGCAAACCTTTCTGATCAATGAGGAGGCTGAAGGAGGAGACAAGTGGCAATGCTATCGGGCACCTAGAGGGATAACGTCATTTGAAGGTAAGGTGGAGTCCAGTGAATCTAGCCCCCTATAGCAACCTCATTGAGATGAAATTGTTTTGGAGCCTAAAGATACCCAGGAATATTCCTTTAAGAATCTCCAGCAAGGAAGAATACATTAAGATTTCTCCAAGTTTATTCATATCCTCAAGAGTAAATACAAAACACAATGTTACAGGTTTACTTATATGAAGCTGTTTTTGATTGCAAGTAGATGAATGAGTATGTTTTTTAAATTCTTTATTTTAAAATGGCAAAGAGTTTAATGCAATGTTTAATGCAAATAGTAAAGGAAGACGAGAACAATAGCCAATTTTCCTGATAAATTTTATAGCATACGAGAAACATGAGAACACCACACATCAAAGCTGAACATAATCAATAATACTAATATTAAAATCAATATGATATACAGAAAGAATGGGGAACATACACAATCAGAAAACTGCAAAGAACTTAAAAGTGTAGTAATGCCACATTTGATAAAATAAGTCAGCGGTAATGAACCCTGTAAACTTTTGAGATAGGGGGAAAAAAAGAGAAGGGGGAAAAAAAAGAGAAAGAAACAAAGGAAATAAAACAAAGTATCACCACACTTATGAATGTACTAACATTTTAAATTGTGGTAATATTTTATATTATTATTTTATTTTTATTGTTTCTTCTTTAATTTCTGTGTGCTCTCACCATAATCTTATTTAATTATTGAGACTGTGTTTATCACAACCTACCCACATACAGTAACACTCAACCCTCATACATTGTCTACCGCCTCACTTACCCTGCCTCGGTCACTCACTCCGAAACTTGTCCCCCTGTCACAATCCCTCCAACTCATTCTATTACACTCAAACAAACCTTGTAAGACTCAAAACCCTGTCACAATAACCCTGTAACACCCAGCGCTCAACCCTCGTCACCACTGACCCTGCCACACACTCTGTCACTCTCATTCACTCACCCTGTCACATTCACTCCCTAAGTCTGTCACATTCACCCTCTCACCCTGTCACATTCACCCTCCAAACCATGTCATACTCCCCTCCAAGCCCTGTCAAACTTCCACAGTCACTGTCACACTTACTCCCACTTACCATACCACATTAACCAACCTACTCACCCAATCACAGACATTCCCTGAAGATAACCATCATCATAGACAGTCACCTGTCACACATTCACACAGCCTCACAAAGCCCACAAGCAGTTCCTCTTAAATTCAATGCAAACAACTAACTCATAAACATATGCTCCCAGACACAGAGATACACATTCACACACAAGGATGCTTTGGCACACACACAGGTACACATCTCCAGAAACACATAAACACATAAACACGCAGTCAGAAATACACACACAGGTACATAATGCTAGACACACAGATACACTCAGCCCTCCCCGTTCAGCTCTCAAAATCATCTACACACTACACCCAGCCACTACACACACGCACCACTCACAGAATCAGAGCCGAAGGTTCTAGGAGGTGTGGTGACATTTTGTCATCAAACTAATATGGTGAACAGGGGTCATGTGACCAAGCTCATGTAGGTCTTTCTTACAGGGGGATAAGCTTTACCATGATATGGTAATTGGGTAATTCAATACCTTTACAAGTCAGGAAAGAGATAACCACTTCCCCCTATCTCCATTCCTCCCTGTTCCTTCTTGGCTGTGCTACTAAGCAGACCCTTGAGTAGACATGGGCTAATTTTTTATCATGGTGAACTGTGAGTGGTATCTGGGGATTTTATAAGATTTAGTTGTTATTGTTAGTTAGATTGTTGTTGCTGTTGTTGTTGGTATAGTTAGTTAGATTGTGTGTCATTATTTGTATGTTGTTGTTGTTTTGTCTCTGAATAAATATTTGTTAAAGTAGACGGACCACAGTTTATATGTGTATGCGAACATTAATTTATAGAGTTTGGTAAAATACCACAGGAGGGAGCCCCAATCTGGCACCTTACCTAGGGTCTTGGAAACCTTAATATGGCTCTGTGTGTGGGCAGCTAAAACTATTTTAAACAGTTATTTGATTTTGTAAGATTTTAAGATTTTGTTCACATAAGCAATGGACCCTGGGCTAAAATGGGGTGAGACCAAGACAATACCACCACATGTGTGCACATGTGCCTTTCTGTGCACACATATCCTCCAGTATAGATCAGAGGGAGCACAACCCATGTGAGTGACAGGCATATCATACCATCTAAGCAAAGTTTTGATCTTGTGTTCTTGTAAGGTTACAAAGTCCATAGTTTTTGCTGCATGGTCCCACATGTTAAACCAGTTGCCACCCTCAAGCACATTTTTCCATTTTCTAACATATGTGAGGTCTTACCAGTCAAAGGTAAAAGTCAGATTGGAATAAACCATGGAAATCAAGCTTTTATGTATGATTACTAGTGATGTCGCAAACATAAAGTTTTCAGTTCGCAAACGCAAATGTTCGCGAACGGGCGAACCCTGCGAACCGCCATAGACTTCAATAGGCAGGCGAATTTTAAAACCCACAAAAAAGCCCTAAAGGCCTCCACCCCTGAGCGGTGGGTGGGGGCCCTAAATAAAGAGAGGAGGGGACCTACTGTCCTCCCCCCGGCCCCCACCCCTGAGCAGTGGGTGGGGGCCCTAGGTAAGAATGGTGGGGGGGACCTACCGTCCTCCGCCCTGGCCCCCACCCCTGAGCAGTGGGGGGCCCTAAAAAAACAATAAGGGGGGACCTACTGTCCCCCCCGGGCACCCACCCCTGAGCAGTGGGTGGGGGCCCTAAATAAAGAGAGGGGGGACCTACTGTCCTCCCCCCGGCCCCCACCCCATAGCAGATAATAATGGTGGGGGGACCTACCGTCCTCCCCCTCAGCCCCCACCCCTGAGCGGTGGGTGGGGGCCCTAAAAAAACAATAAGGGGGGAAACCCACTGTGCCCCCCGGCCCCCACCCCTGAGCTGGGGGTGGGGGCCCTAAATAAAGAGAGGGGGGAAACCTACTGTCCTCCCCACAGCCCCCACCCCTGAGCAGTGGGTGGGGGCCCTAGATAATAATGGGGGGTGACCTACCCCCCCGACCTCCAGCCTGAGTGGTGGGTGGGGGCCCTAAAAAAACAATAAGGGGGGGACCTACTGTCCCCCCCGGCCCCCACCCCTGAGCGGTGGGTGGGGGCCCTAAAAAAACAATAAGGGGGGGACCCACTGTCCCCCCCGGCCCCCACCCCTGAGCGGTGGGTGGGGGCCCTAAATAAAGAGAGGGGGGGACCTACTGTCCTCCCCCGGCCCCCACCCCTGAGCAGTGGGTGGGGGCCTAGATAATAATGGTGGGGGGAACTATCCCCCCCCGGCTCCCACCCCTGAGTGGTGGGTGGAGGCCCTAAAAAAACAATAAGGGGGGACCTACTGTCCCTGAGCGGTGGGTGGGGGCCCTAGATCATAATGCTGGGGGGGACATACCGTCCTCCCCCCGGCCACCACCCCTGAGCGGTGGGTGGGGGCCCTAAAAAAACAATAAGGGGGGGACCTACTGCCCCCCCAGCCCCCACCCCTGAGCGGGGGTGGGGGCCCTAAATGAAAATCCCCCCCCAATCAAGGTGACTAGGGGTCCCAAGCCCCTAGTCACCCCCCCCACCCAAATACATCCTATCCCCTACCTACCCCCCTCACCCTAAAAATTGTGAGGGGGGAATAAAATAACTAACCTGTAAAAAATAATTAAACTTACCATTTGACGTCTTCTTTTTTCTAAAATCTTCATTTTTCAGCCCCAAAAAAGGTCAAATAAAAAGCCATCATACCAGACAAACTTAAAATAAAATAAAACACCCGAGCGCAAAAAAAAACCTGACGAAAAAGAAAAAACACGAGCGCAAAAAAATAATCCATCTTCACCCATGGAGGGCTCCGCGCAGACTGAGCTACGCAGGGCGGGGGAAGGCTTATAAAGCCTTGCCCCGCCCTGCAATTAGGCTAAGATAACTCTGATTGGTGGGTTTAAGCCAATCAGAGTGCTCTTTGTCATTTTACACAGCGTGGGAAAGTTCTTTGGAATTTTCCCACGCTGTGTAAAATGACATAGAGCACTGTGATTGGATGGATTTCAAGCCATCCAATCACAGTGCTCTGTGTCATTTTACACAGCGTGGGAAAGTTCTTTGGAACTCTCAGGGGTGGGGGCCAGGGGGGAGGACAATAGGCCCCCCTATTGGTATTTAGGGCCCCCACCCGCCGCTCAGGGGTGGGGGTCGGGGGGGTGGACAATAGGTCCCCCCCTATTGGTATTTAAAGCCCCCACCCACTGCTCAGGGGTGGGGGCCGGGGGGAGGACAATAGGTCCCCCCCTATTGGTATTTAGGGCCCCCACCCGCCGCTCAGGGGTGGGGGCCAGGGGGAGGACAATAGGTCCCTCCCTATTGGTATTTAGGGCCCCCACCTGCCGCTCAGGGGTGAGGGCCGGGGGGAGGACAATAGGTCCCCCCCTATTGGTATTTAGGGCCCCCACGCACCGCTCAGGGTTGGGGGCCGGGGTGAGGACAATAAAACCCCCCAATTTGTATTTAGAGCCCCCACCCACCGCTCAGGGCTGGGGGCCAGGTGGGAGGACATTAGGTCCCCCCCCAATTTGTGTTTAGGGCCCCCACCCACCGCTCAGGGGTGGGGGCCAGGGGGAGGACAATAGGTCCTCCCCACTTTTTTTACTTTAGGGCCCCCACCCGCTCAGGGAGGGGGGACCCTTTTTTTTTAAACAGTTACAGGGGGCGGACCGAACATCGCATATGTTCGCGTCCGTGGCGAACGCGAGCACGCAATGTTTGCCGGGAACTATTCGTCAGCGAACTGTTCGGGACATCACTAATGATTACTTTAAGCAGAGGGATTCATAAGGTGTGATGTCACAGGGTATGGCAAAACATATATTAGTTTGTTGGGCATAGCTACATAACTGGATAGGATGGATTCCCCAATTTTCTTTCAATGCAAATTTCATTAAGTGAAGAATTCAAGTTTTATACACTATTTAAGAAAAATCTCTTGGATTATACATACCCTGGCTGCCTATAGGCAGGGACGGCGCTTCCTACAAGGTGAACTAGGCAGCCGCCTAGGGCGCCATATAGGAGGGGGCGCCCTGTGCCCCCATCGCCGGCCGCACTGCCTCACCTCCCCTGTAGCGTGGCCGAGCTCCTCTCTGGTCCGCGGTCCAGGTGGACTAACAGGAAGTGCACACTGAGTGTGCACTTCCTATCAGTCCGGCCGGGTACAGGAAACTGAAACTCCTGTACCGTGGACCGGAGAGGAGCTCGGCCACGCTACAGGGGATGTGAGGTTAGGAGAACTGGGTGAAGGTGGGGGAAGGAGAACTGGGGGAGGGGGGGGAGTGAAGGAGAACTGGGGGAGGGGGGAAGGAGAACTAGGGGGGTAAGAAGAACTGATGGGGTAAGAAGAACGAGGGGAGGGGGTAAGAAGAACGAGGGGAGGGGGGTAAAAAGAACAAGGGGAGGGGGTTGAGCAGAAGAGGGAAGGTGGGGGAGTAAGAAGAAAACTAGGGAGGGGGGAGTAAGAAGAAAACAAGGGAGGGGGGAGTAAGAAGAAGACAAGTGGAGGGGGGAGTAAGAAGAAGAGGGGTGTGGGGAGTAAGAAGGAGGGGGGAGTAAGAAGAAAACTAGGGAGGGGGAGTAAGAAGAAAACAAGGGAGGGGGGAGTAAGAAGAAGACAAGTGGAGGGGGGAGTAAGAAGAAGAGGGGTGGGGGGAGTAAGAAGGAGGGGGAGTAAGAAGAAAGGGGGGTAAGAAGAAAGGGGGGGAGTAAGAAGAGAGGGGGGAGTAAGAAGAGAGGGGGAGGGGGAGTAAGAAGAAGAAGGGTGGGGGGAGTAAGAAGAAGAGGGGAGGGGGAGTAAGAAGGAAAGTGGGGAGGAGGAGTAAGAAGAAGACAAGTGGAGGGGGAGTAAGAAGAAGAGGGGAGGGGGAGTAAGAAGAAAGGGGGAGGGGGAGTAAGAAGAAAGGAGGGATGGGGAGTAAGAAGAAGAGGGGAGGGGGGAGTAAGAAGAAGACAAGTGGAGGGGGAGTAAGAAGAAGAGGGGAGGGGGGAGTAAGAAGAAAGGGGGAGGGGGGAGTAAGAAGAAAGGAGGGATGGGCACCCCCCTTTAAACAGCACACTAAGCGGTAGCCTAATTGGCCTATGGGAAGTGCCGACCCTGTTTGTGCGTTACCTCTCTATCTATACCATCATGATATACTGCACGTTAAGATTTTCTTTTGGTTTTGTGTTCCTATCATTAAATAATCCATCTGCGGCTGCTGCACCAATTTAAGTTTATATTGACAAATGTGAGGGGCCTTTCTTCTTACTAAACATTGGATTGTTTTATTGTAACATACCACTGTGGGTGTTTTTTGTATTTGTGTTCTTCTGTTCCATATCACACTGAGGATCTCCATACTGAAGAACACATTACGTTTTTGCTGCCCCAATTCCACTTTATTCCACCAATTTTATGTAACTGGACATAACTAAAAAACATCAGGATATCTTGTGAAGTGTCAAATGAGATAACATAGCCATCTTCAACCCATCTCTAAATGTCTGCAGGGAGCATCCTCCAAGCAAGTGAAGAAAGATTGGGTCATTCCAGGAGGAATGTCACAGTTTTCAGGATGGGAGATAAGGAGAAGAAGATTGTGGCAAGTTTAAATTTGACAGAATAGTTGCCCTAAATCACAATAGAGTTAACAATTGCTGGACAACCTGAAAAATGAGGACGGTCAGGGTAGGTTGGGGTCATTAATCAAACTCCAAATCTACCCATCTACACAATGGGAACAGAGAATGCATGTTGGGCAGCAACATAATAGGAGCGGAATTTGGGCAAACCCACACTACAAAGAGCTTGGTCTATATAGGTCCGCTTTATCAAACAGAAGAGGTAATGTCAAGAGTTTGAAATGGTAACCTTTCATGACAGGTTATTCCATACTTGTGGAGCTCTGTAGAAAAATCTCTTCAACCTACCTCCTTTTTTTTAATTTTATTTATTTTACTTCAAAAGGCATATTTTATTCAAATCAGTTTGCATACATTTGCAGTAGGAAGTGCAGACATATTACAGTATAAGCTGGTGCACGAAAATAGTGCTGTATTACAATGCAATAAGGTTAATCGTGATTACAATAATGTGACTGCATAATTTAAAAATATCGCAGCAGTAAAGGTAAACTACGGAGATCATATCAATTTGCAGACATTTGCAGTTAATAGTGTGACGTATAGCAGTAATATATGACATACGAAAATATTACCAAAGGTTAATTGCGTGTATGAGGGGTGAACGCAATTGCATCAAACTTAAAAATAACTGAGCCTTGTTGTGGTTATGTGTACATAAACCCAAAAAATTAAGATATGCATCCCTATCAGTGGTAGCTTCAGGTACTGGCAGGAATACTCATTTAAATACACACAAATTATATGAGTGCATACATTATAAGTATAGTGAATAATGGTATGAAATTATGTGGAATTTAGTGTGTGAGAAATCTCCTGTTTACAGCAGTGCGTCAGTCCCACCATCTATCCAAAGGATCTAGGTTTAGGAAGAAAGTCCAATTACTAGGACTCGATACAGCGTAAGAAGTCATACATGTTAAATTCCAGGGTATCATTGGAAGCGTGCACCATTATACAGTGTCTTGCTGATTAGTATGTCTAAATAAAAAGGTGCAACACTAAGAACTAGATCAATATATTAGATTACAGTTATAAACACTGAGCCTTTAATATGCGGGAGAAAAAGTAAAGAGCATAAGTAACTTGTATGTTAGTTAATATCTGTGGGCCAGTGATGGCTGGTAATTTATCGTGTGACAGAAGTGGTGTCATTGACTAGGCTGTATAATCTGCCCTATTCTGCTGCTGGGGTTGTGGATCTACGGCTTGAACTGTGTATCAGGCTCATAGCGGTGCATATCTCCCGCAAAAGGTCAGGACAGTTATAATGTGATTAAATAAAAAGAAAGGGAAGAGGAAAAAAGGGGGGGGGGTGCCCCCGAGAGTGAGAAGGGGCCTGAGGGATAGGGCCCAATGTGAAGATCTCTAGTCGAGTCCTCACATGGACTCCAGGGACCTTGGTCCAGGTTATATGTGAAAATTAAAAAATAAATAACTAAATAAATAAAAATATAAGTAAATAATATTAGGGGGGGTAATTACGGGAGGATAACTAACTGCCTTAGGTGGGAGCTATCTCTGCATAAAAGTGTATCTCATGCCTCCCCTCATGCCTCTGTTCCCAGGTGAGACTTAAAAGTAGTGTAGAGCCTCTATATGGCCATGCTCGATGCATCAGCAACCAGCACCCGAGGGGACCGACATATGCAATGTCGCCCGACATCAGGTAAAGCCCTCCACCATGAGCTTCTCGGCACAGCGGGCACTCAAGGTACCCCCCAGTCCATGAGACCCCCTCTCCAAGAGACCACCAACTGAACGGCCTCTGCACCTCCACTGTCCCGGCAGAGTCTTGGTATATCAGATAGGGTGCCTCCGTGAGCTCCCTCTATTGGCGGCCACTCCTCCGAAGCATGGACCACATGACCCCGCGGCCACCGGTCAGCCACAGGCCCCCACAGTCCAGCCCAGCCGGGCTCACAGCAACAGGGAGCAACACCCTCCAGGCCTCCGGATAACCTAGAGGTAGAGGTCACCACTGTCCAACCCGAGACAGTCTGGTTCTCATGGCTCCACCGCCTGCCTGCAGTCCCCCAAGTCAACGGAATGATGCATGGGCAGGTTCCTGGGTAAGTATGTTGAGTCATCTCATCCGTTCCCTGGTAAGGCAAGAAGTGTTCGCAGTGTGTGCGCTGCCTCCCAGTCCGTGGCTGGGTACATAGGGGCAAAGCTGTATCCAATGTCCAGCAAATGCAGGCTGAGAACTATTAACACATAAGTGGAAACTTGCAATTCAGAACCAGTAAACAGGTGACCGCGATAACCCCCACGGTCTTGCGGGGGGGTGCGGGGCCGCAGCGTGGTCTCTCCGGTGGCTTTTTGCAAATTGGGGAAGACAGGCACCTTCAGATCATGATAGTTCATGGAGCATGTGCCGAGCATTTCCAGCTTCAGTAATAGGCCGCAGGCTCATGCCATCCAGTAGGCCCGAGGCTTCAGATTCCTCATTTTTGTGGGGTCTTCAGCTACCGACTGGTCTCTTTATAATGCTTACAGGTTCCCCTGTTCATATATATTATTTTGAGGGGCAGATGGTTGGTTTATGAGCGGTAAATCTGTGTTTGTTCAGGCTCAGGACTGGAGCTGCATGAGATGGCTTCCTTTCAGCTTGAAGGTCCGGCCCCGCCCCTTACCTCTTTTTTTTTAACTAGAGGATGTAAGGTGCTAAAGTGAAATGCAGGGCATTTTAGATGGGGCAGATAAAGTGAGCATACTGCACGGGTAGAATGGGAAAATTTCAGGGATGAATATACAAATAAAGTAAGAAAGGTATTTGTGTAAATAGTACATCTGGATTTAAGAGTTAGCCAGTTACGTTTTTCAACAAATCATACTATTAGGTGAGGAAGTTATGTTGAAGAACAAAGCACCCTAACGAATTTCACAGAGTGAGCATTTGAGTGGCTTGAGATTCAATTAGCATAAGGGCATGGCGCTCAGGAATACTGCTGTTGGAGGACTTGGATAAGTTCCACAATGAATCATTTCCACATGACTTAAATAAAAGATTTTTTCTCCTGGGAATAGGTCACACCCATTCTTCAAATATTGGCTCCACTTTCCTAGATGTGTAAAGAAGTGCAAATAAATTCTGTATACCTATGTTTAATATCAGATTGGCAGAGGCACTCAGGTATTTGGACATATACATGACTGAAAAATGCCTGTAAAATAAAATGTATGCGATAGTAGTGATTATCAAGAACATCAATGCATTTTATATGCATATATAACTTGAGATTAGTTGAAGATCAGTACCTTAAATTATAAATTAAATGACCTTTGCATGAAGAAAAACATTTACTCCAAGACTTTAAGAACTTAAAAATGACTGGCTCTTTGTCAGTTGAAGAGACATAAAAATGGACTTGCAAGCATATTATTGGACTGATTTTTTTACAACTCTATTAATTTGGTCTTGGTTTTATTGAATGAGGCAACATGCAAACATACATTTGATAGAATAGTGGTGTATGTGCAAAACAGAAATAGTAAAATTTAAATGTACAGGATGTGCATGTACATAGTTAGATAGCTGAAAAGAGACTTGCGTCCATCAAGTTCAGCCTTCCTCACACCTGTTTTTTGCTGTTGATCCAAAAGAAAAGAAAAAAACCCAGTTTGAAGCACAATTTTGCAACAAGCTAGGACAAAAAATTCCTTCTTGACCCCAGAATGGCAGTCAGATTTATCCTTGAATCAACATTATCATAAAGTAATAATCAATATTTAGTTCCACAATACGCATCCTCCATGGTTGCATATTTTATTAGCTATAGATTTCTGAGCTGCCTCCTTTTCTTTTTTCTGCACCTTAGTAACTGTTTCTCTGTCCAAGTGTTACTATTTGTTTGTGTGTGATTCTTTTTGCTTGTGTCAATATTAATATTTGCATAAGCCTTTCTTGTTTCCTGTCCATCTATGTGAATATTTTCTCTTTGTGGATATTTCTTAATCATACCTCAATATTTGTTTACTAGTACTGTCTCCCTGTGAATGTCTCTAAATGTGTTTGTGTAAATAAATCCTACTTGTCTTTGTGTTAGTAATTTATCAGGTTTTACTCCTTTTTGTGCATCTTTACCTGCTATTAATTTACTAATTATGAAGTTTGGTAAATGTCTAAGTTTTGCTAAACTATTATTATTTTGAGAAAAAGTGAGAAGGGGCACATTTTTTTTTATTTAAAGCTTTAAAAAGTTCCACATGTGCAAAGGCCCCCTTAATTCTTTAACACAATGACAACTACTTCAAAAGGGAATCTAGCAGAGGGAATGGACCTATTTAATGCTTTCCTCTATGCATTCAATGAACACTTGTTGTTTAGGTTCTCAGACAGAATACATGTGTACATGATCTCCTACCTTTCTACATCGCACCCACGTGGTGCAGGATTTCGAGGCCGGCTCCTCTCACAGCGTGTTTGGCATGTCCCACGCCGGGCGCTGGAGTTACACCCCTTTTGATGACACGGTCAATGACACGGTCCCACTTCATCAATACCGGGGGGGCGTGGTCTTAAAGCAAAAGACGCTCCATTATAAAAAGGGCGCCTTTTGCTTTGTTCCTTGCCCTATTGTAGTTCCTTGTGTTCCCCTTAGTGCTATTTGGTATTTATTGTGTTTATATTGATATTGCTGTGTTTTGACTCGGTTTGGCTTTAGACTTCTCTGTTCTCTGGTTCCCTGACTCAGCTTGTATTTTGACTTTCTCCTTTCTGGTAGCCTGACCCAGCTATTCTCGGATCGTTCTCCTGATCTCTGGTATCCTGGCTTTTCTCTGTTCCTTGACTACTCTTTTCTACCTGTGTTAAATCCAACCATTCTAAGGTTCGGTAATGCATGCTTGGGTTTTCTGTGGGTTTACATACTGTGTGTTGGGTTATCACACGACCATGATATTACAATAGGGCCATGGACCCTGCAGGTGGCAACCCACAAGCATCTGGTTACCACCTCTATAAAAGCAAACATTTTAGCAGTTTGCTAGTTGTGCGGTTTGAAGAAATGGACCACCGCATGTACCAATTTGCCCTTGCTCTGCAGACTTTGCTAGATCGTACAGCACACCTGCAAACCGAGGCGCAAAACCCCATACCGGTAGTTGCTCCTTCTGACATGGAGGTAGCTACAGTTAGTACATCTACCCATAACCGTTATGGCGGTGATCCTTGTGCATGCCGAGGGTTTTTAAACCAGATCAGCATAAATTTCGAATTGCAACCCAGAGCCTATCCTATCGACAGGGCTTAAGTGGTTTTTATGATCAACCTACTTGTGGATAGGTCATTGGTATGGGAAAACCCTTTATGGGAAAATAAGAACACCTTGGTGTACAACAATGCTGAGTTTGTAGCTGCATTCAGACGAACGATTGATCCCCCAGGAAGTCGAGCAAATGCAGCTAAAACTCTTTAGGGTCTCGCTCTCTTATAGAGTACTCTCTAGAGTTTGCTGCAGAAGTTCGATGGAACAACCAGGGATTTGTAGAGGTTTTTATGAACGGATGAGGTGGCAGCTAGGGACTTGCCAGAAGATCTAGAGGAACTCATAACATATCTGTCTCATGCATAGACATAACACCAGAGATCGTCCAAGAAGAAACCCTGTACGCTTGGCTTTAACGTTCCCAGCATTGGAAAAAAAACACTGTGGCCATTCCTGAACCCACGCACTTAGGACTCACTAGGTTATTTGAAACTGAAAAATCATATAGGAGAAAGGAGGGCCTTTGTTTGTATTGCAGGAAGAATGGGCACTTACGTTTGACATGTCCCAATAGGCTGGAAAACTACCGCACCTAAGCCCTCTTGGAGGACAGGCTTTGGGTGAATTACACATGTCCTCCTTTGAACCTAGAAAATAACTTAGGCTTCTACTCCCTATAACCTTAAAGTGGGAGAACAAGACTGTCCACACACATGCCCTTATCGATTCTGGGGTTGCAAAAAACTTTGTTGATGCTGCTTTTGCTAAAGACCTATTCTCTCCTATTCAGAGTAAAATCCCCACCCTTGGCCGTAGAGGCCATAGATGGTAGACCACTTAGTGATCCTGTGATCACAAAAGAAACCATACCCTTTTTGATGATTGTAGGATTACTATACGATGAAATGATATTCCTACAACAGATATCCTCTCCATGCTTTCCTATTGTTTTAGGATTTTATTGGCTCGCTAAACACAATACTATAATAGATTGGGAGACTAAGGAAATTAAGAATTGGAGTGGTTCATGAATGGAGGGTTGTGTTTCCAAAGTCAAACCAGTGTGCATCATAAACATCCCTACTATGGAGCCTTAATCCACTGAGGTGCTAAACTATATAGAGGATTTAAAGCCGTATTTGAAAAGAAAGATAAGCTACCACCGCATCACCCTTATGATTGTGCAATCAATTTACTCCCTGGTACTATGCCACCCAACGGTACTGTTTATCCCTTGTCACTCATGGAGAATGTAGTATTAGAGGATTATATTAAGGAGAATCTAAGGAAAGGGTTCATAACCAAATCTTCCTCTCCTACATGATTCTTTTTTTGTTTTTAAGAAAGAATGGGATCCCTGTATTGACTTCCGCGGACTTAACGAGATAACTATATGTAATGCATATACTATTCCATTAATATCAGAGTTATTCAATAGGCTTAAAGAGGCATCTGTATTTACTATGCTTATTCTGTGAGGGGTTTACAATCTGGTTTGAATGGGGAATGAGTGGAAAACAGTGTTTAACACATGATACAGGCATTATGAGTACACCTTTATGCCATTCGGTTTATGTAATGCCCCAGCTGTTTTTCAGGACTTCACAAATGACCTTTTAAGGGACTATTCACATGAATTTGTTATAGTGTATCTAGATGATACCCTCATTTATTCAAAAAACCTTGAAAGTCATCATAGCCACGTGAAACTTGTTCTTTCTAAATTGTATTGCAAGCTGGAAAAATGCCTTTTTGACATAAAGGAAGTACAATTCTTGGGATACATAATATCCGGTACAGGCTTTAGAATGGACCCAAAGAAACTAGAGGCTATATTACACTGGCATTTGCCAATAGGATTAAAAGCCATACAACGGTTGTTGGGTTTTGCAAATTATTACAGGAGATTCGTTAAGAGGTTTTCATCCATAACTGCCCCAATTACTTCCATGATGAAAAAAGAAGGAACCCAACAAGAATGGGCGCCTGAGGCCCTTACTGCATTTGAAGCTCTAAAAAGAGCTTTTGCTTTGGCTCCAATCTTTGCACATCCTGACCCTTCTCTACTTTTTTGTTGGAAGTAGATGCTTCGGCTGTAGGGGCAGTACTCTCACAAAGATCAGCAGTTTATTTACCCTATCACCCGTGTGTTTTTTTTTTTCTAAAAATTCAACAGAAACTGAAAAATGATATGACATTGGAGAAAGGGAATTGTTGGCCATAACCATGGCTCAAAAGAAATAGAAACATGTGTTAGAGGGATCTTCCACTCCCATAACAATTCTCACAGACCATAAACATGTGTCCTATTTTGGAGAGGCTAAGAGGCTAACAAATATGCAGGCACGTTGGTCTTTGTTCTTGTCTCACTTTAACTACACAGTTACTTATAGACCAGGTTCCAAAAATACTAAGGCTGACGCATTATTTCATCAATTTGAAACCAAAGCTAGTCCCGAAACCCCAATTACAGCCAATTGTTCCTAATGAATGTTTGGTGACCACTATTAAGTTACAGATTAGATCAGCACTGCTGGATTTACAAGAAAATCAAAAGGATCAAGCTACGGAAAAAACACCTCCTAATAAGTTGTATGTTCCTACAGAACAGGGAGAAACTGGTGGGCGGTTCTGGGGGAGGAGGTACTGTCACGATCTTGTACCTTTCTCCATTGCGCGCACGTGGTGCAGGATCCAAGTCCGGCTCCTCTCACAGCGTATTCTGCATGTCCACTTTTGGCTGTTCCTTGACTACTCTTTTCTACCTACGTTAAACCTGACCATTCTAGGGTTTGGTAATACGTGCTTGGGTTTTCTGTGGGTTTACATACTGAGTTCTGGGTTATCACACGACCATGATAACATTTTGCAAAAATAAATGGTGGACCAAGGATACTGGTATAATGGACAATCACAATGAAGAGGGGGTAAAATATCAGCAACACCTATTTCATCACACACTTTATTAGCAGGTGGTACTTGGAGCTGGTCCATCTAAGGTGTGTAGTTACAACACTATCAGGGTTATTAACAAAACACGAATGACCAACATTTTTTTAAAATAGCAATATTCCAACAGGAATATCAATTATCTTATTTATTAATGCTAATAGTGCAATAGGTTGACTGGATTTAGAACATACTAGATTCCCAATTAGGCATGTGCATGGGGAAAAAAATTCGGCAATTCGGTACTTCGGCAATTTCGGCACTTCGGATCTTCGGAATTTCGGCATTTCGGAATTTCTTCGGGACTTCTCTTGCAGCCGCTTAGTAGATAACGCCCTAATTCCCACGGTATTAGGGAGTTATCTACCAAAAGGCTGAAAGACCTAAATTGGTCTTTCAGACAAATTTACTATGGCTGCCCTGAGCGGTGGGTGGGGGCCCTAAGGTAAAATTAGGGAATTAGGGAAGTACCCGAATGTCCGAATTGCCCGAAATTTGTCCGAATTCACATTCGGACCGAAACGAGTTGCACATGTCTAATCCCAATCCATATTTGGGTTATGTTTATCTATCCATGGTACTGTAGAATAAGGGGGAACTAGTAGAATGTGATAAATCAAAGGTGAGCTTTTATTGTGGTGTTTTCATATAGCCACTTGAAAAGGTATCTTGGGTCATAGGTCTAGATTTTATATGGCTATCACATATCAACCTGGATATCTGACAGGATTTATTTAGCAACAATAATTATAACCTAAAGTAATACTGGCGAATGTCTAATTAGAAGGATCGTGTACACATTGTAAATACACACTGGTAGTAAGGTTCTAGAAGGGTCTGATGATGTTGAATTATATATTAACTTTTTGGGGTTTTCCATTTTTGATCATCAAAATTCATACTTTAGTGAATAACGTTGCACATTGTGCATTTTTTGTTACTGGGAAGAAAACATATCTAGCAATACTTCTTTTAGATATTTTCTCTATATAAATATATATCCTTAACATTGATTTAAAATGCTTGGTAAGTTTTTAAATGTTTTAATTCTATATTGCAAGTTACCTGGCATTATAATAATAAGGTTATGGCATGATATTACACATTCTTAATTTGCAGTCAACTATAACCACCATATTCATCCATTATGAGCCTCGGATTAGGAAGCCATGAAGCCCTGTTTAAACATACAATTTTCTTTGTACCCTTCACTGTCACAGGTGCTGCATTTCAGGGCTCTATTTAGCCTTGCACTGCAGAGAGTCCCAGGAGCAAGCATTTCACAAGTAAGTGGATTTATCTCATAAGACCAGACATTAGGTACATTAACGTTGTGGCAGGCTTATGCAATATATGATCAAAATATTGTAAAGCGCTACGGAATCTGTTGGCGCTATATAAATGGCAATAATAATAATAATAATAATATACTGTAACTAAACCCCCATTATTTTTGCCTGCGTGGGGTGTTTTTAAAAAAAAAAAAACTATTACATTCAGTGAGACTTGAAATTGATGTTTAATGAATGTGTTCGTGTGTGTGTTGTATGTGCGTTTGCAATCTTTGTTCTTAACAAATACTCGTGGTAATAGGATCATGCTAGTAAGGTCAGCAGTTATTAGATCAAGGTTCTAATACAGGATTTTAATGCTTTTCCTATTAGGAAGCACATGTCACTCTTTTAGGCTTTTGCTAAATGATCTATTACGCCTCTTTAGTTTGTGTCCCAGAGGTTATGTCATTTCTCTTTGTGTGCTGGAGGTGTTGATGGTATTGAAAGCTTTGTGCTATCACAAATGTGTGGAGTGAAATACAGATAACTAGTAAAATGATCCCCAATGACCATGTAAAGGGAAAATGCACTGTGTAATGCTTGCTTGTCTGGTCTTACACTAAGATCCTGCATACATTTCTAACTGTTTTTTCAGCCACCCAATGGCAACCAGCTAACTGGCAATCGCACAGCATTCTCGAACAGTGATAATGTATCATATAACAAAACAATGATCATTTAATAACTTCAAGTGCATCCAAGATAACAGTGATAAACAGCTTGGCTATTGCATACACCATTGAAAAAACAAATAAAATGTGATCACATTTAATTGGAGGTTTTAGTTTATTAAAGCCTCTAAGACACTTTGATAAAGGTCCATCTTTGCTATCATAATAATATATTCAATGGACAGGATATGCCAGCATGGAATATTATTTTTACATAAGGTTAACTTTATAAATCCAAATTCTCACTCACAGGGTTATTCACTACAGTCCAGATGACCCTGTACCAAATGGGGCAAATCGTCTGACTGTTTTTTGTTTAAAGGTGTTTGCTTGCTGGTTTAAAAAAAACGTTAACTGATGCATGTCTTATTATATTATTATACATTATTACATTATCTAATTATTTTCTTAATTATAACAACATCATAAATCATCATTCATCTTTTAAAGGGTTAATACAAATATATATGTTAAAAGAAGATTGTGTGACTTGATGATGTTGTGTGTCTTTGTCATAATTTTCATATGTCTCCCTTAACCCTTTCTTATCTGCATTTAGTATCTTACTGTCATTTTTTAGTCTTCTCCCCTTTGTGTCATTTGTTATATTCCTTTCTGGGGCCTTTGTGCAACAGGAAAAACCAGTAACAATGTTTATGCCTGTGTACATATTGCAGCATCCTACAACTGTATGTCTCCACGGTGATGCCCCATATCCTGTCCATCTCAGCCATGTCACTGTTGCCACCAGCCATATGCATTTAAATGCCTATTCCCCCCTTGTCGTTGTTTTCCAGCTGGGTGGCAGCTAAGAACAAGTATTAGGTTTTCCATTCCTGCGTAAGATGTTAATGTGTTGCTTCATGAATTTAAATGTCTTAAAGCAGGTATTTCATACTCTGTACTCCCTGAATTCTTTGTATGCAATAAATGACCAAAGACCAGAGAACCAATGCAGTTACAGCTCAGCATCATATGGCGAGGGGGGGAGGGGCAGGGGGGTTGGCAGAGATTGAGATGCCTGTCATAAAGGTCAGTAGAGTCAATATTGCCTTCCACTACCTGCTTTCATTAGTCACTGATAGCATCCAATCATGACAGTTTTAGCTGGCTCACGCATCTCTTTTGACTGCCTCATTCCTGTAACATTTTTATGCTGGTAGTGACCCAATTATACCAAAGTTTTTAAAATCAATTCTGTGTTTGTCCCTAATCTGCATTGCTCCAATTCACCACCATTTTTGTCCAAATCCATTCCCATTTCCAATACCTTTTCAAAAAAATATAAGTGGAAGCATTTACATATAATGTAATATCATAATTATGAAACACTAAACAAATATGTAATTTGGCAATGTAAAATTTGTTCTGATAAATGTGTCAAATGATGCAAGGTGTCAAATGATGCAATGATTTACAGGACTTTTGAAATTATATTCCCCCACATGACATTAAAGGGTTAATCCAAGCACCATGACTACTTTACCGATTTATAGTGGTCATGGTACCTCCATTTATTTGTATATTAATTATTCTAACTTTGGCTTCTCTGCTGACCATTATTTCTTCTTTAAAAAAAAAAAAAGTCTATTCTCATCTATTGGGTTACCTGTGACAGCAATTTCCTTCCATCTGCAACAGTAGGAGGGGGCGACTTCACCAAATAGGTAAAAGGTATTTTGCTTTATTCCTTAAATTTCTATTTTAACATTTTAGGGGTGGGGACCATGCCAGTAAGAGTTACTCTAACCAAAAAAAAAAGATGCTTTAAATAGCTGTTAGATTTTTTTTTTTTTTTGCCCCACAGATCTACATAGTCAGTTCATGAATGGCAATAAGCAGCAAAACAAGTAAAAGAGGGAAAAGATTTCCAAACAACACCATTAAATGTGACCCCAGAGAGAAGAAGCTGTTAAATGTTAACTATCTTCGACTTAGAGCCATTGACCGTGCAATCTTTTTGCCGAGCAACTGAATAGAAGTGTGAATCTACTCAGTCCTTCAGGATGTTTAAGCTGTTGAAAATGTAATTTTTCACCACATCTGTTGTGACTTTATCCACTTTGGAAACACCCTGAGCTACTTTTATAAATGTGCGTTACTGTATCTAATCACTGTGACTGACTGCAGGGTGAAGCTGTAAACTAAAACGAACCACCAAACCACATTTGTAACTGTACAAAATAATGTGAAACAAACGAGTTGCCATTTGCTTTAAGCTGTTAGAATCTGTGGTAATCTAGAGCAAATTGATTTTGCTATATTTTTAAAATGGCACACCCATCTACTTTTTGTTCTTACTTTTAGGTAGTAATTAAGTATGACTCACTGCCTAAGAGGTAATACCGCACTTTGTATTGTTAGTTACCATCTCCTGGCAAAACATTATGATCTCCCGATTTTTTTTTTTGCAGTCATTAAACAAATACAGGAAAAGTAATTGGATGCTGCAGCATTGCGTTAAATATAAATTTCTAATGACCTATTAACTCTAGCGTTTGCTTAAAAAAAAAAAAAAAACCTGTCTCTATCGACATCCAGTCTAGATTACTGTTAAACTTTGCTTCCAGCTGTTCTGCAATAATTTGCGTGTTTTGTACACTTATTTCTAATATTAAAATATATATTTCTATTCAAATGACTTGACATTGCTTTACAGAGTAAATTATCTGTTCCTTGTGTTAGTTAAAATTATGAAAAATATGGGATCAAGTTTTATTTCTATATTCGTTTACTACAGTTTACATTTTAAGTTGTAAACAGAGACTTAAAAACAACAAATATGGTGTCCAGTGGAGGTGATACCGGAGAAACTGACGGAAGCAAAGCACAGAGAGATGGACACAGGTTTCTTCAGGAAGGAAGAGATTCTTTATTGGATCACCGATCGGGACTCAGAGGGACTAATGTCACCAAAATACCACAAGTTCTGAGCCCCGGACAATAGTGCAGGCTCCTTATATAGGCACATAACTCCTCCCATATTAAGCTCCACCCGCACATTCTCTTGACCAATCAATACAAATAAGAATTAACTTCCTGCTTGACCGCATGGCCTGTCCAGCACAATGGAGGAGGGGAATACTACATCCTGTATTCTTGCACATGCTCCGTACACTACTGATCGTATCTTGCCTCGTGCAACCAACTGATCGATACGTCAGCATATGCACGTACACATGCCACGTGGTAATCTCGGCCTACTAAATTTATTTTTACCGAGATTCCACCACATTCCCCCCTTTGATGCCTCTTGATATTTTACAATTACTTGAGGCATCACTTAACCTTAGTTTGCATACACCGCAAGTTACCTTGAACCAAACCAGACTTATCTTATGATGTGAATCTTCAACACTCATCTTCCTGCATTGGTTCTCCCTGATCTAGAGCCTTATACTTATAAATTGCCATTATCTGTGCAGCAGCCTTCCTCTCTGCTATATTTTCTATCAGGCTTTGCACAGACCTAACTACTAAGGGTATAAGACACGGCAGGAGTAGACACAACATTAAAATCAGTAGGACTCCACCTACCACTGCCTTAAGCCCTCCAAACCACTCATACCAGCTACCAAACCAACTACTTGGATTATACCCTTTCCATACCTGAGTAGGCACATGCGCTAGTTTAACCATATGGCTAGTAAGCTCAGCTATTGCTTGCCCTTCGTCATCTATTTGAAGACAGCAATTGCTCAGGTTAAACTTCCCACATACACCTCCCTCTACTGCCAAAAGGTAATCCAAGGCTAATCTATTTTGGTAGACTGCTGTCCTCATCCTGGTATTATGCTTCGCTAGAAGATTGAGCGCTTGTGATGTTTCGTTAGTAATAATCTCAACCACCGCCTGTAATCTTATAATACGGTTGAGCATATAAATAGGGGTTCTATAACCAAAGGTACCATCTTCTGCCCACGTGGCTGGCCCATAATAATCTATGATACGCTGGGGAGGCCTTTTCTTCCTATGATTCACATCATACACTTTAACACCTAAAGTCTCACCTGTTTCAATCGGTAACAAGAAGAAGGATGGTTTGAGCATACCCAACACACATGCCCCTTCCCAGTCCTGTGGCAACTCCGAATAGGCTTTCTTACCACAGATCCAGTACAAATTTGCTGGGGCTCTCCAGGTAGATGTGATGGATAAATCAAACCACACATCCTTTAAATTGGCGTATCTAGCAAACGGGTTAGATGGTTCTGAGACATTTGAAGCCGACCACCAGGTTGTATTCTTTGTATCATCATCATAAGCTTTTTGCCCTAGACAAGTTAATTCTCCTACAGAAGTATTATACATTATTCCTTTCCTTGCTATGCAAACATAACCTATGATGGAGGTCTTTAATCTCCACTCAGATTTACCTCTAACACTCATATGATAATCGGCTTGTGTAGATATTAATTGGTCAACTGCCTCAGAACCGGACATTACCTCCTTTGCTTCCCAAGGCCATTGGTCTCCCATGTTAGTACCTCCACACACATAGCAGTTGGTAACATTAAGACTACCGGCAATACTTTTGGCTAAATCAATGAACAGGTTTTTAGCATTATGGGGGATCTTATTATCTATACTCATCTCTTCATAAAAGGAATGGTATACTTGATGAGTTTGGGAGGATACCGTATCAGTCTCTATCCGTATAAACAATACTGTCCCAGGATCTAAACCCGTCCCGTATATCTGAAACCCAAATAAATTACCATATTTGTCTAAGAACTTATCGGGGTTATTTATAAGTATATGGATGGGATTGCATTCCATAGACCTACAATATGGGCTGGTAGGCAACTTAGTCACTATCATGTCTTTGTCTACTGTCTGTCCCCAAGTCGCCCACCCCACACAAGACCAATATGGGCAAAAGTTATAGTCTTTATTTGGGCATCTAGGACTCACATATTTATTTTTACTACTGGGACAAATATATTTATCATTAGACCCATACGTCCTCTCCCATCTAAGATCCCCACATACATTCCACGGCTTTCTACCACTTGATATCGCCTTACACGCATCAAATAGCAGAACACCCGAAGAATGTACGGATTCTAACACCGTCTTATTAATTAGGGTCCCCTGAGGATCTCCATTCCTGAGAGTCAACCAAATTGTACGGGGTTGATACTCCGGACTGAAGCACTTAGGTTCTCCTACTCCTAAATGGCACACACTATAATCTATATTTAAGTATCTACATCTCCTTTACACTCGTATTGTGAATGCCAAATTAGGGTTTGGGAAATATGGTTACCTGTTCTCGTAGTCTTAATGCATACCTCACAGCTAGGAGTGTCGGTACCTCTACCTTCCTGAATATAAAAACACACATAAATAAACACTATCATTAACACATCTTTCGCCGTCATCCTCAGTCTTCGTCCGTGCGAAGGCACCTCAGCTTCCAGGATGTAAGGGCTGCAGGGAATGGAGTTCTGCTCGTCTTCACAGGAGTCCCTTCGAGACTTTCCCTGGCTTATAAACTATACGTCGGTGGGCGGACAGGCTTTATTATGGCCTTCTCACTCACGCACCAAATCCCAAAAATAATAAAATTTGTAATCCACAATAGTTCCTCGTTACTCCGACTGAGTAGTGCGTTTTAACCGGATCTTGCAGGGATTCTCTGGATCTGCTGTAACTTGCCAAGAATCGACTGCTGCTGGTTTAACCCTGGAGTGATGTATCCACGGAGTCACTTCGGCTACTTTTATCGCTGTAGGGGTAGACAAAAGAACAACATAAGGACCTCTCCACTTGGGCCCTAACGGTACATTATTCCACTCTTTAATCCACACTTGGTCTCCTGGATGATAACTATGAACAGGGGGATAAATATTCACAGGTAATCTATCTTGTACCCATTTCTGTACCTCCTCCATAGTCTTACCCAACTCTACAACCTGCTGCCGGGTAATTCCTTCTCCCAACTGACTCAAGTCCCCCCTTAAGTTACCAAGTACGGGAGGTGGTCGCCCATACATAATTTCAAAAGGAGAGAGGCCCATCCTTCTGGTAGGGGTACTGCGGATTCGCAATAAAGCTATGGGTAAGAGAACGTTCCACTTAAGTTGGGTTTCCTGACACATTTTAGCCAACTGATTCTTAATAGTTCTATTCATTCTCTCTACCTTACCAGAACTCTGGGGTCTATATGCTGTATGAAGCCTCCACTTTATACCAAGCATATGAGTCAGTTGTTGTAGGCACTGATGAACAAAAGCTGGACCATTGTCCGATCCTATAGAACAGGGTAGTCCATATCGGGGTATTATTTCTCGTAGCAGGAATCTCACAACTTCTCCTGCTTTCTCTGTACGAGTAGGACATGCTTCTACCCAGCCTGAATAGGTGCACACAATTACCAGCAGGTAACGATGTCCACCCGATTTAGGCATCACTGTAAAGTCAATTTGTAAATCGGACATGGGGAGTCCCCCCATAAACTGGACTCCTGGTGGCTTTACTGGTCCTTGTCTTGCATTATTTTTAGCACACGTTACACATCTTCGTACAATGGCCTGAGTCAAGTTGGACAATCTTGGTATGTAGAAATGTTTTCTGAGAGATTCTTCAGTACTGTCTCTCCCAGAATGTGTCCCGTTATGATAATTTTGGACAATTTCTACCGCTAGTGATGCTGGTATGACTATTCTTCCATCTTCTAGCTGATACCACTTGTTCTCCAAATACTTTCCTGGTTCAGTCTTTAACCACTCCTCTTCTTGAGCTGTATAAACTGGAGTCCATTGGGACAGTGGAGTTGGTATAAGAGCAGCTATATGCCCCACATACTCCTGTCTTCCTGATTCAGCAGCACGCTTGGCTGCACTATCTGCCATCCGATTTCCCTTGGTTACATCACCATCTCCTCTCAGATGCGCTCGACAATGTATGATACCGACTTCTTTCGGCTCCCACACTGCTTCCAATAGTTGTAGGATTTCAGCTGCGTATTTGATTTCTTTGCCTTCTGAATTCAGTAGTCCTCTTTCTTTATCCAAAGCTCCGTGGGCATGAGTGGTTAAAAACGCATATTTGGAGTCCGTGTAGATGTTCACTCTTAAACCTTCAGCCAATTGTAACGCTCGTGTCAGTGCTATCAATTCTGCCTTTTGTGCTGATGTTCCTTTCGCCAGTGGCCGAGCTTCTATCACCTTGTCTATTGTTGTTACTGCATATCCTGCATAGCGGATCCCTTCTTTCACATAACTACTGCCGTCGGTATAATATTGAACATCGGGGTTCTGGATGGGAAAATCACGAAGATCTGGTCTACTTGAGAATACTTCATCCATTACTTCCAAACAATCATGTTGACTTTCAGTAGGTTGTGGCAAAAGGGTAGCTGGATTTAAGGTGTTTACAGTCTCTAAATGCACTCTTGGGTTTTTACACAACATTGCTTGATACTTGGTCATACGGCTGTTACTAAACCAATGATTTCCTTTGTAATCCAACAACGTCTGTACTGCATGTGGGACTCGTACATAAAGTTCTTGACCCAGAGTGAGTTTATCGGCTTCAGCTACTAGCAGGGCGGCTGCAGCTACGGCTCTTAGACAAGGTGGAAGTCCGCTGGCCACTGCATCCAATTGCTTAGACATGTAGGCAACAGGTCTTTGCCATGATCCCAAGTACTGTGTCAATACTCCCACAGCCATTCTTCTTTGCTCATGTACATACAGGTAGAATGGTCGTGTGTGATCAGGTAGACCTAATGCTGGGGCACTCATCAAAGCCTTCTTCACATCTTCAAATGCCGTTTGCTGTTCTTGGGTCCATAAGAAGGGGTCGTGCTCTGTACCTTTGATAGCTGCGTACAGAGGTTTTGCCAGTATCGCGTAGCTGGGAATCCATATCCTACAGAAGCCTGCTGCCCCCAAGAATTCTCGCACTTGTCTTCTATTCTTGGGTATCGGTATTTGGCAGACAGCTTCTTTTCTCTCTGGCCCCATAATTCTTTGACCTTCAGAGATATGGAATCCCAGATATTTGACAGTTGGCAAACACAACTGAGCCTTCTTTCTAGACACCTTGTATCCTGCCTTCCAGAGAATGTGTAGTAGATCGTGCGTTGCTTGCTGACAGATTTCTTTTGTAACTGCTGCTATCAACAAGTCATCTACATATTGTAACAATACACACTCTCCTGGGTAGGACTCGAAATCCAGTAGATCTTGACTTAGGGCTGAACCAAATAGGGTAGGTGAATTTTTAAACCCTTGGGGCAGTCTTGTCCAAGTCATTTGGCGTTTTGAGCCCGTTACAGCATTCTCCCATTGGAAAGCGAAAATACATTGACTTTCTGCGGCAATTCGGAGGCAAAAGAAGGCATCTTTGAGGTCTAAGACTGTAAAGTAAGTAGCCCCGCCCGGAATTAAAGCAAGCAGGTTATATGGATTGGGTACAACTGGATGTATACTAACAACCGCATCATTGACTGCTCTCAAGTCCTGCACAGGTCGATACTCATCTGTACCGGGCTTTTGAACAGGCAGCAATGGGGTGTTCCAGGGGGAAGTACAGAATTTTAGGATACCATACCGTATGAACTTATCCAGATAAGATTGGATGTTCTTCTTAGCCTTCTGCGGGATGTGATATTGTCTTAGGCTCACTGGATAAACCCCAAGTTTTAGTTCAATTTTTATAGGTGGAATATTTCGGGCCAGTCCTGGTGGGTTGTTCTCTGCCCAAACTCCTGGTATGTTGAATAATGACTCATCACTCCTAGGGTTTTGGCTAGTCAACGCTGTATAAAGTCGCCACTCTTCTTCCTTTGGTACGGATAATGTCATGATACCTGAAGGTCCATTAAACTTTAAGGATGTTGTTCCATTTGGTAGGAATGTAATCTGCGCTTGTAATTTTGATAGCATATCACGTCCCAGCAATTGGACTGGACATTCAGGCATATAAAGGAATTGATGTTTTACTACGTGGCCTCCCAATGTACAGAGTCGACTTTTAAGAACCGGTTTTTCAGCACTTCTTCCAGTTGCTCCTATTACAGTAATAGTCCTTCCAGATGGAGGAGCAACTAGATTAGTCACCACTGAATGTTCAGCACCAGTGTCGATCATGAACGCACTCCTTTTTCCCCCTATTGATACATCGACCATAGGCTCCGCTCGACCAAGGGGGATGGAGCCCGGTCGGTATCAATAGTCCTCCATGACCGTGTCAGCCAATCCTACAAAGTCCCTGCCTTCTCTATCGCGGGACCTTTGCGCTGCTGGGAAATACCTATCTTCCCTAACACTTCCTCTGTTCCCATTGCTCCCTCTATTACCATTACTCCCTCCGGGGCCTCCTCTACCTCTCGCTCTGCCTCTAAAGTTTCCATAACCTGTCCTAGGTCTGTCTCTCTCACACTGTTCTCTTCGAGGACACTCATTTCTCCAATGCCCTTCTTCCCTACAGTATGCGCACTGATTTCTACTTAGAGGTTCCTCACTCCACTTACTATCGCCTCTATCTGGGCCCCGTCTATCTACGCCTGCGATCGCTACCGCTAGCATGTCTGCCTTTCTACGCATCTTGCGCTCTTCCTCTTTCTTACTTTCTGTTTCCCTATTCATGTATACCTTATTCGCTACCTCCATTAGTTGGGTGATGGACATACCTGCAAACCCTTCTAACTTCTGTAGCTTGCGCTTAATATCTCCATAAGCTTGGCTGACAAAGGCGGAGTTCACCATTCGGGAATTATCTGCGTCTTCCGGATTAAAGGGGGTATACAAGCGGTATGCCTCCAATAATCGGTCATAAAAGACACTGGGCGCTTCATCACTTTTCTGAATCACCTCAACTGTCTTCGACATATTAATGGCTTTCTTTCCTCCGGCTTTCATGCCAGCAATTATAGCGTCTCTATAGGCTCTGAGTTGAACCATATCAGCACCATTTACATTCCAATCGGGATCGGTGTTGATATAATGTGTTGCGGCCCATGCTGATGGATTGGCTTGGTTTAAAGTACGGGCTTTATCCTCTAGCGCTTTAATGGCCGCTTGATTAATTCTTGTCCTTTCCTCATTGTTGAATAAAGTCATTAATAACTGCTGGCAATCAGCCCATGTCGGGTTATGTGTCTGTACTATTGAGGTGAACAGATCAGTCATAGCTTGTGGTTTCTCAGTATACGAGGAATTGTGGGTCTTCCAATTTAAGAGATCGGTTGTCGTGAACGGGACATATACAAAGACCGGGTCAGCATGTGCCATTTGGCCTGCGGCATCGATATAGGCTGACCCAGGATTCAGACGAAGAGGCATCTGATAGTCAGAGGCATCCGGTGTCAGTTGTCGGGTCTGTATGGGGCTACGTGGAGGGGCGTCAGTCATAGGTTCCAGTCGGGGAGAAATAGGGTATGGGGATGTGGGAGCTTGGTTTTGGGAAAAGGTTGTAAATAAAACACTTCGAGTCGAGCTGGATGAAGCTTGACCGGAAGTCTGAAGTGGCGCCAAATCAGGATATTCGTTTTTAATGGGGGTTGGTTCTGATTCCGGAAGGGGAGATTTAGTACGAGGGGGGGTGGATCCTGTACTGGAGGAGGAAGCGGAAGTGGATGGGGGTAGTGAGGGGAGGGTTGCAGAACTTCCTGCATTTGCGTCACTTCCTCTTAACGGAAAGTAAGGGGGCGGCAAAGGGATCTCGGACTCAGGGGGCGTGTCCAAAATGGGCCTAACACCAGTCCTAGTGGACAAACAAGTCCTAGCTACCATGAGGCGACACTGCTCCTCGTGGCATGTCTGGAGCCATTTTGGCGAGTCATTTACGGCCTGTCTCCAACAATCAATATAAGGAAACTGGCCGTAAAGTTCAGGCCTACCCGATACAGCCACGTGTAAGCGCTGTACCAGAGTTGGATCCAAACTGCCACGTGGCGGCCATGCCGCAACCAAAGTAGGCCACTCCCTAGTACACAAAGTGACCAAACGTACAGGAGACATTTTAACCCCAAAATCACATGTCTTGAATCCCTTTTTAAAATTCTTCACCATACAACCTAAGGGATCCGGAATCGTTGACTGCGACGCGCCCATACTTATCAATGGAACGTCGTTGACAACAAATACTATACACGCGTACTATTCAACAGTCACACCCGTTTCCTCTGGCAACAGCACCACGTGGTACAGTTACCAAGTGAAACGTATACAATAACACAATAAACACTCAGGGAATTCCCGTACACACACAGCTGTTACACCAGTCACTAAATAATCAATATTATGCCCTTTGGCGTAACTATACAGTCACCCACGCTATAATTCTCTATATACGAATTACCCGTCTATAACACACCCCAGTAACATCGTCTTTTACAAATAGCGGTTACAGTACGGTTAGCATAGGTCAAAGCACAAGTTAAGGTCACAATACAATTATTAGTGGTTATGGTGTTAAACATGCAATGGACGACAATTATTAGTACTTATATACAGTGTCAGTAAATATACAGGGTTATGGTACCGTGCACTATAATACAGCAACACACTATTAACACTCTCGCTAGACGGCTGAGCTCGCGCTATCTAACAAGATATACACTTTACTAAACAATCTTTATCACATTTACAATTCCCAACTAAACTATTGGCCAGTACCTTGATGGACTACCTAAAAACAATCTACATACGTTTTGGTTAGCCACACTGCCCAAGCACCACATATAGCGAGCTAGAGGACCGAATTTACACAGACGCCTCTTAGTCGCACTATCAAAAGTCTAGTGGGTTCCAAATTTACACGCCTTCCCACTTAGCCCAGATAGGTTGAGAGCTAGCGAACCGAATTTACACAGACGCCGCTTAGTCTCCCGGTCCCTCCGACCTAGCGAACAAAATATACACCCTAGAACGCTAGTCTAGACAAGACACCGGTGTCCGGCTAGGGCTATTTACACCAGAGCCCCGCCTGACTAACAAAATCAAACGGTCTGACTAAAGAGCGTTCGATCGAGCGGTGCGCCTTCGCTCCTTCCCTCCGACAGAGGGGGCAGATACACAGATTCAAACCCCTTTGGGCCTACCGCACAATCGGTATACCCCTAGTGGGTTCTGCCGTCTAAAACAGCAGTTGTCTTACCTCCTCGTTCCTGAACCTGAGTTCACACTCATCGACGGGGACACCCCAGCACTTCTCACGTAGAGGCCGATGATCTCCTGGACAACAGACCAGTGGCGCCGAGACGAAGGGAGGTCCACGCAGAAGTTCAGGGGTGCAGCCGTAGAGAACGTGGGCAAAGATAGACCGTCTCACGCCTCTGCCTCTCAGCTACCGTTGAACGATGAGCTTCCCGGCCAATGCACCAAATGATACCGGAGAAACTGACGGAAGCAAAGCACAGAGAGATGGACACAGGTTTCTTCAGGAAGGAAGAGATTCTTTATTGGATCACCGATCGGGACTCAGAGGGACTAATGTCACCAAAATACCACAAGTTCTGAGCCCCGGACAATAGTGCAGGCTCCTTATATAGGCACATAACTCCTCCCATATTAAGCTCCACCCGCACATTCTCTTGACCAATCAATACAAATAAGAATTAACTTCCTGCTTGACCGCATGGCCTGTCCAGCACAATGGAGGAGGGGAATACTACATCCTGTATTCTTGCACATGCTCCGTACACTACTGATCGTATCTTGCCTCGTGCAACCAACTGATCGATACGTCAGCATATGCACGTACACATGCCACGTGGTAATCTCGGCCTACTAAATTTATTTTTACCGAGATTCCACCACAGAGGCATGATGCACATCCTCTTTCTCCTTACCAGGGGATAGATGGATGTACAGTAAATATCTGCTTACATTAACTACTGTAGCCATCTTTAAAGTGGCCATAGTTGCCAGCTGTCCAGTTTTTGCCAAGACACTTGCACAGAGAGCTGCTATGTGGGGAGACACAGACTTGTCAGAGAAAATGCCTGTTTAACATACTCAAGACTCGAGGAATCCAACACTGAGTTGCTCCCACGTGAAGGATTCGATTCCAGGCTTTGTGCTGGCACCTACAAGTAGCACATAATTGGATCCACCAATTGGCAGGGTAGTAGTGCAAGCACCAATACAGGGAACGAGGTAGTTCAAGGCTTTGCAGGACTGAATATGGTAGTATTGAGTTTTGCAGGAGCAAGGAGGTAGTAGAAAGCACCATAGAAAAGAGGGGAAAGCAAAAAGGCTTTGTCAACGCCCAAGAGAAGGAGGATCCGTTTGCTAGCCCCAACATACCAACCAATGTGAATACTCATACAGGTGGCCAAAGGTCACATAAGCCACACATATACCGTGCAGGGGGAGCTGGACAACACAATGGATTGGGTTGGGGGTATGGGCTCAACCAGGGGACCAAGGATTGATCCAGTTGCAAATCCCAAGTAGCGCTGGTCACATCGGCTTACCCATCATGCCGCTACTGACTACACTATCACCTTTCGACTGCCCATCTGATCCGGGACTAAAAGGGTCGTTGCAGTAGATGCATCTGACCAAAGACTACCGAATCAGTGCTTAATACCCACGTTGAGGGAGGTTGGCAGGCGAGGGGAGGGGAACCAATGCCAAAAAAAAGAGGGGGGGGGAGAAGGGTGGGTTGGGGGGGTTGGGGGGGGTGGGAAAACTGCTGATGGCTGAACCTAATTAAATAGGGACAAGTTGAGCCCTGCTGGCATCATACAGGGACATCTGCAAAGTATGCTAGACTCTGCTGTAATACTCATAAGGGCCGCACGAGGATGTCGCAAGGTCAGGACCAAAACGCAGGAGGGGATAAGGGGGGAATAACACTAGATACAAGGTCACCTTAATTGCCAGGATGACTACTTCTGCAAGCTTTTGGTCACAACTGCTATCCATTTCCCACTTGAACTGACATACAGGAAGCCCCAGCCCTGACAGCTGGGAGGGGAATGGGGGGAGCCTGGGGGGCAGAGGGACATGCATAGCGCTACACCCTGGGGGGCAGAGGGACATGAACCTGGCGCTACACCCTGACCAGGATTCCACCGCCCGACCAGGGGCACACCCAGACAACAGATATGCTAAGACCCTCCGCCTCCTACACCACCACCAGCTCGCTAACTGTTGGAGAGCGCTCACCCCATGGTGCGGGACTACACCTTAACACACACCTCCTACATGAGGTTGGACTATTTTCTCATGCTTCACTGCAACCTGAACCTCCTCATAGAGTTGGAAATTATACCAATGACGTGGTCGGATCATTGTCCTATCCGCTTACGACTGTGGTCGCCTCTATTCCGGCCCCGCCAAGCATCATGGCGCCTGAATGAATCCATCCTCTCAGACGCACTGTTGGTGGAAATGGCGAGACAGAACCTGCAAGATTATTTCACGGACAATGAAACAACCACCCTGATGTGCTGGGAGGCACACAAATGTCAGGATCGGGACAGGGATCCAACACGCAGAGTACAAACAGGTACAGGATACGTATACCGGACCTTAGAATGGCCGGACTAACGTACGGAGAGTATAGAGAATGGTCAGAGACAAGCCGAGGTCGAGGGAACGAGAGGACAGGTAAGTGAGGAACAAGCCGGGTCAAGGATAACAGAGGTAAACAGAGTAAGTCAAACAAGCCGGGTCGGAACCAAAGGGATAACAGAAAATACCAGAGCACTGTGTGACTAGACAGGCTAGAACCACGACAGGGCAATGAGCAAATGGGAGAAGCAAGTTTAAATACCCTGGCTCGGAGGGAGAGACACGCCTCCGACGAGATCTGATTAGTCTCTAAAGGATTGAGTGACAGGTCGTTCCGGGCTGGCGTCATGACGTCGGTTTCCGGACGTCCTGCTACAAAAGGAAGTGACTCCCTCGCGGCCGGCGTTTACGTGACCGGGAGGACCGCGAGGAACAGAGGAAACAGGCCGTCCGGACGGATAGACGTCTAAGTCTCTGCCTCTCTCGGAGGCAGAGGCCTCAGGTACCCTGACAGTACCTCCCCTCTCAGATACGCCCACCGGGCGGAAGGAACCGGGACGAGATGGGAAGCGGGAGTGAAACGCCCTGCGGAGACGAGGAGCATGAACATCCTCTTGAGGTACCCAACTCCTCTCCTCAGGACCATATCCCTTCCAATCGACCAGATATTGTACTCTCCCCCGGGAGATTCGAGAATCGATAATAGAGTTAACCTCATACTCCTCCTGACCCTCCACCTGAACAGAGCGAGGAGAGGAAGTTGTGGAGGAAAATCTGTTGCAGACTAGTGGTTTCAGCAATGAAACATGAAATGAGTTAGGGATGCGTAAGGCAGTTGGAAGAGCTAGACGATACGCAACAGGGTTAATCCGAGTCAGCACCCTGTAAGGTCCAATATAACGAGGAGCGAATTTCATGGAAGGTACTTTTAGACGGATGTTTCTTGTACTCAACCATACTCTATCACCTGGAACAAACACCGGAGCCGCCCTTCTACGTTTATCGGCGTGTTTCTTAACCAGCATAGAATTGTGCAGAAGAATTTGTCGAGTCTGATCCCACAACTTCCTCAAATTGGCAACATGAACATCAACCGACGGTATCCCTTGGGAAGGGGAGGCCGAGGGAAGAATAGATGGATGAAAGCCATAATTCATGAAGAAGGGGCTTGAATGAGTAGAATCACAAACGAGATTGTTGTGTGCAAACTCCGCCCAAGGAATCAAACCAACCCAATCGTCCTGGTGTTTAGAAACAAAACAACGTAAATATTGTTCAATTTTTTGGTTGGTACGTTCAGCAGCTCCGTTAGACTGAGGATGATAGGCAGAAGAGAAATTCAATTTGATACCCAGTTGAGAGCAGAAGGACCTCCAAAAACGGGAAACAAATTGGGAACCTCTGTCAGATACAATTTGGGAGGGTATCCCATGTAAACGAAAAATCTCCCTAGCGAATATCTCTGCCAATTCGGGTGAAGACGGGAGTTTAGGCAGAGGAACGAAGTGAGCCATCTTGGTGAATCTGTCAACCACGGTGAGGATGACAGTCTTTCTTTTAGAGATAGGCAAATCGACAATGAAGTCCATAGCTAAACAGGACCATGGTTTATCTGGAACCTCTAAGGGATGCAGAAATCCACATGGAAGCGTATGAGGTTGCTTAGTCTTAGTACAGACCTCACAAGTATCGATGAAATCTTTAATATCCTTACGCAAAGCAGGCCACCAGAAATCTTTGGAGATTAAAGCATACGTCTTGCGAATGCCAGGATGCCCAGCTACCTTGCTGTTGTGGAAACACCGCAACACTTCCAGTTGGAGAGCAGGAGGAACGAAGTGTCTATCCCCAGGAGTCTGTTTAGGAGCTAGATGTTGTAACTTTATGATCTCGGTAAGCAACGGAGAATGAATCCTGAGATTCGTGCTAGCGATGATATTACATTTAGGAACTATCGAGGAAAGAACTGGCTCAACTATAGTGGACGGTTCATATTGGCGAGATAAAGCATCGGCTTTGGAGTTCTTAGAGCCAGGTCTATAAGTAAGCACATAATTGAAGTGAGTCAGGAATAGGGACCAAGAGCCTGCCTGGCGGATAGGCGTTTAGCCTCCCCAATATAGGACAAGTTCTTGTGATCCGTTAAAATAGTAACAGGATGTAAGGTCCCCTCTAATAAATGCCTCCACTCCTTAAGAGCCATAATGACCGCTAACAGTTCCCTGTCACCGATGTCATATCTGCTTTCAGGACCAGATAGTTTCTTAGAGAAAAACCCACAAGGGTGTAACGGTTTGTCCACCCCTAACCTTTGTGACAGAACAGACCCTACTCCCGTCTCAGAGGCATCAACCTCGAGTAGGAACGGCAGAGTCGTATCAGGATGAACCAAAATTGGGGCAGAGGCAAAAAGTTCCTTGAGCGTCTTGAAAGCAACAAGAGCCTCAGTAGGCCAGGTCTTAGTATTAGCCCCTTGTTTGGTCATATTGGTAATAGGCGCAATAATAGAAGAGTATCCCTTAATAAAGCGCCTATAATAATTAGAGAAACCAATAAAGATCTGAATAGCCTTGAGTCCCTTAGGCAATGGCCAATCTAAAATAGATTGGAGTTTGTCAGGATCCATCTTAAAGCCTTCCCCAGAAATCACGTACCCAAGAAAGTCTATCTGAGACTGGTCAAAACTGCATTTCTCCAATTTACAGTATAGGCCATGTTGCAGAAGTTTGAGCAATACCTTTCTGACTTGTCTGTGGTGGGTCTCAATCTCCCTAGAGTGTATAAGTATGTCATCCAGGTATACAATGACACAATCATGTTGAAACTCCCTAAGAACTTCATTAATCAAATCTTGAAAGACTGCCGGAGCATTACAAAGACCAAATGGCATAACCGTGTATTCATAGTGACCATAACGGGTATTGAACGCTGTCATCCACTCGTGTCCATCCTGGATTCTCACCAAGTTATACGCCCCTCTGAGATCTAACTTGGTGAAAATTTTAGAGCCCTTTAAACGATCAAACAGCTCGGTAATCAAAGGAATGGGATAGGCATTTCTGATGGTTATCTTATTCAACCCTCGGTAATCAATACAAGGTCTCAAAGTGCCATCCTTCTTTTTAACGAAAAAAAAACCAGCCCTGGCGGGGGAAGAGGATCTCCTAATGAATCCTTTTTCTAGATTCTCACGAATATATTCCTCTAGAACTGAGTTCTCTTGAGTGGATAGAGGATATACATTGCCCCTCGGAGGCATAGTACCAGGTAAAAGCTTAATTTTACAATCAAATGACCTGTGTGGAGGTAAGGTATCGGCATTCTTCTTGTCGAATACTGCTTTTAAGTCCTGGTAGATAAACGGTATCTGTCACTCTGTAGACTGAGTGGAACTACCCGGTGTGTTTATTACAGCCAATGGGGAAACCCTGCGTAAACACTTCTCCTGGCAGCCCTGACCCCATGAGAGTATCTCCCCTAACTCCCAATCGATAATAGGGTTATGTCTTTTTAACCATGGGTACCCCAGGACTATGGGGACCGAAGGGGACGAAATGAGCATAAGTGATAAGTTCTCCTCGTGTAAGATACCAACAGTTAAGTTAACGGGTATAGTCTCATGGGAGATAACAGGCTCAAGTAAAGGTCTACCATCTATGGCCTCAACGGCCAAGGGTGTATCCCTTAACTGGGATGGGACAGTGTGTTTAGTAGCAAAGGCTTGGTCGATAAAATTCTCAGCAGCTCCGGAATCTATCAAAGCCATAGTCTTTAGTACTCCCTTCTCCCAAGTTAAAGAAACTGGTAGCAGAAGCCTGTGATCTTTATAATTATGAGTAGAGGACAAAATAGAAACACCCAAGGCCTGTCCTCTAGAGAAACTTAGGTGCGAGCGTTTCCCGAACGATTAGGACAATTCAGGCGTAAGTGCCCTCTGACTCCACAATACATGCATAATCCCTCTCTTCTCCTGTACTGTCTCTCTTCTTCTGAGAGGCGAGTATTGCCTATCTGCATAGGTTCAGGAAACAGTGAGGTAGTGGAATCAGGACTTTGAAATGCGGGAGCTGATTTAAAGGAAGGTCTAAGGTTCCTCTCTCGAGTGTTTTGTCTCTCTCTTAAACGCTCATCAATACGAGAAATGAACGAAATTAAATCCTCCAAATTTTCAGGGAGTTCTCTAATGGCAACCTCATCAAGGATTACGTCTGATAACCCGTTCAAAAATACATCTATATAAGCCTGCTCATTCCACTTAACTTCTGACGCCAGAGACCTGAACTCTAGTGCATAATCCACGAGAGTTCGGTTCTCCTGTCTCAGGCGCAACAGTAATCTGGCTGCATTGACCTTTCTACCAGGGGGGTCAAAAGTTCTTCTAAAGGCAGCTACAAAGGCATTATAGTTATATACTAACGGGTTATCGTTCTCCCATAGTGGGTTGGCCCATCTCAGAGCTTTCTCAATGAGTAAGGTGATAATAAATCCAACCTTTGCCCTATCTGTAGGATAAGAGCGAGGTTGTAATTCAAAGTGGATACTGATCTGGTTAAGGAAACCACGACACTTCTCAGGTGAACCACCATAACGTACTGGTGGTGTAATACGGGAAGAGGCACCTACAGTGGCTACCTCTAAGCCTGAGCTCACAGGAGAAATAGAAGTAGTACGCGTCTCCTCTGGCGGGTTATTAGCACGAGACAATAATGCCTGTAGTGCTAGCGCCATCTGATCCATTCTGTGCTCCATGGCTTCGAACCTAGGATCAGAAGGACCAAGCTGACTGTTTGTACTTGCAGGATCCATTGGCCCTGTCGTAATGTCAGGATCGGGACAGGGATCCAACACGCAGAGTACAAACAGGTACAGGATACGTATACCGGACCTTAGAATGGCCGGACTAACGTACGGAGAGTATAGAGAATGGTCAGAGACAAGCCGAGGTCGAGGGAACGAGAGGACAGGTAAGCGAGGAACAAGCCGGGTCAAGGATAACAGAGGTAAACAGAGTAAGTCAAACAAGCCGGGTCGGAACCAAAGGGATAACAGAAAATACCAGAGCACTGTGTGACTAGACAGGCTAGAACCACGACAGGGCAATGAGCAAATGGGAGAAGCAAGTTTAAATACCCTGGCTCGGAGGGAGAGACACGCCTCCGACGAGATCTGATTAGTCTCTAAAGGATTGAGTGACAGGTCGTTCCGGGCTGGCGTCATGACGTCGGTTTCCGGACGTCCTGCTACAAAAGGAAGTGACTCCCTCGCGGCCGGCGTTTACGTGACCGGGAGGACCGCGAGGAACAGAGGAAACAGGCCGTCCGGACGGATAGACGTCTAAGTCTCTGCCTCTCTCGGAGGCAGAGGCCTCAGGTACCCTGACAACAAAGCAGTCATCTGCGGGCACTTCATTGCGGTCTGTTCCAAATGTAAGAAGGGCTCGGCGCAAGTGATCCTAGACCTCAGCGGAGATATCACGACCTTGGAATCACAGCACAAACACACACTGGACAAAACGACTTACCAGGACCTCCTGCTCAAACGCGTCTAACTCTCCACACTCCTAAACCCCTCAATCCAACGTTCCTTCCAATACTTTCAACACATGATCTACAAACATGGGAACAAGTGCAGTAGACAACTTGCGTACCTACTAAAACAGCGTAGGACCCAACTATATATCCTGAAAATTAAAGACTCCGGGCAGCAAATCAACACCTCCCCGACCGAATCACAGAGACGTTCCTCCAGTACTACCGGGGATTATACCACATAAGTCGAGATGAACAGGAGGAAGCAGATCCCTGAAGACGAGAAGAGCTCCAATGATACTTTGATTCAGCAGGTTTGACGAGACTCAAGAACAGCGACTCGGAGGCCCTGGAGGCACCAATCACAGCTGAGGAACTGACATCGGCAATCAAGAAGGCGAACACAGGCAAGTCGTCAGGACTGGATGGCCTACCCATCCTGTATTACAAGGTATTCTGTCAGGACCTCCTCCGGAAATTGACAGCAGCTCTAAACTCCATCCTAGAGGGAGCAACACCATTGGCTCACTTCACATCAGTGAACATCATGATTCTCCCAAAGGAGGGCAAGGACCTAACGCTGTGCTCAAGCTACCACCCAATAGGATTCATCCCAGGCTGAGAAGTTTGAGACAACACCATCCGGACCCTGAATCTGATCTCGTACACCAGACGAACACGGTGCCCGGTCCTGCTTCTATCCACGGATGCAGAAAAAGCGTTTTTCAGAGT
Source organism: Pelobates fuscus (assembly GCF_036172605.1). Lineage (NCBI taxonomy): Eukaryota > Metazoa > Chordata > Amphibia > Anura > Pelobatidae > Pelobates > Pelobates fuscus. The sequence goes on from NC_086318.1 coordinate 244,441,002, forward strand.
GGACTGGGTCCTCTTGCACTCAATCAATACGTACATCCTACAGTGGGAATTAACTTCTTCTATTCTGTGTTTATAGATTTAACTTGATTTCTTTAAGCTATTAGGTGCATATTACTGACAAGATTTGATTTTTTTTCTTAAGCCATTGAGACCATAAAATATAATATTTATATAGATTAATACATTTTCCATGGATGCTTTATAATCTATCTAATGTGAACATAAAGAAGAAGGAAACTGGGCCCTAGACCAAAAAATATAGATGGTATACGTACACAATGGTAATGTTGATAGTCTCTATACAATTGACCTCAAAATAAAAAACATAAAAAATAATGGTGCAGTAAAACAAATACAGTGGGTGCGTGAATGGATGCTTAAGGTAGTTCACACTCACATTTCCCAGAGCTAACATAGAGCTCAGCTGTTAGTACGCGTTGGCGGAACAATCCCCGTCTAAGGATATGTATGGAACTTTAGGTATATTGGCAGTATATGTGAAGAGACAGAAAATCCAGATAGTGCAGTATGTACTGATAAAATAAATAAATGAAAATATAAAATACCGTACGCACAGTACACACAGACTCCAGAGGCACCAGCAGCTACAAATATCTGTCGGCTGCTATGTAATGGTATTTTAGCAGCTGCTCTCTTGATCCTATGCATGGATCTGGCAGAAATCTTACTCAATGTGCCTTTATCTGCAAGAATCCATCTGTGCTCTGAATCAGCCACAAATCTCTTAATAGTGCGAGGAGCACGCTTACGTTTTCGTGAAATATCTAATGTTTTCATACCTCGTCCAAGGCATTGAACTATTTCACTCTTTTCGGCAGCAGAGAGATCCCTTTTCTTCCCCCATATTGCATGAAAATCTTGCTCTGCTTAATAATGTGGAACACCCTCCTTTAGTAGTTTTTGCTTAAATTGGGCTCACCTGGCAATCTAATTATCACAGGTGTCCGAGATTGTTTTAGGTGATCAAAAGAGCTCTGAGACACAATACCATCCATGAGTTAAACTGAAAAACAAAATATTTAATCTTTGTGACACTTAAATAGAATTTGCATAATAATTTAGAACAGGGTGTGTATATATATACATATCTAAAAAAATATAGCAAGAACTACAGCCAGTGCATCGCCTCAGAGCATTTAGACAGCAAATAATGTAGCTCCTTGACAAATAAAATCTATAGGGTATCACCTTTTACTGTAGTGAAAGAAGAATTCAGGCACATGTCTGGAGGTTGGAAACTCAGTTCACAGTTTTCTCTCTTTCAGATGTTCCCTCTCTTCACCAGGATTGGCAGGCAAGTGGAAATGCTTAATGGTCTAAGATAAAAAAAAAATACATCAGTAAAGTTAGGGGAATAGAGTAGAGGAGGTAAGGATGTCAGGTGAAAATATTCCTATCCCGAGGAAGCCCCAACTGTTATGTCCTCCATTGCAAACATCCCACTGACTTACCAAACAAATTTTACACGCTCTCTACCGCACACGCTCTGCACATATATAATGCCAATGCACAGCTGATTCTTAAGTCATGAAAATACTGAAAGATAGAATAGTCTTTGGTATAGCCACATAGAAATATGATATAGATGGAGGGCCAGTGAAAGGAATTTAGTGCCCTCTTTTGGTTTCACCAGCCCTGTATAGGACAGTACCAAGAGTGTACAAATGCATGTTATTGGATGTCAATAAAATAGATATCAATTGTTGAAACAATAATTTATCATTTTAGCTAACTGTGAACAAATGTGACTTACATTATATATTGTTGTAGCCCAATCCTACCATTGCCTCTATTGAGAAATTCTAACACTGAACTAGCCATTTCCCTTCAAAAATATTTCAAGGTTACAGTCACATTGAGACTCATTTTCAAATATAGAACAATTATATATATTTCCTTCTAAGAAATCTATGCCTTTCATTGACTTTGAAATAGTGTTTGCTTTCCTTGAAAGCTCAAGCCGTTATTTTGAAAGCATAAATATGTTGTGCCTTTATCTAAATAGCTAACTCAGGAAGAATTAACCATTCCATTAATCTAGGAATGTGCATACAAGTGAGTATTGGTTGTTATAGAGGGTAACATAGGCCTTAATTTAAAATCCCCATTGAATTAGTGACAATTCATACTTTTGTGAATGAATAATTTTTTGAATAGTGAAATGTGATTTTTGCACTGATGGGAAAGCTCTGGCAGGGTAAACTGGAAACCCTAAGACTATTTAATCCTGCGTTTGACCTAGTATTGAATCAATGAATATATAAATGGCTGCAATTTCCATCAGTACAAAATTAATAAGTTATGGTGAATAGGGATCTTAATTAATTTGAAGAAACATTCCATATTAGAAGAAGGAAATTCAAGCTACACAAACAAATAAAAAAAAAAGAAAAGAAGAAGCCCCTGGCTTTATCTGATCTGTGCAAGCAAAGTCACCCACTTAGTGGTCAACGTTTTTCTCAAACAGGAAGTCAAGCCCCTTCTATTTCCTAAAGAAACCATTAATGCTTTTCGAGACCCCTACAGTGGGAATTGATATTGTGAAAATTGTCTTTTATTATGTGATTTATGACTCGTTACACTTTAAGTAGCCTTGTTAAATATAAAGGTGTATTTTTGTTTGTGTGTGCGCTGTTCATTTAATTGTATATTGTATGTGTTTTGGACTTTACGGCAGCACCACTACTTGGATATGTATGTTTTGCGTGTGCCCCCAATTTCCTTTTTTTTCTGTGTAGATTTGGTATCCAGATCAGACCCCTTTTGGGCTGAGCATCCCATCCTTCCACTATGGGTGCCCCTTTGGAGGTGACCACAGGAAAGCTTAAATTGAGGAGTCTCTTGGAGCAGTTATACTGCAAGTAAGTATTGAAAGTTAGCATGTAAATCTTCCATGTTAAAATGAGTGTAGGACCCACCGATATTGGGGTACTGTGACATAGTGGTGGGATTAACACAATATGGCCATATGGTGGAACTGAATCCCCATGGTTGTTTGCTAGGATAGGTGATTTTAGGTAGCCTTGTTAAAGGCTCTGTACCCTTAACTGTATTTTGTATGTAGTGTTGACATTTTACTTCAGATGTGTTTTTGTGTGTAGTGTTGGCAAAATGCACACACACAAAAATATAATAATAAAAAGAAGGCCCCTGACTTTATCTGATCTGTGAAAGAACAATCACCCACTTAGCAGTCAAAGTGTTTCGCAAACAGGAAGTCATGTCCCTTCTATTTCCTGAAGAAACCATCAATGCTTTTCAGAGATCCCTACAGTGGGAATTGATATGGTGAAAATTGTCTTTTATTGTGCGATTTATGACTTGTTACGCTTTGTTATTTTTTTTTTTTAGAATTTTTGTGAAGGGTTTTTCTGTTAGTATTGCACCCAAATGTTTGTTTTAACATAGAGCATGTTTAGGTATCCTCTTTTTATCTGTGAGTGCCTCGTTACTCATAGTTTACAGTGAACCCTTAACTGACTGAAATTACTATAGGAAGGAGACAGCAGTTGACATGGATTCGGATGGTACGGGATGGTTGATTTCCAGAGATGAACAGTATCAATAGTGTTGTGCAGAGACAGTGTTTCATGCTAGTGGACTTGACTACCAGGTTCAAGAATAGCATAACATATTTTGCAGATCTAAGATAAATAGGAAGGAAAAATGTATGTTATAGTCACAGTGATTTAAAACATGTTATCTTTTTTTTTCCGCACAGACCACATGGAAACATTTGATTAATTAGTTATAAAGGATGGTTTTAGGAGCTGGAACAAAAAAATAAAGTCTTACAATAAAGCATAAGGAATTTCCATATTAACTTATGAGTATTATATGGCTAAAGCATCTAAACTATTGGGTGATAACGTATTCAAATACATTATTCTTAATTGGATGATAAAAAGGACTGTCATATTTAGAGATGCCTTTAGAAGGCAATATCAATAAGAGAGAATAAATCTGTGTGCCTCCAATCCTAAAACTCCAGTTTTTAAGAATCAACTCTGTAACATCTATTTTGTCTAAATACATTATAAAAAGTACAGTCAAATTTAGTGATTCCTGTGTGCCTCCTATGCTAAAACTCCAGTTTTTTTTTGTTTTTTTTTTACTTCCTCCAAATATCCATAAAATCAAACACGAGTCATGATAGATCTATCACATCATGAATAAACACCATGACAGCTCAGCTCCCTCGCACGCCACAGAGTGCGGCTGGAAGCCGGAATATGACGTCATGTCATATGACGTGCTCAGGGGAAGTGCTCCCTCGCCAGCCGCCCACCAGCACCGCCGACCGCCCGACCGCCCAGCAGCAACTGGACCACCAGGGAGAAAGATGACCCCCCCCAGCATTCCCAAAGGTAAGGAGGCTGGGGGGGGGTTAAATTTAAAAAAGTGTTAATCTGAGTGAGTGAGTGTGTGTGTGTGTGTGTGTGTGTGTCTGTTAGTGTGTGTGTGTGTGTGTGTGTCTGTTAGTGTGTGTGTGTCTGTTAGTGTGTGTGTGTCTGTTGTTAGTGTGTGGTTGTGTGTCTGTTAGTGTGTGTGTGTGTGTGCGTGTGTGTCTGTTAGTGTGTGTGTGTCTGTTAGTGTGTGTGTGTGTCTGTTAGTGTGTGTGTGTCTGTTAGTGTGCGTGTGTCTGTGAGTGTGTGTGTGTCTGTGAGTGTGTGTGTGTGTGTCTGTTAGTGTGTGTCTGTTAGTGTGTGAGTGTGTGTCTGTTAGTGTGTGTGTGTGTTTGTTAGTGTGTGTGTGTCTGTTAGTGTGTGTGTGTCTGTTAGTGTGTGTGTGTGTGTCAGTCTGTGAGTCTGTGTCTGTCAGTGCGTGTGTCTGTTAGTGTGTGTGTCTGTTAATGTGTGTCTGTTAATGTGTGTGTCTGTTAGTGTGTGTGTGTGTCTGTTAGTGTGTGTGTCTGTTAGTGTGTGTGTGTGTCTGGGAGTGTGTGTGTGTCAGTGTGTGTCTGTTAGTGTGTGTGTGTGTGTGTGTGTCTGTTAGTGAGTGTGTGTTTCTGTTAGTGTATGCGTATCTGTCAGTGAATGTGTGTGTGTATTTAGAAGGCAGGGCTGGGTTGGGTGGGGGTGGTGCAGGGGGGAGTAGGGGGCGTCTGAGCTTTGTCCTGCCTAGGGCAGCACAAAACCAGGATAAACCACTGGGAGAACCATGACCAATAATAGGGCAAAAAAAGGAAAGCTGGGCTTTAGGAGTCTTCTCTCTCTGCCTCGCCAACAGTGGCCAAGATGGCACCGATAAGCCGATTTCACCAACAGCATGCTTGGAAGCCTCTGTGTTGGTGAGATTGTCCACGCCAGCTAAAGGCATCTTAATTAAAAGTATGCTCAATGAACTGCAAGCTTCCCTTACAACTATAGATTCGGAGATTCAGATGGACAGATTGGAGAGAGGATGGCTCACCTGGAAGCCATGGCCAAAAAGCTTACAGAAGCTCATAACTCTGTGACAAATTCTTACACTGCCTTTCAAACCAAATGTATAGCTCTGGAGGTGAAAGTGGCAAATCACAAAGGCAGAGAGCAGTGCCACAACATGTGAATCAGAAGAATACCAGATGAGATAAAGCTGCAAGATTTGTCAGACTATGTGGGAAACCTGTTTCAGGCTATTGGACCATACACACCACCTGCTGAGACATTAACAACTGCAGACAATGGCCCTAAGGGATGTTATAACCAATGTATATTACTACTCCTCCAGGGAAAAGTGATGCCGGCCTTTAGAGTCTCAGGGTCACTGCAGGGATACTATGATGACATCAAGCTTTTTGTGAATCTTTCCTCCCACACCATGATCAAGCGATAGGTGTTTGCTCCAATTACAGGTGCACTGTGGGGAGCAGGCAATATATAGAAGTGGGGTTTTCCATGGCCTGGGGTGAATAATTCCTTGAAAAAGGTAATGTTGCCCCATAATTACGGCAAGAAACTGTTTCTCCAGTGGAATGTGGATGCCCATACAGCAGTGAGGAAGTCCCCCCAAATGAGTCCCTAGTGTCACGGATAGGTAAGGTAACCCAAAATTCACAGACCTGAATCCACTAAGAGAGGTAAACAACATATTACTGGGCCTTAGAATGACCAGATTTAATGTATAGAAAAGACAGGGAGAAAGCTGAGGTCAAGAGTAGGAGACAACAGGACAAGCGATAAAAAAGCCACAAGGTCAGGAACACAGAGAGCAGGGAAATGATTAAACAAGCCAAAAGGTCAAAAACTGAGAATCCAATACAATCTAAAACCACTTATGGGAAAACGAGAACCAGAACAGGGCAACTTGTTTGATCAAAGTTCTGGCTTTAAATAGCAAGAACACTTAAACTATTGTTTGGCCTCATTTTAGAACACCTAAAGACTCGAATTCTGAAAATTCTGAATTCAGGAATTTCCTGTGTTCTTTCTGGCTGACCGAACCGATGATCAGAGTCATGCCGTTCGGATGTTGGCGTGACTGACTACAAACAGACGTAAACGAGCAGCATGCAGTGCCTATTTCACCGTCGGATCGGGAGAAATACTGCTGGAACAGGTAAGCGTTACACCTAGCGAGTGGAAAAAGGTGTCTGCCATCAACAATGGCCTGCTTGCAGCAAAAGCTTGCAGACATAGTGAACAGCTCTAACTGCAGGAGCAGGAACTGTTCTTGTCTCATGGAGGGGATTGGCAGCTTGGGGGTTCTACGGGATCCAGACCATACATTAAGTTGCATGGCAGCTGCTGCAACAGGGGTTCAGTGTGTCTTTGCCTACGTTGAATGATAAGTTCATGACTCTCGTCAGATGGCTATACGTCATCATGAGTAAGTATTACTACCTATTTTACTGTACCAAGGTAGTTTTCAATGGCTTAGTGTATATAGTCATTTAGTTTAATGCTATGCTCTGAATTTTTGTTATTTACTTTCTGTTATTATGCATTGGCATTTGCACACAGCGAGGAGATATCCTCTTGGCGGGAGCTTAGTGCCCATTGCCATCTCCCTTAGGGGGTCCCCGCTGGCTGCTCAGGCTTTGTGTTGTTTGCTTGCTCAGATTTTATGTCCTCACATGGGAGGTGGAGGAGTTACCTGAAGAGGACCATTGCCATCATGATTACCTAGACAATGTGGAAGGGTTAGCAGTGTGTGGATGGGTTTGCTGGCCTTATGCCATATGGGCTACAAGTGTTTCAATGTTCCCTTTGCTTTTCTGTTTCACAGCATTATACCTTTCTATTGTCATGACCACTTCACTGCTGGGGCCCCTCCTTGGCTAGGAATGGGTGCAATCAGCAGCAGAGATAAAGATCCTTGACCCACAAAAGACAGCAAATTAAATTGCAGACTACTAAAGCCAGCTGTAGAAACTAAAATATGACCCCTAAACTACCACACCCACAATTTCAGATTTTCGAGCCTTTCTAGACACAATATATCACCCTACGACACCTCCAGAGAAAGTTGAGAGGCTATCTCTACCTTTTACGGTAGTCACAAAGAGAATAAGCAGAATGCCGACCCACAAAACCCCAGGTTGGGATGGGCCCACAAGCCTATACTACTAGATATTTTGCAAAGAACTAGCACCACCGGGAATCTGCATTCAGAAATACTTTGGGCACATATAACCACGCTGCACAAGCCAGGTAAAACTCCCACGCAGTGGTCTAACTTTAGGCCCACCTCCCTGTTCAACAGTGATACTAAACTCTTGAATTTAGCTTGGTTGCTGCTTCAAAGTGTGTACTTGGAGATATTCTGGAGAGTTTTACTGGATTTAGTATTAACAAATGGAGATTTGGTATCAGCTATTACTGTAGGTGAAAATTCAGGATCCAGTGATCACCAGTCAGCGTGGTTTAATAAAGGAGTCATTATCAGACTGGAGCAGTTTAAATGGAGTCCAAGAGAAATGGGATTATTTAAAAGTTGCTACTGAAGGCAACAAAAAATTGCATTAGGCTTGTCAGCAAGAGCAAACAAATTAAAGAAACCACTGTGGTACACCGCAAAATTGGCCAAAATAGTAAAAAAGTTACCATTTAGTAATTGTAAAAAAATACAAAGTGAGGAAGATAGACAGAGCTATAAGATTAGGAAGAAAGAGGCTAAGCAAGTTATAAGAGCTTTAAAAATCACACACAGAAGGGAAAATAGCCCAGTCACTAAATAAGGGGGACACAAGATTTTTTAGATACATAAATGAGAAAAGTAAGGTAAAATAAGGATTAGTTCGATTAAAAACAAAAAAAGGAAGGTATGTAGAAGAGGATAAAAGTCTAGCTGACTACCTCAATGAATATTTTTGTTCAGTATTTACAGATGAAAATGAAGGAAAGCGACGTAATGTTAGGAAAGAGGACAAATAAATAATTTGTTACATGTGAGTTTACAGAGGAAGAGGTTCTATTTCAGCTGTCAAAAGTAAAGACAAATAAGTCGATGGGGCCTGATGGAATACACCCAAAGTTATTAAAGAGCTTAGTGGTGTACTAGAAAAACCATTAATGGATTTATTTAGCCAATCATTGTTAACGGGAGTAGTCCCAGAAGTTTGGAAATTAGCGAATGTTGTGCCCATTCACAAGAAAGGTAGTAGGGAGAAGTCGAGCAACTATTGGCCAGTAAACCTTACTTCAGTAGTGGGTAAAGTAATGGAAACAATTTTAAATGATAGGATTGTTGAACATGTAAAATCAGGGATTTCAAGATCAAAGACAACATGGGTTTACTTCAGGGAGGTCATACCAAACTAATCTTATTGATTTTTATTTGATTGGGTAACTAAAATAATAGATCATGGTGGTGCAGTAGACATTGCTTACCTAGATTTCAGTAAGGCTTTTGACACAGTCGCACGTAGAAGGCTTATCAATAAACTGCAATCTTTAAGTTTGGATTAAACTATTGTAAAATGGGTTAAGTAGTGACAGGCAAAATATATCATATATAAAACAAAGTAGGGACAAAAGGTGGAGCTACTGCCATCAAGTTTTGCCAATTCCCTAGTGTCACTAGTGACGACTGTGAGGAAAAAGGCATTGTTTATGGGGCTCCCATGGTCTTGCAGGATCCTCCATAGACATCAGTATGTACTTACTTGCATATCACTGATGTGGTCTCCTGCCAGATGAAGATCCAGCCTGAAGAAAACACTCAGATAGAGATGGAAGTGGACTCAAGGGACAGCTTTAGGTAAGTAAATCCAACCTTTCTTTGCACCCAAGGACATCACACAGCAATATTAATATCTAGGGGTCTTTGCAAAATATGCAAATACTCCAGAAGTTAACAAAGACACTTTAACCAAAGCCCCAAAACAATTTCTTAGGAAAAAAGAAGTTAAAAAGGCAAATGTGAAAATAAAGACAAAAACACAAAAGAGCACCTGAAAGTTTCAACAGTAAAGTATTTCGCAAGGGAGAATCTCCTTAAAGGACCACTATAGGCATCCAGACCACTTCAGCTCAATGAAGTGGTCTGTGTGCCAGGTCCATCTAGGGTTAACCCTGCCTGCTGTAAACATAGCAGATTCAGAGAATCTTTAGATTTGGGTTAATCCAGCCTCTAGTGGCTGTCTCATTGACAGCCGCTAGAGGCGCTTCTGCGCTACTCATTGTGATTTTCTTAGTGAGAAGACGCCAGCGTCCATAGCGCCCATGCTTTCCTATGGACTGACTGAATGCGCGCGTGGCTCTTGCCGCGCATGCGCATTTAGCCGATGACGTCGGAAGAAGGAGGAGAGTCCCCAGCGCTGGAGAAAGGTAAGCGTTTAACCCCTTCCTACCCCTAGAGCCCAGCGGAAGTGGGACCCTGAGGGTGGGGGGGGGGGACCTATTAACACTCTAGTGCCAGGAAAACAAACTTGTTTTCCTGGCACTATAGTGGTCCTTTAACCCCTTAAGGACCAAACTTCTGGAATAAAAGGAAATCATGACATGTCACACATGTCGTGTCCTTAAGGGGTTAAGGTTGACACCAGAAAATAAACAAAAACTTGGGAGCATAAAGTTTTCAAAACAAGACTGTGCTGCCAAAGACAGAGCAGTTGTGACCTCATTCGGATTGGTATGTCACCTCTTTTACCTTGAACACATGAGTATAAGTGCATATATGAGAGGCCAGCTTTTCCCGTTACCTCTTGCTTGAAGACATGGGATTTCATTTCAGACTGCAGGCTCAGGTTATGCTTAATCTTTCGTTATTAACTCCCATAGCAGCAAAGAAAACAACATGTAAACAAACCAGAATAAAGCAGGTACATATACATTTGCTGAATAGAATGCTGAAAAATAATAAGTCCTATGAAAAACCAACCACTCATCGTCTTCACAGTTCCCACAGAGAAATATCACTTTTGACACATTTGTTTTGCAATTATTTTCCAATTGTTATTATCTTTGGTATATATTTATACAGATTTTGTTTTTTCTATTCATTTTTGTTTTTTATAATTAAGTTTATGTTAATTTTGGTACAAATGTTAATTGTTTCAAATAATGATGTGTTGATGCATTAATCATTTATTGATCAGTCTCCTATTATCATATTAGCTTTTTAGTAAACTGCTTTTTGATATACATAGTTGTTCACTTTAAAGAGAATTCATTTTGCCTTTGTTGTCATTATTTACAAGTATTTTTCTTTCTTTTTTTATGTATGTTTTTTCATCATTAAGAAGATCTGCCTTGTAGTCATATTCCCAGTGTTTCCTGCCATCTCCCCCAGGAGGAAAATATCATATATGAAGCCAAAGATTGCTAATTGTGTCTCTAGATTCCTCTCTTCATCACCCGTTTGCTGACCATTATCTGTCCTAAGCCTGAATAATAAGTGATTTGTAGAGACACTGTGCAGGCAGATATTTCAAGATAAGCTGTCAGGTGCCTTAAGAGTGTATGTTGAACACATTACCAAGGTAACTGGACAGTGCATATTCTGGAGAGCTGTGCAAGGTGTGCTTTAGAATTAACTAGATTTTGAATTTATGTGGACAAACTCATGCAGGTTATGTCCAGCAGGGCCGGTGCAAGGATTTTTGGCTACACTTCACCTGTGTGTCCCTTAATCCCCTTTTGATGGGTGTCAGCTGACCTATGACTTAGCCTACTGCTGGCATTAATTAAAACGGCTATAAGTAGGTATGTAATCTTTGTTTTAGCCATGTCTCCTATAAGAGGCTTGGGCAGTGAATGACCAGGCAGGGACCATTATTTGTTGCTAAAATATTCAAAAACGGTTTAACACTAGGTGGAAGGAGAGTTCAAGGGGACTCTGCACTCTATATCCAACTGTATGAATACATGATTTAAGGTTGTCTTAGCTCCCTTTAAACATGCTACTGTTGCTTCTGTTTTAAAAAAGCCAGCTCTTTACCCATCGTCCCCTTCCAACTATTGTCCCATATCCCTGCTCCCTTTTTCCTCAAAACTTCTTGAAAGACATGTCTTTACCCATCTGAGTTTGTGACGGAGCTCCAGTACTCCAACCAAGTACCTCCACCAAGTCTGCTTCCTCGCAGCTATCTGGGACTTTGGAGCACTTCAGACCCAGTCGCCAAGGCTTGACTGGGATCACTGAGAGCCTTTTCCACCCTGAACCAAACACCAGACAACACTTGGTGAAGGTTAAAACAGCAGCTAACTTTACTAGACATACCACACATATTTTAGGATCCCAACAGCCTTATTTACATACAATAGGGTGCATAGAGTACTATAGTACAAGGAAGGGTTGTGTCAGACAATAGCAAGGGCTGATGGGAGCTTGAGGAGGGACAGAGCAGCTAGCTTAAACTGGTCTGGCAGTGTCCATGGGACAACGTCCTGCTGGGGAAACAATAGGACAGAAAAAAAGGGGGAGAGGAACAGACAAGCAATACATTCAATAAACCCTGCACCAATAATGGGCACAGGGCAACCAAAACACAAAAGGAATCTGGGAACCCACATATAGTGTCTGTGTTCCATCCCCAGTGATGGTGACTACCGTCACAGACTTGCTTCCTCAATTCCAACTCTATCCTCGACCCTCTTCAATCTGGCTTCCAACCCTCTACTCTACTGAGACCGCTCTGATTAAAGTTACAAATGATCTAATTGTTGCTAAATCTAAAGGCCACTACTCTATATCTATTCTTCTTGACCTATCAGCTGCCTTTGACACTGCTGATCATGTCCTCCTTCTCCAACCTCTTCAATCCCTTGGAGTCTGTGACACTGACCTGTCATGGCTCTCTTCCTATCTTATCCAATATTCATTCAATGTCTCCTTTTCTAATGATACATCCTCCCCTTGTCCTGTCTTGGTTGTAGTCCCTCAAGTCTCTGTTCTTGGTCCCTTTTGTTTTTGCTTTATACTGCCTCTCTTGGCAAACTAATAAACCTCAAATTAAAGCTGAAAGTCTGCACATCTTGTTTGTTGCATTTCAAACCCATTGTGTTGGTTTATAAAGCAAAAAAGATAAGAATTCTGTTGATGTCCCAATATTTATGGACCTGACTGTAATGTTAATTTAAAAAAAAAAATTATATATATATATATGTGATTTTATTCTAAATGTATTTTGATACTAATTTTATTCTATGTATATCCCCTTAGTTACCATGGACGTACTAGGTACATCTGACAAAAAAATGGTTGTTAAGGACCGCAGACATATCTACTACGTCCGCGGCAAAAAGGAGCCCTGGACTTACCTGGACCATCGATCCACGGCGATCAGGTTGGGGGGGACTACTGGAGACCCCAGCAGTCCCCCTGCAGCAGCTCTGGCCATCCCGGCCCTCCAGGGACATGTGATCACCTTGATCACATTGCCGCAATAGGACTCTAGGAGCTACCAGCAGGGGGACTGTCAGACAGTCCCCCAGGCTGCTAAAAAGTAAAAAAATAAAAATAAAATAAATATAATATACATAATATATTATAAATATACTATACAATATATTATAAAATAATGAAAGCATTTTATAGTATACTATACATACGTATATACAGGGCCGGCCTTAGGCCTTTAGGCGCCCTGTGCGAAAAATCTTCACAGCGCCCCCTCCCCCCCCCACGTCATCCATGTATGATGTAATGTTTGTGTTGTCTGTGTATGTGATAGTAGGTGTGATGACTGTATGTGATATGTATGCTATGTGTTGGCTGTGTGTGATATTTGTAATGGGGGTATTAACAGTGTGTGATATGCGTGTATTGGTTGTATGTGATACACACACACACAGAGTCATACAGCCATACACACACAGGAAGACATCCACACACACAGGCAGACAGCCATACAAACACACACAGGCAGACAGTCACACACACAGGCAGACAGTCACGTGCACATAGGCAGACAGTCACATACACACACACAGGCAGACAGTCACACACACATGCAGACAGTCACACACACACACACACACAGGCAGACAGTCATACGCGCAGACAGTCATACACACAGACACACACACACAGTCATACAGACACACACACACAGACATTCACACAGACACACACAGACAGTCACACAGACACAGGCAGACAGTCACACACACAGGCAGACAGTCATACACACACAGACAGTAACACACACAGGCAGACAGTCATACGCACAGACACACACACACACAGGCAGACAGTCATACACAGAGACACACAGACAGACATACACACAGACACACACAGGCAGACAGTCATACACACAGACACACACACACACCCAGGCAGTCATACACACACACACACACACACAGGCAGTCATACACACACACACACACACACACACACACACAGGCAGTCATACACACACACACACACACACACACACAAACAGGCAGACAGTCATACACACACACACAGGCAGACAGACACACACACTCATACACAGTCATACACTCACACACAGGCAGACAGTCATACACACACACACACAGACAGACATACACACAGACACAGGCAGAAAGTCATACACACATACACACACAGACAGTCATACACACAGACACACACACACACAGGCAGATAGTCATACACACAGTCATACACACAGAGGCAGACAGTCACACACTCACACTGACAATCACACAGTTACCTGTGGAGGCCCCACCGCACGGTAAGCTCCGCCTCCACCGCAAGTTTTTTTTTTTTAAATTCCGGCCGGCCATGTGTGAGCTGTGCGGCTGCAGGGCGCCCCTTGCTCCATGGCGCCCTGTGCGGCCGCTCAGCTCGCACAACCCTAAGGCCGGCCCTGCATATATAATGCAAATATATGATTTCATTATAAGTGTACTTTGAGATATACACACATATATCTCAAAATACACTTATAATGAAATCATATTTTTAATTCCGGCTGGCCATGTGTGAGCTGTGCGGCTGCAGGGCGCCCCTTGCTCCATGGCGCCCTGTGCGGCCGCTCAGCTCGCACACCCCTAAGGCCGGCCCTGCGTATATAATGCAAATATATGATTTCATTATAAGTGTACTTTGAGATATACACACATATATCTCAAAATACACTTATAATGAAATCATATATACGCAGTATATATGTATAATATATTATAAAATGCTTTAATTATAATATATAATACATATATAGGAAATAAAAGTGTGTGTGTATTTATATATACACATACACACACATACGTATTATATACACACGTATTTTATGTATATGTGTGTGTGTGTGTATGTAAATGTGTGTGTATATATATATATATATATATATATATATATATATATATATATACAGGGAGTGCAGAATTATTAGGCAAGTTGTATTTTTGAGGATTCATTTTATTATTGAACAACAACCATGTTCTCAATGAACCCAAAAAACTCATTAATATCAAAGCTGAATATTTTTGGAAGTAGTTTTTAGTTTGTTTTTAGTTATAGCTATTTTGGGGGGTATCTGTGTGTGCAGGTGACTATTACTGTGCATAATTATTAGGCAACTTAACAAAAAACAAATATATACCCATTTCAATTATTTATTTTTACCAGTGAAACCAATATAACATCTCAACATTCACAAGTATACATTTCTGACATTCAAAAACATAACAAAAACAAATCAGTGACCAATATAGCCACCTTTCTTTGCAAGGATACTCAAAAGCCTGCCATCCATGGATTCTGTCAGTGTTTTGATCTGTTCACCATCAACATTGCGTGCAGCAGCAACCACAGCCTCCCAGACACTGTTCAGAGAGGTGTACTGTTTTCCCTCCTTGTAAATCTCACATTTGATGATGGACCACAGGTTCTCAATGGGGTTCAGATCAGGTGAACAAGGAGGCCATGTCATTAGATTTTCTTCTTTTATACCCTTTCTTGCCAGCCACGCTGTGGAGTACTTGGACGCGTGTGATGGAGCATTGTCCTGCATGAAAATCATGTTTTTCTTGAAGGATGCAGATTTCTTCCTGTACCACTGCTTGAAGAAGGTGTCTTCCAGTAACTGGCAGTAGGACTGGGAGTTGAGCTTGACTCCATCCTCAACCCGAAAAGGCCCCACAAGCTCATCTTTGATGATACCAGCCCAAACCAGTACTCCACCTCCACCTTGCTGGCGTCTGAGTCGGACTGGAGCTCTCTGTCCTTTACCAATCCAGCCACGGGCCCATCCATCTGGCCCATCAAGACTCAGACTCTGAAAAATCAGTCTTGAGATATTTCTTGGCCCAGTCTTGACGTTTCAGCTTGTGTGTCTTGTTCAGTGGTGGTCGTCTTTCAGCCTTTCTTACCTTGGCCATGTCGCTGAGTATTGCACACCTTGTGCTTTTGGGCACTCCAGTGATGTTGCAGCTCTGAAATATGGCCAAACTGGTGGCAAGTGGCATCTTGGCAGCTGCACGCTTGACTTTTCTCAGTTCATGGGCAGTTATTTTGCGCCTTGGTTTCTCCACACGCTTCTTGCGACCCTGTTGACTATTTTGAATGAAACGCTTGATTGTTCGATGATCACGCTTCAGAAGCTTTGCAATTTTAAGAGTGCTGCATCCCTCTGCAAGATATCTCACTATTTTTGACTTTTCTGAGCCTGTCAAGTCCTTCTTTTGATCCATTTTGCCAAAGGAAAGGAAGTTGCCTAATAATTATGCACACCTGATATAGGGTGTTGATGTCATTAGACCACACCCCTTCTCATTACAGAGATGCACATCACCTAATATGCTTAATTGGTAGTATATACAGCTATACAGCTTGGAGTAAGACAACATGCATAAAGAGAATGATGTGGTAAAAATACTAATTTGCCTAATAATTCTGCACTCCCTGTATATATATATATATATATATATATATATATATATATATATATATATATATATATGTATATATACACACACTGCTCAAAAAAAAAATAAAGGGAACACTTAAACAACACAATGTAACTCCAAGTCAATCACACTTCTGTGACATCAAACTGTCCACTTAGGAAGCAACACTGAGTGACAATCAATTTCACATACTGTTGTGCAAATGGGATAGACAACAGGTGGAAATTATAGGCAATTAGCAAGACAACTAAGGAGTGGTTCTGCAGGTGGTGACCACATACCACTTCTCTGGCGGTGCTATCACTCTAGTGGTAGCATGAGACGGAGTCTACAACCCACACAAGTGGCTCAGGCAGTGCAGCTCATCCAGGATGGCACATCAATGCATGCTGTGGCAAGAAGTTTTGCTGTGTCTGTCAGCGTAGTGTCCAGAGCTTGGAGGCGCTACCAGGAGACAGGCCAGTACATCAGGAGACGTGGAGGAGGCCGTAGGAGAGCAACAACTCAGCAGCAGGACCGCTACCTCCGTCTTTGTGCAAGGAGGAACAGGAGCACTGCCAGAGCCCTGCAAAATGACCTCCAATAGGCCACAAATGTGCATGTGTCTGCTCAAACGGTCAGAAACAGACTCCATATGGGTGGTATTACAGCCCAACACCATGCAGGACGTTTGGCATTTGCCAGAGAACACCAAGATTGGCAAATTCGCCACTGGCGCCCTGTGCTCTTCACAGATGAAAGCAGGCTGTCAGGGTACCTGTGGTCTCTACCTCCGAAAGAGGTAGAGACTTAGCTGTTCCTCCATCCAGACGGTCTGATGGCTCCCTTCCCCGCGGTCTATCCGGTCATGCTAGGCCGGCCGCGAGGGAGTGACTGCCTTTTACAGCATCTAGGCAGGAAGTAGTCATCAGGACACTCCCCCGGAACAACCTGTCAGTCAATGGCTGCAGGACCAATCAGGACGTCTTGGGGGCGTGGTTACTGCTCTGAACAGGGTATTTAACAGAGCTTCTTTCATTAGCTCATTGCCCTGTCGTGGTTCTAGCTTGTTCTAGTCACTCAGTGCTTGTGTATTCTATTATCCCTTTTGGTTTTGACCCGGCTTGTTTACCTTACTCTGCTTATCTCTGTTACCCTTGATTCGGCTTGTCTCTCGCTTACCTGTCTTCTGTTACCCTCGACCTCGGCTTGTCTTTGACCATTCTATACTGTACTACTTACGTTAGTCCGGCCATTCTAAGGTCCGGTATACGTATCTGGCTACTGTTTGTACTCTGCGTGTTGGATCCCTGTCCCGATCCTGACATTACGACAGGGCCAATGGATCCTGCAAGTACAAACAGTCAGCTGGCTGCTCCTGATCCTAGGTTTGAGGCCATGGATCACAGAATGGATCAGATGGCGCTTGCGCTACAGGCTCTATTAGCTTGTGCCAATAAACCACCAGAGGAGATACGTAATACCCCTGTTTCTCCTGTCGGTTCAGGTCTAGAGGTAGCCACAGTGGGTGCTTCTTCTCACATTACCCCCCCAGTACGCTATGGTGGGGCTCCTGAGAAGTGTCGTGGTTTTTTAAACCAAATTAGTATCCACTTTGAATTGCAACCTCGCTCTTATCCTACAGATAGGGCAAAAGTAGGATTTATTATCACCCTACTCATTGAGAAAGCTCTGAGATGGGCCAACCCACTATGGGAGAACGATAATCCATTAGTTTATAACTATAACGCATTTGTAGCTGCTTTTAGAAGAACATTTGACCCTCCAGGTAGAAAGGTTAATGCAGCCAGATTACTGTTGCGCCTGAGACAGGAGAACCGAACACTGGTGGATTATGCACTAGAGTTCAGGTCTCTGGCG
Source organism: Pelobates fuscus (assembly GCF_036172605.1). Classification (NCBI taxonomy): domain Eukaryota; kingdom Metazoa; phylum Chordata; class Amphibia; order Anura; family Pelobatidae; genus Pelobates; species Pelobates fuscus. The sequence goes on from NC_086318.1 coordinate 244,459,154, forward strand.
GCAGAAATCAAGTGGAATGAGCAGGCGTATATGGATGTATTTTTGAATGGCCTATCTGATGTAATCCTTGATGAGGTTGCTACCAGAGAACTCCCTGAGAATTTAGAGGATTTAATTTCGTTCATCTCTCGTATAGATGAACGTCTAAGAGAGAGACAGAACACTCGAGAGGGGAACCAGAGACCTTCTTTTAGGTTAGCTCCCGCTGTTCCAAGTCCTGACTCCACGATATCTTTGCTTACTGAACCTATGCAGATAGGGTATACCCGCCTCTCTGAGGAGGAAAGACAGCACAGGAGAAGAGAGGGTTTGTGTATGTATTGTGGAGCCAAGGGTCATTTACTCTCGAACTGTTCTAACCGCCCGGGAAACGCTCGCACCTAAGTCTCTCTAGAGGACAGGCCTTGGGTGTTTCTATTTTGTCCTCTACTCCTGATTATAAAGATCACAGGCTTCTGCTACCAGTTTCCTTAACTTGGGGGAAGGAAGTAGTAAGGGCTATGGCATTGATAGATTCCGGTGCTGCTGAGAATTTTATCGACCAAGCCTTTGCTAGTAAGAACAATTTCCCATCCCAGCTAAGGGAGACACCTTTGGCCGTTGAGGCCATAGATGGTAGACCTCTACTAGACCCTGTTATCTTTCGTGAGACCATACCCATTAATTTAAATGTGGGTATCCTACACGTGGAGAATTTATCTCTTCTGCTCATTTCGTCTCCTTCCGTTCCCATAGTTCTGGGGTACCCATGGTTGAAAAAACATAACCCTATTATCGATTGGGAGTTAGGAGAGATACTCTCGTGGGGCCAGGGCTGCCAGGATCGGTGTTTGTGCAAGGTTTCTCCATTAGCTAATATTAACATACCGGAGAATCCTACTCAGTCCACAGAAAGACAAATACCAGACCTTTACCTAGACTTAAGGGCAGTGTTTGACAAGAAGAATGCCGATTCTTTGCCTCCACACAGGTCATTTGACTGTAAGATTAAGCTTCTACCCGGCACTATGCCTCCGAGGGGCCATGGATATCCTTTGTCTGTTCAGGAAAACTCGGTTCTAGAGGAGTATATTCGGGAGAATTTAGAAAAGGGATTCATCAGGAGGTCTTCTTCTCCGGCCGGGGCTGGGTTCTTTTTCATTAAGAAGAAGGATGGCACGCTGAGACCTTGTATCGATTACCGAGGCTTGAATAAAATAACTGTCAGAAATGCCTATCCTATCCCACTGATTACCGAGTTATTTGATCGTCTTAAGGGCTCCAAAATCTTCACCAAGTTAGATCTCAGAGGGGCTTACAATTTGGTGAGAATCCAGCAAGGTCACGAGTGGATGACGGCATTCAATACCCGGTATGGCCATTACGAATACACTGTTATGCCATTTGGACTATGCAATGCTCCTGCAGTATTTCAAGATTTGATTAATGAGGTACTTAGGGAGTTTCAGCATGATTGTGTTATTGTTTACCTGGACGACATACTAATACACTCTAAGGAGATTGAGACTCACCATAGACAGGTCAGAAAGGTATTACACAAGCTGCTGCAACATGGTCTATATTGCAAATTGGAGAAGTGCAGTTTTGATCAGTCTCAGGTAGACTTTCTTGGATACGTGATTTCTGGGGAGGGTTTTAAAATGGATCCTGTAAAACTTCAATCTATTTTAGACTGGCCCTTGCCCAAAGGACTCAAGGCTATCCAAAGGTTTATTGGTTTTTCCAACTACTATAGGCGCTTCATTAAAGGATACTCCTCTATCATTGCGCCTATTACCAATATGACCAAACAAGGGGCTGATACTAAGTTCTGGTCTAAGGAAGCTCTGGGTGCTTTCAAGACTCTCAAGGAACTTTTTGCCTCGGCTCCCATTCTAGTCCATCCTGATACGACTCTGCCTTTCTTGCTCGAGGTCGATGCCTCTGAGACAGCAGTTGGGGCTGTTCTGTCTCAAAGGTTAGGGGTGGATAAACCGTTACACCCTTGTGGTTTCTTCTCTAAGAAATTTTCTGGGCCTGAGAGCAGATATGACATCGGGGAAAGGGAACTGTTAGCAGTCATTAAAGCCTTAAAGGAGTGGAGACATTTGTTGGAGGGGACCCTACACCCTATTACGATTTTGACGGACCACAAAAACTTGTCCTATATTGGGGAGGCTAAGCGCTTATCCTCTAGACAAGCTCGTTGGTCCTTATTCCTGACTCACTTCAATTATGTACTGACTTACAGACCTGGTTCTAAAAACTCTAAAGCCGATGCATTATCTCGCCAATATGAACCTTCTACTGTACCTGAACCAGTTCTTTCTTCTATAGTTCCGAAATGCAATATCATTGCTAATACGAATCTCAGGATTCATTCTCCATTACTGGCCGAGATCATTAAGTTGCAACATCTAGCACCTAAACAGACTCCTGCGGGCCGTCATTTCGTTCCTCCTGCTCTTCAACTGGAACTTTTACAGTGTTTACATAATAGCAAGATGGCGGGACATCCTGGTATCCGCAAAACTTACGCGTTGATCTCTAAGGACTTCTGGTGGCCTGCTTTACGGAGGGACATTGAGGAGTTCATCGCTGCATGTGAAGTTTGTACTAAAACCAAACAACCCCATACGCTTCCATGTGGATTCCTGCAACCCTTGGAGGTTCCAGAAAAACCATGGTCCTGTTTGGCCATGGACTTTATTGTCGATCTACCTATCTCTAAAAGACAGACTGTTATCCTCACCGTGGTTGACAGGTTTACTAAGATGGCACACTTCATTCCCCTGCCTAAACTCCCGTCTTCTCCCGAATTGGCAGAGATATTCGCTAAGGAGATTTTTCGCCTACATGGGATACCCTCTCAAATTGTATCGGACAGAGGCTCCCAATTTGTTTCCCGCTTTTGGAGGTCCTTCTGCTCTCAACTTGGTATTAAATTAAACTTTTCTTCTGCCTATCATCCTCAGTCTAACGGAGCTGCTGAACGTACCAACCAGAAAATTGAACAATATTTACGATGCTTTGTTTCTGAACACCAGGACGATTGGGTCGGTTTGATTCCTTGGGCGGAGTTTGCACACAACAATCTCGTTTGCGATTCTACTCATTCAAGCCCCTTCTTCATGAATTATGGTTTTCATCCGTCTATTCTTCCTTCGGATTCCCCTTCCCAGGGGGTGCCGTCGGTTGATGTTCATGTTGCCAATTTGAGGAAGTTGTGGGATCAAACTCGACAAATCCTTGTGCACAACTCTATGTTGGTCAAGAAACACGCTGATAAACGTAGAAGGGCGGCTCCGGTCTTTGTTCCAGGTGATAGGGTATGGCTGAGCACGAGGAACATCCGTTTAAAAGTGCCCTCCATGAAGTTCGCTCCTCGTTATATTGGTCCCTACAGGGTGCTGACCCGTATCAATCCAGTTGCGTATCGTTTAGCTCTTCCTAATACCTTACGCATCCCGAACTCGTTTCACGTTTCATTGCTGAAACCACTCATATGTAACAGATTTTCCTCCACAATAGCCCCTCCTCGCCCCGTTCAGGTGGAGGGTCAGGAGGAGTATGAGGTTAACTCTATTATTGATTCTCGAATCTCCCGGGGGAGAGTACAATATCTGGTTGATTGGAAGGGATATGGTCCTGAGGAGAGGAGTTGGGTACCTCAGGAGGATGTTCATGCTCCCCGTCTCCGCAGGGCGTATCACTCTCGCTTCCCATCTCGTCCCGGTTCATTCCGCCCGGTGGGCGTATCTGAGAGGGGGGGTACTGTCAGGGTACCTGTGGTCTCTACCTCCGAAAGAGGTAGAGACTTAGCTGTTCCTCCATCCAGACGGTCTGATGGCTCCCTTCCCCGCGGTCTATCCGGTCATGCTAGGCCGGCCGCGAGGGAGTGACTGCCTTTTACAGCATCTAGGCAGGAAGTAGTCATCAGGACACTCCCCCGGAACAACCTGTCAGTCAATGGCTGCAGGACCAATCAGGACGTCTTGGGGGCGTGGTTACTGCTCTGAACAGGGTATTTAACAGAGCTTCTTTCATTAGCTCATTGCCCTGTCGTGGTTCTAGCTTGTTCTAGTCACTCAGTGCTTGTGTATTCTATTATCCCTTTTGGTTTTGACCCGGCTTGTTTACCTTACTCTGCTTATCTCTGTTACCCTTGATTCGGCTTGTCTCTCGCTTACCTGTCTTCTGTTACCCTCGACCTCGGCTTGTCTTTGACCATTCTATACTGTACTACTTACGTTAGTCCGGCCATTCTAAGGTCCGGTATACGTATCTGGCTACTGTTTGTACTCTGCGTGTTGGATCCCTGTCCCGATCCTGACACAGGCACACTGAGCACATGTGACAGACGTGACAGAGTATGGAGACGCCGTGGAGAACGTTCTGCTGCCTGCAACATCCTCCAGCAACATCCTCCAGCATGACCGGTTTGGCAATGGGTCAGTAATGGTGTGGGGTGGCATTTCTTTGGGGGGCCGCACAGCCCTCCATGTGCTCGCTCGACTGCCATTAGGTACCGAGATGAAATCCTCAGACCCCTTGTGACACCATATGCTGGTGTGGTTGGCCCTGGGTTCCTCCTAATGCAAGACAATGCTAGACCTCATGTGGCTGGAGTGTGTCAGCAGTTCCTGCAAGATGAAGGCATTGATGCTATAGACTGGCCCGCCCGTTCCCCAGACCTGAATCCAATTGGGCACATCTGGGACATCATGTCTCGCTCCATCCACTCACGTCACGTTGCATCACAGACTGTCCAGGAGTTGGCAGATGATGTAGTCTAGGTCTGGGAGGAGATCCCTCAGGAGACCATCCTTCACCTCATCAGGAGCATGCACAGGCATTGTAGGGAGGCCACACACACTACTGAGCCTCATTTTGACTTTTAAGGACATTACATCAAAGTTGGATCAGCCTGTAGTGTGTTTTTCCACTTTAATTTTGAGTGTGACTCCAAATCCAGACCTCCATGGGTTGAAAAATTTGATTTCCATTTTTAAATTTTTGTGTGATTTTGTTGTCAGCACATTCAACTATGTAAAGAACAAAGTATTTCAGAAGAATATGTAATTCATTCAGATCTAGGATGTGTTATTTTTGTGTTCCCTTTATTTTTTTGAGCAGTGTATATATATATATATATGGAAAGAAAGAAATAATCCAGGATGCACTCACAGGTCTTAAACTTGAAAGATGTGATTTATTATATAGAAATTACACTCAGTAAATTGATCGACATTTCAACCCTGTCGGGTCTTTCTCAAGATCACTGAGTGTATATACAAATGTGTTTAAATAACAATTATGAAAAATACACTTACCAATCAATAATGTGAAGTCCCACCGTCCGTTACCACCCGGAAGTGCAGAGAAGCCACATGTGATGTCACGCCGTTGGACGCACAGCAGGGTAGAGCGTGGTTACCCTGGTTACCATCAACAAAAAGGTGAATGTGAAAAATTGCGATCGAGTGGGGAAGATATAACAGTAGGAGGAAAGAACTATTAAGGAGACAGTTTCTACATTTATAAGAAAAGGATTCTATCCTCAATATTGAATAGAATTAAAGAATTATAATAAAGAATAGTAATAAAGAAGCAGCTTGTAGAGCCCAATCTGTGGGTGAATCTGTGATAAACTGTGAAGAAACAGTGATAAAATTGACAGTGAATAAAATGAATTCCAGTGAATAGTGATGTACCGAACTGTCCGCCGGCGAACAGTTCCCGGTGAAATTAGCGTGTTCGCGTTCGCCACGGCGGGCGGACACATGCGCAGTTCGATCCGCCCCCTATTCGTCATCATTGGGCAAACTTTGACCCTGTGCCTCTCGGTCAGCAGACACATTCCAGCCAATCAGCAGCACTCCCTCCCTTCCACACCCTCCAACCTCCCTCCCAGCATCCATTTTCGATTCATTCGGAAGATGCATGCTTGGTGAGAGGAGGGAAAGTTTAGCTGCTGCTGATTAGATAGGGAAATTGATAGCTAGGCTAGGGTATTCAGTGTCCACTACAATCCTGAAGGACTCATCTGATCTCTGCTGTAATGACAGCACCCCAAAAAGCCCTTTTTAGGGCTATAACATCAGGCTGCTTTTTTTTTTTTTTTCCTGTGTAATGTAATTGCAGGTGCCTGCCTGCCAGCTTCTGTGTGAGGTTCACATTGGATACTGTGCCTACTTGCCCAGTGCCACCACTCATATCTGTTTTAACAATAGGTTAAGCTTTACATTTAAAATAAATATTTTTTTTCACTGTAATAGAAGAGCAGTTGCCTGCCTGCCAGCTTCTGTGTGAGGTTCACATTGGATACTGTGCCTATTTGCCCAGTGCCACCACTCATATCTGTTTTAACAATAGGTTAAGCTTTACATTTAAAATAATTTTATTTTTTTCACTGTAATAGAAGAGCAGTTGCCTGCCTGCCAGCTTCTGTGTGAGGTTCACATTGGATACTGTGCCCACTTGCCCAGTGCCACAACTCATATCTGTTTTAACAATTGGTTAAGCTTTAGATTTAAAATAAATATTTTTTTTTCACTGTAATAGAAGAGCAGTTGCCTGCCTGCCAGCTTCTGTGTGAGGTTCACATTGGATACTGTGCCTATTTGCCCAGTGCCACCACTCATATCTGTTTTAACAATAGGTTAAGCTTTACATTTAAAATAATTTTATTTTTTTCACTGTAATAGAAGAGCAGTTGCCTGCCTGCCAGCTTCTGTGTGAGGTTCACATTGGATACTGTGCCCACTTGCCCAGTGCCACAACTCATATCTGTTTTAACAATTGGTTAAGCTTTAGATTTAAAATAAATAAAAAAAAATCACTGTAATAGAAGAGCAGTTGCCTGCCTGCCAGCTTCTGTGTCAGGTTGGATGCCTTGCCCATTTGCACAGTCAGTGCCACCACTCATATCTGTTTTTACAATAGGTTAAGCTTTAGATTTAAAAGAAATATTTTTTTTTCACTGTAATAGAAGAGCAGTTGCCTGCCTGCCAGCTTCTGTGTGAGGTTCACATTGGATACTGTGCCTATTTGCCCAGTGCCACCACTCATATCTGTTTTAACAATAGGTTAAGCTTTACATTTAAAATAAATATTTTTTTTTCACTGTAATAGAGGAGCAGTTGCCTGCCGGCCAGCTTCTGTGTGAGGTTCACATTGGATACTGTGCCTATTTGCCCAGTGCCACCACTCATATCTGTTTTAACAATAGGTTAAGCTTTACATTTAAAATAAAAAAATTTTTTTCACTGTAATAGAAGAGCAGTTGCCTGCCTGCCAGCTTCTGTGTGAGGTTCACATTGGATACTGTGCCTATTTGCCCAGTGCCACCACTCATATCTGTTTTAACAATTGGTTAAGCTTTAGATTTAAAATAAATATTTTTTTTTCACTGTAATAGAAGAGCAGTTGCCTGCCTGCCAGCTTCTGTGTGAGGTTCACATTGGATACTGTGCCTATTTGCCCAGTGCCACCACTCATATCTGTTTTAACAATTGGTTAAGCTTTAGATTTAAAATAAATATTTTTTTTCACTGTAATAGAAGAGCAGTTGCCTGCCTGCCAGCTTCTGTGTGAGGTTCACATTGGATACTGTGCCTATTTGCCCAGTGCCACCACTCATATCTGTTTTAACAATTGGTTAAGCTTTACATTTAAAATAAATATTTTTTTTTCACTGTAATAGAAGATCAGTTAGTTGTCTGCAAGCGTCTGGGTGTCAGGCCTACTTCAGCGTGTGCTCTGTAGACCTGTGCCAGCGTGTTTTGACAGTTGCCAATCATATTTGGTGTCTCTATAGCGTGCTTTTAAAACCAAAATTTGTTTTTCACTGTTATAGATTGAATAGCAGTTACTTGTCTTCAAGCGGGTTTCTCAGGCCTACAGTGTGTGCTCTGCAGAACTGTTCCAGTGCACATTGCCAATCATATCTGGTGTCTCTATAGCGTGCTTTTAAAACCAAAATTTGTTTTTCACTGTTATAGATTGAATAGCAGTTACTTGTCTTGAAGCGGCTCTGTCAGTCCTTCCTTCAGCGTGTGCTCTGCAGAACTGTTCCAGTGCACATTGCCAATCATATCTGGTCTCACAGTAGCTTGCACGCATAGTACCACTAATCCCCCAAAAAATGACAGGCAGAGGCAGGCCACCCCGCAGGGGCCGTCGTGGTCGTGGTGCTGTGATTCCCTTTTGCCCTAGAATAATGCCCAGTTTTCAGAAGCCACGTACCCTGAACTTGAAAAGTTCTGAGGACTTAGTTGACTGGCTAACACAGGACACCCAATCTTGTACAGTCTCCGCTCGGAACCTTGACGCACCATCCTCCTCCAGCTTAGCTTCAGGCACCTCTCAAGATAGCACTCACCCGCCTGCCGCCACCACCAAAACTAGCACCACAGCGCTTTACATGGTATGTCAGAGGAGTTATTCACACACCCGTTTGAAGAAATGAGTGATGCGCAACCATTATTGCTAGAGGATGTAGATAACAGGGATATGTCTCAGGCAGGCAGCATTAAACACATGGAGGTACGGTGTGATGATGATGATGTTGTACCCGCTGCTGCTTCCTTTTCTGAGTTGTCAGATACAAGCGAAGCGGTTGATGATGACGATGCGTGCATGGATGTCACGTGGGTGCCCGCTAGAAGAGAAGAAGAACAGGGCGAAAGTTCAGATGGGGAGACAGAGAGGAGGAGGAGGAGACCAGTTGGAAGCAGGGGGGGGTCGTCGCAAGGAGCTAGTGGCACAGTCAGACAGCATGCATCGGCACCCGGGGTCAGCCCGACAGCACGCCAATCAACGCATGCTGTGTCCACCACCAGAATGCCGTCATTGCAGAGCTCAGCAGTGTGGCATTTTTTTTGTGTGTCTGCCTCTGACAACAGCGATGCCATTTGCAACCTGTGCCAAAGGAAACTGAGTCGTGGGAGGTCCAACACCCACCTAGGTACAACTGCTTTGCGTAGGCACATGATCTCACATCACAAACGCCTATGGGATCAACACATGAGTAGAAGCAGCACGCCTACTCTAAGCCGCCATCCTCCTCCTGGTCCAGCATCTTCAGCCACGTCAACCACTGCTGTCCTTCTTGCCCCCTCTCAACCATCCGCCACTCCGTCTCCCGCCTTGAGCAGTTCACGCTCATCTGCCCACAGTCATGTGTCTGTCAAGGACATGTTTGAGCGTAAGAAGCCAATGTCACCAAGTCACCCCCTTGCCCAGCGTCTGACAGCTGGCTTGTCCGAACTATTAGCCCGCCAGCTTTTACCATACAAGCTGGTTGAGTCTGAGGCGTTCAAAAAATTTGTAGCTATTGGGACACCGCAGTGGAAGGTACCCGGCCGGAATTTCTTTTCACAAAAGGCTATCCCCAACTTGTACTCGATTGTGCAAAAGGAAGTCATGGCATGTCTGGCACACAGTGTTGGGGCAAGGGTCCATCTGACCACTGATACCTGGTCTGCAAAGCATGGTCAGGGCAGGTATATCACCTACACTGCGCATTGGGTAAACCTGCTGACGGCTGACAAGCAAGGAATGCGTGGCATTGCAGAGGAGTTGGTGACACCGCCACGAATTGCAGGCAGTCCTGCTGCCACCTCCTCTACTCCTCCTACTCCATCCTCTTCCATAACCTCCTCGGCTGAGTCCTCTTGTGCCGCTGGTTCTTGCTCCACATCAACGGCACCCCCCCAGCTCCCCAGGTACTATTACACATCCCGGATACGGCAGTGTCACGCTGTCAGGATCGGGACAGGGATCCAACACGCAGAGTACGAACAGGAGAGGAGTACGTATACCGGACCTTAGAATGGCCGGACTAACGTAAGGAGAAAGCAAAGAATGGTCAGAGACAAGCCGAGGTCGAGGGAACGAGAGAACAGGTAAGCGAGAGACAAGCCGAGGTCAAAGGACACGAGAGGTAAACAGGAACGATAGTACAAGCCGAGTCAAAACCAAATATAACAATAGACATCCCGCTTTTATACCCTGGTTCTCTAATTGATGACTCTGCCCTTGCCGAGCCCTGATTCGTTGTTCCGAACTAGATTGACAGGTCGGGATGTGATTGCCGTCATGACGTCGGCTCCTGAGCGTCGTGTCATAAAAGGAAGCGGGGCTATCGCGGCCGGCGTGTGAATGACTATGAGAGCTGTGAGGATTGGATGAATCAGCCCCCCTGAGAGAACGGCCGTCGGGAAGTCTAACCTCCTCCGAGGTAGAGACTTCAGGTACCCTGACACACGCCGTCTTGGGTTTGACTTGCTTGAAAGCAGAGAGTCACACCGGACAAGCACTCCTGTCCGCCCTGAACACACAGGTGGAAAAGTGGCTGACTCCGCAGCAACTGGATATCGGCAAAGTGGTGTGTGACAACGGAAAAAATTTGATAGCGGCATTGAAGTTGGGCAAGTTGACACATGTGCCGTGCATGGCACATGTGTGTAATCTGATCGTACAATGCTTTGTGCATAAGTACACAGGCTTACAGGACGTCCTGAAGCAGGCCAGGAAGGTGTGTGGCCATTTCAGGCGTTCCTACACGGCCATGGCTCACTTTGCCGATATACAGCGGCGAAACAACATGCCAGTGAGGCGCTTGATTTGCAACAGCCCTACACGTTGGAATTCAACACTCCTAATGTTCGACCGCCTGCTCCAACAAGAAAAAGCTGTTAATGAATATTTGTATGACCGGGGTGCTAGGACAGCCTCTGGGGAGCTGGGAATTTTTTTGCCACGTTACTGGACGCTCATGCGCAATGCCTGTAGGCTCATGCGTCCTTTTGAGGAGGTGACAAACCTAGTCAGTCGCAGTTGTGTGTGTGCGTGTGTATGGCTGTCTTCCTGTGTGTGTGTGTGTGTGTGTGACAGGGTGAAGATTTCTTGCACATGGGTGTGACAGGGTGAAGATTTCTTGCACAGGGCGCCCAAAGGCCTAAGGCTGGCCCTGCGCATGGGTCAGTGGCTCTGCACCAGATTTCCCTCCAATTGATCAAAGTTAAAGGATTTCAAGTGGACTGATTACAATTACAGGGCCTCTAAAGAGTCCTGTATTGTTATTTGTCGTCACTACCTTCCCGCGTCGGGAGTGGGTCATTTGCGCCCCTGCTGCCTTCCTTGCATGTGGTAGCTGTTTGTCAGGGATTTGTCAATCCATATCTGCCAAGTGACCCTATGACAGGGTGAAGATTTCTTGCACATGGCTGTGACAGGGTGAAGATTTCTTGCACAGGGCGCCCAAAGGCCTAAGGCTGGCCCTGCGCATGGGTCAGTGGCTCTGCACCAGACTTCCCTCCAATTGATCAAAGTTAAAGGATTTCAAGTGGACTGATTACAATTACAGGGCCTCTAAAGAGTCCTGTATTGTTATTTGTCGTCACTACCTTCCCGCGTCAGAAGTGGGTCATTTGCGCCCCTGCTGCCTTCCTTGCATGTGGTAGCTGTTTGTCAGGGATTTGTCAATCCATATCTGCCAAGTGACCCTATGTAGGGGTAACAGTCCCTATTCTGCTCTGTGTCAGTGTGTATCATGGTCTCTGTGGACAGGGAACAGTCTCTATTCTGCTCTGTGTCAGTGTGTATCAGGGGTTTTGAGGACAGGTGTCAATCCATATCTGCCAAGTGACCCTATGTATATCTGCTGTCAGTACACAGGAAAAGTTTAAATATTTCTTGTTCTACGTTCTCTGCAACTCCACGCACCGACTCATCCAATACGTGAAGATCTGGGGTTTCTCTGACTCTCCTCAGTAGTGTATCAAACAGAGTCTGCACTGTGGTAACACGGACATCTTCAGGACATAACTCAACTATTTGCAGATAGGCAGTCTGCAGCTTCTCTTTTTCACCTGTTCTCTTCTTTCTCTTATGCGTATTCTTGTCTATATGCAGGTGGTCTCTTGCCTTTCTTTTAACCAATTCGTTCCTTCCATATGGTTTCAAAAGATCTCTGGCATCATTACTTTCAACGCAAATAACGTCATCATAGTTAGTCTCCTCATTATTCACCGGGAAGAGAGTGTTTGCACTGACTACCCACAGCATGCTCTTGCCATTGCCTACTCCACCTTCAACGACAGGGTGCAAGTCCCAAGGAGAAGGATCATTCACTTTATTATCTGTCTTTATTTCACAAGTAGTGCCTGGAACATCCTCATGGGTCACAAGATGTAAATCTGGACTAATGTCAACCCCAGGGTCTGGAATATCATCAATTTGAAATTTTTCGAATAATCCCAGTGGGCTGCCACATTCTTCCTCCTCTGATGGTATTAAAGTTTGCAGAGATTCACTATGGGGTGGTGTCAAGCATTTTGGAGAACAATTAAGCATCTCCATCCCAATACGTTTCAGATGTCCTATCAGCTCTTCCACCCTATGCGATACTATGGGCAGGCTACCCGTGACGTCATTACTCACGGCCCTATTTCACGCGGACACTCTGTGTCAGTGTGTATCATGGTGTCTGTGGACAGGGAACAGTCTCTATTCTGCTCTGTGTCAGTGTGTATCAGGGGTTTTGAGGACAGGTGTCAATCCATATCTGCCAAGTGACTCTATGTAGGGGGAACAGTCCCTATTCTGCTCTGTGTCAGTGTGTATCATGGTCTCTGTGGACGGTGAACAGTCTCTATTCTGCTCTGTGTCAGTGTGTATCATGGTCTCTGTGGACAGGGAACAGTTTCTATTCTGCTTTGTGTCAGTGTGTATCAGGGGTTTTGAGAACAGGTGTCAATCCATATCTGCCAAGTGACCCTATGTAGGGGTAACAGTCCCTATTCTGCTCTGTGTCAGTGTGTATCATGGTCTCTGTGGACGGTGAACAGTCTCTATTCTGCTCTGTGTCAGTGTGTATCATGGTCTCTGTGGACAGGGAACAGTCTCTATTCTGCTCTGTGTCAGTGTGTATCAGGGGTTTTGAGGACAGGTGTCAATCCATATCTGCCAAGTGACCCTATGTAGGGGGAACAGTCCCTATTCTGCTCTGTGTCAGTGTGTATCAGGGGTTTTGAGGACAGGTGTCAATCCATATCTGCCAAGTGACCCTATGTAGGAGGAACAGTCCCTATTTTGCTCTGTGTCAGTGTGTATCAGGGATCATTAGGATAGGTGTCAATCCATATCTGCCAAGTGACCCTATGTAGGGGGAACAGTCTCTATTCTGCTCTGTGTCAGTGTGTATCAGGGGTTTTGAGGACAGGTGTCAATCAATATCTGCCAAGTGACCCTATGTAGGAGGAACAGTCCCTATTTTGCTCTGTGTCAGTGTGTATCAGGGATCATTAGGATAGGTGTCAATCCATATCTGCCAAGTGACCCTATGTAGGGGTAACAGTCCCTATTCTGCTCTGTGTCAGTGTGTATCATGGTCTCTGTGGACAGGGAACAGTCCCTATTCTGCTCTGTGTCAGTGTGTATCAGGGGTTTTGAGGACAGGTGTCAATCCATATCTGCCAAGTGACCCGATGTAGGGGGAACAGTCTCTATTCTGCTCTGTGTCAGTGTGTATCAGGGGTTTTGAGGACAGGTGTCAATCAATATCTGCCAAGTGACCCTATGTAGGAGGAACAGTCCCTATTTTGCTCTGTGTCAGTGTGTATCAGGGATCATTAGGATAGGTGTCAATCCATATCTGCCAAGTGACCCTATGTAGGGGTAACAGTCCCTATTCTGCTCTGTGTCAGTGTGTATCATGGTCTCTGTGGACAGGGAACAGTCCCTATTCTGCTCTGTGTCAGTGTGTATCAGGGGTTTTGAGGACAGGTGTCAATCCATATCTGCCAAGTGACCCGATGTAGGGGGAACAGTCTCTATTCTGCTCTGTGTCAGTGTGTATCAGGGCTGGGCTTTGAGGACAGGTGTCAATGCTAGGTGATTTCTGCCCTTTATGGATTAAAAGCAGACTCTGCATCAACTGTGCAATTTTCCATGGGAGTTTTGCCATGGATCCCCCTCTGGCATGCCACAGTCCAGGTGTAAGTCCCCTTGAAACAACTTTTCCATCACTATTGTGGCCAGAAAGAGTCCCTGTTGTTTTTAAAATTCGCCTGCCCATTGAAGTCAATGGCGGTTCGCGAACATTTGCGGAAGTTCGCGTTCGCCGTTCGCGAACCGAAAATTTCGGGTTCGCGACAACACTACCAGTGAAACATTAAAGCAGTGACAGACTTGTACACCCACCATGCTGCTATATTGATGAAACATATAATACATTGTGATCAGAGCTCAAATATAATAATATACATGTGTAATACACAAATAGGCACTTTTATGCTTACAATGCTTACAAAAAAATATTATTCTCAACTAAAAAAAAAAAAAGGTGTCTATCTGCAGGAAACATATGTAACTAGGTTACTGCTATTGAGTCCTGAAGATTGCGCTTTCAAAAAGAATAAACAAAATACAGGTAACATACATGCTAAAGTTACCTAGGGCTGCAAATTGTGCTAATAAATCAGATAACCTTAAATGGCAAAGAGCAATGCAGTGTGTGTAAAAAAATCTATAATAACGGGGAAAAAATAATAATGTTTCCAAACATGGAAATAAAGTTACTACTCTACAACAAGTTCAAAGAGCAAAACATGGGGTAACTACCCTGCTAAAATACATTATGTATACACTTATGCAGTGCTTGAATCTTCTATACCTTGCTGCTGAGAAAGCCCTACATTATACCCCTGTACGTTTGCAAAAAAACATAAAATCTGTACATTGGGGACACTGTTGTAATTTTGAAATAAAAAATGGTTTGGAAATAGCAAAGTGCTACTTGTACTTATTGCCCTATAAGTTTCCAAAAAAAAAAGCTAAAAACATGTTAACATTGGGTATTTCTAAACTCAGGACAAAATTTAGAAACTATTTAGCACAGGTGATTTTTGGCGGTTATAGATGCGTAACAGATTTTGGGGGTCAAAAATATTTTTTTTACCATCATATTTTATCATTTTTTTATAGTAAATTATTTGATATGATGAAAATAATGGTATCTTTAGAAAGACAAATTAATGGCGAGAAAAACGGTGTATAATATGTGCGGGTACAGTAAATGAGAAAGAGGAAAATTACAACTAAACACAAACACTGCAGAAATGTAAAAATAGCCCTGTGTCAGGATCGGGACAGGGATCCAACACGCAGAGTACAAACAGGTACAGGATACGTATACCGGACCTTAGAATGGCCGGACTAACGTACGGAGAGTATAGAGAATGGTCAGAGACAAGCCGAGGTCGAGGAAACGAGAGGACAGGTAAGCGAGGAACAAGCCGGGTCAAGGATAACAGAGGTAAACAGAGTAAGTCAAACAAGCCGGGTCGGAACCAAAGGGATAACAGAAAATACCAGAGCACTGTGTGACTAGACAGGCTAGAACCACGACAGGGCAATGAACAAATGGGAGAAGCAAGTTTAAATACCCTGGCTCGGAGGGAGAGACACGCCTCCGACGAGATCTGATTAGTCTCTAAAGGATTGAGTGACAGGTCGTTCCGGGCTGGCGTCATGACGTCGGTTTCCGGACGTCCTGCTACAAAAGGTAGTGACTCCCTTGCGGCCGGCGTTTATGTGGCCGGGAGGAACAGAGGAAACAGACCGTCCGGACGGATAGAAGTCTAAGTCTCTGCCTCTCTCGGAGGTAGAGACCTCAGGTACCCTGACAGTACCCCCCCTCTCAGATACGCCCACCGGGCGGAAGGAACCGGCACGAGATGGGAAGCGGGAGTGAAACGCCCTGCGGAGACGGGGAGCATGAACATCCTCTTGAGGTACCCAACTCCTCTCCTCAGGACCATATCCCTTCCAATCGACCAGATATTGTACTCTCCCCCGGGAGATTCGAGAATCGATAATAGAGTTAACCTCATACTCATCTGTTGCAGACTAGTGGTTTCAGCAACGAAACATGAAATGAGTTAGGGATGCGTAAGGCAGTTGGAAGAGCTAGACGATACGCAACAGGGTTAATCCGAGTCAGCACCCTGTAAGGTCCAATATAACGAGGAGCGAATTTCATGGAAGTTACTTTTAAACGGATGTTTCTAGTACTCAACCATACTCTATCACCTGGAACAAACACCGGAGCCGCCCTTCTACGTTTATCGGCGTGTTTCTTAACCAGCATAGAATTGTGCAGAAGAATTTGTCGAGTCTGATCCCACAACTTCCTCAAATTGGCAACATGAACATCAACCGACGGTATCCCTTGGGAAGGGGAGGCCGAGGGAAGAATAGATGGATGAAAGCCATAATTCATGAAGAAGGGGCTTGAATGAGTAGAATCACAAACGAGATTGTTGTGTGCAAACTCCGCCCAAGGAATCAAACCAACCCAATCGTCCTGGTGTTCAGAAACAAAACAACGTAAATATTGTTCAATTTTTTGGTTGGTGCGTTCAGCAGCTCCATTAGACTGAGGATGATAGGCAGAAGAGAAATTCAATTTGATACCCAGTTGAGAGCAGAAGGACCTCCAAAAACGGGAAACAAATTGGGAACCTCTGTCAGATACAATTTGGGAGGGTATCCCATGTAAACGAAAAATCTCCCTAGCGAATATCTCTGCCAATTCGGGTGAAGACGGGAGTTTAGGCAGAGGAACGAAGTGAGCCATCTTGGTGAATCTGTCAACCACGGTGAGGATGACAGTCTGTCTTTTAGAGATAGGCAAATCGACAATGAAGTCCATAGCTAAACAGGACCATGGTTTCTCTGGAACCTCTAAGGGATGCAGAAATCCACATGGAAGCGTATGAGGTTGCTTAGTCTTAGTACAGACCTCACAAGTATCGATTAAATCTTTAATATCCTTACACAAAGCAGGCCACCAGAAATCTTTGGAGATTAAAGCATACGTCTTGCGAATGCCAGGATGCCCAGCTACCTTGCTGTCGTGGAAACACCGCAACACTTCCAGTTGGAGAGCAGGAGGAACGAAGTGTCTATCCCCAGGAGTCTGTTTAGGAGCTAGATGTTGTAACTTTATGATCTCGGTAAGCAACGGAGAATGAATCCTGAGATTCGTGTTAGCGATGATATTACATTTAGGAACTATCGAGGAAAGAACTGGCTCAACTATAGTGGACGGTTCATATTGGCGAGATAAAGCATCGGCTTTGGAGTTCTTAGAACCAGGTCTATAAGTAAGCACATAATTGAAGTGAGTCAGGAATAGGGACCAACGAGCCTGCCTGGCGGATAGGCGTTTAGCCTCCCCAATATAGGACAAGTTCTTGTGATCCGTTAAAATAGTAACAGGATGTAAGGTCCCTTCTAATAAATGCCTCCACTCCTTAAGAGCCATAATGACCGCTAACAGTTCCCTGTCACCGATGTCATATCTGCTTTCAGGACCAGATAGTTTCTTAGAGAAAAACCCACAAGGGTGTAACGGTTTGTCCACCCCTAACCTTTGTGACAGAACAGCCCCTACTCCCGTCTCAGAGGCATCAACCTCGAGTAGGAACGGCAGAGTCGTATCAGGGTGAACCAAAATTGGGGCAGAGGCAAAAAGTTCCTTGAGCGTCTTGAAAGCAACAAGAGCCTCAGTAGACCAGGTCTTAGTATTAGCCCCTTGTTTGGTCATATTGGTAATAGGCGCAATAATAGAAGAGTATCCCTTAATAAAGCGCCTATAATAATTAGAGAAACCAATAAACCTCTGAATAGCCTTGAGTCCCTTAGGCAATGGCCAATCTAAAATAGATTGGAGTTTGTCAGGATCCATCTTAAAGCCTTCCCCAGAAATCACGTACCCAAGAAAGTCTATCTGAGACTGGTCAAAACTGCATTTCTCCAATTGACAGTATAGGCCATGTTGCAGAAGTTTGAGCAATACCTTTCTGACTTGTCTGTGGTGGGTCTCAATCTCCCTAGAGTGTATAAGTATGTCATCCAGGTATACAATGACACAATCATGTTGAAACTCCCTAAGAACTTCATGAATCAAATCCTGAAAGACTGCCGGAGCATTACAAAGACCAAATGGCATAACCGTGTATTCATAGTGACCATAACGGGTATTGAACGCTGTCATCCACTCGTGTCCATCCTGGATTCTCACCAAGTTAGACGCCCCTCTGAGATCTAACTTGGTGAAAATTTTAGAGCCCTTTAAACGATCAAACAGCTCGGTAATCAAAGGAATGGGATAGGCATTTCTGATGGTTATCTTATTCAACCCTCGGTAATCAATACAAGGTCTCAAAGTGCCATCCTTCTTTTTAACGAAAAAAAAACCAGCCCCGGCGGGGGAAGAGGATCTCCTAATGAATCCTTTTTCTAGATTCTCACGAATATATTCCTCTAGAACTGAGTTCTCTTGAGTGGATAGAGGATATACATTGCCCCTCGGAGGCATAGTACCAGGTAAAAGCTTAATTTTACAATCAAATGACCTGTGTGGAGGTAAGGTATCGGCATTCTTCTTGTCGAATACTGCTTTTAAGTCCTGGTAGATGAACGGTATCTGTCCCTCTGTAGACTGAGTGGAACTACCCGGTGTGTTTATTACAGCCAATGGGGAAACCCTGCGTAAACACTTCTCCTGGCAGCCCTGACCCCATGAGAGTATCTCCCCTAACTCCCAATCGATAATAGGGTTATGTCTTTTTAACCATGGGTACCCCAGGACTATGGGGACCGAAGGGGACGAAATGAGCATAAGTGATAAGTTCTCCTCGTGTAAGATACCAACAGTTAAGATAACGGGTATAGTCTCACGGGAGATAACAGGCTCAAGTAAAGGTCTACCATCTATGGCTTCAACGGCCAAGGGTGTATCCCTTAACTGGGATGGGACAGTGTGTTTAGTAGCAAAGGCTTGGTCGAAAAAATTCTCAGCAGCTCCGGAATCTATCAAAGCCATAGTCTGTAGTACTCCCTTCTCCCAAGTTAAAGAAACTGGTAGCAGAAGCCTGTGATCTTTATAATTATGAGTAGAGGACAAAATAGAAACACCCAAGGCCTGTCCTCTAGAGAAACTTAGGTGCGAGCGTTTCCCGAACGATTAGGACAATTCAGGCGTAAGTGACCTCTGACTCCACAATACATGCATAATCCCTCTCTTCTCCTGTACTGTCTCTCTTCTTCTGAGAGGCGAGTATTGCCTATCTGCATAGGTTCAGGAAACAGTGAGGTAGTGGAATCAGGACTTTGAAATGCGGGAGCTGATTTAAAGGAAGGTCTAAGGTTCCTCTCTCGAGTGTTTTGTCTCTCTCTTAAACGCTCATCAACACGAGAAATGAACGAAATTAAATCCTCCAAATTTTCAGGGAGTTCTCTAGTGGCAACCTCATCAAGGATTACGTCTGATAACCCGTTCAAAAATACATCTATATAAGCCTGCTCATTCCACTTAACTTCTGACGCCAGAGACCTGAACTCTAGTGCATAATCCACGAGAGTTCGGTTCTCCTGTCTCAGGCGCAACAGTAATCTGGCTGCATTGACCTTTCTACCAGGGGGGTCAAAAGTTCTTCTAAAGGCAGCTACAAAGGCAGTATAGTTATATACTAACGGGTTATCGTTCTCCCATAGTGGGTTGGCCCCTCTCAGAGCTTTCTCAATGAGTAAGGTGATAATAAATCCAACCTTTGCCCTATCTGTAGGATAGGAGCGAGGTTGTAATTCAAAGTGGATACTGATCTGGTTAAGAAAACCACGACACTTCTCAGGTGAACCACCATAACGTACTGGTGGTGTAATACGGGAAGAGGCACCTACAGTGGCTACCTCTAAGCCTGAGCTCACAGGAGAGATAGAAGTAGTACGCGTCTCCTCTGGCGGGTTATTAGCACGAGACAATAATGCCTGTAGTGCTAGCGCCATCTGATCCATTCTGTGCTCCATGGCTTCGAACCTAGGATCAGAAGGACCAAGCTGACTGTTTGTACTTGCAGGATCCATTGGCCCTGTCGTAATGTCAGGATCGGGACAGGGATCCAACACGCAGAGTACAAACAGGTACAGGATACGTATACCGGACCTTAGAATGGCCGGACTAACGTACGGAGAGCATAGAGAATGGTCAGAGACAAGCCGAGGTCGAGGAAACGAGAGGACAGGTAAGCGAGGAACAAGCCGGGTCAAGGATAACAGAGGTAAACAGAGTAAGTCAAACAAGCCGGGTCGGAACCAAAGGGATAACAGAAAATACCAGAGCACTGTGTGACTAGACAGGCTAGAACCACGACAGGGCAATGAACAAATGGGAGAAGCAAGTTTAAATACCCTGGCTCGGAGGGAGAGACACGCCTCCGACGAGATCTGATTAGTCTCTAAAGGATTGAGTGACAGGTCGTTCCGGGCTGGCGTCATGACGTCGGTTTCCGGACGTCCTGCTACAAAAGGAAGTGACTCCCTCGCGGCCGGCGTTTATGTGGCCGGGAGGACCGCGAGGAACAGAGGAAACAGACCGTCCGGACGGATAGATGTCTAAGTCTCTGCCTCTCTCGGAGGTAGAGACCTCAGGTACCCTGACACCCTGGTCCTTTACGGTAAGAAAATTGAAAAACAATCTGGTCACTAAGGGGTTGCCCCCTAAAACGCAATACCCACTCACAGACAGCACTCCTCACTGCACCACACATACACACACTCACTGACCCCTCAAACACACACACACACTGCCCCCTATACACTCACTGCACCCCATACACTCACTGCACCACACCCACACACGCTGCAACCTGTCAGGATCGGGACAGGGATCCAACACGCAGAGTACAAACAGTAGCCAGATACGTATACCGGACCTTAGAATGGCCGGACTAACGTAAGTAGTACAGTATAGAATGGTCAAAGACAAGCCGAGGTCGAGGGTAACAGAAGACAGGTAAGCGAGAGACAAGCCGAATCAAGGGTAACAGAGATAAGCAGAGTAAGGTAAACAAGCCGGGTCAAAACCAAAAGAGATAATAGAATACACAAGCACTGAGTGACTAGAACAAGCTAGAACCACGACAGGGCAATGAGCTAATGAACGAAGCTCTGTTAAATACCCTGTTCAGAGCAGTAACCCCGCCTCCGAGGCGTCCTGATTGGTCCTGCAGCAATTGAGTGACAGGTCGTTCCGGAGGAGTGTCCTGATGACAACTTCCTGCCTAGATGCTGTAAAAGGCAGTCACTCCCTCGCGGCCGGCCTTGCATGACCGGATAGACCTTGGGGAAGGGAGCCATCAGGCCATCTGGATGGAGGAACAGCTAAGTCTCTACCTCTTTCGGAGGTAGAGACCGCAGGTACCCTGACAGTACCCCCCCTCTCAGATATGCCCACCGGGCGGAATACACCAGGGCGAGAAGGGAATCGAGAGTGAAACGCCCTGCGGAGACGGGGAGCATGCACCTCCTCTTGAGGTACCCAACTTCTCTCCTCAGGACC
The DNA here is from genome assembly GCF_036172605.1 of Pelobates fuscus. Lineage (NCBI taxonomy): Eukaryota > Metazoa > Chordata > Amphibia > Anura > Pelobatidae > Pelobates > Pelobates fuscus. Next base: position 244,480,545 of record NC_086318.1, read on the forward strand.
ATAACCCTTCCAATCGACCAGATATTGCAGTTTCCCCCGGGAGATTCGAGAATCAACGATGGAATTGACCTCATACTCCTCCTGACCCTCCACCTGAACTGAGCGGGGAGGGGCGATTGTGGAGGAGAACCTGTTACATATTAATGGTTTTAGCAAGGAAACAGGAAATGAATTAGGAATGCGTAAGGCATTAGGCAACGCTAAACGATACGCAACTGGGTTAATTTGAGACAGTACCCTGTAAGGTCCAATATATCGAGGAGCAAACTTCATGGACGGCACTTTTAACCGAATGTTTCTAGTACTTAACCATACTCTATCGCCTGGAACAAACACCGGTGCTGCCCTTCTACGTTTGTCAGCGTGTTTTTTAACCAGCGTAGAATTGTGCAGAAGGATTTGTCGAGTTTGATCCCACAACTCTCTTAAATTGGCAACATGAACATCCACCGACGGTATCCCTTGAGAAGAAGACTCCGAAGGAAGGATGGAAGGATGAAAGCCATAATTCAAGAAAAAAGGGCTAGAATGCGTAGAATCACAAATGAGATTGTTATGTGCAAACTCCGCCCAAGGAATCAAACCGACCCAATCGTCCTGGTGTTCTGAAACGAAACAACGTAAATATTGTTCAACTTTTTGGTTAGTGCGTTCAGCAGCTCCATTGGACTGAGGATGATAGGCAGAGGAGAAATTCAATTTGATGCCTAGTTGGGAGCAGAATGATCTCCAAAAACGGGAAACAAATTGGGAGCCTCTGTCAGAGACAATTTGGGAAGGTATCCCATACAACCGGAAAATCTCCCTGGCGAATATCTCCGCTAATTCGGGCGAAGATGGGAGTTTAGGTAAGGGAATGAAGTGAGCCATTTTAGTAAATCTGTCTACCACAGTGAGGATGACAGTCTGCTTTTTAGAGATAGGCAAATCAACAATGAAGTCCATTGCCAGACAGGACCAAGGCTTTTCAGGAACCTCTAAAGGGTGCAGAAATCCGCATGGAAGCGAATGGGGTAGCTTGGTCTTGGTACAAACTTCACATGCCCCGATGAATTCTTTACTATCCTTGCGTAAGTCAGGCCACCAAAACTCTTTAGAGACCAGCGCATAAGTCTTGCGGATACCAGGATGCCCAGCCACCTTGCTGTTATGGAGACAGCGTAGCACCTCCAGTTGGAGAGCGGCAGGAACGAAGTGTCGATCCCCAGGAGTCTGTTTGGGTGCCAAATGCTGAAACTTCATGATCTCAGAAAGCAATGGAGAGTGAATCTTGAGATTCGTGTTCGCGATGATATTCCCCTTAGGAACTATGGAGGACAGAAGTGGTTCAGTTATAGTGGATGGTTCATATTGACGAGACAAAGCATCGGCTTTAGAGTTCTTAGAACCAGGTCTATACGTAAGTACATAATTAAAGTGAGTGAGGAACAAAGCCCAGCGAGCCTGCCTGGCGGACAAGCGCTTAGCCTCCCAAATATAAGACAAGTTCTTATGATCCGTTAGGATAGTAACCGGGTGTAGTGTCCCTTCCAGTAAATGTCTCCACTCCTTTAAAGCCTTAATGACCGCTAACAGTTCCCTCTCCCCGATGTCATATCTGCTCTCAGGCCCAGAAATTTTTTTAGAGAAGAAACCACAAGGGTGTAACGGTTTATCCACCCCTAACCTTTGAGACAGAACAGCCCCAACTCCTGTCTCAGAAGCATCGACCTCGAGCAAGAAAGGCAGAGTCGTATCAGGATGAACTAGAATGGGAGCTGAGGCAAAAAGTTCCTTGAGAGTCTTAAAAGCACCAAGAGCTTCCTCAGACCAGAACTTAGTATCAGCCCCTTGTTTCGTCATATTGGTAATAGGCGCAATGATAGAGGAGTAAACCTTAATGAAGCGCCTATAGTAGTTGGAAAAACCAATAAACCTTTGGATAGCCTTGAGTCCTTTGGGCAAAGGCCAGTCTAAAATAGATTGGAGTTTACCAGGATCCATTTTAAAACCTTCCCCAGAAATCACGTACCCAAGAAAGTCTACCTGAGACTGATCAAAACTGCACTTCTCCAATTTGCAGAATAGACCAAGTTGCAGAAGTTTGTGTAACACCTTTCTGACCTGTCTATGGTGAGTCTCAATCTCCTTAGAGTGTATTAGTATGTCGTCCAGGTAAACAATAACACAATCATGCTGAAACTCCCTAAGTACCTCATTAATCAACTCTTGAAATACTGCAGGAGCATTGCATAGTCCAAATGGCATAACAGTGTACTCGTAATGGCCATACCGGGTATTGAATGCCGTCATCCACTCGTGACCTTGCTGGATTCTCACCAAATTGTAAGCCCCTCTGAGATCTAACTTGGTGAAGATTTTGGAGCCCTTAAGACGATCAAATAACTCGGTAATCAGTGGGATGGGATAGGCATTTCTGACAGTTATTTTATTCAAGCCTCGGTAATCGATACAAGGTCTCAGCGTGCCATCTTTCTTTTTAATGAAAAAGAACCCCGCCCCGGCCGGAGAAGAAGACCTCCTGATGAATCCCTTTTCTAAATTCTCCTGAATATACTCCTCTAGAACCGAGTTTTCCTGAACAGACAAAGGATATACATGGCCCCTCGGAGGCATAGTCCCGGGTAGAAGCTTAATTTTACAGTCAAATGACCTGTGTGGCGGCAAAGAATCGGCATTCTTCTTGTCAAACACTGCCCTTAAGTCTAGGTAAAGGTCTGGTATTTGTCTTTCTGTGGACTGAGTAGGATTCTCCTGTACGTTAATATTAGCTAATGGAGAAACCTTGCACAAACACCGATCCTGGCAGCCCTGGCCCCACGAGAGTATCTCCCCTAACTCCCAATCAATAATAGGGTTATGTTCTTTCAACCATGGGTACCCCAGAACTATGGGAACGGAAGGAGACGAAATGAGCAGAAGAGATAAATTCTCCACGTGTAGGATACCAACATTTAACTCAATGGGTATGGTCTCACGAAAGATAACAGGGTCTAGTAGTGGTCTACCATCTATGGCCTCAACGGCCAAGGGTGTCTCCCTTAGCTGGGATGGAAAATTGTTTTTACTAGCAAAGGCTTGGTCGATAAAATTCTCAGCAGCACCGGAATCTATCAAAGCCATAGCCCTTACTACTTCCCTCCCGCAAGTTAAGGAAACTGGTAGCAGAAGCCTGTGATCTTTATAATTAGGAGTAGAGGACAAAATAGAAACACCCAAGGCCTGTCCTCTAGAGAGACTTAGGTGCGAGCGTTTCCCGGGCGGTTAGAACAGTTTGAGAGTAAATGACCCTTAGCTCCACAATACATACACAAACCCTCTCTTCTCCTGTACTGTCTTTCCTCCTCAGAGAGGCGGGTATACCCTATCTGCATAGGTTCAGGAAGCAAAGATACCGTGGAGTCAGGACTTGGAAAAGCGGGGGCTAACCTAAAAGAAGGTCTCCGGTTCCTCTCTCGAGTGTTCTTTCTCTCTCTTAAACGTTCATCTATACGAGAGATGAACGAAATTAAATCCTCTAAATTCTCAGGGAGTTCTCTGGTAGCAACCTCATCTAGGATTACTTCAGATAAGCCATTCAAAAATACATCCATATACGCCTGCTCATTCCACTTGACCTCTGACGCCAGAGACCTGAACTCTAGTGCATAATCCACCAGTGTTCGGTTCTCCTGTTTCAGACGCAACAGTAATCTGGCTGCATTAACCTTTCTACCTGGTGGGTCAAATGTTCTTCTAAAAGCAGCTACAAAGGCGTTATAGTTATAAACTAATGGGTTATCGTTCTCCCATAATGGGTTGGCCCATCTCAGAGCTTTCTCAATAAGTAGGGTGATAATAAATCCTACCTTTGCCCTATCTGTAGGATAAGAGCGAGATTGCAATTCAAAATGGATACTAATTTGGTTTAAGAAACCACGACACTTCTCAGGAGCCCCACCATAGCGTACTGGGGGGGGGGGTAATGCGAGAAGAAGCACCCACTGTGGCTACCTCTAGACCTGAACCGACAGGAGAAACAGGGGTATTAAGTATCTCCTCTGGTGGGTTATTGGCACGAGATAATAGAGCCTGTAGCGCAAGCGCCATTCTGTGATCCATGGCTTCAAACCTAGGATCAGGAGAAGCAAGCTGACTGTTTGTACTTGCAGGATCCATTGGCCCTGTCGTAATGTCAGGATCGGGACAGGGATCCAACACGCAGAGTACAAACAGTAGCCAGATACGTATACCGGACCTTAGAATGGCCGGACTAACGTAAGTAGTACAGTATAGAATGGTCAAAGACAAGCCGAGGTCGAGGGTAACAGAAGACAGGTAAGCGAGAGACAAGCCGAATCAAGGGTAACAGAGATAAGCAGAGTAAGGTAAACAAGCCGGGTCAAAACCAAAAGAGATAATAGAATACACAAGCACTGAGTGACTAGAACAAGCTAGAACCACGACAGGGCAATGAGCTAATGGACGAAGCTCTGTTAAATACCCTGTTCAGAGCAGTAACCACGCCTCCGAGGCGTCCTGATTGGTCCTGCAGCAATTGAGTGACAGGTCGTTCCGGAGGAGTGTCCTGATGACAACTTCCTGCCTAGATGCTGTAAAAGGCAGTCACTCCCTCGCGGCCGGCCTTGCATGACCGGATAGACCTTGGGGAAGGGAGCCATCAGGCCGTCTGGATGGAGGAACAGCTAAGTCTCTACCTCTTTCGGAGGTAGAGACCGCAGGTACCCTGACACAACCCCACTCATACACACTGCCCTCCCAAACACTCACTGCACCCCTCATTCACATTCACTGCCCTCCCATACACTCACTGCATCCCCCACACACACTGTACCCCTCACACACACACTACACCCCTCACACATTGCACCACTATACCTACTACAGGTCCTAACACCTACCCCGACAGACCCCAGGTAAGTTGTCAAACTGTTCTTAAATGGTTTGACTACTTACTCTGGGATGGTGCCACAACACCCCTAGCTGTAGTGGTTATTGTGCCTGGATTGTTTCTATAAATATGCCCCTCCTGAGATTGGGGTCTGGATCCGCCCCTGGCTACATTCCCTCCTCTAGACTGCAAGCTCATTTGAGCAAGGTTCTCAACCTTTTGTTCCTATAACATTTTGTAATTGTTTCATTGTTAAATGTACCCCATATAATAATATTGTAAAGAGTTGTAGAGTAAGTTAGCACTATGTAAAAGCCAAATAATAATAATAATAATAATAATGTATGTATGAGGATTTGTTTGTGTTTGTATATTCAGGTGTATGAGAATGGGGGTGTAGATGTAGTTGTTTAATGTAATGTAACAGTTGTATGTACGCATGTATAATGGTGTGTGTATGCATCCATGTATTTGACTGTACTGTATTTGTGTGTTTGTGTGCTCATGCACAAATTCATCCATAATTTGTTTGAAGACCAAGTATCATATGTAGTTGGAAGAAATTATCTATCTAATTATCTAAAATGAAGCTCATTTTAAAGTCATACATTAGAATTGGACAAAATTTGGTAAATTTGATAGCAGGATAAGGATATCTCTTGTTTCACTTCATTTAGGTGTTTTCTGTTTCTTTTTCATATATTGAGCTAATGATTTGTGTTTATCTTTTTGTTATATCAGCTGCACCATATTAATATTTGCTTGTGTGGTGAGCTTCCCTCTCCATACATCTCCAAGAAAAGTAGACTGAGATTTCTTACATTTTCTAATGTGTCCTGAGTGCATGAATAAACAATACACTTCCTCTAACATTGGCCAAGGACAGATTTGTGCTTGCACAATTAATGTCATGATTTTGAACCCAATGTCCTATCCTATACAAAAAGAGACCATGAGTTAGAAACATAGAATGTGACGGCAGATAAGAACCCATTCGGCCCATTTTGTCTGCCCAATTATCTAAATACTTTAATTAGTCCCTGGTATTATCTTATAGTTAGGAAAGCCTTATGCATATCCCACGCATGCTTAAACTCCTTTACTGTGTTAACTAGTGATGTCCCAAACGGTTCGCTGGCGAATAGTTCCTGGCGAACATAGCTTGTTTGCGTTCGCCTCGGATGGCGAACATATGCGATGTTCGGTCCGCCCCCTATTCATCATCATTGAGTAAACTTTGACCCTGTACCTCACAGTCAGCAGACACATTCCAGCCAATCAGCAGCAGACCCTCCCTCCCAGACCCTGCCACCTCCTAGACACCATACAATTTAGATTAATTCTGAAGCTGCATTCTTTTTTTTTTTAGACATAAGTGTGTTATATTTGAGCATGCTAGGCTGAACGTGCGTTTATCATGGCTAGTTGAACTGAGGGTATGAGTATATAGCAGTACATTGTTGTGAAAGATGGCTGTCATGTTTAGGTTGTAGCTTGCACGTCAGAGGCGGCTCTCTAATTAGGCGGTTTAGGCGGCCGCCTAAGGCCTCGCACTGGCTGGGGCCTCGCGGCCGCCTAAACCACCTGTGGGCAGACTGTGTCAGGTCCTCGGTCACTGACCGAGGACCTCACACCAGGAGGGGGCCCGGCGGCTTGCCCAGTATGCCGCCGGGTGCGAGGCCCCTCCTGGCTGCCCGGCCAGCCACCGCAGACACTGGTCTGCAGCTCCGCAGTGAGCAGAGCTGCAGACCATGTGTCTCGCCAAAACCGGCCAATCAGAGCATTGCCGTGGGTTACCACGGCAACGCTCTGATGGTCTCGCGAGATTACATGGTCTGCAGCTCTGTGGAGCTGCAGACCGGGAGCAGTGGCCACCGGACCACCAGGGAGCCCACTGGACCACCAGGGACTAAAGATAGGCTCTCTCACCCACACGACACTCAGCCTCCCTACCACCCTCCCCACCACCCTCAGCCTCATCACCCTCCCTACCACCCTCAGCCAGCCTCACCACCCTCCCCACCACCCTCAGCCTCATCACGCTCCCTACCACCCTCAGCCTCCTCATCCTCCCTACCACCCTCAGCCTCACCACCCTCAGCCTCCCTAACACCCTCAGCCTCACCACCCTCCCCACCACCCTCAACCTCACCACCCTCAGCCTCCCTACCACCTTCAGCCTCACCACCCTCACCACCACCTTCAGCCTCCCCACCCTCCCCACCACCCTCAGCCTCCCCACCGTCCCCACCACCCCTACCACCCTCAGCACCCCACAACCCTCAGCCTCAGCACCCCCCACCACCCTCAGCCTCAGCACCCCCCACCACCCTCAGCCTCACCACCCCACCACCCTCAGCCTCCCCACCCTCCCCAATACCCTCAGCCTCACCACCCTCCCCACCACCCTCAGCCTCACCCCCTCACCACCCTCAGCCTCATCACTGCACCAGCCTCAGCACCCCCCACCACCCTCAGCCTCAGCACCCCCCACCACCCTAAGTCTCAGCACCCTCAGCCTCACCACCACCCTCAGCCTCACCACCCCACCACCCTCAGCATCACCCTCCCTCACCACCCTCAGCATCACCACCCTCACAACCCTCAGTATAACCCCCCTCACCATCCTCACCACCCTCAGCATCAACCCCCCCACCCCAACCACCCGCAGCATCACCCCCTCACCATCCTCAGCATCACCCCCCACCCCCCTCAGCCTCACCCCCCTCAGCCTCACCCCCTCACCACCCTTAGCCTCACCCCCTCACCACCCTTAGCCTCACCATCAACCCCCCTCCTTCTCACATCACCCCCTCCTTCTCACATCACACCACCCCCTCACTCTCACATCCCCCCTCACTCTCACATCACCCCCCCACTCTCACATCAACCCCCCCCTCACTCTCACATCAACCCCTCTCCTTCTCACATCACCCCCCCCTCCTTCTCACATCACCCCTGCTCACTCTCACCATCACCCCGCTCTCCCTTTCACCATCACCCCCCTTTCCCTCTCACCATCACCCCCCTCACACCATCACCCGCCATACACACAACACACTTCAGACAAAAACGCAAACATGTTCACAGAGACATACATTCTCACACACAAGGATACTCTCTGTCAGACACACTCTCAGGCACATACACAGGTAAACTGTGCATCAATGTGTATATGTGACACTTTTTGTTAGTGGGGCCTCATGTTTTAGTTTCGCCTAAGGCCTCATAAAGTCTAGAGCCGCCTCTTTTGCACGTTATCAACTGTGTATTTATATCAGCAGCTCCACCACTAGTTATAAATCAAGTGTGAGTCGCCCCATGAGATGAGACTAGTGAATTACATAATACATGAACGGTTAAGGTAAAGGCATGTAAGGAACTATGACAATAAACTCTTTAGGAGGTGAAATAATGACATGTTTAAACGCTTGCAACTTTACGATTAGTTAATGTGCAGAGAGCAGTTCATGTGATCAAAGGCATGGTGTGGAGGATCGGCTATAGTGGGACATGCTTGGCAGGCTGCTGTTTACTGCTTGTGCTCATCCGATCCCTTCTGGGCGCAGGTGCAGACCCTGGGAGTCCCTGATACCTGGAACAACAAAGGCAAGTCTCCGGCTTGAGGTGGTGGAAGCTTGTTTTGTCGGGTGGTCGGATCTGTCCCGGTGGTGCTTCACGTCCGGTGCGGGATTGTGGTGGCTTAAGGTGGAGGCGAGTGCTTGACGTGGGGCAAGCTCTGCATTTCTGTTTGTGCCTCCGGTCCCGTCTTCGACGCCATTTGCGTTGGTCGATTTTAATGGGGACTGCTTTGCTTAGCTGTGGTGGAGCTTGTTGGGGCTGTGGGGGAGCTTGTTGGGGCTTCCTGCTTGTTATTTGCTTCCAAAATTGATTAAAGAGTCTGTCCAGCTTAGACTCAATATCCTGCCATGCTTTGCTGGTACCAGGAGGACACGCGGCTGCCGCCATATTGGGAGAGTCGCAGATGAGTATGTCAGCCTGGGCGGCTGTGCTCGGTGCATCCATTAGCTCCAGATAGCCTCTCAGGGGTGGACCGGGATAAACCCCACCGGTCCGAGGGTAACGGAGCTCCTGCCGGGAAGTAGCTGCTCCTGGGCATCCCAGGATCGGGAGATCGGCCGCCTCTCCCGCCCGGTGAGCACCAGGCCACACTTGCCACGCAGAGGTAAGTAAGACTCTGTCGAGTTGCTGACCGCTATTAAGCATGTCGGGTCGGTCAGGTAGGAGCAACATTGCTGGGTCATCCCCTTCTGCGGTGAAATTCGCTTGTTGATAGCTGCTTAAAGTGAGATTTTGAGGGAGCTCACACAAAGTGTGTCTTTCCTCCATGACAGCTAGGCCCCGCCCCCGGAATCTGCATTCTTAGTGAGAGGAGGGATAGTGTAGCTGCTGCTGATTTAATAGGGAAATCGATAGCTAGGCTAGTGTATTCAGTATCCACTACAGTCCTGAAGGACTCATCTGATCTCTGCTGTAAGGACAGCACCCCAAAAAGCCTTTTTTAGGGCTAGAACATCAGTCTGCTTTTTTTTTTTTTTTTTGTCAGGCTCACAGCGTATACTGTGCCCACTTGCCCACTAAAAAAAAAAATACAGGGGGCTTGTTGTCACCTTTCGGGGACCCTTGGTGTTGTACGTGGCTGGGTGGAGGAAGAGACCTTCAATGACATCAGTGAGGACAAGGAACGGGACATGGCTAGCTTGGTATCCAACCTTGTGCAAATGGGGAGTTTGCGGTTGTGCAAATGGACTGCTTGCGGTTGTTTGCGGTGCGTTAAACGGGGAGTTTGGTCTGTCACTGTGAAGCGGACGTAACCCTTACACTACCTGATCGATACAACATCATGCCTGATGTTTTAAAGCACGTTATTCCAAACAATTTAGGAATATCAGGTGATTAATGCCCTTTATGGATTAAAACCAGACTCTGCATCAACTATGTAATTTTCCATGGGAGTTTTGCCATGGATCCCCCTCCAGCATGCCACAGTCCAGGTGTTAGTCCCCTTGAAACAACTTTTCCATCACTATTGTGGCCAGAAATAGTCCCTGTGGGTTTTAAAATTCGCCTGCCTATTGAAGTCTATGACGGTTCGCCTGGTTCACCCGTTCGCGAACATTTGCGGAAGTTCGCGCTCTCCGTTCGTGAACGGAAAATTTTATGTTCGCGACATCACTGGTGTTAACCTCTACCACTTCATCTGGAGCCCTATTCCATGCATCCACTACCCTCTCAGTAAGGTAATACTTCCGGATATTATTTTTAAACATTTGCCCCTCTAATTTAATGTCCTCTTGTGGTGGTACTCTTTCTTCTTTTAAATATGGTATCTTCCTTTACTGTGTTGATTCCCTTTATGTATTTAAATGTTTCTATCATATCCCCCCGTCTCATCTTTCCTCCAAGCTATACATGTTAAGTTCCTTTAACCATTCCTTGTAAGTTTTATCCTGCAATCCATGAACCAGCTTAGTAGCCCTTCTCTGAACTCTCTCTAAAGTATCAATATCCTTCTGGGGATACGGTCTCCAATACTGTGTACAATACTCCAAGTGAGGTCTCACCAGTGTTCTGTACAATGGCATGAGCACTTCCCTCTTTCTACTGCTAATACCTCTCCTATACAACCAAGCATTCTGCTAGCATTCCCTGCTGCTCTATTACATTGTCTGCCTACCTTTAATAATGATTAAAAAAAATGTATTTGAGTGAAATATGTTTTCACAAATCCCCTAAATCATGAGCATCAAAGTTCAGGCTCATGGACCGTTTTTAGCCCCAATAAATATATTTAGGCGGTCGAGAGCCACCACCTGTCCTAGTTTAACTAGGATGTAACAGAGTAGAGAGATACCTACCTCTTAGTGCCAGGCATACCTCTCTATGTCCTATGTCCCAGACTGCAGGTGGCTTGTTACAGAGCAGGGTTGTCTGACCATACTCCTCCCTATTATACAGGATATATGTAAGCATAATTTTATTAATTAATTTCCTTATTGTTTTATTCATGCACATTTCATGTGAGTTCACATGTCCACAGCAATAGGTGTGGTGGTAGAGTACTTATGGGGATGTGGATTTACCCAAAACACTTTTCAGGCTCCACACCAAAGGATTTGTAAAGGCAGTCCTAAGAGATGGTGTGTCTTTAAAGGGTTACTCCAACCACAATCATTCTGTATTTAGAAGTGGTCATGTTGGTAGGAATGTGTATGTGCAGCGTTTCTGTTTGAAACTCTTCAGGTAGGTATATAAGCAATTTTCTGGCCTGTATAATGTCAACTCTGTCCAAAAATTGTATCTGCTGTGCGCTGGTAACAGTTATGATGAGTGTCTACCTTTACAGGCAGAGCTGGGAGCACACATGCAAGGGGAAACCAAGATATTTTATTTGACCTAGCACAGGGTGTGGATACCAGCAGGGGGAGCTTTGCTTAGCTCGGAATTCCAGCTAAGTTGAAAATTTATTTTACAGGATTTTCTTTAATATAAGGGTGGGTCTAATTACTAATGACCAACATGGTATTTTAAATAAAATAAAAGTTAAATAAAAAGAGCTAGAGTAAACCTTTAAGGGGAAACTGCAAAATAAAATCGAGTAGTAGTAATGATACTATTTTGGACATGACAAAGGCATACCCCACAAGCCAGGGGCAACACCATGACTACAAGAGCACAGACAGATGAACATTACTTTACTCAGGTAGCAGAGTTACCTTGTTGGATATGGGTGCTGGGGTTTTTGCTATATATACTTTGATGTTACATAATATCAGCATTTGCCGTCTTACCATACTGTCACTTTCACGACAACCGTGACAATCTAGTAGTTGCTAAGAAAGAGCATTGTTTGTTACTGCCAGATACATTACATTTACAGATAGTTATTGTTGCAATTTTTTGCTTATCATATTTCTGTAACAAAATACAGGGTAGAGACTGTGGCATTGCATTACTTCCTTTTGAATGGGACTTATAGAGTCCACATAGTCCACATAGTCTTTTCGGTTTTATTTATTTGTGTATAGATGGGAAGTGGGTTACCTATCAAGGCAAGGCATTATCATGAATTGCCTTTTATTAGTTTAGCTACAAAACCTATTAATATTCTTGCATATAGCTCTCCCTTCATACAGTCAGGCAAGAACATCAAGTTTTGTTATTATCTGTGCTGAAGAAGTCCAACTGGTACCTGTTAGGCCAACTCCAAAGTAGATCCTCAGAGTTCCCAAGCCTATTTAAGTCTGGCATTCTTGCGTGCTGCCCAAAGGCACCTTGAATGCTGAACCATGTCCTAAACTAATCATCTCAATTAAACACGTTGGATTTTCTGCTCATTTGACAACCAGATCTTTATCTCAAATTGCAAAAGTTTGGCCTTCAGATGATACCATTTGACAAATTGACCTAATGCATATATGTTATTTAAAAAAAAAAAAAGTAAAGTTAATTTTGAAAGCACACACTGGTCACGCTGGGTCTCGAAAATATATTTCTGTCTTAATACTTGTCAAGGCAGGTGAGACACCCCAACAAACATTAGAACAAGGAATATCCTATAGTATAAGAAGGAACATATTAGTGAGGTTGGGCTTAACATATGAATGTATAGAATACAGTCCGCAGGTAACAGACAAGAAAAGACAGGGACAGGCTGAGGTTTTGGATTTCAGAAAATCAGAAAAGTCAGATAAAGCCAAGTCAAAAAACAAAATTCCACATATAGCCGTAGGCTGTATACTATTGGCTTACGTCAATAATGGTGGCAAAAAGTGCACAACTTGCTTTATTTGAATGTCGTGGACCGACATGGCATCGCAAAATTATGTTGATTTTGAAATTTCCTCTTTTTTATGGAATCTTGAAACTTTAACCACAAAGGGATTGAATGTCCATTTTGAAATTTCCTTTTTTTATAGTTTGATTACATTTTTAATATTTAAACTACATTAAAAGATTTTATTAAGAATATCACAAGTTTTTTTTTATTAAAATAACTTTTTAGGAAATATTGGTTATTATAAAAGGTGGATTATTAATGTGTATTTTATCTCTCCCTATCTTTGATTTGATTTTTTCTTTCATATACATCATATTTTTATATATGTGTATATATTGTTATTTATATGCTTTTACATACATAGTTACCGTATTTTTCGCTCCATAAGACGCACTTTTTTTCCCCTCAAAAGTGAGGGGAAATGTCTGTGCGTCTTATGGAGCGAATATGAAGCTTTACTTACCTGTCTTGCAGCGTTGGCCGGCAGCACAGGGCGCACCGCGGTAGTGGAACTTGAATTTCATGTTCCGGTTTCCGGCGGGACTGAAAGGAAGTGTGCACAAGCTGAGTGCGCACTTCCTTTCAGTCCCGCCGGAAACCGGAACATGAAATACAAGTTCCACTACCGCGGTGCGCCCTGTGCTGCCGGCCAACGCTACAAGACAGGTAAGTAATTATGGGACAAGGGGAGGGGGACAGTAAGGGGGGGGGGTGAAGTCTATGGGGGGGAGGGGAGATGAAGTCTATGGGGGGGGGAGATGAAGTCTATGGGGGGGGGGGAGATGAAGTCTATGGGGGGGATGAAGTCTATGGGGGGGGATGAAGTCTATGGGGGGGGATGAAGTCTATGGGGGGGGGATGAAGTCTATGGGGGGGATGAAGTCTATGGGGGGGATAAAGTCTATGGGGGGGATAAAGTCTATGGAGGGGGGGATGAAGTCTATGGAGGGGGGGTGAAGTCTATGGAGGGGGGGTGGATGAAGTCTATGGAGGGGGGGTGATAAGGTCTATGGGGAGGATGAAGACTATGGGGAGGGGGTGGATGAAGACTATGGGGAGGGGTGGATGAAGACTATGGGGAGGGGTGGATGAAGACTATGGGGAGGGGGTGAGTGAAGACTATGGGAGAGAGGAGAAGACTATGGGAGGGGGGGACACGATGGGACAGGGGAGAAAAAAAATATTCTGTACAAACTGTCCCATAGTAAGAAACACTATGGGACAGTTTGTTCAGAATATTTTTTTTCTGGGTTTCTTCCTCTAAAAACTAGGTGCGTCTTATGGTGAGGTGCGTCTTATGGAGCGAAAAATACGGTACATAGTTACATAGCTGAAAAGAGACTTGCGTCCATCAAGTTCAGCCTTCCTCATATTTGTTTTTTTGCTGTTGATACAAAAGAAGGCAAAAAAAAAACCCAGTTTGAAGCACAATTTTGCAAGAAGCTAGGAAAAAAATTCCTTCTTGACCCCAGAATGGCAGTCAGATTTATCCTTGGATCAAGCAGTTATTACCCTACATTGAAAGATTATATCCTTGAATATTCTGTTTTTGCAAGTATGCATCTAGTAGCTGTTTGAACATATGTATGGACTCTGATAAAACCACGTCTTCAGGCAGAGAATTCCACATCCTGATTGTTCTTACAGTAAAAAAAAACCTTTCCTTTACCTTAGATGAAATCTTCTTTCTTCCAGTCTAAACGCATGGCCTCGTGTCCTATGTAAAGTCCGGTTTGTGAATAGATTTCCACACAATGGTTTGTATTGGCCCTGAATATATTTGTATAATGTTATCATATCCCCTCTCAGGCGACGTTTTTCTAAACTAAATAGGTTTAAATGTGTTACCCTTTCTTCATAGCTGATATGTTCCATTCCTTTTATTAATTTTGTAGCCCGCCTCTGCACTTTTTCTAGTGCCATAATATCCTTCTTTAGAACAGGTGCCCAAAATTGAACAGCATATTCAATATGTGGTCTTACCAGTGATTTATAAAGAGGCAAAATGATATTCTCGTCCCGAAAATGAATGCCTTTTTTCATGCATGACAATACCCTACTGGCCTTGGCCACTGCTGATTGACATTGCACATTGTTGCATAGGTTGTTGTCTATAAAAAAAAAAAAAACATTTTCGTGTGCTGTTATCCCTAATTCGCTTCCATTAAGGGTATACGTTGCTTGTGTATTCTTTGCGCCGAAGTGCATAACTTTGCATTTTTCAACATTAAATTTCCTCTGCCATTTGAGTGCCCAGTCCTCCAGTCTATCTAAATCCCTCTGCAGCAAAGTAATATCTTGCTCACATTGTATTATTTTACAAAGTTTTGTGTCATCTGCAAACACTGAAACATGACTTTCAATGCTGTCTTCAAGATCATTTATAAACATGTTAAATAGAAGGTGTCCCAGAACAGACCCCTGAGGGACACCACTTGCCACCTCTGTCCAGCTTGAAAATTTACCATTAACAACAACTCTTTGTACTCTGTTTTTAAGCCAATGTTCTACCCAAGAACAAGCATTTTCATCTAAACCGATTTCCTTGAGTTTGAACACTAATCTTTTGTGTGGAACTGTATCAAATGCCTTGGCAACATCCAAATAGATCACATCCACTGCAACACCCTGATCTATACTTCTACTTACTTCTTCAGGGAATGCAATCAAGTTAGTTTGACATGACCTGTGCTTCATAAAACCGTGCTGATTTTTGCTGATAACCATGTTCTTTTCAAGGAATTCTTGAATATTATCCCTTAATAACTTTTCAAATATTTTACCAGCCACAGAAGTTAAGCTCACAGGTCTATAATTTCCAGGCAAGGATTTTGAACCCTTTTTGAATATAGGAACCACATCTGCCTTCCTCCAATTCTCCGGAACACTTCCTGAAAGAAAAGAATCTTGAAAGATTAAAAACAGAGGTTCACTTATTTCTACACTTAGTTCCTTAAGTACACGTGGATGGATACCGTCAGGCCCTGGAGCTTTGTTTATATTAACTTTCTTTAGTTGCTGCAGCACCTTGTCTTGAGTTAACCAATTACAATTATTCTGCAAGTTTTTAGTAGCAATCATTTTCACATCTATTGCCATGGGTTCTTCCTTAATATATACAGAGAAATTTTTTTACTTAAAATTCCTGCCTTTTCCTGGTCTTCATTAACTAAAAATAATTTTTTCAGTTTAGCAAGTCTAATTGCCTTTTTGCACGCATTATTTGCTTCCTTATATCTTTTAGAAGATGCATCTGATTTGTACGATTTAAATGCTTTAAATGCCCTTTTATATTTTTTTTTTTTTTTTTAAATTCTTTATTTTTGACGTGCAGAGTTGAATACAAGCTTTGTCACGATGTACTGCACATATTTTTTTTTTATAACAGAAAACTAGCTTTTCGCAGAAAGCTTGAACATAGCGAGGTAATAGAAACATGCATGTCGTCAATGCGTTAGTCTAGATGCGTATAAAGGTTAACCATTTAGTCGACATACGGATGCAGTAATATGATATAATTAACATAACGTCTAAGCATTTTGCTGGCCGTTCATCCAGCGTGATTTTAGCAGAGTAAATGCTACTAGTAAGTGAATTAGACAATTAAGGAGAAAATCTCTACGACACATTCGCCTTCTTTTCTGGTATGGTGGACTAAGTTTAAATTCTCACTGTGAGGCCCTACTTTATATATATTGTTAAAGCTAGACCATGCCGTTAGGACTGTAAAGTAAGAATGAATGTAGCTAGCACATAGTGTTAACACGCTATAGGACATTCACAGTAAGCATTAAGTATTAAGTATGCTAGGACTTGAGGTTAGGAAGCCGTTAGACTTCAGTGAGATTACAGTGAGTAGTAAATTAGCCCCCTATACTGGCTATCCAGTCGAATCTAGCTCCCGCCGATTAGTACTTATGCTGGTATAAAATGTGTAGCTAGCGAATTACATCTGCGGTATTGTTGATTGTCTGACTTGTAATGCATGAACAAACGTAGATAAACATTTTGCAGAGGGATAGAGAATTTAAAATAAAGGTTACTGGCTAAGGCTTCCGGGCAAGTAAAAGATCAGGGTAAATCATAGGTAAAAGTACATAGCCGTTTGCAGGGCTCTGGCATGAACGTAAGGCCAGTGCAAGTTCAGCCGACCCCTGACACCGGGAAACGCTGGTGCTCTGTTAGGCAGCTCCCTTTGGTGCGCCACAACAGCGACATCAAATTAGGGTAATAAACAATTCGTATAAGTTGTGGCATGCGGTAAGCTGGCACATTTTTAGTATATACATAGTTATGTTGCAACAGTGTTCTCGATTAGCTCAAGCAGAGGTGTAGTAATCACAATTTTATATAAACAATTTGTGTTTAGTGAGGCATTAATTATAAAATTAAAGCTTACATGTTGACCGGCCTATATATGTCTGCTGTTAATCCAATGACAGTGTTAGCAGGTCGTGTTTGAGGCAAAAATATACAGAGTCGAAGCGTCTTGTTAGCAATCGTCGAAGTGAATGTCGTGTGGTCATATGGGGCATCGTATTAAGCTTGCATAATTGTACGGTAACAGGGGTAAGGATATAAGTAAAGGTGGACAAGAGTTAGGCCGTCTGGGTTTTTTTCTCGATATTAGTCCGGTGTGAGTGTAGTATGTCGTATTCAGGAATGTGTGGACAATGCATAGCAGAAGCAAGTGTTGCGCCAAGATGTGGTTTATGTGCGGTGGCGTACTGTATTGCTATGGGACAGATGGGAGGTCAATACTCCTGTTAAGGCGGACATATAGTGTGGGTGCTAAACCTTATGTATGTGGGCATCCCAGACTCTTAAGCGTTTGGCATGTGTCGAGCTAAGGGCGAAGCCTAGCCTGTCAGTCAATCCGGTGAGTGTCTGTTGGGTTCGTGAGGCTGTGTTGGCTGTATGCATTGCCTGGGCGAGTAACATGTCAATGCGCTACCGTGCACCTATAGTTGGGACAGTAAATGGGATCACATTATATAGGCATATGGGTGGGCAATAGTTACGCAAACAGTAGGAACTATGTACATCAGATAATGTCCCGGTATTGGGGCCGACATGGTTGCAGTCCGCTTCAGGATCGAACACAATTCCAGAGTAGTCTGTTGGCTGCGGCGTGGATGGTAAATCGGGCGTCTCGACCACCCACAGAAATCTATTCCCTTTGTGAGAGTCCGTGGCTGGTTGGCTGGAACGAGTTGTGGTCTCTTGATAGCCGCGTTTGGGCCCAGCAAAGGGCGGGATAACAATCTGGACGGTGATCAATAAAGTCCCAGAGGTTTTAGGTTGCTCGATGGAGGTGGGTGGTGGAGCCCAGTATTGTCAGGTGAGGGCTCTGTCGGGGTGGAGGTGAATGCGCCTCATTTCGGTTTAGGTGGTAACTGCAGCGTATGTAACTGGCGTGAGGTTTCGAGGTACAAATGGGGCACTGCCCGCTGGGTTCCAGCTGTGAGCCGGTGTGGTGGAGGCTGCGGGGCTCGCCTGAAGGATAGAGTCCCATGTGAGACCCAAGGTCTGTAGTAGTTCTGCTGAGTCTTGCGGGTCTTGGATCTTGTGGGTTGTCTCCCCTTGCATTACGTGGAGTGAGTTGGGGGTCCGCCAGCGATACGGAATGTTGTGTTGCTGGAGTGTGGTGGTGAGGGGTCGGAGTGACCTACGCCACGCCAGGGTGCCCCCTGACAGGTCCCCGTAGAAGGTCAGCTTGGTATTCTCAAATTGTAAGGGGGTCTTTCCCCTGAGTGCGTCAAGGACCGTCGCTTTGTCCGCTCCATTATGAAAGGTGAGGATAGTGTCCCTCGTGGCTGAGGTAGGGGCTTTGGCAGATTTTGGGATCCTGAAAACAGTTGCGGGCACGATAGGTGCAGTATTACCTGGAGGTAGTATGCTGGTCAGAAGGCGTTTGACCATGTGCGGAACTTCTGTCTCCGGTATCTCCGCTGGCAGTCCCCTGACCTTAATATTAAATCGTCTCTTCGCGTCCTCCTGGGCATCCAGGCGCCGCTCCAGCAGCGCATTTTTGCGGTGCAGTTCCCGCATTTCACTTTGCAGAGTAGCAATGGTGCTCTTGTGTTCCTGAGAGGAGGCCTCTAGTTCAGTGATGCGGCCTGTCAGACCTCGCAGTTCTCCCCTTAGGGCCGTGACGTCCGTGAGGATATTGCTTTGCAGGTCTGCCAGGAGGGCCTTAAGCACCCCCGTGGTCACTAGGTCGGCATCAGGGTCTTTTCTCGTATTGCTGGAGGTTTTCTTTGGTTTCGGGTCCGGAGGTGGGAGGTATTCCTCCTCTGCTTCCTCGGAATAGTCGTCCGAGAAGTCCGTGCAGCCGCCATGGAGCGCCGCCATATTGGCTTCACTCGGGCCGCATGCTCTCCTCCACATTTCCCCGATTGTGAGCCCCGGGGTTGTTATATCTGCCGCCTTCTTCTTATGCTTGCGTCCCATTTGGCTTGTGGGGTACTTGCGTGCAGGCAGCGGTGAGCGGTGGCGGTTATGGCGATATTTAGGCGAGAATTCTCAGATTTTGTCACGGAGCCCCTGAGTAGTGCGTCTGATCACCTCGAGTTGTCGACCGGAAGCCCGCCCTTTTATATTTTTTAATCCCTTGTTTTACTTTTCTACTAAGCCACATTGGTTTTAATTTGTTTCTTTTATATTTATTTCCCCTTTTCTTATTATCTGATTTCTATATTGGGGTAGAGTAAAAGGACAAAAATTTCGCCTTTTTTCTTCTTTTTATCTCCCTCTTATATGTTTGATATGCTTTATGTGGACAATTTGGGACTAAATGACAGGCTCCACCAAAATGGTGCCTGAGGTGTGCCAAAAAGATTTTTTACAGCCACTGTGTGGACTAATGCTCGATCACATCTGCCTATGACTTGGAGGAAGGAGTTGGAGACTATAGCTGGGTCAGCTGATCGAACCCAGCCAGAGGATCGAGAACGGTGGAAACATGTCATAATCAAGTGACGCAGCTTCAACTTTTAACCCTGAAATAACATACCCGGAACTTTGTGATGACTCCAGAAGCCCAGGTGGACTGGAAAAAGCGCGCCTTTATGAATTTAAACAGCGGACATAGCAGGAGTGAACAGTATTGAGCACGTTGAGAAAGACATTTATTGTTGAAACGCGTTGGTGCTGTTGTGCAGTGAGATCACAAAGTTTTTATCCATTTTTAATTAAATACATTTGTTCTGGTTACGTTTCTGTTACCCTTTTTGTTTTTACAAATCAAGTGTTGGAAATACAGTATCCAGTATCCTGTGGGAATCATACCTACCTGATCTCAACAACATTTATCATACAAGGCGCTGAAAGTCTGAGCCTACTATGAAGTGGCTCAGCAATATGTGGGTGGGACCAATTTGTATTAATTTGATTTTATTACATTTTTACAGATTTCACTATGGTCTATTTTTTGTTTATATCTTAGATTTTACATCAAGCTTATGGTAAAATTGCATGTCTGTGTGTGTGTGTTTTTTATTTTTTATGTACACTCTTTGGGTGTTTTTCACTGCAATTTTATATGAAGTAATTATTATATGTGTATTTTTTACATATACTTATCAGTGTGCTCTCACTATCTATCAAAAAAGTTTACAGACATTAGGGCAAATAAATAATTTGCCAAGTTAAATGGTCTCTGCCAATTTTGATACCAGAATGATGCTTGCCATCAGCATCAAAAGCATCACAAGAATGACGCACAGAGTAAATACGTGTGCATTGCTGTCTAGAAAATGCTGGAACCATAAGAATACTATGCCAACATATGTACGTTCTTTAACATTACTGGTCTTGTTTTCATTTATAAACATTTTCTGACAATTGAATAGTGCTTAGTCACTTTTATTTTATGTAACATTATCTCTTCTTTTATGTTTTTTTTTTTTACTGTAACTACAAATTTAATAAAAAATATATTTTGAAAAAAAATTATATTGTGTGTTGTGTATAGTGGTGTATGTGTGCATGTTGTGGCTTCACACAAGCTTGCAGGGGGGTATTGAGGCAATTGTCTCCTGGGTTACTAGAACAGAGAGGACTGTATATTGCTATCCTATAGACTATACTACATAGAAACATAGAATGAGACGGCAGATAAGAACTATTCGGCCCCTCTAGTCTGCCCAATTTTCTAAATAAAATAGCCCAATTTTCTAAATAAAACACATAACTATGTTCTTTTATTTTTATTGTGTTATAGTTGTTGCAATATTAGTATAAAAGTAATAATGCAAAACTAATGAGAGGGTGATTTGCTGGTTTGATATGAAACTGAGCTATATGTTTAAAACAAATTATGTATCAGCGCTTGGTGAATATACCCCTATTTTTTAACATAGGGCTCAGCACAGAAAATAGCTATTCAATAAAGAGTTTCAATTCCAGTCTTATTTGAGGGCACTTTCAAAAGTCCGCAGGGATAAATTTCTGCAACAGTGGCATATATGTCAAATCTGTGTCTTTGTACGTATCCAAACCTTAAAATAGAAAAGATACTGACATAGTGTGTGTGTGTGTGTCCTGTGTGTTTGGGTGATTTGTGGGGGTGGAGGTGGGGGCAGATTAGTTAATAAATATCCCCCCTCCCTTCTTACCTTATGTAGGGAGGAGGGATCCTTGTTGCTGCTGCCTTCCCTGATGGTCCAGTGGAGAGTGAACTCTAGCTTGTGGGGCAATAGTCAGATCTCGCGAGAGGAACCCGGCGGAGCTACTAGCTGGAGCTCCCTGGGTCCTCTCCTGCCTCCCTACCTGCTGCTGTGGGCCAGTGAGGGAGTTCTTTGATCTCCCCACCGGCCCATGGAGGCTTAGAGCAGAGCCGACGCTCCTGAGATCTGCCCTGCCGGTCTCAATCCACAGGCATGCCGCGGGGATTAGGGTGTGTCTAGGCACACCCGGCAAACCCTGTGCGCACGCCTATGGTAATTAGGATTGAAAAATCTGGCCTGCTTATATTTTCAGCTTGAAATGTGGTATCAGCTCTTGACCAGTGCTCCACATGTGAGGCACCGACCAAGTAAAGCTCATTGATTCTATTTGGAGGTTTGAATGCATTTAACACTTATGGTACAATCGCATTAGGTCCTCTGTGAGGAGCATTTGTGACTAAACCAACCTCGCCACTGGGCATTGGAGAAGCCTGTTTGCCCGCCTCCTACCTGCTGACTATGGCCCCTGAAAAATTGGTACGTTTAGAGAACTATATTTGGGCATATTGTATTTTATTGTGCGACTGCTGGCCCTTTAAGAACTGTCTGGGGACATATTGAGACTTTGGGTAACAATACCCTTTAAGACTATGGCCCCTGAAAAGTATGAACTTTTATTGTGTGTGTATGGCCCTTTAAGAACCGTCTGGGGACATCTTGTAACTTTGGTGAACAATGTCCCTTTAAGACTATGTCCCCAGACCTGTAAAATAACTTGTTCCTGGCTTTCTCCCACTTGGTTTAGTAAATAGGGCTTACTGAACCAAGTACCACACAGGCGGACCACCCAGAAGTAAAGTGTGCAGGCAATTTACCTCCCAGGCTGTGAGGTTACTGCAGGTTAATTGCACGTGGCGGCGGCCATCTTTGTTCAGTCGAATGCGGTCAGCGGTGTATGCTAAAGATTCTGTGGAACTAAAATCGGCTACACATTTTACCGAACACCGCTGACCCTTACCTTCTTCCATACTGAACTTGCAGCTCCAGAGACTAAGTCCCGTTCGAAATTGGACTTAGTCGTTTTTTCGCATGAAATTGACCGCCCGCACAGCCCAAATCTATGGAACTGTTTTGGGCAGGAAAATGTGCTTGCGGTCGGTCATAAAGGGACCTCCAGCTAACTTTTGATCCGCTGGAGGGATTTGGCTGAATTTTGGAAGGGTGTATGTTTAAAGTGTGCTGATTCTAAATATGTAATTGAAGATTGGCTGTATGGTTTTAAAGTTATAGCACATGTATAAAAACTGTATTTTCCCTGGCTGTAATAATTATGTTAACTGGTTATCTGAGGGGAGGGAACCTGGGGGTTGTAACCATTATGCTATTGGTTGTTTTGTCCCTACCTGTGGGCGGTCTTATATGTGTAAGATGGAAATAAAAGCAGACTGGGTGTGCTAGCACCTCAGATCATCTTGTACCTTCATGAAGTTTCGGCTCATGTTTGGGGGATTGGAGAACTACACTCTGGGGATTGCTATAATCACTATACTCCCCAGGGTATAATCGCTGAGCTCTGCTAAGAGCTTGTTCCTGTTCCTCCTCTCTATGGAATTCGGAGAGGTCCATCTACTGGAAGCTAGACCCTGGTCTTGGGTCCAGAGTGGGTAGCGTGGCGAGACCCCAACCAAGCTGCGGCGGTTCGTGGGAGTCTACAGTGGTTATGGTGTCTGGTGGAGTGCTTGGAGACCTCGGAAAGCACTAGGAGCATCCGTCAGCGGAGGGTACCCGGTCGGGGTGCCAGCGGTTCCGTTACAGCATTGTATTGGACATTGGCTGGGCAGGCAATGATTCCTCCATGAAGTTGTGGGAGGCGGAAAGGTAACCAGCACCATTGGAGTCTCAGTGCAGAGTAAAACCTAATTTTTTCTATTATTTTATTGCACTGGGGGGACTTGAAAAAAGTAGGGACAAGGACACTATAGTGTTCATAATACAGATTTGTATTCCTAACGCAATAGTGTTCCTCTAAAAAGCTCTGGCACAGATCTGGCTAAAAAACAGAACTCCCCTCCCCCTTGACTTAGTCATATAAAAAAAATTTAAGATACATACCTTATGGACAAGCTGATGACTCAAGTCAGAGGCACGTTAAAGACGTTTGAAAAGGTGTGGGACTACTGCTTGACTTGTGACATGAGTAGTTAGAGGGATGAGAGATGGAGAGAGGGTAGTCTCTGCTCCCCTCACTTCGGTGGCCTACCAGATCTTTCCAAACCTTTGCTGCAGATTCTACTTGTGGCACACCCACCGCTCTGGCTACATTGCATTGACCACTTGCTCTACCTTGCAGATGTAACAACAAGTTTCAAAGCAATTTTGCAAAGAGGAAGGTATATATTGTTGTTACTTGGTTATTTTTCTTATACATTACATTTTTGGCGATATGAATATGGGCATGGAACCAGAGGCATGGATAGTGTAGCTATTTATTATGCCATACGGCGTAAAACACTACTGTTTTAAATGCAACAAGTGTAAATGATAGCAGCAAGTGCTACACCAAATAGATTGTCCTAATGTACGTAATCTATGAATATTGCTGTATGCTGTGTCATTTAAAAATAAAGAATTTAAGAAAAAAAAGTATTTCAGTTTTTGTTTGCTATAAATGAAAATGGAAAAAACGTATACAGAATAGGAATTTTCAACAAACACTGTTTTAAAACTCATACACATAACTTAAAGCCCTTGTGGATTTACAAGTACAAAGGTTTCTGTTTGAATGTAATTATTTTTGATTTTGTAGCTTTATACCCCATGTATAATAAAAATAAAAACAAAAAAACAGGCACTTAAACAGTCCTGTCACGGAGTAGCAGCCACAACCTGCCAAGCCTTTCTCTTCTTTGCTGAAGTAATGGTTTTTCACAAGGGGTTGGTGGTTGTGCTTCAGATAGATAGAGGGGTGGAGTATATCAGGATACCTGGATAGGGTGATTGTAGAAAACCACTTACATTTAATAGAGCTTCAGGCCAGCTCTGGATTGTTCCATCCACGCCTGAATTCTGGGGATTCCAATTTCTTGTATTTCGTGGTCCAAAAGAGATTATTCCTGTATGTAATCAGCCAACTTTAAAAATCTGTTTTGGATAGGGTTTATGTTGGTATACTCAAAGTTCTCTGTACTCATATATTGGTTGAGAGACATGTCTCCCCTTTATAGACACACTGCTTATAAGTTTGGAGCGGCATTTATGTCCTCCAATAAAAAGTGAGCTTGTTTCTATTTTATCGATATAAAATGCAAAAGTGTTTGTATAAGCCAGTTCATATAAGCTTCATATGTGTGATTGAGTAGCACTCCAGCCAACACTCCCTTATATGGTGTATTGGGAATATCACACTTTATGTTTTCCATTTTCTTTTCCTTTTTTAAAAATTCTTTATTTTTGGTGACCTTCAATGTAATGGTTACATACAGTTGTTCTCAAAAGTTTGCATACCCAGGCAGAAATTGTAAAATTTTGGGATCGATTTTGAAAATATGACTGATCATGCAAAACTATGTATTTTATTGAAGAATGGTCATCATATGAAGCCATTTATTATAACATAGTTGTTTGGCTCCTTTTTAAAACAGAATGATAAAATAAATCACCCAATTTTCCCTGATCTAAAGTGTACATACCCTTGAATGTTTGACCTTGTTAAAGACACACAAGGTGACACACACAGGTTAAAATGGAAATTAAAGCTTCATGTCCAATGCCTGTCACTTTTTAAATTGCAATTAGTGCCTGTGTATGAATAGTCAATGAGTTTTCTAGCTCTCACATGGTTGCACTGAGCAGGCTAAATACTGAGCCATTGGGAGCAGAAAAGAACTGTCAAAAAACCTGCGTAACAAGGTAATGGAACTTTGTAAAGATGGAAAAGGATATAAAAAGATATCCAAAGCCTCGAAAATCAGTACTGTTCAATCACTTTTTAATAAGTGTAAAATGTGGGGATCTCTTGATACCAAGCCAAGGTCAGGTAGACCAAGAAATATTTCAGCCACAACTGCCAGAAGAATTGTTTGGGATACAAAGAAAAACCCACAGGTAACCTCAGGTTGTTTCAAGAATCACAATACGACAATATGTGAACAAATATGAGCTGCATGGTCGAGTTGCCATAAAGAAGCCTTTAGTGCGCCAATGTCACAAAAAAGCCCGGTTACAATATGCCCAACAACACCTTGACATGCCTCACCTTCGGCACACTGTAATTTAGAGTGACAAGACCAAAATAGAGCTTTATGGTCACAACCATAAGGGCTATGTTTTGAGAGGGATCAAGAGAATACCATCCCCACTCTGAAGCATGGTGGGGGCTCACTGATGTTTTTTTTTTTGGAGGGGGTTGTGAGCACAGGGAATCTTGTGAAAATTGATGGTAAGATGAATTCAGCATGTTATCAGAAAATACTGGCAGACAATTTGCATTCTTCTGCATGAAGGTTGCACATGGGACGCTCTTGAACTTTCCAGCATGACAATGACCCTAAGCAAAAGGCCAAGTTGACCCTCCAGTGGGTAAAGCAGAAAAAAAGTGAAGGTTCTGGAGCGGCCATCAGTCTCCTGACCTTAATATCATCTAGTCACTTTGCGGAGATCTTAAACGTGTGGTTCATTCAAGACGACCAAAGTATTTTCATAACCTGGAGGCATTTTGCCAAGACGAATGGGCAGCTATACCATCTGCAAAAATTAGAGGCCTCAAGGACAACTATCACAAAAGACTGTACTTTGCCATTGATGCTAAATGGTTGAGAGACAGTATAAAGAACTAAGGGTAAGCAGACGTTTGAACAGGGTGTCAGGGTGGAGGTCCGGTGCCCGGGGACCCAGACACTATCCGGGCGGCGGTGCAGGACCGGGACCCAGTATGCCTGATGTTCAGAGTCGGAGTCACCGTGTGGAGGTGGATTAGCAGGGTCTGGTGCAGGGTAACTGCACGCCCCCTGGTGTTGAGCACCAGCATTTGTGCAGCCACATACCAAGAACCTGAATCAGCTTCAGCTGATACCAGGAAGTAGGAGCTTGGAAATTAAGCAGACCTCCCAGGAGCTGAATAGGGAGGCTCTGTCGCAGGATTGTATCCAGTACTAGAAACAAGGCAACACTAGAGATAGGCACCAAACATGAAAACAAGACAGTGCTAATAGAACCCAGAACCAGAGAAAGATAGTAAGCTAAACCCAGAACATATACACAAGACATGAGGAAAACATGAACATAACATGGGCATGACTGTACAGGACTGTACATGAACTGGGTATACAAACTAAAACAAGACAAGATAACATAGGCAAAACAAGAGGAGAAATAACTAAGTACTACATATGAAAATCATGGGGATTTAGTCACATTATATGCTCATACATTGCATAAGCCTGCCAACAACGCCAATGTACCCCATATCTGGCAGGTCCTACACTGCCTAATGTATGCTAAGACAACCAAAGACATATATATCACTTACCTGCAAGAAAGGGCAGAAGCCTTGAGGAGCTGCCTGCAGGAACTCTGAAACAAAGGGAATGACGGAAAACAAATGGGTGTGGCAACATAAAACAAACATTTAAATGAAACCTGGAGACTGGGAATCCCAAGGATGGATTACATGAATGAACCCAGAAATCCCAGCATAAAGAAAACCAGACATAGAATAGAAAACCAAAAACCAAGAAAAACCAATCAAGAATTGTAACAAGAGTACTGGATACCAGAAGCCATTGCCAGACATCTCCACAGCACAGAGCAGGACATGACACAGGGGTCATTTCATTATTTTCTTTGTTGCCATGTTTTGTTTTATAAACCAAAGAAAAAAGTTACCTGCGCTCTTTCCACATCCCGATGTATTTTTAAACAAATGGAGGCTTTTAGTTACCTCCAATGGCCATGAGAGGGTATGCCCACCTGCCACGTCAAGGCAGACCTCTTAGGTGGGTCCTAACTCTAACCCTTCGCCTTGCTTCCTTGAGCTTCTTGCAAAAATATCTCTAATGAGACAGAAAGGGGTATTTTTTTATATACATCCCTACATGCTTATTAACCCTTAATAGGGAACACATGGGATGGGCAGCAGCATTGCAACCTAGCTGTGTGATACAAAAGTGGATACAAATACAAAGAAACTGGTCCTGCGCTCAAACTCCCATTACTTCTGGGCGGCAGCAATAACTATAGTACATATCAGCAAAAATACATATAGTAAAAACCAAAGAAAAAAGTTACCTGTGCTCTTTCCACATCCCTATGTATTTTTAAACAAATTGAGGTTTTTAGTTACCTCCAATGGCCATGAGAGGGTATGCCCACCTGCAACGTCAAGGCAGACCTCTTAGGTGAGTCCTAACACTAACCATTCACCTTGCTTCCTTGAGCTTCTGGCAAAAATATCTATAATGAGACAGAAAGGGGTATTTTTTATACCCCTGCACATGAGGTAATAAAAGCTGAACCACTCGCTCCTCACTGCTCTGCACAGGAGGCAGAGCTGAAGGCACTCGCTGAAGCATGTAAAATGGCTTCTGGTAAGACTGCTAATATTTATACAGACACTCGCTATGCTTTTGGTATAGCCCATGATTTTGGCCCAATATGGCGGGCTCGTGATTTTCTCACCTCAGCAGGAACTCCAATAAAGAATTCTGAAGCAGTGAGTGCACTTATGGACGCTATCCTGCTACCCACTCAAGTAGGCATCATTAAGGTGGCAGCTCACGTGAAGATCACAGATGAAATCTCAAGAGGAAACCACAAAGCAGGCGAAGCTGCCAAGCAAGCAGCAATTCAAGTTCATTCCTCTACAGGTAATACCTTCGTACAAGTTGTTCTTACAGATGACTCCGTTGACTACAATATACTGTTGAGCTTACAAAGACAGGCAAGCAAGGAAGAAAATGACCTCTGGCGGAAACAAGATGCAAAACCTGATGATGACAGAATGTGGAGGAAATGTAAAAGACTGTGTTTGCCACGAGTGTTGTACCCCATGATGGCCCAGATTGCCCATGGACCTACACATCTATCCAAGATGCACATGAACAGCATAGTAAACACCCAGTGGGTAGCACCTGGATTTACTGTTGTAGTAGCTAAACACACCCAAGCTAGCATGATTTGTGCTAGAAACAATCCAGGACAGGCTGTCAAAACACCAAGTAAGAACACTCCCTGGTGATTGGGTGGTGATAAAGAGGCATGTAAGGAAAGGACTTGAACCACGCTTTGACGGTCCATTCCAAGTGCTCTTGACTATGGCTACCTCAGTGAAACTAGAAGGAAAAGCCACGTGGATACACGCCAGTCACGCCAGTCACTGTAAACAAGTCACTCCGACTGATCCACCGACATGAAGCTGTTCTTATCCTTTACCATTGTATGCTACTCTGACTTGTGACCAGAAGATAATAATGCATGGCAGGAAAATATATGGTTGCAGATAGCAAAGGCTTTTAATTTAACCTCCTTTTGCCTCAACCCTCTCCTTAGTACTGAAAACGCCATAGAATCTTGTCTTATAGCTGTCCCTACCCCCATCTCACTGTTGAGGAAGTACCTACATACCCATAGACCCCATAAATCTCTACAACTATATTCTTATGCTTTCAACCCACTGGTAGGCAAGCCTTCCCTAGCCCTGAAGACAATTAATGTGACAGGCGCTGAACTATGTTGGTCTTTTTCATGTAATTGTTCAAGAGACCCTAATACTGAATCCCTGTTTTGCCCCACATGGTGGAAAAATACCACGAATTGTAGAGCCCTGAGCACCACTATGAATTGTACCAAAACTCACCAAGTTATGAGTTACCACTACAATGTCTATCTTCCTAAAGGATGGACTTTCTCCTGTAGAAATATTACTTATGCTTATATCCCAGGTAACATTACAGAAGGTCCCTGTGCAATCTCTCGCCTAAACATGACCATGTTTTCCAAATCTGACCTGATCCTTAAAACCACCCAGCTACACAAACTGCTGAGAGACAGGAGAGATGTTAAAAACACCCTTACTGCAGATTGTAACCCTGAAATCGCTCTCTTATTTAAAGCCGAATACTCTGCCCTAGCATACACCTTGGTAGGAGTCCCAGGCTTAGCACTGTATAATACCCGAGTAGTTAATGCTGTAGCCTGTTCCCTTGCAAAAGGTTTAAATGCCACTTCACAGGTCCTAGAAGAGCTACTTATGGACAACCAGGCAAATAAGAAGGCAATCATTGAGAATAGAGCAGCCATTGACTACTTACTAATGAAACATGACTTAGGCTGTGAAGCTATTGAAGGTATGTGCTGTTTTAACCTATCTGACCATGGCACTATGATCCATAAACATATACAAGATTTACATGACTTAGTACAGGATATCAAACAGGATACTGGATTCTTTGGGTATTGGGATTGGACATTTGGACTAGTAACATGGTTGACTTTATTAATTCAGAAAATTTTGTACTTTTTGCTATTAGCTGTATTTGTCATTATGGCCATTTTTCTAACCTTTAGATTTTTTTCATGTCTACTAACCTCTCTATTGGTTAGTATTTGTCATTATGGCCATTTTTCTAACATTTAGATTTTTTTCATGTCTACTAACCTCTCTATTGGACCTACTGTTGGTCGTACCTTAACTTACATTCCAGCTCTGACTTTGGAAGGGTTTTATGATGTTACTTCACCTAACAAATGAAGGAACACTCCTCCGCGGATTCTGGTGGTCTCTCAGTCTAAGGGAACCGTGGTGAAGCAATAAATGAAAGTCCCACACGCTTTCGCTAGCAGGCCTGGAAATTTGGGTGACCCTTGGATCAAAAGAGGGGATTGTGATAGAATTTATCTTGATTCCAAGGCTCAAGCTTATAGGTGTCATATAATGATATCCTATGTTAAAATTGGCTAACTTGGACTCAGGAAATGCTTGATGCTTAACACAACACTTAAGACCATATATGTCTAGTTCCAGGAGCAGAGAGCCCCCACCTGAGATGTCTCTTCTCTAATCTTTTTGTTCTTTCTTACCTTGGAACTTATTTGTTATGTGTACATGACGTTCATCCCTATGTCTTATCTGTACTCCCTTCCGATTACTGTACTATGAGTATTTGCATGTAAGCACTTACTTTTTAATGTATAAAAACCCTGCTTCTCCAAGTGCACTTGTAACAACAATTTGGGCTTCCTCTGAATATAACAAAGATCAACATTCTGATCCACAACAGTATCCCCTAGTGTCTGTGTGTGCCCATGTCTCAGTGTCCCTTGTGTCTCTGTGTGCCCATGTCTCCCAGTGTCCCTGTAATGCTTACATGTATATAAATGGAAAACAACTGCAGATCTCTTTTTTTTGGTTTTGGATTGATGACTAGGATACTAGAGGATAGCACAGGTACTGTATCTTTAATTACGTATAACACAGGTACTGTATCTTTAAGTACTTAGCTGTTTGTTAAACGGAGTAAGCAGCTTCTGGTATGCATGCAGTATAGAACATAGGAATTTGCAAGTTCATGGAAACGGAGCAAAATAAGAAATGAAAGTTGCAGCAGGAATGATTAGTTTTGGAGTTCGTGGTAATCAGGCTTGAGAGCAGGCTGCCGCAGGAAAGATTAGCAGACTTGAGAGCAGGCTGCAGCAGGAACGATTAGCAGGCTTGAGAGCAGGTAGTCTCCGTGGTCGAGGAGAGAAGGAGGGTCGATAGTTTTCCAGTCCGGGTTCGGTGCACAAAGAAGGTTTAGAGGAATCTTGTTAGCCGGGTTGATTTCGCGGTAACGCTTTTCAATAATCCAGCGTCTTAAATCTGGCGCGGTCTCATTATGTAGCGTGGGGAGACGTCAGAGAAGGGGGTGTGGCTAAGCTCTGTCAACCCGGAAGAGACAATGTAATACTGTGGTGGAATCTCAGTAAAAATAAATTTAGTAGGCCGAGATTACCACGTGGCATGTGTACGTGCATATGCTGACGTATCGGTCGGTTGGTTGCACGTGGCAAGATGTGTACGGAGCATGTGCGAGAATACAGGATGTAGTATTCCCCTCCTCCATTGTGCTGGACAAGCCATGCGGTCAAGCAGGAAGTTAATTCTTATTTGTTTTGATTGGTTAAGAGAATGTGCGGGTGGAGCTTAATATGGGAGGAGTTATATGCCTATATAAGGAGCCTGCACTATTGTCCGGGGCTCAGAACCTGTTGTATTTTGGTGACATTTGTCCCTCTGAGTCCCGATCGGTGAACCGAATAAAGAATCTCTTCCTTCCTGAAGAAACCTGTGTCCATCTCTCTGTGCTTGGCTTCCGTCAGTTTCTCCGGTATCATTTGGTGCATTGGCCGGGAAGCTCATCGTTCAACGGTAGCTGAGAAGCAGAGGCGTGAGACGGTCTATCTTTGCCCACGTTCTCTACGGCTGCACCCCTGAACTTCTGCGTGGACCTCCCTTCGTCTCGGCGCCACTGGTCTGTTGTCCAGGAGATCATCGGCCTCTACGTAGTAAGTGCTGGGGTGTCCCCGTCGATGAGTGTGAACTCAGGTTCAGGAACGAGGAGGTAAGACGACCGCTGTTTTAGACGGCGGACCCACTAGGGGTATACCGATTGTGCGGTAGGCCCATAAGGGGTTAATCTGTGTATGGAATCTGCCCCCTCTGTCGGAGGGAAGGAGCGAAGGCGCACCGCTCAATCGAACGCTCTTTAGTAAGACCGTTTGATTTGGTTTGGAGTCAGGCGGGGTTCTGTGTAAATAGCCCTAGCCGGACACCGGTGTCTTGTCTAGACTAGCGTTCTAGGGTGTACAATTTGTTCGCTAGGTCGGAGGGACCGGGAGACTAAGCGGCGTCTGTGTAAATTCGGTCCGCTAGC
Source organism: Pelobates fuscus (assembly GCF_036172605.1). Classification (NCBI taxonomy): domain Eukaryota; kingdom Metazoa; phylum Chordata; class Amphibia; order Anura; family Pelobatidae; genus Pelobates; species Pelobates fuscus. The sequence continues at coordinate 244,512,813 of NC_086318.1, forward strand.
TCTCAACCTATCTTGGCTAAGTGGGAAGGCGTGTAAATTTGGAACCCACTAGACTATTGATAGAGTAGAAAGACTAAAAGGGTTCTGTTGTAAATTCCGCCCTCTAGTTCGCTATATGTGGTGCTTGGGCAGTGTGGCTAACCAAAACGGATGTAGATAGTTTTAGGTAGTCCATCAAGGTACTGGCCAATAGATTAGTTGGGATTGTATATGTGATAGAGATTGTTTAGTAACGTGTATATCTTGTTAGATAGCGTGAGCTCTGCCGCCTAGCGAGAGTGTTAATAGTGTGTTGCTGTATTATAGTGCACGGTACCATAACCCTGTATATTTACTGATACTGAATATAAGTACTAATAATTGTCGTCTATTGCATGTCTAACACCATAACCACTAATAATTGTATTGTGACCTTAAATTGTACTTTGACCTATGCTAACCGTACTGTAACTGCTGTTTGTAAAAGACGATGTTACTGGGGTGTGTTATAGACGGGTAATTCATATATAGAGAATTATAGCGTGGGTGACGGTATAGTTTCGCCAAAGGGCATAATATTGATTACTTAGTGACTGGTGTAACAGCTGTGTGTGTACGGGAATTCCCTGAGTGTTTTTATTGTGTTACTGTGTACGTTTCATTTGGTAACTGTACCACGTGGTGCTGTTGCCGAAGGAACGGGTGTGACTGTTGAATAGAGCGTGTGTATAGCATTCGTTGTCAACGACGCTCCATTGATAAGTATGGGCGCGTCGGAGTCGACGATTTTGGATCCCTTAGGATGTATGGTAAAGAATTTTAAAAAGGGATTCACAGTATGTGATTTTGGGGTTAAAATGTCTCCTGCCCGTTTGATCACTTTGTGCACTAGGGAATGGCCTACTTTGGTTGCGACATGGCCGCCACGTGGCAGTTTAGATCCAAATCTGGTACAGCGTGTACACGTGGCTGTATCAGGTAGGCCTGAACTTTACGGACAGTTTCCATACATTGATTGTTGGAGGCAGGCCGTAAACGACTTGCCAAGATGGGTCCGAATATGCCACGAGGAGCAATGTCGCCTCATGGTGGCCAGGACTTGTTTGTCCACTAGGACTATGGTTAAGCCCATTTTGGACACGCCCCCTGAGTCCGAGATCCCTATGCCGCCCCCTTATTTCCCTGTAGGGGGAGGTGATACAAGTTCAGGAAGTTCCACACCCCCTCACCCGTTGTCCCCATCCTCCTCTAGTTCAGAATCCACCCCACGCCATAATAAACCTCCCCTTCCGACACCAGCCCCCGTTAAGTCCATCTATTCCGATTTGGCGCCATTTTAAGCTTCCGGTCAGGCTTCCTCTAGCCCGGCCCGGAATATTTTATTCACCGGCCTTCCCCATGATAAAGCTTCTCTAACCCCACGTCTTATTACCCCCCGACCGGAACCTCTAACCGACGCCCCTCCACGAAGCCCTATACTAACCCGACAACTGACCGGTACCCAAAAACCTAAACATTACCAGATGCCTCTTCGTTTGAATCCTGGGTCAGCCTATCTTGATGCTTTAGGTCAAATGGTGTATGCTGACCCAGTCTTCGTATATGTCCCGTTCACGACTACCGATCTCTTGAATTGGAAGACCCACAATTCCTCGTATACTGAAAAGCCACAAGCCATGACCGACCTGTTCACCTCGATAGTCCAGACGCATAATCCAACTTGGGCTGATTGCCAGCAATTATTAATGACATTGTTTAACAACGAGGAGAGGACTAGGATAAATCAAGCGGCTATTAAAGCGCTAGAGGAAGAAGCCCGTACTTTAAACCAAGCAAATCCAGCAGCATGGGCCGCAACTCCTTATCCTAATACCGATCCCGACTGGAATGTTAATGGCGCAGATATGGTTCAACTAAAAGCTTATAGAGACGCTATAATTGCTGGTATGAAAGCCGGAGGGAAGAAAGCCATAAATATGTCAAAGACGGTTGAGGTGATTCAGAAAAGTGATGAAGCGCCTAGTGTCTTTTATGACCGATTATTGGAGGCATACCGTTTGTATACCCCCTTTAATCCGGAAGACACTGAGAATTCCCGAATGGTAAACTCTGCCTTTGTCAGCCAAGCTTACGGAGATATTAAGCGCAAGCTACAGAACTTAGAAGGGTTTGCAGGAATGTCCATCACCCAACTAATGGAGGTAGCAAATAAGGTGTACATGAATAGGGAATCAGAAAGTAAGAAAGAGGAAGAGCGCAAGATGCGTAAAAAGGCGGATATGCTAGCGGTAGCGATCGCAGGCGTAGATAGACGGGGCCCAGATAGAGGCGATAGTAGGTGGAATAGGGAACCCCTGAGTAGGAATCAGTGCGCGTATTGTAGAGAAGAAGGGCATTGGAGAAGCGAGTGTCCAAAAAGAGAGCAATACGAGAGAGACCCACCCAGGGCAGGTTATGGAAACTTTAGAGGCAGAGCGAGAGGTAGAGGAGGTCCCGGAGGGAGTAATAGTGGTAACAGAGGAAGTGTAAGAGAAGATAGATACTATGCCGCAGCGCAAAGGTCCCGCGATAGAGAAGATAGGGACTTTGTAGGATTGGCTGACATGGTCATGGAGAGCTATTGATACCGACCGGGCTCCATCCCCCTTGGTCGAGCGGAGCCTATGGTCGATGTATCAATAGGGGGAAAAAGGAGTGCATTCATGATCGACACTGGTGCTGAACATTCGGTGGTGACTGATCTGGTTGCTCCTCCATCTGGAAGAACTATTACCGTAATAGGAGCAACTGGAAGGAGTGCTGCAAAACCGGTTCTTAAAAGTCGACTCTGTACATTGGGAGGCCACGTAGTAAAACATCAATTCCTTTACATGCCTGAATGTCCAGTCCAATTGCTGGGACGTGATATGCTATCCAAATTACAGGCGCAGATTACGTTCCTACCAAACGGAACAACATCCTTAAAGTTTAATGGACCTTCAGGTATTATGACATTATCCGTACCAAAGGAAGAAGAGTGGCGACTTTATACAGCGTTGACTAGCCAAAACCCTAAGAGTGATGAATCCTTATTCAACATACCAGGAGTTTGGGCAGAGAACAACCCACCAGGACTGGCCCGCAATATTCCACCCATTCGAATCGAACTAAAGCTTGGGGTTTATCCAGTGAGCCTACGGCAATATCACATCCCGCAGAAGGCTAAGAAAAATATTCAATCTTATCTGGATAAGTTCATACGGTATGGTATACTAAAATTCTGTACTTCCCCCTGGAACACCCCATTGCTGCCTGTTCAAAAGCCCGGTACAGATGAGTATCGTCCTGTGCAGGACTTGAGAGCAGTCAATGATGCGGTTGTTAGTATACACCCAGTTGTGCCCAATCCGTATAACCTGCTTGCTTTAATTCCGGGCGGGGCTACCTATTTTACAGTCTTAGACCTCAAAGATGCCTTCTTTTGCCTTTGAATTGCCGCAGAAAGCCAATGTATCTTCGCTTTCCAATGGGAAAATGCTGTAACGGGCTCGAAACGCCAGATGACTTGGACAAGACTGCCTCAAGGGTTTAAAAACTCACCGACCCTATTTGGTTCAGCTCTGAGTCAAGATCTACTGGATTTCAAGTCCATCCCAGGAGAGTGTGTACTATTACAATATGTAGACGACTTGTTGATAGCAGCAGTCACAAGAGAAATATGTCAGCAAGCAACACATGATCTACTACACATTCTCTGGAAGGCAGGATACAAGGTGTCTAGGAAGAAGGCTCAGTTGTGTCTGTCAACTGTCAAATATCTGGGATTCCATATCTCTGAAGGTCAAAGAATAATGGGGCCAGAGAGAAAAGAAGCTGTGTGCCAAATACCAACACCCAAGAATAGAAGACAAGTGCGAGAGTTCTTGGGGGCAGCAGGCTTCTGTAGGATATGGATTCCCAGTTATGCGATATTGGCGAAACCTCTGTATGCAGCTATCAAGGGTACAGAACACGACCCCTTCCTATGGACTCAAGAACAGCAAACGGCATTTGAAGATGTGAAGAGGGCTTTGATGAGTGCCCCAGCATTAGGTCTACCTGATCACACACGACCATTCTACCTGTATGTACACGAGCAAAGAAGAATGGCTGTGGGAGTATTGACACAGTACTTGGGATCATGGCAAAGACCTGTTGCCTACATGTCTAAGCAACTGGACGCAGTGGCCAGCGGTCTTCCACCTTGTCTAAGGGCCGTAGCTGCAGCCGCCCTGCTGGTAGCTGAAGCCGATAAACTCACTCTGGGTCAAGAACTTTATGTACGAGTTCCACATGCAGTACAGACGTTGTTGGATTACAAAGGAAATCATTGGTTTAGTAACAGCCGTATGACCAAGTATCAAGCAATGTTGTGTGAAAACCCAAGAGTGCATTTAGAGACTGTAAATACCTTAAATCCAGCTACCCTTCTGCCGCAACCTACTGAAAGTCAACATGATTGTTTGGAAGTAATGGATGAAGTATTTTCAAGTAGACCAGATCTTCGTGATTTTCCCATCCAGAACCCCGATGTCCAATATTATACAGACGGCAGTAGTTATGTGAAAGAAGGTATTCGCTATGCAGGATATGCAGTAACAACGATAGATAAGGTGATAGAAGCTCGGCCACTGTCAAAAGGAACATCAGCACAAAAGGCAGAATTGATAGCACTGACACGAGCGTTACAATTGGCTGAAGGTTTAAGAGTGAACATCTACACGGACTCCAAGTATGCGTTTTTAACCACTCATGCCCATGGAGCTTTGTATAAAGAAAGAGGACTATTGAATTCAGAGGGCAAAGAAATCAAGTACGCAGCTGAAATACTACAACTATTGGAAGCAGTATGGGAACCGAAAGAAGTCGGTATTATACATTGTCGAGCGCATCTGAGAGGAGATGGTGATGTAACCAAAGGAAATCGGATGGCAGATAGTGCAGCTAAGCGTGCCGCTGAATCAGGAAGACAGGAATATGTGGAACATATAGCTGCTCTTATTCCAACTCCACTGTCTCAATGGACTCCGGTTTATACAGCTCAAGAAGAGGAGTGGTTAAAGACTGAACCTGGAAAGTATTTGGAGAACAAATGGTATCAGTTAGAAGATGGGAGAATAGTCATTCCAGCATCACTAGCGGTAGAAATCGTCCAAAACTATCATAACGGGACGCATTCTGGAAGAGATAGTACAGAAGAATCTCTCAGAAAACATTTCTACATACCAAGATTGTCCAACTTAACTCAAGCCATTGTACGAAGATGTGTAACGTGTGCTAAAAATAATGCAAGGCAAGGACAAGTAAAGCCACCAGGAGTTCAGTATATGGGGGGACTCCCTATGTCCGATCTACAAATTGACTATACAGTAATGCCTAAATCTGGTGGACATCGCTACCTACTAGTAGTTGTGTGCACCTATTCAGGCTGGGTAGAAGCATGTCCTACTCGTACAGAGAAAGCAGGAGAAGTTGTGAGATTCCTGCTACGAGAAATAATACCCCGATTATTGGACTACCCTGCTCTATAGGATCGGACAATGGTCCAGCTTTTGTTCATCAGTGCCTACAACAACTGACTCATATGCTTGGTATAAAGTGGAGACTTCATACGGCATATAGACCTCAGAGTCCTGGTAAAGTAGAGAGAATGAATAGAACTATTAAGAACCATTTGGCAAAAATGTGTCAGGAAACCCAACTTAAGTGGAACGTCCTTTTGCCTATAGCTCTGTTGCAAATTCGCAGTACACCTACCAGAAGGATGGGTCTCTCTCCTTTTGAAATCATGTATGGGCGTCCACCTCCCGTACTTGGTAACTTAAGGGGGGATTTGAGTCAGTTGGGAGAAGGAATTACCCGGCAGCAGGTTGTAGACTATGGAGGAGGTACAGAAATGTGTACAAGATAGATTACCTGTGAATATTTATCCCCCTGTTCATAGTTACCACCCAGGAGACCAAGTGTGGATTAAAGAGTGGAATAATGTACCGTTAGGGCCCAAGTGGAGAGGTCCTTATGTTGTTCTTTTGTCTACCCCTACAGCGATAAAAGTGGCTGAAGTGACTCCGTGGATTCATCACTCCAGGGTTAAACCAGCAGCGGTAGATTCTTGGCAAGCTACACCAGATCCAGAGAATCCCTGCAAGATCCGGTTAAAACGCACGACTCAGTCGGAGTGACGAGGAACCTTGTGGATTACAAATTTTATTGTTTCAGAGATTGGTAAGTGAGTGTTAAGACGGCCATAATAAAGCCTGTCCGCTCACCAACGTGTAATTTAAAAGTCAGGAAAGTCTCGAAGGGACCCCTGTGAAGACGAGCAGAACTCCATTCCCTGCAGCCCTTACATCCTGGAAGCTGAGGTGCCATCGCACGGACGAAGACTGAGGATGCAGCCGACGAAAGATGTATTTGTGATAATGTTTATTTATATGTATTTTTATATTCAGGAAGGTAGAGGTACCGACACTCCTAGCTGTGAGGTATGCATTAAGACTACAAGAACAGGTAACCATATTTCCCAGACCCTAATTTGGCATTCGCAATATGAGTGTAAAGGTGATGTGTCTAGGTGAAGATACTTAAATGTAGAGTATAGTGTATGCCATTTAGGGATAGGAGAACCTAAGTGCTTCAATCCAGAGTATCAACCCCGTACAATTTGGTTGACTCTCAGGAATGGAGATCCTCAGGGGACCCTAATAAACAAAACGGTGTTAGAATCCGTACATTCTTCGGGTGTTCTGCTATTTGATGCATGTAAAGCAATATCAAGTGGTAGAAAGCCGTGGAATGTATGTGGGGATCTTAGATGGGAGAGAACGTATGGGTCTAATGATAAATATATATGTCCCAGTAGTAAAAATAAGTATGTGAGTCCTAGATGCCCAAATAGGGATTATAATTTTTGCCCATATTGGTCTTGTGTGGGGTGGGCAACTTGGGGAGAGACAGCAGACAAGGACATGATTGTGACTAAGTTGCCTACCAATCCATACTGTAAGTCTATGGAATGCAATCCAGTCCATATTCTTATAAATAATCCTGACCAATTCTTAGATAGATATGGTAATTTATTTGGGTTTCAAATATACGGGACGGGTTTAGACCCTGGGACAGTATTGTTTATAGGGATAGAGACCGATACGGTAACCTCCCAAACTCATCAGGTATTCCATTCGTTTTATGAAGAGATGAGTATAGATAATAAGATCCCCCATAACGCTAAAAACCTGTTCATAGATTTAGCTGAAAGTATTGCCGGTAGTCTTAATGTAACCAACTGCTATGTGTGTGGAGGTACTAACATGGGAGACCAATGGCCTTGGGAAGCAAAGGAGGTAATGTCCGGTTCTGAGGCAGTTGAACAATTAATATCCTCACAAGCCGATTATCAGATGAGTGTTAGAGGTAAATCTGAGTGGAGATTAAAGACCTCCATCATAGGTTATGTTTGCATTGCAAGGAAAGGAATGATGTTTAATACTTCTGTAGGAGAGTTAACTTGTCTAGGGCAAAAAGCTTATGATGATGATACAAAGAATACAACTTGGTGGTTGGCTTCAAATGTCTCAGAACCATCTAACCCGTTTGCAAGATATGCCAATTTAAAGGACGTATGGTTTGATTTATCTATCACATCTAGTTGGAAAGCCCCAGCAAATTTGTACTGGATCTGTGGTAAGAAGGCCTATTCGGAGTTGCCACAGGACTGGGAAGGGGCATGTGTGTTAGGTATGCTCAAACCATCCTTCTTCTTGTTACCTATTGAAACAGGTGAGACTTTGGGTGTTAAAGTGTATGATGTGAATCATAGGAAGAAAAGGGGACCCATAGAGATAGGCGCCTGGGAAGATAATGAATGGCCTCCCCAGCGTATTATAGATTATTATGGGCCAGCCACGTGGGCAGAGGATGGTACCTTCGGATATAGAACCCCAATTTATATGCTCAACCGCATTATAAGGTTACAGGCGGTGGTTGAGATAATTACTAATGAGACCTCACAAGCGCTCAATCTTCTAGCGAAGCATAATACCAGGATGAGGACAGCAGTGTACCAAAATAGATTAGCCTTGGATTACCTATTGGCAGTAGAGGGAGGTGTATGTGGGAAGTTTAACCTGAGCAATTGCTGTCTTCAAATAGATGACGAAGGGCAAGCAATAGCTGAGCTTACTAGCCATATGGTTAAACTAGCGCATGTGCCTACTCAGGTATGGAAAGGGTGCAATCCAAGTAGTTGGTTTGGTAACTGGTATGAGCAGTTTGGAGGGCTTAAGGCATTGGTAGGCGGAGTCATACTGATTTTAATGTTGTGTCTACTCCTGCCATGTCTTATTCCCTTAGTAGTTAGGTCTGTGCAAGGCCTGATAGAAAATATAGCAGAAAGAAAGGCTGCAGCACAGATAATGGCCATATATAAATATAAGGCTCTAGATCAGGGAGAACCAATGCAGGAAGAGGAGTGTTGAGGGATTCACATCATAGGAAAAGTCTGGTCTGGTTCATGGTAACCTGAGGTGTATGCAAACCAAGGTTAAGTGATTCCTCAAGTAATTGTGAAATATCAAGAGGCATCAAAGGGGGGAATGTGGTGGAATCTCGGTAAAAATAAATTTAGTAGGCCGAGATTACCACGTGGCATGTGTACGTGCATATGCTGACGTATCGGTCGGTTGGTTGCACGTGGCAAGATACGATCAGTAGTGTACGGAGCATGTGCGAGAATACAGGATGTAGTATTCCCCTCCTCCATTGTGCTGGACAAGCCATGCGGTCAAGCAGGAAGTTAATTCTTATTTGTTTTGATTGGTTAAGAGAATGTGCGGGTGGAGCTTAATATGGGAGGAGTTATATGCCTATATAAGGAGCCTGCACTATTGTCCGGGGCTCAGAACCTGTTGTATTTTGGTGACATTAGTCCCTCTGAGTCCCGATCGGTGAACCGAATAAAGAATCTCTTCCTTCCTGAAGAAACCTGTGTCCATCTCTCTGTGCTTGGCTTCCGTCAGTTTCTCCGGTATCAATACCGGTAGTTAAGACATGACAGTCCCTAGTGTCTCAGTGTTCACATGTCTCCCAGTGTACCTAAAGTCTCAGTGTCCCCATGTCTCCCAGTGTCCCCAAGTATCTCAGTGTCCTCATGTCTCTCAGTGTCCCTTAGTGACATGGAACACTGGGAGACATGGGCACACAGACACTAGGGGACACTGGGCGACATGGGGACACTGGGCAACATGGGGACACAGAGACATGGGGACACTGGAAGCAATCCATATATATCGCAGAATTAAACTGTAAGTAGTTTTTTGGTGGTTTTACAGAATTTTCGCATACATAAATAGTTATCCAAATTAGTAAGGCCTGTCTTTTTTTCCAAGAAAGGTGGCAACCCTAACTACTTTTCACATATTTTTGCTTAAGTATAGAAACTTAAGAGGGATATATGGAAACAAAACTAGCTGAAATGAAATTAGTTAAAGTAATGCTGACTTTGGTCTCTCTAACATTGTGGCATATTCCCTTTATTCTACACTCACTACATCCACCTTTTCTCTGTCTCAGACTCTATACCAGGAGCTTCTGCCTGATAGTAAGAAAGTAAGGAGACAAGTGGACATGTGAGTGCTAGGGGACAGTCCTTAGAAAACATGGAGTGAGACTCATTTATGCCAAGCTCAGGGAGCTGTTGGCCAGGATGCATGATTCGCAGGCAGCCTCACATTCATTCATGCCTGGCTAGCCTTCCAATACTTTTTCGGCATGTTTGTCCCTTTAGGGAGTTCTGGTTACATGCTCCGCATCAGTATCCTACCCTTTTACACCAGCCATTGACTTCCTGCTTCACTGGACACTGCTGTTAGGGGGTATGGATTTGCTTGAAATATGAAAGCATGAATTAGAGAGAGATTAGCATATTTTAAGAAAATCTGAGTTTTCTTATAGCTGCATCCTATGAGTTTCCCTCTGGCAACATCTCCACCAGATACATAATGCTTGAGAGCTATGACTGTTTTAGTGTTTTGGTCGATAAGATTCTCATAATTGTCAGCACCAGCCCACTGGGCTCTTAATCTGGCCCTGGAAGGGGAGAGCAAAATAAATTCTAATTTTCATTTGGCATAATCTCCTCTAGTACAATTTTATAATCCAGGTCACTAATTCACTGCTGTGATTACCTGCTCTAATTTCTTAATTGCAGCAATGCCATTTTATTTTATTTTGCACTTAATTTACATAAATGACTGTCACAATCTGCCTAGAAACATTCCCTTTTATTGAAGGTGATTATACAAAAAAAATTAATAAAAAAAAAAAAAAGTGGCATCCTGCAAATTAGCCTGGATTTATTTTTAGACCTGCACTTTATAGAGTTTTCCTGTTAAAATGTGAGTATTGCTTGCATTTGTACAATTATTAAACTAAGTACACCATGAGCCCTTCAGGGATGATAACTCTTATCTAAAGTGCCTCTTTTATCAATGAAATATGTTTACTTTCCTTAATTGATACAATGATGATATTTAATGACGGGTGCTTATAAAATACTCCACACTGCACTTGTTACAGGAGGGAAAATGAGGAGTGCCTGTGTTAATATCAGGATAAATATACCAGCTCTCAGCACAGGGCATCCTGGAGACTCCTGGTACAATGCATTAATACCGGCACACAGCGCCTACTACTGGCGGCAATGCGGTACTGCACGGTAGCAGGTAATAGGCTATAGTGAGCAGCAAGGTATTCCCACCGTACAGGAGGGATGAGCTCACCAGCTGTGCTCCCGGTATGAGTTACACGGACTGGCATTCGCTGTGTGGTGGTGTGGGATGAGGCCGCGCTCTCCGTGTTGAGGACAGCTAATACTGACTAATGGCCGCTCAATGTACGCACACAGTCACCACACGAAGGTCGAGCGGCGATTACATTGCAGGTTTCAGGTCTGTGCTGACGTTACTGCGCCCGATAGCCAATCGGCGGCCGCGTTAATAATAGCGCAGTATATAAGGCTGTGCTCGTGCTGCCGTGTGCCAGTGCAGGCTGAGCTCCTGTAGGTGCGTGCTGTGCTCTCACTGTGTGGCCGATACACATTGTACACACCCAGATACAGCCACAGGGCACAGCCTGCTATTCACATTACTTCATAGCGGGGAAGGAAAATCCCCAGCCAGACCACAAATACACAGGGTTACTTTATACAGCACATATTGTGGGACTAGGAACATATAGGGATGGTGACTGAATAACATCAGATGCATTGTGTAGGGCTCTAATAGGTGTGTGTGTTTTTACTGATCAGTAATGAATTGCTGGTCTTGGGTCAATTAAACCCAAGTCTAAATTATGCATTAAACATTAAAAAGAATATACAGCGTCTGGGTCAAATATCTGAAACCGCTCTATACTTAAGTTGTACTCTGGTACATTGTTCTGCCCTAAGTATTGCAATAGCATACTTCATTCCACTATTTGGCAAATAACTTTGTTGTTGAATTTGAATCTTTTTAAGATTTATTGGTTGATACAGTCTATAAATATTTTAATTGACCTACATCTTCAATACAGTCAAGGTCGGTTTAGTTATGTGCATTTGGATTAAATTCATTGTGAGGTCTATTCACTAAACAGCACATTGCGAGAAGTGAGAAAAGACTGATATAGCTCACAGTTTGCACATTATTTAAAATTTGCACAGCTTACTGTTTTACAAACAAATTCCATTATTTATAAATCCTAATCTAAAACAATAGTGAAATTTAGAAGTAATGCAGGAATGAATGTAGGGAGAATCATGTGCAAGGATTTTTATGGGCCCCTCTCGTGCAAGCGTGGCAAACAGATAGATCAAATCTGTTGTACAACTCCTACAATACTTGACCAGTTGTGGATCTAAAAAATGTATTTGTGAGCAGTGTTTGTGTGCTAGAATGTATGGAGTATGTGAGTGCATACTCCTCCCCAGGGGCGTATTAGCCGCGAGGCAAACAAGGCATTTGCCTTGGGCGGCATTTTCCAGGGGGGGGCAAAAAAAGCCGCCCCCAAACGCCCAGGGCAAATGCCTTGTTAGCCTTGCGGCTAACTGACATGCCGTGCGGGCGGTCTGCTGGGCAGTGCTGGCGGGCGGCTGGCGAGGGAGCACTTCCTCTGAGCTGTCTGCTCAGCTCCCTCGCACGCCGCAGAGTGAGGCTGGGAGCCGGAATATGACGTCATATTCCGGCTCCGCCTCCCAGCCTCACTGTGCGGCGCGCGAGGGAGCTGAGCAGACAGCTCAGAGGAAGTGCTCCCTCGCCAGCCGCCCGCCCGCCAGCACTGCCCAGCAGCCAGTGAAAAAAAAAATGTGTTAAATATGTGAGTGAGTGAGTATGTGTGTATGTCTGTTAGTGTGTGTGTGCGTGTGTGTGTATGAATGTCTGTTAGTGTGTGTGTGCCTAGGGCAGCACAAAACCAGGATACACCACTGCTCCTCCCCCCCACAGGCAAAGTCACACACACAGGCACACACAAAGGCACAGTTACAGTCACACACAGACAGTGACACATGGTTACAGTCACACACAGGCAGATACTCATACGGTTACAGTCACACACAGGCAGAAAGTCACACACAGTCAGTCACACACACAGTACAGTCATACACAGTTAAAGTCACAAACAGGCAGACCGTCACACACAGGCAGTCACACCACACAGTCACACACACACACATAGACAGTCACACACACACACACATGCAGACAGTCATACACACAGACAGTCACACACACACATGCAGACAGTCATACACACAGTCAGTCACACACACACAAACTTACCATTATGGGTTTGCAGGGAAGAATGGAGGCAGTGCAGTTCCTGTATTCTAATTGTTGGGGCAGCAGGGACTCCTTCCTGCTTCCCCCATCCTGTGCAGCAGTTATTACCAGGGGCTTCTGGTAGCTTTTAGCCCCACCTCCGCTGAGCTCCGACCCCGCTGCCTTGCTATTTTTTTCATATACCCTGGTGGAGAATAGTAAAATTCTCCACACTGGTATTTGCATTAGCTCCCCTGCACAGCTGTCACCCGGCCATGTATAGCTGTGTCGGCCGCATGGCGCCCCCTGCTCTGTGGCGCCCTGTGCAGCCGCACAGCTTGCACACCCCTAAGGCCGGCCCTGGGTGTTTCCATGTACTGTTACCATTTGAAAGCAGCGGTGTACTTGTGTGTAATGTTTGGTTTGAATGCTGGGATGAATGTACATATTCAAACACTGACACATACATACTGACAAAGACATCTTCAAACACATTGACATACACACATTTGACATATTCAAAATCATTGACACACACATAACATAAAAGCAAACACACACAGATACAAACTTATACACTCTCTGATGAACAAAGATACACATGCTGACTCATAGATTGACAAATACACACACACACACACACATAGATAAGTCATAATTTCCATATGTGTAGTCACTCTCGTATTTCCATATCTTTGGGGTCAGGAACGTGGCTTCCCTGAGGTCCAATGGGATCCTGCTGCTGCTTGAGGCAGATGGCAGTCTGGAACTAGAGCCTGGCACAGGCTCCATCCTTTTCCCCTTCTCCAGTCTGTGCCTACTTTCTTTCTCGTCACGTGGCGCTCTGTTAGTTGGGATCTGAACTCACTTTCTTCTTACATTGGGAGGTGTGCTGCTAACAAGCTATGGTGCCCAACCTACTCATGAAGGGGCCCTAAGAATGTGGGCCACCTGATAGGCCCCCTGCAGCTTGCGAACCTTGGTGCCACCGCTGACTAGAATCAAACTAAACTGCATCTCTATTCCTAATGAATAGAGATGTCGCGAACATAAAATTTTCGCGAATGCAAACTTCCACAAATGTTCGCAAACCGGGCTAACCGCCATAGACTTCAATAGGCAGGCGAATTTTAAAACCCACAGGGACTCTTTCTGGCCACAATAGTGATGGAAAAGTTGTTTCAAGGGGACTAACACCTGGACTGTGGCATGCCGGAGGGGGATCCATGGCAAAACTCCCATGGAAAATTACATAGTTGATGCAGAGTCTGGTTTTAATCCATAACGGGCATAAATCACCTAACATTCCTAAATTGTTTGGAATAACATGCTTTAAAACATCAGGTATGGTGTTGTATCGATCAGGTAATGTAAGGGTTACGCCCGCTTCACAGTGACAGACCAAACTCCCCGTTTAATGCACCGCAAACAACCGCAAACAGTCCATTTGCACAACCGTCAACTCCCCATTTGCACAAGGTTGGATACCAAGCTAGCCATGTCCCGTTCCTTGTCCTCACTGATGTCATTGAAGGTCTCTTCCTCCACCCAGCCACGTACAACACCAAGGGTCCCCGAAAGGTGACAACAAGCCCCCTCTATTTTTTTTTTTTTAAATGTACACTACTGTTACACCAGATATGAGTTGCACTGATGTGACACTGTGCCCTGGCAGGCCCTGAAACGCACACGTGTGAAGGAAACTGACTGCTATTATTTCAGAGTCAAATTTCTAGTTTTTTTTTTTTTTTTAATGTACACTACTGTTACACCAGATATGAGTTGCACTGGTGTGACACTGTGCCCTGGCAGGCCCTGAAACGCACACGTGTGAAGGAAACTGACTGCTATTATATTACAGTCAAAAAAGGTTTTTGTTTTTTTTTAAATGCAAGCTAGTGTGACCCAGATATGAGTGGTGGCACTGGGCAAGTGGGCACAGTATACGCTGTGAGCCTGACACACACGCTGGCAGGCAGGCAACTGCAATTAGATTACACAGGAAAAAAAAAAAAGCAGACTGATGTTCTATCCCTAAAAAGGGCTTTTATGGGTGCTGTCCTTACAGCAGAGATCAGATGAGTCCTTCAGGACTGTAGTGGACACTGAATACACTAGCCTAGCTATCGATTTCCCTATTAAATCAGCAGCAGCTGCACTGTCCCTCCTCTCACTAAGAATGCAGCTTCCGGGGGGCGGGGCCTAGCTGTCATGGAGGAAAGACGCACTTCGTGTGAGCTCCCTTAGTATCTCACTTTAAGCAGCTATCAACAAGCGAATTTGATGACCCAGCAATGTTGCTCCTACCTGACCGACCCGACATGCTTAATAGCGGTCAGCAACTCGACAGAGTCTTACTTACCTCCGCGTGGCAAGTGAGGCCTGGTGCTCACCGGGCGGGAGAGGCGGCCGATCTCCCGATCCTGTGATGCCCAGGAGCAGCTACTTCCCGGCAGGAGCTCCATTACCCCCCCCCCCCTCGGGCCGGTGGGGGTTATCCCTGTCCACCCCTGAGAGGCTGTCTGGAGCTAATGGATGCACAGAGCACAGCCGCCCAGGCTGACATACTTACTGCGACTCTCCCAATATGGTGGCAGCCGCGTGTCCTCCTGGTACCAGCAAAGCATGGCAGGATATTGAGTCTAAGCTGGACAGACTCTTTAATCAATTTTGGAAGCAAATAACAAGCAGGAAGCCCCAACAAGCTCCACCACAGCCCCAACAAGCTCCACCACAGCTAAGCGAAGCAGTCCCCATTAAAATCCACCAAAGCAAAAGGCGTCGAAGACGGGACCGGAGGCACAAACAGAAATGCAGAGCCTGCTCCACGTCAAGCACTCGCCTCCACCTTAAGCCACCACAATCCCGCACCGGACGTGAAGCACCACCGGGACAGATCCGACCACCCGACAAAACAAGCTTCCACCACCTCAAGCCGCGAACCCGGCACTCAGCCAGAGACTTGCTTTTGTTGTTCCAGGTATCAGGGACTCCCAGGGTCTGCACCTGGCACCCAGAAGGGATCGGATGAGCACAAGCAGTAAACAGCAGCCTGCCAAGCATGTCCCACTATAGCCGATCCTCCACACCATGCCTTTGATCACATGAACTGCTCTCTGCACATTAACTAATCGTAAAGTAGCAAGCGTTTAAACATGTCATTATTTCACCTCCTAAAGAGTTTATTGTTGTAGTTCCTTACATGCCTTTACCTTAACCGTTCATGTATTATGTTATTCACTAGTCTCATCTCATGGGGCGACTCACACTTGATTTATAACTAGTGGTGGAGCTGCTGATATAAATACACAGTTGATGACGTGCAAGCTACACCCTAAACATGACAGCCAAAAAGAATGCAGCTTCCGAATGAATCTAAAATGGATACTGTCCAGGAGGTGGGAGGGTCTGGGAGGGAGGGTCTGCTGCTGATTGGCTGGAATGTGTCTGCTGACTGTGAGGTATAGGGTCAAAGTTTACTCAATGATGACGAATAGGGGGTGGACCGAACATCGCATATGTTCGCCATCCATGGCGAACGCGAACAAGCTATGTTCGCTAGGAACTATTCGCCAGCGAACCGTTCGAGGCATCTCTACTCAGGAAACAAAACTAAATGTATCCATGTAGCAAATATGCCTACTGAATTTTTGTCAAGTTAGAAACTTTCAACATAGTAGACGAATATCCATTTTTCCTTTGTGACATGAGATAATTGATACTAGGGTAATAAATAAGGGCTCTCCTGCTGATATAACACAAACAGAGTTATGCACTAAAACTCTGAATATTATATATATAAATATTATATTTTGAATATCATCATAAAAGTTTTTTTCAAAAATTGAGGCTTAAATCAGAATCACAAAATTAGGTTAAAGAAGGCAAATAATTATGGAGAGCAAAAAACGGGGCGCAAGAGAATTTGAGAACGAGCAGCAGCTGAAATAAATAACCTGCCCTTCGGTGGGTCCCCGCTCAGATCTCAAGCTGGTTTTAGCTCATCTTGTGCCATTACAGAGATAACATCTCTGAAACATAGAAGACTGGTCCCACCCATATGGGCAGTCCAGATCCAAAATGCCAGCAAGTTCCCTCTGCACGAGACACACAGCAACCCTAGACGATCGATTCAGCCTTGTTAGGCATCATCAGTGAGGAATAGCTGATATCTCTCTAGGCACTGTCTGGATTACCCTTTAAACTTATGAAGAGCAAAAAACGGGGCGCAAGAGTGAAAGAAGGCAAATAATTACTATAGATAAGCTAGAGGAATGAACACACACACACCATGCTATATAAACTGCCAACATGCAGTGTAGAAGTCCCAAATGTAAGTGCAGAGCTGAAGAGGAGCAATAAATGGCAAAAGAACAGGGCTACCTCATGGTAAGCCTTGTAGCATTACACTTGTACCCACCATATTAAAACCCTACACGCATAGCAATACCCACACACTGTGCTATATAATTAACTCCAAATAATGCATTAAAGAAACCCTCCAAGTACCATACCCTAAAGCCCGCTGTAGTGGTTATGTTTGCAGGATTGCATTGCTGCCCTCCCAGTAAAAGTGGTTACACCATTTGCTATCCAGAATCAATCATGGACTGAGCTCCTATTTAGTGCTGGCTCCACATTCTTTAGGCGTTAATCTTTTTCACCTTTTAAAATTACAAGAGTATATTTCACAGATCTGCAGCACAGTGACATATTTCTACTACATAGATCATTATTACTTATATCTGAAAATAAATTAATGTTTGTTGAAGTGAATTGAAAATGTTTAACTCAGACATATGATTAACTGCCACGGGGCAAAGTGCTAAACTTGTTAAATAAATCCCAAGGGCCATCCGGTATACACCCATGTTAGAAGAAAATGTACTGAAGCAGGCTACAAAATAAATAAGGGTGATGGTGAAATCTAATAATGACAACTAGAAAAAAAATTAAATGGTTTATACTAGAAAGCCAGAGTGTTAGATGAAATCTGATGACAACATACAATACACACAACCAATACAAAACGCACTCTGATGACCTGTTCAATATAGGAACACTATATTCTCCACAACTACATTTTCGTGCTGTAAACAGCAATGTTTACATTTGGCAGACAACACGTCTCTTGTGGTTGTCAGTCAGCCAGCCGTTACAGCCTCTTCCTCCGGAATAAAAATATGTTTCTCAACCTCCTCCAGATTCACGCATCTGATTCCAGTGTCAATGTCCCCCATTGCTGGTTTACGGTCCACCTCCTCCAACGTCATCTGATGGGGGGACCTAATGCATGAGCAGTGGTATAATTTGGATCTATGCTGCCCTAGGCATGACGGAACTCGGGCACCCCCTAATTTAAATTTGCCCCACCCCTTCCTATCAAGGCCACACCTGTTAAAGACTAACACACACACTTTGACTGACAGACACATACTCTAAGATACACTGACATACACACACACATTCACTGATTTGACAGACACACAAAATCACTGACAGGCATGCATGAACTCACTGACATACACACACAATCACTCCCTCACTGACAGACACACACACACACTGAGAGGCATACCCAATCATTTAGACACACACACTCACAGACCCACACAATCACTCAGACACACAGGCTCCCTCACAGACACACAATGACAGACATACACACACACTGACAGAGACACACAGGCTTCCTCACAGACACACACTGGCAGACAGACACACATTCATTGACAGACACACACTCACAAACACACACTCATTCACTGACAGACACACATACAAACACAGACTCAATGACAGACACACACACACACAAAGACAGATATACACACACAGACTCAGTGACAGCCAGCCACACACACACACACACACATCCCCCCCCCCCCCCAACACTCCCAGATAATTTTTTTTATTTTATTTAAATCCACCCAGCCTCCCTACCTTTGGAAGAGCTGGGTGGATTTTATTTACCTGAGGTCCAGTGGGGCTGCTGGCCAGGCTGTTTGAGCAGGAAGGCGGCTATTTGAGGTCCAGGCGGGTCGCAGAATGATACGTCATATTGTGTGCTCACTAATCAACCCTCCCTCGCCGCCTGCCTGGAGCTAAACTAGCCGCCTGCCCTGAGGCTAACAAGGCATTTGCCTGGGCATTTGGGGTGCCATTTTTTGCCGCCCCTAAAAAGTGCTGCCATAACTTTTTTGGTTTCTGAGGTCAGCAATAGTCCAGAAGGCCACAGAGGAATAGGAGGCAGCAATAGAAGAAGCACCAAAGCTTGTAGAAGATTGCTCCTTTATAAGTGGACTTTCTTATCATGTGGGCTTTGATCTGATTGAGCACTGAATGTGTATTTTCTCCTGCTTTATATGCAATTCAAAATAAATAAAACATTACAGAGCTAATATTTCATTAGACTAACTTCAGTCTCTTTATGGCAAAACTCAAGGTGATGTAAAGGAGGAGGTAGATAGATGGGTGCACTGATGTATTTATGGAGAAACTGAAAACTCTGTTCCTGTTTAAATTTTAAATATTTTATCACCATGTATCAATTTTATATAAGACATCACAGTCTCCGTAAGAAGTTGTTTTAGTTTAAAGGGGCACTCTCAGCACCAACACGATTTAGGAACATTTTTATAGGTTTTGATTAATATTGCACACAAATTATTATTTGTTTGTCCATGCTAAATGAGGAATTATATAATTATGTTTTATATAAAAATAAAGCCCTAACTTGCATTTAAAACACACAGTAAAATGCCTACCTGTGCACTAAAAGTAAAAGAGGGTAACTACCAGTGAATTAAGACAAATCAAAAGTGTAAAAATATCTCTAGTTCCCAGTGTACAAAACAGCCCTTTGCATGAAGCAAAATATGATACTGTTCCTAAAACTATTCTCACAGAGTTTGATGTGTAACTGAACATAATATTTGTGTTACTATGTGACTAATAACTAACACAAGGAGATCCTGTCTGCCAAATAGTGACTACATACTGCTGTTTATGAATGACATTATTGTGGACGGCTTTATTGAATAACTGTGCTTGCTTACGCTAAAAAATAAAAAAATAAAATAAAAGTATGTGCTAGAAATATATAATGCATCCCTTTGTGATTTGGACCAGGGAGTAGATACACAAAGTCAATAATCTAAATAATTTTGCATTAACATTAAAAATATTATGCATCCTAAGAGATTGGTAAATCCCTACAATATGTAACTTGCTCACACAATGTAAATAATTGCATAAAATGTAAATATTCATAATCAAAGTGTGCCTGTGGAAGTATGTCCGAATACTTCACCTTTTTTCGCTGATATGTAGTATGTAACTACTGGTACTTACCTATGAACAGCATCATTACAACTTTCATGTAAGAATTTTTATACTTTTTATGAATAAATGTGAATACTTACCTTTGTAACTGGTGTGCCTGTTCTACATTATTCATTTCGAGGAACAAGCTTCACACAGAGGAATACCCCTTGTATTTTCCCTGCTACAAAACACCATCACCCGAAAACAGACTGTCAGAAAAGGGTCATACTATTGAACCCCCCAGCATCTGATCTCTGGTTAAATATCTGATCCTGTCTAAATATTTTGGGTATTGTGTGTGTTGTTTATTGGGTATATATACCCCCACAGTGCATGCATCACACTTTATTCTGTGGTATTATATATTTGCGCTGCACACTATCTTCTATTGTCTGCATTTACTTTCCTGTGGGATTTTTGTGATTATTCCCATTTAGTGTGTTCTAGAAGCTTCATCTAGCGCCACGGTTTATACTGTTTTTTTCCAACTGATTATTAAGTGGACTAGATGCCCCCTTAACTTAAGCATTCGGTTTTAGCTGAATTGAGATTCATCCACATTTGGGACGTTATCGTCTGTTCGACCAAAATCCATATCTCCAAAGCACTATGCGCACATAAAATTGAGCAAATGACTAGTTAATATATAAATATGCTTGGACCGGAATATAGAGGTAGCTGATTTTTTTTTTTTTTTTAAAGAGAGGGCAAATAAGCAGCCTGCCATGAAGGGTAAGAGGTCTGCAGAATAATGTCTGCTGCATCTCCAGTCCAATGAAGAAGTGGAAGGACATTGAATGACGATTAGGGGTCAGCTCATAAACATTAATTTCATTCATGTATCAAGTGACCAATAGGGGGGAAAACAGAAATTTTACTCGGTGTAAATATTTTTTTCTTTAGTATCAGTATGTTAGGTATGTTCAAGTCTAATGGGACGAGTAGTTTCCTAAATATTCAAAAAAGTTAGAGCTAATAAATACCTTCAGGGCATAGCATCAACTCACACAAAAGAATACACAACAACAGTATACTGAAAAAAATATCAAACTTTATTTAAGAAGAGAGAGTATATTTGCACTGACACTGATCCTAATAAAAAAATATTTATGGTAAGTAAAATTCCTGTTTTCACCTGTGTATAATGTCAGTACATTAGGGAGATAGCAAGAAAAAGCCTGAAGGGTGGGAATTAAGATACAGCTGCTTGCAAATCATTCTGCCCAAATGATGCTTCCGCTAAGGCAGAGATGTCTAGCCTGTAGTGCTTGATGAACGTATGAAAGGAGGACCAGGTAGCAGCCTTCCAGATATCCTCTAGAGTGAACGTAGCTCTTTTTGTCCATTAAGTGGAAATAAGTGAAGACTCTAGTGAAATGAGCCTTAACTTTGGAAGTTAGAAACCCACCTTGTGAAGAATAAGCCAGCTGTATTGTCTCTTTAATCCATCTAGCAAAGAAAGCTCTGGATGCTTGAAGATCCTTAGAGTGCCCTTGGTAATGATCTGATTTACACCAATTCTTGTCACGATAGATGGACAACGCGCTTTTAACATCCAAACAATGGAAATAAGCATCTTTGGATGACACTGGATTCTGACAAAAAGTTAGCAATATGAGAGCTTGATTAAGATTATATTTGTTCCATGCTTTTGAATGAAAGGAAGATTATGGACTTGTGACAATCTTATCGTCGTGCAATATCATGAACTCTGGTGCTGTAGAAAATGCTTGACTTTCACACTATTTTTACTAAAGTTAAAGCAACCAAAACACTCATTTTAGTGTCAAGAATTTTAATGGTTGGAATGGTTCGGCACATAATGCATTTAATACCAGGGATGAATGCCAACGGGGAATTAGAGGACATTTCAGAGGACAAAGTTGCCACTTCGCTTTGCTGAATCTTCTAATAAGTGTTTCAGAAGTGAACTTTTATATGTGAAAAAATAACTTTGTGCAGAGATTTGAACTTTTAGAGTGGAAGTAAAAAGACTGAACTTAAAACGTTCCTCAAGAAATTCTAAGATTACGGGGGCGGGGCCTGGCCGCCGAGCTGGCCGGTCGCACGGCACTACAGCTCCAGCAAACCTCGCTTAATAATCTCACAATATAGACCTATTGGATCCACCTGTCGACCTACCGCAGTGGACCGGTACCTGTGGAGACACTGGACCCGGGGTGAGGCTTGCAGCTGCTGTTTTAGTCCCCCGGGGGGGGGGGGGGGGTACGCATCACTCCCTCTGGATGAGGCTTACTTGGGTGGTGTGTGAAGCGGACGGCCGCCGCCCACTATCCTGCCCAAAGCTATCCAGCCAGACTCCCTTGGCTGGGCGGACCGGGCCCTGTTCCCCCCCCTCTGGGCTGGTGGGGGTGATCCCAGCCCGCACCCAATCCGCCCTGTGGCCCCGACTACAATGAAGCTCTCGAGGCCCGACGGGCCGCCAAAACGCAGCCCAGACCGCAACTAAGATGGCGGCACTGCGACCCTGCTGGCACACACGAGCACTTCAGGCCTCCAAGGAGATGTTACCCTCCGGAATCCCACACAGGCACTGTGCGCCTGCATGAAATAACCCAGTATCCACTAACCCACAGCAACCGCCGGATAAGCACTACCAAGGCCTGAAGCCCACCCTTGACAAAAGGGCGGGAGCGTTTGCCTGCTGACCAGCGAGGAACAGACCCATCACCCTACACCCAGCAGTCGACCCCTCGGATCTGCCCAGACGACCAGCGCAGAGTGCACACCCTAACTCTGTTCCGAGGAGCGGGCCTGCACCGCCTCCACAATGGCACAGCGACACCTACCAGCCAGACTGCAGAGAAGGGGCACCAAAAGCCACAGGAAGGCGGCGGAAGAGGACTCCACATCACAGGGGGACTCACGGGCCTTCAGCACCCAAGCTACGACCCAAGGCAGCAACGACGGAACGAAACAGCTCTGGACTCAAAGGGGGCGCAGAACCTGCATGACATCCCTCCTTGGAGTGCAGGTGCTTGGCGACCTGCCACTGGGGTGTCGGGGTGCTCTTACAGCATAAGCGAATGATCTCAAGACTCTTACTGTATTTCATGCTTACATGTCTGCAGTATGCTAAAATATAAGAATGTGCACCTATAAGCTATGACAGAATACCTTTTTCCTTTTCCTATTTTTTTTTCTCCTCTTCTTCTTCTGTTTTTCGCTAGTGATACAAAGCAGAGTTACCAACATATCCTGTCCACTAGATGAAGTTCAGCAGTTTTTGTCAGCTCAGGCTTTTATTTAGCAATGCACAAACTAGCACATCGCAACCACATAGCAGCACGACTTAACGCGACAAACATAATTAATACAGCGAGAACCGGCTCTGCCGTAATGGTGACCTGGGTACAAACATCTAACCATATAACCTCATAACACGCAGGGCGGCATACCTAACCATAACACTAAGCGAGAATAATTTTGTTGTATACACATGTAACCTAGCATGTGTCTTGCAAACTGCGAATGTCTTATAGCCTGTTACTTTCATGATAAAAAAACACAAAAATGTGCTGTCTAAACTGCCACACTGTGAAATTATGTGAAACTGCTTGCAGCGCCTTTGGTGGCCTCTGTACGCTTATTGTTACCTCAAGCACAAATAAAATAAAGAATTAAAAAAAAAAAAAAGAAATTCTAAGATTACTTGAACAGGAGGACTGAAGGAGACAATATTTTGCACACGACACCATATCAGGAATTTATGCCATATGTGCAAGTATATATTCAATGTAGACTTCCTTGTAGAATGTAAGAGAAGGTCAACTACCTGTTCTTTATTACCCTTCTCCAATAGGATCAACCTTGTAGCTTCCATGCCCTTAGCTTGACCATGCTAGAATTTGAATCATGGTCACTGGGGGAAAAATTTACACAATCTGAAATGTCAATTTTACAGAGAAACCGACTAGGATATCTGGATTGTAGTGTCTTTAAATAGAAGCAAACCTTGGAACCTTCTGATTAAAGCTTGTGCCAGGAGGTCTATTTCCGGTAATCCAAATTTCTGGACCAGTGTGTTGAAAACCTGAAGGCTGAGAGACCAGTTTGTCTGTTTCCAGCGATGCCTGTTGTGATTGTTAGCTAGTTGATTTTCTATACCCTTTATGTGGATGGCTGAAATCGTTGAGAAGGTACCCTTCTGCCAATGCAAAAAGGAGTGCACATAAATCAGCCAGGGATTGGCTTCTTGTTCCTCCTTGTTTGCGTAAATATATTAGCATGGTGATGTTTCCTGATTGAATCAACATGGCTTGAATTATACAAGGGCTTCTATGCCAATCAACTTCCTTGAGCAATTAAGGAATCAATATGTGCACACCATTTGGTTTCAGAAGTATCTGTATTAATTTTTACACAAGCTGTTTGTGTGAAAGACAGGCCTTGATAAACTAATTTTGACTTTTTCCCACCAGGTAAGGTCTTCTCAAGTGTGAACCGAGAGACATAAACTTGTGTTTCAGTGATGTAAAATGTCTCCTTGGAGGAGTCTGCTTTAAGCCTTTGACCATTTTACTGCTAGGATACTGGATGCCAGCAAACCCAACAAACTCATTGCCTGTCTGATGGAATAAATAGGGTTGTTTGGAAGACTGGAGGTAACTTTGCTGCTTCTCTTCTGAGCCGGAAGCAGAACGCGTAAACTTTGAGAGTCGATTTCTAGACTAAAAAAACAAAACCTTTTCCAAAGGGTGAAGAACAGACTTTTCCCAGTTTATTACCCAACCGTTCTCTTGTAGTGTAGAAGAGTGACCTTTAACTGGACATAGGTCTCTTGTAGTGTAGAAGAGTGGCCTTTAACTGGACATAGGTTTCTGCCTTTATGAACGAATCATCCATGCATGGAACAATAAGGATTCCCTTTGCTCGTAGAAGTGCAGCAATTGGAGCCAAAATTTGGTGCAGTAGCAATGCCAAATGGCAGAGCCACAGACTGAAAATGTCCTCAAATTTCTCATGGTGAATCTTAAACATTTCTTGGATGCTTGAGCCATTGGAATATGAAAATATGTATCTTTTAGATCCAGCGATGCCAGAAATCTCCTATTTGTAACACATATGTTGCTGAAGCAATAGTTTCTATTTTGGAGGTTTGGTGCTGAATACAATTATCATGTATCAGATTCCTGCAACATGAACAGTTGCTTAAAATGCTTAGAAATAAAAGCCTTCTTCTCTGTATTTTTCCCCACTCTCATTTAATCATGGTCATCAGGTAGAGATGAATAGGAAATCCTTTTTTTTTTTTTTACCCCATAGACACTTTGTCCTGTACTACCTTCAGTACTGCCTTGACAAATTTTCACAGCTCCTCCATAGGGATCACCGAAAGAATCTGAACCAACTGAGCTTTGTGAACATTTCCAGATGACAGCTCATGTGTGGAACCAGATCTCCGCCTCTTGAATGGTCTGCTGTCTACATCAAATTCCTTTAAAAAGTTTGCGATAAATTCTCCTGAAACCATGACAGGAACTTATTTATATGCTTCGGTTTGTCTTTTTTCAATGGCTTCCAATGAGCAGATATTGCACACCTTTTTCCTGCTACCCTTTGGAAGTGGCGTGGCACATTCTACACAACTTAAAGTCTAAGTAACTGAGGAAAAATACTGATAGAGGTGAAAACAAAATAATGAATATGTATATTCAAAACGTAAACGGTCTCAGGGTCTGGTGGACATGACCTTCCTGTTATGACAAGCACCCTTGAGGTTTGTCGGGCGTATCATCATGAACGTGCCAAACATAAAGGCGGAAGGATGCTGGCATTTTGCAATGCCTGCTGCCTTTCAAACAACTACCCTACCTACCAAGTGGGAAATATGATACTTCATGGCCCTTGGCAACCCCCAACCACAGAATCGGAACAAGTAAGAAAGGGATTTATAGCACAAGGGATGGGATCTCCAACGTTTTTCTTATTTCTAGGAGGCTACTTGTCCCATTAGACTTAAACATCCTTAACGTACTACTGCTGTGCACAGGAAAAAAAAAAAAGAAAGAGCAATGATACAACAATATTTCCATGCAGGATTCCTCTAGTTGCTTTCAGGATAATTTAAACACTGGATTTCGTTCAAATTAACAAAATTCAATGAAAATGGCCTAATTCGACTGAAATAGCAATGCTCATATTTAAAGCTAATTCCAGTTGGAATTAAGTCAGCCCGACCAAGTTTGCACCAGTCGGCTGCATGCATTCATTGTCTGGTTGAAAATTAGTGCTTTTAACATCCGAACTCTATACAAGGTGTAGGATTCAGAATATGTACAAAAGCACCAATTTTACAACGACTAGAGGCCAAATGCATTTGCTAATTACAGTGTTAATTTTGGTGGCAATTTTCAATTTAGTTTTAGTATAGTATTTTGACTAAAAAGCCATTTAAGTTTTTTAGTCATTTATAGTCATCTGAATATTTTTTAGATTTAGTCGACTAAATCTCCATTAGATTTTAGGCAACACGACTTAAATCTAATGGGTTTAGTTAAAGCCTCTGTCTGCCTCTTTTGCCCCTTCCCCAGCCCCTGTGTCTCTTTGTGTCCTTCCAGCCCCTCTAGCTGCCTCTCTCCCAAGCACTAGTCTGTCTTTTTTGCCCATTCTACAGCCCCTTTGTGCTGTGTTAACTTTAGCGTCAAATTTCTATTTAGTTTTAGTCATAGTCTTTTGACTAAAACGCCATTTTAGTCTTAGTCTTATTTTAGTCATCTGAATTGTTTTAGCTTTAGTCTAGTTTTAGTCCACTCAATCTCAAATAGACTTTAGTCGACAAAATTAACACTGGCTAATTATTTTAAGTACTAGCAGCCAGTGGCTGCTCACTGTAAATATAAACTAGTGACTAAGCCACTGCCATCCCAGGCAAGTCTCAAAATCCCAACATTATTATGCAGGTCCCATCCCCATGGAGTGGAGTCTTTTTAGCGATAGGGCAGCTATGGCTGCCCAGATGCTAGTTAATATTTACAGTGAGCAGCCACTGCTAAAAGGACAGTGTAGGTACCAAACTACTTCATTTAATTTAAGTGTTATTGTGCCTTAAATCCCCAGTGCCAAACCACTGCTCAGATTCAAATCTCTATTTACATGATTTTGAATGTGGGTCCCCGATCACCAGTAGCTTCTTCCACTGCTGGGCGTTGTGGCTCATCCTCAGTAACACTCCTGATTAGCCATACCAATTCATATCAGTGATTGAGGACAGTGATAGGCTACAAGTGCTAAGCTGATACACCCAGTCCATAACTGTCCCTTATCAGTGCTTGCTGCACTCTGGGCGGTATTACAACTTTAATGCATTTTAGAGATTTTGTCCTCATTAATATGCTTTTTCTTCATGCTCAAACTTTTTATTTATTTTTTTAAATAAATAAATCCTTG
The DNA here is from genome assembly GCF_036172605.1 of Pelobates fuscus. Lineage (NCBI taxonomy): Eukaryota > Metazoa > Chordata > Amphibia > Anura > Pelobatidae > Pelobates > Pelobates fuscus. Next base: position 244,540,343 of record NC_086318.1, read on the forward strand.
GCAGAATGCTGCACCATAAGCCTTCCTATTTCGTCATACCGCTCACTCCAGAAAAAGACATCCTTATCAAATACACGAACAGATCTCAACTACTGAGAGTACTGAATGATCTGAACAAGAAAACGACCCACATTAGCAGGAGAGGACACCTGGGGAGACATATAGTAAGGATATCACTACCTGTTTGCAGTTTATCTGACTGTCCAAAGTCAGGTTCTGAATTAAAAGACGCTCACTCAGTGCTTTTGGGGCTGATACTGTGTGCATACTTATAATAAGGAAGTCTTTCTGGAGTGAGGTGGTGTGGCTAAGGAGGCAGGCTTATGGTGCAGCATTTTGCCAAGCATTTATGTATTTTATGCAAATACTATAAAGACTGCAAACAATACAACATATTATTGTAGAGCAAAACCTATCAAAGACATTAAAGTTGTAATACTGCCCAGAGTGCCTCGATAACCCAAGCACTGAAAGGGGATAGATTAGAAGTTTCAGTTGAGTGTCCTTTTAAGCATTAGCTAAGCATTTGCCTGAGCAGCAGAGAGAGGCCAGGCTGCAGGTGCCTCACTACCCTCAATCAGTGTACACCATTCGAAAATGATTTACTACTGAGCAATGGGACAGCACTAGAAGACTCCAGGTACCATAACCTTTTCAATGAGATGCACAGTTTAAAGTGGCTAGATTGTCTCTTAAACATGTAATTTAATGTCATTTTGTCCATTAGGGAGGTATCTATTTTCAATATACATAATTTACTTATCTAGAACATCCTTTAGAACCTTAATGTATGATTTAGTGTAAATTTGTTTTATTGACAATTCAACAAACCATAAATCCCTAAATAAACCACTGAAACTCTCTACCCAGAATAAATAGATAATTGGACAAAGCTATAGTAAATGCATAGTGCAATATAGCATAAACTCATATGCCATAGTCATAACACATGCCATAGTAATAATTCTATAAAATAACTGATTGTAAAAGTCTGCTGATGGAATCATGTTTCTTGTTCTCCAAAGTATTCTTTATATTGTTTACTTATACAGCATACAGCTTTATATTGCTTATACTGTTTGATGAGACTTGTAAAGAAAGCTGTTTTAGTCTGATGTTCCTATAAAAGAAAAAAAAAGTGTCACATTATTTCTTTATGAACCAATAGAATTACATATGATGCTTTAAATGAACATAGGCAAATTTAAAACCAAAGTAGCAGAATTGGAAAAACCCTGTATATATTCATTAATATTAGAATGGACACATTTTGCAATGTAGCAGAGAAAGACAAGAATGGCAAGGTCTGCTTCAGGTAAACGGTTTAATCGATGAATATGCTAAAGGTATAACTAGCAAATTTATAGATTAAATATTCTAATTTCCAGAAATTTCTATCCTGGCTGTTATTTAGGAGAGGGGCTCACATGTGTGTTCTCTTACCAAAATTCATAGTGTGTGCACTTCAGCATCCTTACACTGAAAATGTACTTGAGATCTAATCAGGAGGATTTGCAAACTTTGTTTTAGAACAATCAAAGTAGCTATGAAAACATAACAGAAAACAAACATATCCTTTGTTTACTATGCCTAAATGGATACCATTGATAAAAAATGTCCAAGATGAAAATATCTGTTGTTAATTAAATGGACACTCTACTGCCCAAATACAATATAAAAAAAAAAACTGTTTAGTATATACCTCCAATGAAAACATGTATGCATTTAATTATGCATTTTTTCACTGGGGCTAAAAAACGCTTGTAAAAGCTACGGTTCTCTTGTCTGGTGCCTTTCCAAGTCATCCCCTTCTAACCCTACCCAGACTCTGTGGCTGTCCAATCACAGACTTCCCAATGCAGCTCAATGAGAAGTCTTTGCAAGGCAGGTGCTCTCAACTACTGAGAGTACTGAATGATCTGAACAAGAAAACTACCCACATTAGCAGGAGAGGACACCTGGGGAGACATATAGTAAGGATATCACTACCTGTTTGCAGTTTATCTGACTGTCCAAAGTCAGGTTCTGAATTAAAAGACGCTCACTCAAGGTCAAAAAGAACATCATGGACCCTCTGGACAGACCAATGGTTTCTGGTAATTGCTGTCTTACAGAAAGACCCAGCAGATTTGTGCACAGTATCCTTCATCCCTTAGTAAAAGAGTTACCATCCTACCTCCAAGACACTAAGGATACATTATTGGCATTAGAAAGCCTTTAAGTTCCACCATACACCTTACTGGCCAGCCTTGATGTTGTCTCCCTATATAGCAGTATACCCCATGACAAGGGCATCTCAACTTGCAAGTTTCTCTTGGATCAAACATCATACGACAATCCCCCCAAAAACTTTATTATATCACTTTTAACATTTGTCTTAACGCACAACTATTTTATTTTTGACGACAAATATTACCTACAAGTGACGGTTGAATGTCAGGAACCCTGACAGAGATTTATTTGTAAATATATTTTTATTGAAGTTTTCAATTGTTCAATTTGTCAAATACCTTTGAGTAAACTTCAGTTAGGACACGCAGGTCCCGTCAGTATGAAACATTAACAATCATATTAGGAAGTGGTGTTCGGTCAGTCATACATTGGTGACACGCAGGTCACAGCATGGCACGTATATTTTTACTCTTTTTTTTTTTTTTTATTTATCTTTTGTAAATTCGGTTTTTGTTTTAGAGTGAATATCCAATAAGACAGGTGGACACAGTATTTACATTGCAAGATAGTAAGACACGCAGGTCTCCATTGCCCTCGGTCTGCAGCCAGACCACCCGTTCAAGTGTTTTGGTTTCGCAGGTCTAATTTGATGAAGCTTAGGTTGGAGTCTAGACTAATGTTGTGCCCATTCACAAGAAAGGTAGTAGGGAGGAGTTGGGCAACTAACGGCCAGTAAGCCTTACTTCAGCAGTGGGGAAAGTAATGGAAACCATGTCAAAGGATAGGATTGTTGAACATCTAAAAACACATGGATTTCAAAATCAGACAACATGGGTTTACTTCAGGGAGATCATGCCAAGCTAGTCTTATTGATTTCTTTAATTGGGTAACTAAAATAATAGATCAGGGTGGTGCAGTACACATTGCTTACCTAGATTTCAGTAAGGCTTTTGACACTGTTGCACATAGAAGGCTTATCAATAAACTGTAATCTTTAAGTTTAGATTCCAATATTGTTGAATGGGTAAGGCAGTGGCTGAGTGACAGGCAACAGAGGGTTGTAGTCAATGGAGTATATTCGAAGCATTAGCTTGTCACCAGTGGGGTACCTCAGGGATCTGTACTTGGACCCATTCTCCCATTTTTATTAGTGATATTGCTATAGGTCTTGATGGTAAGGTATGTTTTTTGCTGATGATACTAAGATATGTAACAGGGTTGATGTTCCAGGAGGGATAAGCCAAATGGCAAATGATTTAGGTGAACTAGAAAAATGGTCAGAGTTGTGGCAACTGATATTTAATGTGGAGAAGTGCAAGATAATGCATCTTGGATGTAAAAACCCAAGGGCAGAGTACAGAATGTTTGATAGAGTCCTAACCTCAACATCTGAGGAAAGGGATTTAGGGGTGATTATTTCTGAGGATTTAAAGGACCACTATAGCCACCCAGACCACTTCAGCTTAATGAAGTGGTCTGGGTGCCAGGTCCATCTAGGATTAACCCTGCCTGCTGTAAACATAGGGTTAATCCAGCCTCTAGTGGCTGTCTCACTGACAGCCGCTAGAGGCGCTTCCGCGCTTCTCACTGTGATTTTCACAGTGGAGTCATTATCAGACTGGTGCAATTTAAATGGAGTCCAAGAGAAATGGGATTATTTAAAAGTTGCACTGCTGAAGGCAACAGAAAATTGCATTAGGCTTGTCAGTAAAAGCAAACAAATTCAAGAAACCACTGTGGTACTCTGCAGATGTGGCCAAAATAGTAAAAAAAAAAAAAGTTAGCATTTAGTAATTGTAAAAAAAAACCAGAGTGAGGAAGACAGAATGATCTATAAGATTAGGCAGAAAGAGGCTAAGCAAGTTATAAGAGCTTCCAAATCACACACAGAAGAGCAAATAGCACAGTCAGTAAAAAAAGGCCAGTAAGCCTTACTTCAGTAATGGAAACCATGTCAAAGGATAGCCTCTAGTGGCTGTCTCACTGACAGCCGCTAGAGGTGCTTCAGAGCTTCTCACTGTGATTTTCACAGTGAGAAGACGCCAGCATCCATAGGAAAGCATTGAGAATACTTTCCTATGGACTTGCTGAATGCGTGCGGCTCTTACCGCGCATGCGCATTCAGCAGATGACGGGAAAAGAAGGCGGAGCGTCCCCACCACCGAGGGAGCCCGGCAGTGGAGAAAAGGTGAGTGTTTAACCCTTTCCTCACCCTAGAGCCCGGCGGGAGGGGGACCCTAAGGGTCGGGGGGGACCTAGAGACCCTATAGTTCCAGGAAAACGAGTATGTTTTCCTGGCACTATAGTGGTCCTTTAACCCCTTAAGGACACATGACATGTGTGACATGTCATGATTCCCTTTTATTTCAGAAGTTTGGTCCTTAAGGGGTTAAAGGTAGGCAGACAATGTAATAGAGCAGCAGGAAATGCTAGCAGAATGCTTGGTTGTATAGGGAGAGGTATTAGCAGTAGAAAGAGGGAAGTGTTCATGCCATTGTACAGAACACTGGTGAGACCTCACTTGGAGCCCACTTGGTCCTCACCTATTAGCGAAGAGATAATGTGGCGCTATACGGTTAGAGAATATTTTGGCTAACAGTTTGACGTCCATGTTTAACAGAGATAGAGGCCTGAGGTTCTGACTTCTAGTCGGTGGTTTGCCCGGTTTCGGAAGTGTGGCCACGTGTGCCATTATCATGTCTGGGGGCATGGTGCCTTTGCGGATAATATTGTTCAATTTTGCCTCTAGGTGAGGTGCAAGGGAAGGGGTGATTTTTTTGTAATACAAGTTTGAAAGTCCATCTGGGCTTGGGGATTTCCCAGACGGGAGTGCCTGAATTGTGTCTAGGATTTATTGTGCGGTGATAGGTTCTTGTATAGCTGCTGCCCGCGTATCTGTTAGAGTCGGTAATGTTGTGAGTTGTAGGAAGTTTGTGATTTCTTGGGTGTTCGGTGGGTGTAAAGCCCTGTCCTCTTTAAGATTGTAGAGTTTGTGGTAGTATGCTGCCATTTCGTCATTAATATCTTGGGGGTTATGTAATTTTGTACCTGTGCTGGTGACCAGATAGGGAATTCTGGTATTGGCTTGTTTTTGGCAGAGCATGTTAGCTAGGGTTTTCCCGGCTTTATTGTCTTGGGAGTAGGTTCTCTGTTTCAATTTAGTTAGTATGTGTGTGGTCTTGTTCAGGGATAGCTCATTGATGCGGTAGGTAGTTTTGACTATTACCTTCGTCTGAGGGTTGTAGGAAGTGTGCATTGGTGGTGTCTCTCAGTTTTCGTAATAGAGTGAGATGCTGTAGCCGTGAACACGTTTTTGGTACGTGGCTCGACTAATCAGTAGGACCCTAATTACTGGTTTGTGGGTTTGCCAGGTAAAGGTGATATTGGTGTCCGGGGTAGTGTTGAGCTTGAAATATGTTTGGATGTGTTCTGTTAGTTGTTTGGTAAAGTGGGTGTCCTGCAAGAAAGTGTTGTTGAGGTGCCAGGGAGGTTTGCATCTGTGTTGGTAGTGGTCCCTTAGGGCCATGGTGGTTGGGGCGTGGTCAGAACAGACTATGTTGCTTATGTCACAGTGGGAGATGTGGGGAAGGAGCGTTCCAGATACTAGAATGAGATCAATTCTGGAGTAGATCTTGTGCACTGTCGAGTTGTAGGAGTAGTTCCTGTCAGACGAGTGCTGTATTCTCCAAGCACCGTACAGCCCATGCTCCATGAGTAGTCTTGTGAGTGCTTTGCAGTTTGCTGTGATGGTTGTATGTCTGTGTGAGGTGTGGTATGGTTATGTCTACTCGGGAGTCTAAGGTGTGGTTTAGGTCCCTGCACATGATCAAGGTACTGTCGGTGGTCGGTGGTAATTTCGCTAAGACCTTGTGCAAGAAATTTCTTTGGTGGTTGTTTGGGCTATATATCCCTAAGATGATATATTGGAGAGTATTAGATACATTCCCTGGCTGTCTTTTTTGATAGTAAGTATTTTAACCGTCAGTGAATTGTGGAAGAGGATGGAGACCCCTCTAGATTTGGAGGAGTAAGTTGCGTGGTATTGTATTGGGTAGTCCTTTAGCCAAAACATGGGAACTCTAGATGTGACGAAGTGCATCTCCTATGCGCACACTATATCTGCTTTGTTGCGCTTATAAGGGGTGGTTGGCCTCTGGTATTAGGAGGGTATATCTTCATGGTCTGGATGTATGGTTTTGCGTGTATTATGGTCTGGTGTTGTCGAGGTTCGTGAGGCACCAACTGCGTTCAGGGGGTGGGGGTCGTTGGGAAAGTGGAGGTTGTTGGAGAGTCTAAGGGGGTTGGGTCAGAGTGTGTAGGTGGGGTTGACCTATACGGTCACCTAACTAAGGTGGGGTTTATGTATAAACGACCTCTGGTAGTCAGAGTAGAGAAGTTGTACCGTGGGGGTTAGGAGTAGAACATTCCTAATGGGTGGCTTCTTGGGCTCCATTGTGGATTGCATAGTGAAGCAGAAATCTTTTCATAAAACTATATAAATATATCTTTTTTTTTTTTTTTAAGATAAAATTGTAGAATGTTTGTGAGGGGGGTGGCCCTGCGGGAGCAACCCAAAAGTCAACAACTGTTCCCCCTGAGACATGAGAGTGTATCTGTTGGGTACATGTACCCCTATGTGCCCAGTTGATCGCGCTGTGTATAGTGCAGTTTGGTTCGCTTGTTGGGCGTTTGCAATGGGCAGCTCCATGTTTAGGTTGCGGCCTAGGGAGTGGGTAGTAGGGATCTATGCATTGTTATAGTCAGGACCCTGGTATGCGCTGGATCGGTTAGGCGGCTAGGTCCTATGTCCCCCATGTTCCTCAAGTGAAGTTGAGCAGGCTTCGACAGAATTGAGCGTTGCTAGCGCAGAGACAGTCCCCGTTAGGGTGAGCCTACCGTATCCATTTGTTTGATTTATTGCCCGGGACCAGCGCATGTCTTGGAAAAGGGCCGCCCAGCGGCCTCCCCTGTCTGCATCTACTCGACCCCAGGCCGTACAACCGTGGTCATTTGACTCCGGGGCAGCATGAGGCGGAGTGGGAATGGAGGCCAAGTGCCCCGGCTACGGCCCCGCTTTTAAGCATGTGTAACTCGTAAGGTCTGCTAGCGGGTGGTCAGAGGTTCTGGGCCCAGGCCTGTCCCCCATATATACTGTGTAAATTATGACTGACAATTGAACATACTTATCGTGAGATTTTACTAATAGCTACAAGTTAACCAAAACAAATATATAATAGGCTGAAATATATGCTAAGCAAGGTGATACTAGCGACTTATGAAGGAATCACAGAGCGGCGCAGTTCATGAGCCTGCGCTGTGCCAGGTGATGTATTGTGGAGCGGGGAGTGTACAGCACTCGAGGGTCACTTGGTCCTCAGGCCCCATTCGTTCAGCAGAGCTATCCCTTCTTCTGGGGTGTGGATGGTGATTGTTTCTCCACCTCTGGTGACCAGCAGCTTTGTGGGGTACCCCCATCTCTGTCAGATTCCGTGGTTCCGCAGGTCCGTCGTGACTGGGTCGAATTCTCGCCTGCGTCGCAGTGTTGCCACTGACAGGTCCGCCATGATGCGTACGCTTTTGTACTCCTCATGCGGGTCAGGCTTGCTTCTGCTGGATCAAAGACCCAGCTCCTTTATGTGGTAGTAATGTGCCCGGAGAAAGACGTCGGGGGGCGTTGTGTCCGGAAGATATTTCGGTTTAGGGACCCTGTCCACGAGCAGCATGTCTGCAGGTATTCTCGGGGCGTAGGTGTGCATGAGGCCCGTCACATATACTTGGAGGTCACTTGGCAATATGATTCAGGGACTCCTCTTAAGCGCAGGTTATTTTGTCACGCCGTTTCCTCGGCATCCACCATACGAGTTTCCATTATCTCTAGCCTGTGTTCCAGGGCTTGGACATGGTCAGCCTTTTTATTTTGTGCAGAGGTTAGTTCTTTGCATTCCTTTACCACGCGGGTCGCTTTATTAGTGAGGCTCAAGACTTCTGTTGATCTGCAGTGGATTACCACAAGGTAATTAGCTTGGTGGACATAGCTTCCATTGAGTGCTCGAAGAAGTCTTTGGTAAGGCTTTCAGGTGGCAGCGGTGTATTTGGAGAGGCCATGTGGCTGCTGATTTCCCCACTCGTAGGGCCGTCCGCTCGGGCCGTCCTCGCGGTAAGTTTGTCAGTTTGTGGCCGAAAAAGTTTTGCTTGTCATTTTTCGAGGAGGCTTTTTTCTCATGTGGAGACATGTTGTTTCAGGGGGTTGGAATGATTTCTGCTATATTGGTTGTCATTCGTTCTGGAGCCCATGTGCCGGAGCAAAATTCTATGCGGCCATCTTGCTCGGCGGTGAGCCACGCCCCCACATATAAAGCATTTTAGCAAGCTACTGTGCTTCTGAGGTCTGGATTGTCGCTTTAAGTGTAATCAGATGATAATAACCAATTATTGTTTGTTTTTGTAAATAGCAATAATCAGAGATCCGCTTACATCAATACAACTTTAATGCATTTGATAGATTGTGGCCTCATTAATATGCTGTATTTATTGCAAGCTCGTTTTTTGTTTTTTTATATAGCATTTGCACAAAATCAATAAATGTTTTGCAGAATGCTGCATAAGCCTGCCTCCTTAGCCATAACTCCCTCATGCCAGAAAGACTTTCTTATCAAAAGTATGCACACAGTCTCAGCCCCAACAATACTTTGTGAGCGGCTTTTTTCACAACCCGACTGCAGACAGTCAGAGAAACTACAAACAGGAAGTGATATCTTTACCATATGCCTCCCTTGGTGCCTTGGTGAGCTGTGTAGATATCTTGGATAAGGAAGTATTTATCTGGAGTTAGAGGTATGTCTGTAGAGGCAGGCATATGGTGCAATATTCTGCAAAATGTTTAAGATTTGGCTAGAATGTCAGGTGAGGCTAGAATATTACATTTGTAAGTAGTAGGCAACATTGAATTAAGGTACCTATAAAGTTTTTAATTTTAACTGTGCTGTGCTATTTACACTCCATGGCTGATTTGGCCCCCATTGATAAGGTGTGGCTCGGTCTGGTGATTTAATTCCTAATTGGGAGAGAACTAAACAGACTACAAAGGCATAATCTATACACCAAAACCACTTCATTATGCTACAGTTGTTTTGGCTTTTAGAGTGTCCCTTCAAACCACATGACTTACCAACAAACCAATTGAATTGAATTGTATGCTGCATTGATGTAGATAAGTTAATAAATCAGTGACTGACATTTTTAACAGTAGGATTATTCTTAGATCTGGGGAAGGGTTTTAAAGGACACTGTAAAAGATCTAAACAGTCAACAATAAATGAAAAAAGTAATGGTAATACCACTGACATTTTTTTATTGAACAAAATAGATAATTTAACAATAGCTATATTACACATGTTGCCATCTTTTAATACCTACCACTTGCTTGTGGCGCAATGTCCAATGGTGCTTTATCTTGGGATTCCATTTTGCTGAAGTCATCAATATGCTTTTCCACAACTTCTCGTATTAACACTGAAATTAAAAGAAAATTACTGTTACGCAGTGCGTATAGTTATTAAGTAACGCAAAATTAATGGTAAGAATAAGTCATAATTATGATATGATTATATATCATATTATATTATTATGATTATAAAGATAAATCTCAATTGGATACTTTCATAACCTGATTTTAAAGTACTGGACATGACACAAAAAAAGTGTCTAGATAAAAATGGCTAAATTACTAGAAAGGATACAAAACTAATCTTCATTTTGGTGTAGTTTTTCTTTGATTGTAGCCAGGCTAACGCGACTTGAGGAAGTAGTCACTTATGTTAAGAGTGGTCAATTTAAATGTTAAGTGGCAATAACAAAAAAAAAAAAATACAGTGTAAAATGCGGGATTGAAGTCCAAGAAAGTACATTAAACAGCCTCATCCTTCTAAGGTTTAGGAATGGTTTATTCAGTGCATCAATAGGACTTGCTAGGCTGTCACAATATTTTAGCAAAACGAGGCTAGTGTAAGACACACAGGAGGAGACTGATCTAAGAGTCATGTTCTGAAAAGTGTCACAAATATGTAAAAGGGGAAGAGTTACCAATGGAACGTGCCTGTTAGTTACACAAGTTTCCACAATGTTTGTATTACTGTAATACTCTGTTTTTTGCAGAACACAACACTTTGATAATGTTTTTGAATTGTTTAAGAATATAATTTATGACTTACAGTCAAGCATTGTTCTTCCCAAGTTATTCTTCTGAAGGTTTTTCTCCACCTCTTCCATCAACCACGGCATGAATACGGTTTCAACATCTATGCAATACAAAAATTCAATAAGTACATGTTTGGGCCTAAACTTGTATTAAAAAAAGTATAATTATTTATAAAAAGATTGAACTTAAACATTAAAAAAATTAAACACTCCAAATGAATTAATACATCACATTTATTTAAAAAGTTTTGATCGTAAAATAATTGAACCTTGAACCATCATGAGCTAGCTCTCTCATCATGTTACCCCTATCACTCTGCACATTTACACACTAGCCATCCATAGGCAATGCGCTCTGCACTCACACTCACACTCGCACTGACCCACCACACATACTTTAAAACACGTTATTCCTACACATCAATGCACAACACTGCCTTACAAACATATAAATGTTTGTGGACATTTGAGCTGGTGAGTTATTTTAAGCCTGGCTAGTTAGGACTTTGCGAACCTTGCGAACAGTTAAATATAAGTTACCAATGTAAAAAAAAATCAAAAAAAAATCTCTGTGTTGATTCTCTTTTTGACAGACACCAGATACGGATGAGACAATTGCATTCAGATATAAGTTATGGTTCACATTATACAAGCACTGAACCCCTAAACACAACATGATATCATAAATATTACTGCTCATCATTAACCCTTTAACCCCTTAAGGACCAAACTCCTGGAATAAAAGGGAATCATGACATGTCACACATGTCATGTGTCCTTAAGGGTGGAGGCAACTGTCCAACATGGCACTTTTTTTTTACAGTTTTGCTTATAATATTTTTTACAAATAAAGTGCAACTACAGGAATAAACCTCAAAATAGATTTTACCTTAGCCCTAAATAAACCTTACCCCTAACTCTATGCTTACTCCAACTCTAACAATACACATACCATATCCTTCTCTCTACACTCATCCTAACTGAGCATTAACCCTAACCCAGCATTAACGCTTTATTTACACTAACCCTACCTCTTCAAGCCTAACCCTAGCCTAACTAACCCTAACTCAGATGTATTCCATCTGCTGACATCAGTACAAACATCAGCAGAGGTATTTTCCAGCTCACACAGTAAAGAGGGTTCTTTAGTGAGTGACTGCAGCATGAGAGGTAGATCTTCCTCTCATGCTGCAGCTCCTGCGTGTTGTCCCTGCCATTCACCATGTGATCAGTGCTGGAGAGCAGGCACAGCCCATTGCCGATTGTTGTTGGCAGGAGGAGGCATGCAGGGAGATCCTGGAGGTTTCCCTCTGTATGGGGCATCACAGCGGCTGAACACCATCATTCAGTCACTACATGCAGTGTTCATTTTGAGTACTGCATTCAGCTCATCTATCAGACAGGGGTCACTAAATAATTCCCCACATATTGATTAATGACTGGGTCTCCTTGGTTCAAGCAGGGATTTAACCCTGCTTGCTTCAAAAGCAAAGGATGTTCCATGCCATCCTTACACCATAAAAAGACCACTTTTTTAAGGATTGCATGGAACGTCCTTATGTCATTTTGCAGTAAAAATTGAACTTAAATAAATAATAATTATAAGTGAAAATACCTCTTTCTACAGAGTCGTAAAAATAACCATTATCCCTAAGGCTGCTGAAAACAGAAGGAACAAGATCAGCAAGATACTGTTGTGCAAATGCACGTGCTGCAACTTTCTCTGCAGTTTCCTTCTCCTTGAGAAGCATTTCACGTTGCTGTTTCATGCGCCTTTCCTGAAAAATAACAAAATCAAATAAAATATATATGTGTTGCATACGCCCTTATTTTACTTAGAAACAGTACGAAAAATATGTAACAAATTAGAAGAATGTTTTGTGTAATTGATAGTCTAATACACAAAGATTAACTATTTGGAGCACCACTTCCTTATATTTCGGTCGACCTGGGACTCAAATCTGTTCTCCGTCCCTGTAACCTGGCTCAAACCCTTATAGTGTACCCACTCGGCAGCCCTGTAAACATGGCCAGCAGGTACATTCTCCACACCCCTCCAAAACCTAGCCTATATCTATTGGTGCCCATTCCTTGTGCCTCTCCTGTCACTGTGAGTGTGGGAAGAATAAACCATATGTAAGGGAAGGAAAAAATATTGGTGTGGGAGAGAACACTGGAATGGAGTGTAAAGAGCTGGAAACTATGGTGCTTACTAGGAGAGAGGTGAACAATGAACAAGTTATTGATTGGAGAAAGTGCTAGAAGGAGAAGAGGATACAGGACAGGCACAGAAACACATGAAGATACATGGTAGGACAACAGGAAAATAAGGATAAGAAATCCAAGAAAAAGCAATATAAAATGAGAATTGAAGGGGCATTAAATGCAGTGAATATAGTGGTAGTAAAAAAGTACATAATTTTGGAATAAGTATTCAATTTGTCAGTAAAACAGAGAAAAATAAACGTAACTCCCATAAAATAAATTTTAATTTGGAACAGAGAATGTGATAAGAAAAGAGATGACACAAAAGGCTCCTACATGCAATACATTCCTTGGGGGACTAATTGAATGTGAAACGACAGAGGATAACAGTAATCTGCTGGTAAGTGACACAGTAAAGGGACACTATAGTCACCAAAGTAACGTTGGCTTAATGAAGCGGTTTTGGTGTATAGATCATGCCCCTATAGTCTCACTGCTCAGATCTCTGCCATTTAGGAGTTCAATCACTTTGTTTCTACAGCCCTAGTCACACCTCCCTGCATGTGACTTACACAGCCTTCCTTAACACTTCTATATACACTAACTATACACAAGTTCTGATTGAAAATTAAACCATTTCGTTTTCGGGCAGGCCGTGTCAGTCACAGCCAGTGGATATGTGGCTATGGCTGCATAAACAGAATCAAAAATTATTTTACTTCTAAATGGCAATGAATTGAGCAGTGAGACTTCAGAGTCATAATCTATACATCAAAACTGCTTCATTAAGCTAACGCTGTTTTTCTGACTATAGTGTTCCTTTATGATGTATTTTTTTTTTTATTTTAACATTTTATATATTTTTAAGCATTACCTCTATAATAATTTAAAAAAGAATGAAAGGCATAGAAAAGGTCCAGAAAAAAAATGTGTATTTAAAGTCAGGGAAGTGTGGCACCAGTGGTGTTGTAGCAAAAAATAATAATATATATATATAATCTTCTATTAGTATCTAAATTAATCCATTCTCTTACATAAAATGTAGCTGCTAGACCTCACATATCTGGGGAAGATTATGTAGATGCTTGAAGGAAGGAACAATAACTTTGAAAAGCTAAAGAAGGAGGCAGGAGTACAGAACAGACAATATATTGGTGAATCCATTTCTAATAATTTACTCCAATAAACAGCTTAGAATCTGTACAGGTCTATGTGGTTCTCACCAGAGAATAATTTTCAGACACCTATGCACTGTAATACATATAGAATATGTTATGTCATTATAATGGTCTCCCCCAAAAAATACTGCGTAAGTTACACAAATCACACCTTTTCCTCTCTGTGCCGTCTCTCTTGCTCTTCCAGCCTCTGCACCTCAGCAAGCTCAGCGTTACGAAGCTCTTCAAAGGCACATTGTTGCTCTCTCAGCGTTGCCAGTTCCTCTTCTTCCATTACTTCCAGGAGAGCCTGCTCAATTGTCTTCCCAATCAAAACCTCCAGCATTGGCTTTACCTCAAGGTCAAAGTCAAAAAGCTGTAAACAGAAGCACAGACAAACCAGCTTAGAATTATGTGAACAAAAAGCCAATGATTTTAGTCTGGGGATGAAGTGGGATAGTTAAAGTGCAACTCTCCCATCCACACTAGGATGTCATGTTATGTGGGGAGGAAAACAATGGTTAATTTAGGTTGCTTTACCATTTAACATTTCCCTAATTATTTGAGTGAATAACTATGTATTGGAATTATAAAACCATCAGGTTTTTATTTTTTATTTTACAGTACTTGGTTTAATGTTGCTATTGTTGTGTCATTGTGCATAGCAAATTTTAGACAGTGTTATACAGGTTATGCAGGTAATACAGATATTTATGGAAACATCAATAGTTTGCCATGCTTCCTCCATGGCATGGGGTCACTAGCCAGGTGTTGGAAAAAGGTTAGTAAAGCTTTTATTTTTTATTTTAAGGCACATGGTGGAGGTTCTTAATACAAGTGTTTGAATCTCAGGCTTAATTTTTTAGTGGGTATCTAAGTACGGTAGTGTACAGCAGAACATTTCAGGTCTGAGACTCCTCTTTTCTTTTTTTTGTATATGGATGACTTTTTCTTTTTTACAGTTCCCCTCACTTTTGGGTTGATCATCTCTGGTGGAAGACTGGATAGAAATCTCAATTTTTCACAAAAAATTAACCCTCAGTGGTAGCATTTTTGTTTTCTCAAAAGCTTTATAGAAGCAGCAGTATTCATGCATAATTACACAACATGAAAATATCACACAGAATATACAGTGTAGTTAAGTCCAATATCCTAAAGGGACACTACAGTCTCCAGAAAAACTACAACTTATTGTATTTGTTCTGTGAGTATAATCAGTCCATTCAGGCTTTTTGAAGTAAACACTGTATTTTTAGAGAGAAAAAAAAAACAGTGTTTACATTACAGCCTAGGGATACCTCCAGTGGCCACTCCTCAAATGGCTACTAGAGGTGCTTCCTGGGGGCAGTGCAGCACCCTCTGCATGTAGTCACTGAACTTTCCTCATAGAGATGCATTGATTCACTTCGTCTCTATGAGGAGATGCTGATTGGCCAGGGCTGTGTTTGGATGTGCTGGCTCTGCAGAGGTAGATATTGCCCATGTATGGTAAAGGTAAGGCAATGACAAAAGCAGAATGTTAGAAAGAAGAAAGGTGCGACAAGAGAGAAGGAAAATGGGGGGGCGGAGCCTGACAGCCGAGCAGAGCGGTCGCACTACAGACGAGCTCCTGGATCGAAAGCCTGAAAAACGATTAAAACAATAGCAATTATCTACATATAGCCAGCATTTCAGCCCCAACAACAGAGATATTCAATGGAAAAACCGCTAATTCGAGATCCCGAGCAACTATGGCAGCCACGTCCAGAGGACAGACCCGAGGCCTACCTGCGGCCTACTCAGACGGCATGGTGGAGACGGCCAATCCCCCAGCTGACTGGGACCAGCTGCACAGGGGGCCTGCTTGGAGCATCTACTCCCCCCCCCCCTGCCGGTGGGGGTTATCCCGACAACAAAAACAAGTAACAAAAAGCAGAGACACCAATCCCTGTGCCCCGATGCCGCCTTGACAGCGACACCTAAAATGGCGGAAGCCATGCGGGCCCAAGCACCCGAGCCCTGCCTACTCCCGCTATCGGTTAGGATAGACCGGCTTTTGGCGGCCTTCTGGGCCAATATGGACAGCCGCAAGGGCGCTCCGGAGGGGGTCCCATCGTCATCGGGCCCAAGAGACTCCACAACGAAACCCGCAATACAGACTCGAACGCTGAGGGGGACATAAAAAGCAGGGGGGCGGAGGCGAGGAGCCTGATGCAAGCCCCAGCACTCCAACTCTCGACCACGGGTGAGTAGCCCAAAGCCTCAACAGGGGCTCACCCCAGAACTCCCCACGCAGCGTTCCCCCCATAATCACAAGCGGCAACAAAGGGCACTACGAACAGCGGGCAATCACTCACCCCAGCAGCCGTTGCTCACCCCTCGGAGGCAGCCAGCAGCTCAGCCAGAGGACAGAGTCATAAGATGCAGTAAAGTAGAGCGGACGGCGAAGCCACGACCCCCTCAAGCATCCATCGCAATAGGGGTGACCCTGCTCTATCCGCACAGTCCAGCAACCCGGCGCCAGAGGGACCCGATCAGTCAATGTACCACAACGTGGCAACACAGACACCCGCAGCAGAGATGCCCTCAGCCCCAACGAGGCATAGGGTGAACCACACAGGACTTAGCAGGACGCTGGTTTCCTAACCGGGAGACCCCTCAAGCACCCTAGATGATCACTGAGGCACAATTTTCTACCTGCAGGCAAACCCAAAGAGGGACTTACACCTGGGAGACCCCAGGGGACTATAATATAGTATTGGTTCACTGGGATTCTGTTTATTTGGTTGCCATAATACTATTAGGCTCAACATCACACAGCTTATAATGTTAATTGTGATGAAACCTGTTCCCAGTGGTTTAATACAAAGTAAACCTAATTTTGTGTTTAAAACGGATAGCGATGTTACTCTACGTTCAGGTAGAACAGCAATGTTACCATATGTGATAGGCAAGATTCAGCAATGTTACCCTATGTGATAGGCAAGATTCAGCAATGTTACCATATGTGATAGGCAAGATTCAGCAATGTTACCCTATGTGATAGGCAAGATTCAGCAATGTTAACCGTTATTCCATGCCTTCTAGCCTATATACATGCAGCACAACTTACTTATACATTATATATTAAGCAGCTACTGTCACACTATAAACATGATTCACAAATATATATGCCTAATCTACTAGACATAGCGACAACCCATAACATATAAAATGAAGCAGACAGTATATATCAATGTTAATGGTTATTGTAATTGAGTGTGTATCTGCTGATATATTCTTCTTTTTCTTCCTTTCTGTGATGCTCTCATATTGCTTCAATAAAACAAAGAATGACAAAAGAGAGAAGGAAGGAAAATGGGGGTTGGGAGGGTGAGGAACGGGCAAGAGAAAAAAAAAGGGGTGGGCGGGAAGCTAACCACTTGTCAATGAGCACCCATGGGGAATGAAAACAGCTAATTAACTCTTAGACATCTGCACATATCTAGCTCACCCATGAGGACAGCCATTGCGTCCAGTGGAACCACACAGTGTTGTATCGCTGCAAGGTTCCTCTGGCATAGTTTATCTATAGATTAAATGTCTTCCATTCTGGCTATCCAATCTC
This sequence comes from Pelobates fuscus, assembly GCF_036172605.1. Taxonomy (NCBI): domain Eukaryota; kingdom Metazoa; phylum Chordata; class Amphibia; order Anura; family Pelobatidae; genus Pelobates; species Pelobates fuscus. The sequence continues at coordinate 244,557,659 of NC_086318.1, forward strand.
TGGTCAGAACTCTGGTATGAGATTGTGGGCAGAATTTACCAAGAACGGGAGTACTGACCTGCGGTAAGATCTAATAGGTATACACGTTTGTATTCCTGACACTAGTGTTCCTTTAAGGGACTGAGACTGAGCATTAGCAATGAAATGGCATATCTTTCACATAATGAGTTTCTCAGCCAGAATTCATCCATAGGTAGGACAACAATATCTACTCCATCAGTCACAACCCACTGCTTAAAGGTGACTTTATCGGGAAGTGTCATCTTCGTTGGACTCTACAAGAATATGCAGTAAGGCCTCTACACCGGGACACTGGTAATGCTTGCCTAACATGTCGTCTTAGCAGTTTATTTTACAGACTTAAAGTTCTGATGTTGTGTGCAGACACAGACAGTGTGTTCCTAATGCTTCTGCCAGCACACAGCATTTGGCTGTTTGCTGGATCAGCTCACAAAACTTTAAAATTAATTTTTAAACATCACATACAATTAATTTAGGTTACTTAAAACTAAAAGCTTTTATCTAAATATCAAATATACCAATATCAAATGTAGTAACATTTCAGACCTCATTGACAAACATACGCTACTGTATGTCAATCAAACATATATGTAAAATACTGTTAATTTTTATGAATTGTTTTTCTTATTTTAAATCTGTTCATTTTTGAAATTGCATGAATAAAGTAGGCTATTCCCCAGATTTGTACGACCTTAGCTGGGTCACCTGTGGAATCTCAAATTCAAAACTCAAAGAAAGTTTCAGGTTCCTATCTGTTCCCATCTGTTCCCCAACCAGAGATATACAACCAAAAGTGAGGGGACATGTTAAAAGAAACTGCACTCACCCACATAAAAATAAAATAGGAGAAGTCTCAAACCTTGTTATTCATGTACACTATACTTACCTTGGTACCCATTAACAAAAAATTAGGACTGAGACTCAAACCCTTCCCATTATAAGTTGAGCCAAAAAGTTGAACTTTCACAGATCTTGAGTATAATATTAGTACTTAAGTTCCAAGTGTAAGGAACACGAATGTGTAAAATTTAAATGTACATTGTAATGTAATGTGCTCTAGAGATCAGTTTTTGGTCCAAGGAGTAAGGACCATCCTGAGCTGAGATATTGGGGTTATTGTGTGTGATGGTAGTCACCATCACCAGGAGTTTCAGACAAACACTTTATGTAGGACACTGGATTACTCCGATGTCTAAGTCACTCTGTGCCCATTGTAGGTGCAGGGTGAATGATAATGTAACGGTATGTTTATTGTTAAATGTTTTTTTCTGTTCTCCTGTTCTGCTGATGCTTGCTACCAACTAGGTGGATTTGACTGTGAAGTTTGTATAGTGCCATCTGTTGGTAGCAACTGTTGTGTGCACTACCTGAATAGCTAGACTTGGTAATTTGCATAGACCCTGGATTTTTGTTACATCCCTCCCAAGATTAATGCAGCAATTCTCTTTTGGCAATTAAACTACAATAGTTATGCTATTTAGGGTGTACTTTTAACAATTCACTAATTCACTTTAGCATAAAATGTTCACAATGTTAATTTGTTATGACCTGGGTGGAATTTAGGTGTATGCTCATGTGTTGTTGAACTGGAACTCGTGTTGAACTGAAAGCTTTTGAAGCCTTAAGGCATATTATAAGCAATAGAAGTATATTTTCTATTTAGAGATACATTACTTCTCCTTCCAGAATCTGGGTAGCAACATCAGCACCAGTTTTTGCAGGTATGAAGAGAGGTGTGGGAGGTCTGTCCAAAAAGGCATCTGTTTGGCATTCCATGTCCTTTTCCTCAATCCGATCACTGAGTTCTTCTAAGTATAACTCTGGGAAGGATTACAACAAAGATAAGATGAACTAAAAAAAATACACTGTGCTGTCATTCAATTGATCTCTTCAGTAGAAATATTTCTAGAAGTATAGAAAGTCAAAAAACTAACAGCATATAAAGAAACATACTGCTTACTTATCTCGCAGTATACATAAGTCCTATACATGGTTAAAAACAAGCTAATCTGCTTTATTAACACTGCAATTTTATCATAACTGTATCTTCTACCACTATTTGTTCTGGGTTCTTCTTTCATGCAGAGGACATTAAGGCGTTGGATGGTTTAGCACAATATGATCATGAGTGGTGATCACATTTCCATTTAAAACTAATGTGTTTTAAATAGTCTAAGATATAAAATCAGAATATTCGTGTGAGTGTTGATTTCTTCTCATAATAGTTTTAACAGAATCTAGCACCCAGTTTTGTGAATATGTATTCAACATGCATTTGTTAAAAAAAACTAAGCTGAAACTGAAAATAAATACATTAACAATAAGCATAGTTTCCCCATCTTGCCGCATACCAGTTTGTACATCAATGTGTTTGCGGCCCTCTACAGGCTCTGGTGATCTGGCTCTCAGCAATTCCTTGGCTCGTTTCTTTGCCAAAGCTCGTCGATGGGATTCTTGCTGTCTCTGAAGCTCCACAGGGTCTGGTTGTGCAGACTGAAGGAGGTAAAATATAATGTGTAGGAGTATATAAAATGTATAAATATAAAAAGAAGTATTTTTTAACAGTAATAAGGCTTTCACAGGACTGATTTAATTTTAATTTTTTTTTTGGCAGAGTTAATTTCTAGAGCTGGAGATTACATTATGAGATAATAAAATGTAACATTACCTACTAAAAAATGCAGCACTAGCGTGACCATCTGTAATTTCATTCCTGCACTCCTATTTTAAAACCCCTCCCTCCAGTCCTTCAATTCGAGCAAACTTTGAAACAGAATGCTGCGCCTTAAAACCCTTTTGTTATACCTCATACGTGCGCCATTCTGGCAACAGCGAGTCGATTGGCTCACAATTTTACAGCACTCATATGTTTCAGAAATGACACCACCGAGTCCAATCCTGAATTAACCGGTATTTAATTCATTCAAAGCACCTGAAAGTGTTTTGATCACAAGTCTAGTCTGCACTATATATGGATTTTTCCCACAATTAGAATATTATTTTAAAGTATCACTAACGGATTGAGCTGAGGTACGGAGTCTTCTACACTAACTTCTACATTAATTAGTAACGATTAATATGCGACTAATATTGCTACATTTTAATTAACAGTGTTGCACTATGTATTTTAGGTTTTATTTTTGGAAAGTTTAAAGGACCACTGTCTTCTGCACAGCCAGTAGAGGTGCTTCCACTGCTACAACCGAGTCAGGCTTGCTTATGTGACATTCAATATCTTTATGCATTGCATGAGGATGTCGAATGACAGTTGCCCGACATTCACTTCTCATCACCACTGATTCTCTATGAGAAGCATGAGATTGGACAAGAAGACAAAGAAGAGACTGTCTGTGAGACATCACTGGAGTGGGAGGTGGCACGAGGGGAGTCTCGGCACTGAAAAAAGGGCAAGTCAAACACTGTTTTAGAATTTCATTTAGGGTGGCCTCTAATTAAATTAGGGAGAACACTACATCATTAGGATAACATGTTTGTGAAATATCAGAAAAAGAGCAATGTAACTATGTTAGCCCAAGAAAGGCAGATTTCCTTATCTCTAAACAGAGTCCATTAGTGCTATTTAAGCATACATTTCATGAAATGTCAAAATCTAACCAAGAATAGCAACTGGGTGAGTAATAGACAAAACACAATCAAAACCAAACCTTTTTACACCCAACTGCAAGACATATGTTTACTGTGTTATTTTGGATTTTACTGGTGATTTATTAAACCATTTTGTTACTAAACTTGTAACCTATGTGTTTTTTTTATTTTTTTATTAAAGTGAACATGTCATGACAGGCATAGGTTTTTTTTTATCATGTATCTTTGCTCGTGTTATACAATTAAGTATTTCTTCAATGGCAACGTTTACATTAAAGAGTTAAGACTGCCTCTAGTGACAGTCTCATGTGAAATGATGCTGAACATCCTCACGCTTTGTCACACTTTTCACGGTATTCCTAGCGCTATAGTGTGCCTTTATTACTATTAAAAGCTTGTATTTATTTATATTTACTTCCATTAACCTTAACTTCTGCCGAGAGCAGTTTTCAGTGGGTGTTGCATTTGCCGTAAAAGATACCTCTCCTGCATACCCCTTGGCTTTATGGTTTGTAAATAATATGGTTTGTAAATAAAACATATCTGTTCTCGTTCTCTCTCTCTATTCTCAAATTGCCTATCCAAAACTGCTGCAATAATTAATTATGGCTTTTTCTTTTCACATTGCTGATGTTGGCTGCTCTCATGCAGAGCCTGCCCCTCCTTCCCCTTACAGGCATTGCTTTCCCTTAAATGAAAGCAAGTAGGAGAGATGCCCAGAGGTGGTTTTCCCTAATAACAGATATGCAAGTACAGCCTTTCTTTTTTTATCTCTGTGCCGATCATCATAGGCTGTGTGACTAACAGGAGGGGGGAAAGCTGCTTTTTAATCTCTGAATCTAGATTTTGTTGGCAGTTCTCCCAGTAGAACATATAGCAATCTGACTACCATTAAAGATTAAAAGGGTTAATCACTAATGTGAGAATTTAAAATGAATGTCAAATTTAAGGTCAAAATAGTAAAACTGGAAAAATTCCCCAAGTCAACTATATTTTCCATTCAGCTATGTCATTAATTTTGAAATTCACCTTGAATTCTCTCTTTTTAACGTGTTTTGCTTAAAAGAGTAATACCAACTGCCTCCTTGTGGTCAAAAATAATAATACTATAGACTAGAGCAAGTCCAAAATGCTGTTAGTTGGAACAGTATGATATTAGCTATAATATAAAATGTAGCTAGTGATTCAACCTACTCTATAGTAGGAGAAGCCTGGATGCAGCTATTCATGGTGGTATTAAAAACAAATAATAAAGGAATTATTTCTTTTTTTTCCTATGCTCATGTTTTTATTTGGTTTTATGTAGTTATAATGATAAACCTGTTTAGTTCATATTTTACATGGGTAAATTGTAAAATAATGAGCCATGGGAACAGTCAGGTCCACCTTCAGTTACAATGTTCAAAGCAAAGAGTTAAAATACAGTTAATACAATATAGAATCGTTCTGCTTACCACAGGTAAAATATGCTGAGCATAGGTATTGCCACGTACCACCCTTCGGTCATACATAATATTACCATAACTGTAGGTTTCGTTGTTTCTGGAGGAAAAGAAAAATAGATTACATGAATTTCAGTGGTCAATCGTAACCATGATAATCATCTCCACTTTATCATTTAAATCTCCATTAAATTGTTTGGATATTAATTTGGATCTGACACATTTCCAAACTATCCTCTTAGGTGGAGCATATAGATCTGATTTTCAGTGTAACCTTTTATATGTGCCTATACTGGTGTTACAGTACCTGCTCACTCCTGCCTTATTACCTGGTCCCAGGTCAATTGGCATCCTTACCCTGTATTGCCTCTGCCTGGCAGAAATTGTGATGCTGTGTCACAGATATATTTATGACAGTGCACCTGTGCGTCAAAATAATAACACAAGTTTAGTGGCGTTGCCATGTTAACAATGCTCACATATGTTTTGGGAGTACAAGAATGACGGCATCAATCCCACTATACCTACATAAGTCCATTGTGATAGATCACCAATGCCCAGTTCTCGTCTGTGCAGTGCCCAATAGTGCATTCCTTGCTCGTGTGATATTTTGGTCTTGACTATCCTGTTCTCTGGCATCCCCGACTTGGCTGTTTAATAATTATCTGTACCTCTTGTGTCCTTGTCCTTTGGCTAATATCTGGACAATATTTTCTTGTCTGTTTTCGCGTTAAACCTGGCCATCCTAAGAACCAGTAATATGCCCCCTATAGGTTAAGTGTTGGTTCAAGCTATATATGTTGATTTACCTCTATATAACACTTGGTTCTTTAAAGGCTTCTTCATGTTAGATATACAATAAACATCACAGAGTAGATAAGATCCAAGTAAAATAGTGCTTAGTAATTCTAAAATAGTGAAAACCATAATGCTTGTGGCAGTAAATATAATGAATCCACAAACCTAAAATGCAACCGAGTTTAAGGATTACTTTCCATCAATTTTCACTTCAAACTGGAGCTGTACCAGTTTAGTGCATGTATCAAAATATATGCAAAATACATAAATAAATCTAGTAAAATCAACAGAGGTACTACTACCCTCTTAGTTTTCAAATTGTTTTCAAAGTTGATATGAATTAAACTATTCACTACTACTTCTTACACCAACCAAAACAGTTGTATTTATTAACCCCTTCAGGATGGAGTCAATAGTGCACGTTCTGATCAAAACAAAACGTAAACAAAAACTGGAATTTGCGCTATATGTCTGTTCACCCGTAGTTCCCCTCTTTCATATTATATGCACCCACACTTATTATATATCATTTTGTTCAGGAGAAACAGGGCTTTAATTTATCATTAACTATTCATATATGGAACATAATTCATTATGAATAAAATAAAAACAAAATGTGAGAAAATAAGAATTTTTTTTAAATTTGTATTTCCGTCTGCCATTTTAGCTGTGAATGTCATAATACTGTTAGGTTTTACTGCACAAAAATGCACATATTTGTAATCAGCGATGTCTCACGAGTACAACAGTATCCCCCATTAACAGGTTTTATGGTGTTTTGGAAAGTTACAGGGTCAAATATAGAACGTTCCATTTTCAAATAGAAATTTGCCAGATTGGTAATGTTACCTTTGAGCCGGTGTGGTAGCCCAGGATTGAGAATTACCCCCATAATGGCATACCATTTGAAAAAGTAGACAACCAAAGATATTGCAAGTGGGGTATGTCCAGTCTTTTTTAGTAGCCACTTAGTCACAAACACTGGCCAAGGTTAGCGTTCATATTTGTTTTTGTGTTAAAAAAGCAAAAAACGAATATTTGGCCAGTGTTTGTGACTAAGTGGCTACTAAGAAAGACTGGACATACCCCACTTGCAATACCTTGGGTTGTCTACTTTTGCAAATGGTATGCCATCATGGGGGTAATTCTCATTCCTGGGCTACCATACGCTCTCAAAGGCAACATAACCAATCTGGCAAATTTCAATGTCAAAAAAATGAAATGCAAGCCTTATAATATTTTAGACAGTCCCCCTGCTGGCAGATCCACAGCCAGCTATAGGGGGTCATGTGATCGCTCTTTGAGAGCGATCACATGGCCCCCGGGGGCCTGATTTGCCGTGGGGGGGCTGCCTGGGCTGTGAGGCAGTCCTCCCGAAGCGGAGCGCCGGGAAGGTAAGTATCCCGGGCGCTCCAGGGCTTAAAGCCGTTACGGCGTTCTATGCCGTCGCAACGGCTTTAAAGCCCACTAAATGCGTGACGGCATAGAACGTCGGGCGGGAAGGGGTTAAAATGCTATTTTTGGTTGTATTAATCCTTGCTAGCATGGCCCCCTTATGCACAGTAATTGCATTAGCCAAGCCAGAACCCAGAACAGGCTACTAATGAAATGCCGGTTGTGGCGTTACACCTCCAGCAGCATAGTGTTTCTCAGTGGAATGCCGCACATTCAAACATCAAGCAGCATGACCAATTATTGAAGTGGGGGGGCGGAGCCTGACCGCTGGACAGATCAGACGTGTCCCGTCTTAGCTCTGGCATCTGGGCCAGTAATTCGGAGCCAACTCCTTGCCATCAGCAGCCACCATTCCAAATCGAAGCTCAATATACTCACAAGATGAGGGCGCACACGGTGATACCGCTTCTGACCCGGTACGCACTGGAGTAACCCGAACAAGGTCTGGGGCCTACCCGAGTTTGAGCCGGGGTGACACGGGCGCTCGCCCGGTTCTCCGAATGGCGTCCTGCTGTCCCCTCCCTCCCCCCTTTGGACCGGTGGGGGATATCCCGGTCCCCACGGGCGACCAATGCTGACAAATGCCTGGCCCCAGCACAAACTAAACCGCAGACTAAGGCCCGGATGGCGCACACCAAAATGGCGGACACCACGCAGCCACAAGGGCAGGCAGAGAGTGAACCATCAATGAACGTCCATACACCCAAACGGCAGAACAGACATACAAACTTTACAAGCCCCCGAGGCACGCCAGCTACCCTCTCCAAGCGGCTACAAGCACCGGCAATGACACACAGGCGGAGAGACAAAGGGCGGGAAACGTGGAGGTCCCCCCGGGCACTTCAATTGCACAGTGCACACACAGTCACAAATTGAGCCCATTCAAATTCAAGTCAACCGTGGGATTACCCCTGACACACCAGCTACAGGTGCTGAAGATCCGACGCTACAGAAGGAGACCCCATGCCAGGATCATCGATAATCCCTACACAAGACAGAAAGCGGCCCTCACCGGCGGTTCGCGGCTGCGGGTCCCCAGGACAATCCAGGGCCCTGAGGAGGGCTTACCAGAACGCCTACAGCCCCCTATGCCCGCCACCACCAAGCCTAGGCATCGGCTAACCCTGGATACTATACCCAGGATTTGTGGGCTGATTCATCTTTGCAGTAGCGGAAATCACAGAATGCACTCACAGCCCCACACACCCATTGACTTACCTGACAACCGAGCAACATCATTAGTACCCAGAGAGCATCTAACGCACATACCACAACACAGCGCTTGACGGACTCACGACACCACAGACGATCATATTACACACAGGCCATGACAACCCCCACGACTACTGATATGGACCACAGACCTATCTAGGGTAGTACCGGCAGACCAGACACACTAACATACACACCACGCGTTGGCACCCGTGGCAGACTAAGATAAAGAACAACCGTACAGCCAAAACGACACAATAGAGACCAAACATTCACGCGACCATAGCCTGTAACCATTTACCACTATGAGGTACAAACACTAGTGAAGCTGTGTTTAATTCAAACTAAGCTTGTTATAATATGCTCCTATTGCTAGATCTGCCAATACACTTGGTGAATAATGTTGGAGCACTGCATATCTACATGTTATAATAATAATAATAATAATAATAATAATATAAAAATGTGCAGATCTTCTGTATGCCATATATGACCATGTCTGATGATAATATGCCTGTGACTGCTATTGTGGCAACACGGCTAGCATGTAATATCTTAATATCTTGCACGCAAAAATAAAGAATTTAAAAAAAAAAAATTAAAAAAAATTATTGAAGTGGCCAGGGTGATTGGATTCACTTGTTACAAAAAGACAGATTGCATTGAAAATAATCACAAAATTCAAACGTTTTACAAAAATTACATTGATGCATGTAGAAATAAAATGATTAAACACACCAACCCTCCATGAGGAAAGAAAATGCAATCTGTCAAATATTTGCATCCTGAGAATTTTTGTATTGCGCTACAATTGTTTGTAATATTTGTAAATAATGAGATTCAATGTAATAGCTGGTCACGTGTACCAGGAAAATTGACAGGTTAAAAAAATGTTTTAGACAAAATTTGTTTGAGCAACTTATTATTTGATATCTTTGAAACAATTCTATACTCATCTTATTTTGAAAGCTAGAGAAGATACAAAATATGTTTCCCAAATAACAATTACAAACTGTAAATGCTAATCTTTTGCGAATTGAATTTTAGAGACAAAATGACAATTTGACTCTAGATGTCCAATATATTCATAGGCATCCTTCCCACAGAGTCAATAGCAAATAAAAAGCACTAAATCTAATTTGCCCACTTAACAGGAAGGAACACTCCAGGCACCAAAACAACTTCATCTAAATTAAGCTGTTATGATGCCAGGAGGCCCCTGGAGACAGTCTTACCTTGAGGGGTTGACCCCAAAGTTGCCTCCAGTGGTAATATCCACTCCTCCTCTGGTGGCATCCAGCCTCTGAATTTTCAGATATAGAAGGCATGCATATGCATGGAGGCACTGAATGTTCCCCATAAAAATGCATTGATTCACAGTACAAATCAAACAAATAGAGGCTATGCAAAATGTTGCTATGTGCACAAACAAAGTGCTACCAAAACTTATTGAAGGACAGAATAATAAACAGACGTTTCGGGTACAACCCTTTTTCAATGCACCATGTCCCTCCTTCAGATTCAGTGCATCTCTATGAGGACATGCTGATGGGCGCAGGTCGATGTTTTGCCAGGCATTTGCAATAGCCTACAAATACTTTCTTATGGGATGGTGTAATTTGTAAAGATAATGTTCATTAACACTAAATACATCATTGATATCATGACGTTAGACTATAAAAATAACATTTACTGTCATTACAAGCCATTGAGAAAGTCTCCAGTGAGAGATGAAGCCTGTTTGGTTGCCAAGGTATTAGAGAAAGCAGAACTTATGGTGGACGCTTAGCCTGGGAAAGAGAGCCTGCAGTGGATGTGAGTCTTGGACCTCCGCTCAACACAGTCCACAACAGAGGTATTAGGCACCTTTGGAACAGCAAAGAAAAACCTGCGCTCTATTCTTTACCTGCGCTCTATTCTTAATCCCTATGTATTGTTAAACAAATGTTTTTTTTAGTTACCTCCAATGGCCATGATAGGAAGAGCCCAACTGCCAACGGCAAGGCAGACCCCCCTAGGTGGGTCCTAACTCTAACCATTCGCCTTGCTTCCTTGGGCCTCTGGCAAAAATCTCTAATGAGAAAGGTTTTTGTTTTTTATATACACCCCTATATATCATTAACCCTTAATAGGGAACACATTTGGAAAAGCAATATTGTAAGCATATATTTAATTTATAATACAGCTTGTTTTTTGTACTTTTAACATGTGAAGATTGTACTCATTGTGATGCCCAGTGCGAATACAATAACTTTGCAAGGTAATCTCCATGTGCAAGACCAGGGATGTGTGTACCGCGAGGCAAACGAGGCATTTGCCTTGGGCGGAAAAAAACGCCACCCCCAAGTGCCCAAGCAAATACCTTGTTTTATGGCTGGCCACCTTTCAGCTCCCCTGGGGCAGGCGTCATATTCAGACTCCCGGCATCACTCTGCGGTGCGCAAGGGAGCTGAGCAGAGAGAGCTCAGGGGAAAGTGCTCTTTCGCTGCCCGCCTGCCTGCACGTCTGGCCGCCTCCCTGCCCAGCAGCCCCACCTAGCTATCCAAAAAGTAAGGAGGCTGGGGGATTTCAATAATAATAAAAAAATAATAATAATTGTGAGTGTGGGGAAATGTGTGTGTGTGTCAGTGAATGTGAGTGAGTGTGTGTCAGTGAATGTGAGTGAGTGTGTGTGTGTCAGTGAATGTGAGTGAGTGTGTGTGTTTCAGTGAATGTGAGTGAGTGTGTGTGTTTCAGTGAATGTGAGTGAGTGTGTGTGTGTCAGTGAATGTGAGTGAGTGTGTGTGTTTCAGTGAATGTGAGTGAGTGTGTGTGTTTCAGTGAATGTGAGTGAGTGTGTGTGTTTCAGTGAATGTGAGTGAGTGTGTGTGTTTCAGTGAATGTGAGTGAGTGTGTGTGTTTCAGTGAATGTGAGTGAGTGTGTGTGTTTCAGTGTGGGCATGTTTGGTACTGCAGGTAAAAAGAAGAAATGCTAACAAGCTCAAATTTATGTTATTTCTTTAACCCCTTAAGGACCAAGCTTCTGGAATAAAAGGGAATCATGACATGTCACACATGTCATGTGTCCTTAAGGGGTTAAAAAAGAAATCTCTTCCTGCCAGGTCCAAAGCAACCAAAGCCCCAGCAACAAGTGAAATTAAATAACACATATTATCTGACTGGCTTATATTTTTGTCACATGTTAGCAGGTTTTAAGAAGTAAAATAATTAAGTGTTTAGGTTAAATAGCAGATATAGTGACTGATGGTATCAGACGATAAGGATATCGGCTATACCTCACTGACTATGCCTAACAAGGTTGAAACGATTGTCTGGGGATACTGTATCTATCATACAGAGAGAGGCAGTCTTCATTTTGGATCTGTTCTGCCCTTTTGGGTGGGATCAGTCTGATATGCAAATGGCCTGGTTATTTTTGTAATAGCACAAGATGAGTGAAACCAGCTTGAGATCTGAGTGGGGACCCACCAAATGGCAGGCTATTTGGGCTGTTGTCCGTTCTCAGTACTCTCTTGCACCTTTGTTTTTTTTTTGCACTGACAAGGGTTTCCAAGTAGATACAATTTTTCTGCACTACTGACCAGGTATATAGCTTGTCATGATGTAAGCTAACTCAAAATTGCCCTGAAGACCTAATCATGGGGGCAATTAGTGTCAGGATCGGGACAGGGATCCAACACGCAGAGTACAAACAGTAGCCAGATACGTATACCGGACCTTAGAATGGCCGGACTAACGTAAGTAGTACAGTATAGAATGGTCAAAGACAAGCCGAGGTCGAGGGTAACAGAAGACAGGTAAGCGAGAGACAAGCCGAATCAAGGGTAACAGAGATAAGCAGAGTAAGGTAAACAAGCCGGGTCAAAACCAAAAGGGATAATAGAATACACAAGCACTGAGTGACTAGAACAAGCTAGAACCACGACAGGGCAATGAGCTAATGAAAGAAGCTCTGTTAAATACCCTGTTCAGAGCAGTAACCACGCCTCCAAGGCGTCCTGATTGGTCCTGCAGCCATTGACTGACAGGTTGTTCCGGGGGAGTGTCCTGATGACTACTTCCTGCCTAGATGCTGTAAAAGGCAGTCACTCCCTCGCGGCCGGCCTAGCATGACCGGATAGACCGCGGGGAAGGGAGCCATCAGACCGTCTGGATGGAGGAACAGCTAAGTCTCTACCTCTTTCGGAGGTAGAGACCACAGGTACCCTGACAGTACCCCCCCTCTCAGATACGCCCACCGGGCGGAATGAACCGGGACGAGATGGGAAGCGAGAGTGATACGCCCTGCGGAGACGGGGAGCATGAACATCCTCCTGAGGTACCCAACTCCTCTCCTCAGGACCATATCCCTTCCAATCAACCAGATATTGTACTCTCCCCCGGGAGATTCGAGAATCAATAATAGAGTTAACCTCATACTCCTCCTGACCCTCCACCTGAACGGGGCGAGGAGGGGCTATTGTGGAGGAAAATCTGTTACATATGAGTGGTTTCAGCAATGAAACGTGAAACGAGTTCGGGATGCGTAAGGTATTAGGAAGAGCTAAACGATACGCAACTGGATTGATACGGGCCAGCACCCTGTAGGGTCCAATATAACGAGGAGCGAACTTCATGGAGGGCACTTTTAAACGGATGTTCCTCGTGCTCAGCCATACCCTATCACCTGGAACAAAGACCGGAGCCGCCCTTCTACGTTTATCAGCGTGTTTCTTGACCAACGTAGAGTTGTGCACAAGGATTTGTCGAGTTTGATCCCACAACTTCCTCAAATTGGCAACATGAACATCAACCGACGGCACCCCCTGGGAAGGGGAATCCGAAGGAAGAATAGACGGATGAAAACCATAATTCATGAAGAAGGGGCTTGAATGAGTAGAATCGCAAACGAGATTGTTGTGTGCAAACTCCGCCCAAGGAATCAAACCGACCCAATCATCCTGGTGTTCAGAAACAAAGCATCGTAAATATTGTTCAATTTTCTGGTTGGTACGTTCAGCAGCTCCGTTAGACTGAGGATGATAGGCAGAAGAAAAGTTTAATTTAATACCAAGTTGAGAGCAGAAGGACCTCCAAAAGCGGGAAACAAATTGGGAGCCTCTGTCCGATACAATTTGAGAGGGTATCCCATGTAGGCGAAAAATCTCCTTAGCGAATATCTCTGCCAATTCGGGAGAAGACGGGAGTTTAGGCAGGGGAATGAAGTGGGCCATCTTAGTAAACCTGTCAACCACGGTGAGGATAACAGTCTGTCTTTTAGAGATAGGTAGATCGACAATAAAGTCCATGGCCAAACAGGACCATGGTTTTTCTGGAACCTCCAAGGGTTGCAGGAATCCACATGGAAGCGTATGGGGTTGTTTGGTTTTAGTACAAACTTCACATGCAGCGATGAACTCCTCAATATCCCTCCGTAAAGCAGGCCACCAGAAGTCCTTAGAGATCAACGCGTAAGTTTTGCGAATACCAGGATGTCCCGCCATCTTGCTATTATGTAAACACTGTAAAAGTTCCAGTTGAAGAGCAGGAGGAACGAAATGACGGCCCGCAGGAGTCTGTTTAGGTGCTAGATGTTGCAACTTAATGATCTCGGCCAGTAATGGAGAATGAATCCTGAGATTCGTATTAGCAATGATATTGCATTTCGGAACTATAGAAGAAAGAACTGGTTCAGGTACAGTAGAAGGTTCATATTGGCGAGATAATGCATCGGCTTTAGAGTTTTTAGAACCAGGTCTGTAAGTCAGTACATAATTGAAGTGAGTCAGGAATAAGGACCAACGAGCTTGTCTAGAGGATAAGCGCTTAGCCTCCCCAATATAGGACAAGTTTTTGTGGTCCGTCAAAATCGTAATAGGGTGTAGGGTCCCCTCCAACAAATGTCTCCACTCCTTTAAGGCTTTAATGACTGCTAACAGTTCCCTTTCCCCGATGTCATATCTGCTCTCAGGCCCAGAAAATTTCTTAGAGAAGAAACCACAAGGGTGTAACGGTTTATCCACCCCTAACCTTTGAGACAGAACAGCCCCAACTGCTGTCTCAGAGGCATCGACCTCGAGCAAGAAAGGCAGAGTCGTATCAGGATGGACTAGAATGGGAGCCGAGGCAAAAAGTTCCTTGAGAGTCTTGAAAGCACCCAGAGCTTCCTTAGACCAGAACTTAGTATCAGCCCCTTGTTTGGTCATATTGGTAATAGGCGCAATGATAGAGGAGTATCCTTTAATGAAGCGCCTATAGTAGTTGGAAAAACCAATAAACCTTTGGATAGCCTTGAGTCCTTTGGGCAAGGGCCAGTCTAAAATAGATTGAAGTTTTACAGGATCCATTTTAAAACCCTCCCCAGAAATCACGTATCCAAGAAAGTCTACCTGAGACTGATCAAAACTGCACTTCTCCAATTTGCAATAAAGACCATGTTGCAGCAGCTTGTGTAATACCTTTCTGACCTGTCTATGGTGAGTCTCAATCTCCTTAGAGTGTATTAGTATGTCGTCCAGGTAAACAATAACACAATCATGCTGAAACTCCCTAAGTACCTCATTAATCAAATCTTGAAATACTGCAGGAGCATTGCATAGTCCAAATGGCATAACAGTGTATTCGTAATGGCCATACCGGGTATTGAATGCCGTCATCCACTCGTGACCTTGCTGGATTCTCACCAAATTGTAAGCCCCTCTGAGATCTAACTTGGTGAAGATTTTGGAGCCCTTAAGACGATCAAATAACTCGGTAATCAGTGGGATAGGATAGGCATTTCTGACAGTTATTTTATTCAAGCCTCGGTAATCGATACAAGGTCTCAGCGTGCCATCCTTCTTCTTAATGAAAAAGAACCCAGCCCCGGCCGGAGAAGAAGACCTCCTGATGAATCCCTTTTCTAAATTCTCCCGAATATACTCCTCTAGAACCGAGTTTTCCTGAACAGACAAAGGATATACATGGCCCCTCGGAGGCATAGTGCCGGGTAGAAGCTTAATCTTACAGTCAAATGACCTGTGTGGAGGCAAAGAATCGGCATTCTTCTTGTCAAACACTGCCCTTAAGTCTAGGTAAAGGTCTGGTATTTGTCTTTCTGTGGACTGAGTAGGATTCTCCGGTATGTTAATATTAGCTAATGGAGAAACCTTGCACAAACACCGATCCTGGCAGCCCTGGCCCCACGAGAGTATCTCTCCTAACTCCCAATCGATAATAGGGTTATGTTTTTTCAACCATGGGTACCCCAGAACTATGGGAACGGAAGGAGACGAAATGAGCAAAAGAGATAAATTCTCCACGTGTAGGATACCCACATTTAAATTAATGGGTATGGTCTCACGAAAGATAACAGGGTCTAGTAGTGGTCTACCATCTATGGCCTCAACGGCCAAAGGTGTCTCCCTTAGCTGGGATGGGAAATTGTTCTTACTAGCAAAGGCTTGGTCGATAAAATTCTCAGCAGCACCGGAATCTATCAATGCCATAGCCCTTACTACTTCCTTCCCCCAAGTTAAGGAAACTGGTAGCAGAAGCCTGTGATCTTTATACTCAGGAGTAGAGGACAAAATAGAAACACCCAAGGCCTGTCCTCTAGAGAGACTTAGGTGCGAGCGTTTCCCGGGCGGTTAGAACAGTTCGAGAGTAAATGACCCTTAGCTCCACAATACATACACAAACCCTCTCTTCTCCTGTGCTGTCTTTCCTCCTCAGAGAGGCGGGTATACCCTATCTGCATAGGTTCAGTAAGCAAAGATATCGTGGAGTCAGGACTTGGAACAGCGGGAGCTAACCTAAAAGAAGGTCTCAGGTTCCTCTCTCGAGTGTTCTGTCTCTCTCTTAGACGTTCATCTATACGAGAGATGAACGAAATTAAATCCTCTAAATTCTCAGGGAGTTCTCTGGTAGCAACCTCATCAAGGATTACATCAGATAGGCCATTCAAAAATACATCCATATACGCCTGCTCATTCCACTTGATTTCTGCCGCCAGAGACCTGAACTCTAGTGCATAATCCACCAGTGTTTGGTTCTCCTGTCTCAGGCGCAACAGTAATCTGGCTGCATTAACCTTTCTACCTGGAGGGTCAAATGTTCTTCTAAAAGCAGCTACAAATGCGTTATAGTTATAAACTAATGGATTATCGTTCTCCCATAGTGGGTTGGCCCATCTCAGAGCTTTCTCAATGAGTAGGGTGATAATAAATCCTACTTTTGCCCTATCTGTAGGATAAGAGCGAGGTTGCAATTCAAAGTGGATACTAATTTGGGTTAAAAAACCACGACACTTCTCAGGAGCCCCACCATAGCGTACTGGGGGGGTAATGTGAGAAGAAGCACCCACTGTGGCTACCTCTAGACCTGAACCGACAGGAGAAACAGGGGTATTACGTATCTCCTCTGGTGGGTTATTGGCACAAGCTAATAGAGCCTGTAGAGCAAGCGTCATCTGATCCATTCTGTGATCCATGGCTTCAAACCTAGGATCAGGAGCAGCCAGCTGACTGTTTGTACTTGCAGGATCCATTGGCCCTGTCGTAATGTCAGGATCGGGACAGGGATCCAACACGCAGAGTACAAACAGTAGCCAGATACGTATACCGGACCTTAGAATGGCCGGACTAACGTAAGTAGTACAGTATAGAATGGTCAAAGACAAGCCGAGGTCGAGGGTAACAGAAGACAGGTAAGCGAGAGACAAGCCGAATCAAGGGTAACAGAGATAAGCAGAGTAAGGTAAACAAGCCGGGTCAAAACCAAAAGGGATAATAGAATACACAAGCACTGAGTGACTAGAACAAGCTAGAACCACGACAGGGCAATGAGCTAATGAAAGAAGCTCTGTTAAATACCCTGTTCAGAGCAGTAACCACGCCTCCAAGGCGTCCTGATTGGTCCTGCAGCCATTGACTGACAGGTTGTTCCGGGGGAGTGTCCTGATGACTACTTCCTGCCTAGATGCTGTAAAAGGCAGTCACTCCCTCGCGGCCGGCCTAGCATGACCGGATAGACCGCGGGGAAGGGAGCCATCAGACCGTCTGGATGGAGGAACAGCTAAGTCTCTACCTCTTTCGGAGGTAGAGACCACAGGTACCCTGACAATTAGGTCCTGCATTCACTTATGCATGCCTAAGTTGGCAGATAATGCAGTTATATTATTAGAAGACACACAGAGTAGACAATATGCTGTTATGGGCAGACGACCTGCATTTCTCTAGCTACTCTGCACTAGAAATCTTATTTAGCTCAATCTATAATTTGATGAACTACAGAAATATGATACTCACACTGGTAGTTCAAGTGTCCTATATTTCTTGCGGTTTTGCACAACCCGAGGATGGCTGGAGTAAGTGTAGGTACTGCTCCCCATTTCTTTATTGCTAAGCAACTCAGTTGCCATGATGGTATGCTTGATTGAGCCTCCCCAAGCACTGAAATCGGGATGAATTGTTCAACCTACTGCTGCAAAGAAAAAGAAAAAAAGTGTCACTAAATGGTTTAGCCATATTAGTTAATCAATGCAGAAAACCAAGGTGATTTTGAAATGGACCCAAAAGAGTGGGAAAAGAAAATTAAAATATTGCCTGACTAAATCAGACTCTATTGTGAGTCTAAGGGGTTTATTCATTAAACAAGGAAATGTGGAGAACAAATGAACTGCACATTTTTCTTTATTTTGAAGGTGCATGTCGACATATCATGAGTTACAGTGACATAAGTAAAAGATGCATACATATTTAGAGGTATCACATAACTTGTCTAGTGGAACTGCACACAATTTTTAATTTTTTTACTTGTTGCGTTACAAGAACTGGTAAAAGTGTAAGCGGGTACTCCAAGGCTTATGGCCCCTTTAGGAGTGTAGCCAACATGCAAGATCACATCCATAGAGGTTAAGACTTAATGTTTAAGCTGTTGTTGCAAATTGAGGTAAAGTAAATTAAAGGACCACTATAGTGCCAGGAAAACAAACTCGTTTTGCTGGCACTATAGTGTCCAGAGGGTGCCCCCACCCTCATGGACCCCCTCCCACCGGGCTGAAGTTGTAGGAAGGGGTTCCCTCGGCACCGGGGACTCTCCTCCTCCGTCATCGGCTGAATGCGCATGCGTGGCAAGACCCGCACGCGCATTCAGCCAGTCCATAGGAAAGCATTCTCAATGCTTTCCTATGGACGCTGGTGTCTTCTCACTGTGATTTTCAATGAGACAGCCACTAGAGCCTGGATTAACCCATATGTAAACATAGCAGTTTCTCTGAAACTGCTATGTTTACAGCAGGCAGGGTTAATCCTAGATGGACCTGTCACCCAGACCAAATCATTAAGCTGAAGTGGTCTGGGTGCCTATAGTGGTCCTTTAAAGGTAATAACAGGAGGTAAAGAAGGGGAGACTCTACTAGTGCAACAGTGAGCCACTTCAGTAGATATACATCACTTTAGGGAACATGGGGCGAGCATAGGCCACCTGTAGTTGTGCGGTTCGAGTTATCAAAGCCGTTTGGGCCACCCCATGCGCCTGTGAAACATTGAACCGCCAGTTGCACTATGTAAAACACATCACTATTAACTGAGAGTATGCTGCAAGTATTGTAGGTGCCCCCAACCAAGGAGGGAACGGATGGGGGAGTTGGGGGGCTCCTACATATTAATGTGGTTCTGCGCCACCATCACTAAGTCTGGTCATGGCACAAGCCAAGGTCGAGTGAAGAAGGACCACAGGACCCCAGATAAAATGAGAGACAAATATTATATTATATAATATTAAAAAAATCATAACATAACAATATTCTGCTGAGGCTGTGTCCGGTCTGACCGGCGTGGGGGATTATAAGTGAAGTCTCCTTCAGGGAGCTGGATCCGTGCTCACCAGAGGTCGAGGGGTGAACAGTAGCGCCGTGGCAGGATCTCCAATCTGGGATGGGCCTTTCATGGCCCTGGTCATAGGCAGTTCCGGGAGTCCCAATGAAGTGAGGATTGCGGGTATATCTGCTTACAACGTGGCTCTGTGGGTAGTCCCATTGAGTGAGCGTTAGGACCCATGGCGACCCCCAGCGATATTGTATGCGCTGTTCTCATATGGCTGGTAAGGTGGTACATTTTCCGCCAGTGCAGCGTGTCTCTTGTTAAGTCCTGAAAGAAGAGCAATTGGGCATTATCAAACACCAGTGGTGTCTTGCCTCTCACCGCCTGCCAACATTATGGTAGTTTTGTCTTGCGACGTGGCACAGCACAGAATAACATTCCGAGCTTCTGTGGATGGAGAGTTGGGCCCTGCCAGTAAGCGGCATGTGTTCTCCAGAAATATTTTCCGGGCAGCTGACGGAGAAAGGATGGCGGTCATTAGTCTCCTGAGGAAGTGTGGCAGTTCAGCTGATGCGATCGCTGCAGGTACACCGTGGAGCTTAATGTGGTTGCGGCGCAAGCGATCCCTTTGGGTGAACACCTGTACCGCTAGCGCCTGGAGGGCTGCTTGTAATGTGTGCAGTGTGTCCGTGAGGTGAGACACACCGCTGTTTAATTTGAGAATATTCTCCTCCACGGCGCTTACCCTTTCAGTGGTTTGACAAACATCTGCCTTAACCCCTTAAGGACCAAAACTTCTGGAATAAAAGGGAATCATGACATGTCACATGTCATGTGTCCTTAAGGGGTTAAGGGTGCCGATATATCCGTGGCAAATAAGTCTTGGTGTTCTTTCATCCATTGTTGGAGGTCATGTTTTGTGGCAAAGGTATGATACCCTGTGTCTTTAAGGGCTGGGAGCATGGTGTTTTCTTCCTAGTGGGCTAGTGGTGTAGGCCGTGTCGGAGCAGGTGAGGCCTCTGCAGCGGCCACCTTGGATGGTGCCTGTTGCTGCAACAGCACTCCAATATCTGGCTGTTCAGCTGAAGAGCCCTGCTGCAACTTCTGTGTGCGGCGCCTCATTGTTGCGGTGTCTTTAGGTTTCGAGGTCATCATACACCCGATAGCCTCCGAGGAGAGTCTCCAGGTTGTGGATGGCCAGCGGGAGGTAGGCCCTGCTTTTGCGTTTGACTTTCCTGGACTTTGGGAGTTGAAAGAAGGGCATCTATCTGCTCCTCTCAGTGCCCCGGGTTGTTGTGTGGTCTTAATCTGACCGGATGGTGGAAGGTTTACGAGATATCAGCGGATTATGTTTATCGAGGTTGGCAGCTGACCTAGATGACGTCCGTTCAGCTTCAGTCCCACACCCCGCTTCCTGAACTGCAAATGTAATGACAAATAGCCAATCTGGAAATATACAATGTATAATTCTGTGATGGAAGCTCTCGTGCCACTGACTCTTGGAGAGGCTTTGAGGTCAGCTACCTGCCCACAGACTATGGTTATGGTCACTGTGTTCAGTGTCAAGGGAATTATAGGGGACATGTTACATGTTGTGCCTCCAGGACTGCGAGGGCACAGGAGGGAACCTATTGTGTTGGGTTGGGCTAACTTAATGAAGTCCCCAAACAAAGAAGCACCAGGGAGGGACAATTGTACTGTGTATAGCATGGTATAGAGAATTCCTTGCCCGGAGATTCAACACATCTCTGCATACATAGCTGAGTTGAGTGCAGTAAAGATTATTCAACCCCCCACCTTCAGTCTCAACTAATGTGTGGGGAAAAGTTAAACTCACTGCTTTATAGGAGAAAAGGTCTGCAGAGCTATAACTGCTTCAGCCTAGTCTGGTGGAAGTGCTCCAGAGTCCCCCGGCAGCAGCGTGGAAGCTGAATTGAAAGAGGCACTCAGTTTGAGCACAGGAACTCAGTCAAAACCTCCAAAGACTTTTAAAGGGACACTATAAACATTTCATGTCATGTCATTGAACTGGTTATAGTGCCTGTTTTTATCAGGTACTGTCCTTCCATTTAATGTTAAAAATAGTTACCATTTACCATTAAAAATAGTTTAACACTGAATGTAAGCAGGGCACCAGGGAACCACAGATACTATAACCACTTCAAAACCATGAAGCAGTTACAGTGCCCATAGTGCCCCTTTAACCACTGAATGTTCTGAAAGTTATTTTTAAAACAAGAAATATAACCTAAAAGAACAATCCAGCACAAATACACTTCAATGGTGATAGTTTGACAAAATATATATTAAGCTTCACCTTAGCTTGCACACATTAGAATACTTCAGTGCTATGCATTGAACATGTACATGGTTATTCACTACATTGTATTATTCAGAATATCAGTTTTAGGCCAAAATAGTTACCTGGAATTCACATTTTAGTCATAAACCCTGCCTGACACTAAATAACTAAAGAACTTCCAATAATATTTATATGATAATTAATTACCAGGCTACAGGTTCTGAATCAAACCATGGCATGCCAGAGTCATTTAGCTCCTACAGATATATCTGCACTGCATTAAATACAGTGCATGTGCCATGAGCATGCCATCAGTGAACTCAGTGTAGATCTGCTGCACACATTTCCCATAGCTGACAGTACAGTCTTAGCAGCAGCTGTCAGTGTTGTAATATGTGACACCCACCACCCCATACCCGTATCTCGGATTATAACCCTCCAGTCTTACAGTGAGGTCTGCCAGGGTCTCTCAGCTTCCTATACACCGCTCCCACGATCTCCAAGTTTGCTTTACACACTGAGCATCGAGCGGTTGCCAAGCTACCATGCACTTCCTTAGCAACCGCTTCACTGCTCAGTCAGTGTTTTTTTTCTTTTTTTTTTTTTTTCTTTTCTTATAGCAAATCTTTATCGACACATTATTTGCCAACAACATGCTACACGTGCTGCACTTTCCTCATTTGTACTTTGGTAAAAACGCATTACTAATTATATGATGAAAGGTTCTTGTATCCCTGGGAGGGGAAAGGGAGAGAGAGCAGCTTTACCGAAATTCAGGCTTCAATATATTAAAATATAAGTTATAACCCAGCCACTGAATATATTGGTAGGGATATATCCGGTGTTTAGTATTAAAGTAATTTACAGTTATTCACTAGACTGAAAATGTCAAATTTAAGGCCAAAGTAGCCAAACTGTAGCCAAAAAGTTTGGCTATTTTTACTTTGAATTCTCCCTTTAGTGCATAATCGGGTTGTTTAGATTTGGGGCTGCTTTGAGTAATGAGGTGTTTGGAATTAGGGGTGTATAAGACTGGGGTTATTAATATAAATGTTAGGGATATGTAGAGCCAGGGAATGTTTAGTGTTGGGCAGGCCTTTTTGGTTATGGTATTACAATTACAACTAGGAATGTTTAGGCTTAGGGGGACCTTAAATACTAGGAGGTCTTTAGGCTAACCTTAAACACAACCTCTGTAACAGCATTAACTACTACTGGGATATAATGTGTGTGTATGTGGTATTTTATGTACCTTGTAAAAGTTTAGTGAAAAGATACATAGACGCACAGATTCAAACACGAACACACATACAGATACATATGCAGAAACACAGACACACACTAATACACATGCAGATACACACACATATGCAGATACTTACAGATGCACAGATACACACACTGACGCCCATGCAAGTACATACACAGACACACATTCAGATACAAACACTGATACACACAAACAGATACACATGCAAAATGCTAATTTTTTAGCCACCCTGTTTCCTACCTTTAGGGTGCAGGAGGATGACTTACCAGTGCTCCTGTCGGCTGGCTGATGCTGTTGAGAGTCGGAGTCTTTCCTAGTCCGTGCTCCCTCATCTCTGCCTCTCCTGCGCAGCTAAATCTGTTAGCTGGGAGGAAATGACCAGTTGTCACTTCATCCCAGCAATGACATTACTGAAGGGGCCAGGTCGCACTGTTAAAGGGCCGCAACGCTGACCGTGCCCCTAAGGACACATTACCATCGGATGGCCCTAACTTAATGGCAGCTGCAGTGGCAGTAGTTGTGCCGCTGGGTATAACAATATTTAATTCAATTAAATGAGTGAATTTCAGCAGGGCAATTCTGCAGAATTGAAAGCAGCTCTGTCACCCCGTCCCCCTCAATAAAATAAAATTAGCATTTCATATAAATAAAGTCTTTATGAAATGCTCGTAAAGAACTGTGTTGGAATTTCACTGAAATTTCAAAGCATTTAAAACATATCATAGGAACTACTTTGTCTTAATTTTTTTCCCATACTTGACAAAAGGCAGAGCTACCTCTAGTCAAGCCCTCAGTCATCACTAGTGACTGCTGAGTGGAAAAAGGTTCATTCTATGCAGGGTCTTGTGGGATTCTCCATAGACATCAGTGTTGTCCATGTACAAGAGTGCAGCACTGACGTCGGCTCCTGGCAGATGAAGCTCCAGGAATTGAAGAAGACCTTGCGGAATGAGATGGTGGTGTCCTCAATGGATAGGTTCAGGTAAGTAAAAACCTTCCCCTCCCCCATAGCCACTAGAATATAATCAAAATAGTCACTATCTGAAACTTTTGCTAAATATGCCAAGAATTCAGAAGGTGACAGAGTGGCTATAAACTGTGTTCAATTGTCCATCAATCTCCCACTGTTGGAAGTGGTAGGGATATAAAAGACAAGTGCCAACATTTTATTTATTTTACACCTTGAAAACCACTATTATCTTGATTAGAAGATGCTTTACTATTACCTTTTATTTTTACATAATTTCCTTTAGATTGTCCACTAATTTGATCAGGGCTTTCACCACATCTTTCTATTGTATCTGCTTGGGTGTCTTTCCCACCCATTATGCAGCACTTTGGAGTACACTGATCATTAAACATTAACATCACAACATTAAAACCACGGACAGGTGAAGTGATATTGTTACAATGGCACCTGCCAAGGGTTGGGATATATAAGACAACAAGTGAACAATAATTTCTTGAATTTCATGTGTTGGAAGCAGAGAAAATGGTCTAGCGAAAAGATCTGAGTGACTTTGGCAAGGGTCAAATTGTGATGTAATTCCAGTAAAATACAAGTTTAGCAGGCTAAGATTGCCACAAGGCATATGTATGTATATGTGTTTGTAGTATCAGTTAGTTAATTACACGTAGCTAAGATACTGTTATCACTGTACTGACCAGGTGCAAGAATGTAAGAACTGGAATTACGCGTCCCTCTCCTTTGTATCAGATGAGCCACGTGGTTAGACCGGATGGATGAGTTTAGACTCTATTTATTAAATAGGTTAAGGGTATGTGTGGGTGTAGTTAATTGTGGGAGGAGCTACAGTGCTATATAAGGAATGTACTCTATGTATTCAGTACTCAGACTTTGCTGTATTTTGGTGACGCTAGTCCCTCTGAGTCCCGATCGGTGATCCAATAAAGAATCTCTTCCTTCCTGAAGAAACCTGTGTCCATCTCTCTGTGCTTGGCTTCCGTCAGTTTCTCCGGTATCATTTGGTGCATTGGCCGGGAAGCTCATCGTTCAACGGTAGCTGAGAGGCAGAGGCGTGAGACGGTCTATCTTTGCCCACGTTCTCTACGGCTGCACCCCTGAACTTCTGCGTGGACCTCCCTTCGTCTCGGCGCCACTGGTCTGTTGTCCAGGAGATCATCGGCCTCTACGTGAGAAGTGCTGGGGTGTCCCCGTCGATGAGTGTGAACTCAGGTTCAGGAACGAGGAGGTAAGACAACTGCTGTTTTAGACGGCAGGACCCACTAGGGGTATACCGATTGTGCGGTAGGCCCAAAGGGGTTTTGAATCAGTGTATCTGCCCCCTCTGTCGGAGGGAAGGAGCGAAGGCGCACCGCTCGATCGAACGCTCTTTAGTCAGACCGTTTGATTTGGTTAGTCAGGCGGGGTCCTGGTGTAAATAGCCCTAGCCGGACACCGGTGTCTTGTCTAGACTAGCGTTCTAGGGTGTATATTACGTTCGCTAGGTCGGAGGGACCGGGAGACTAAGCGGCGCCTGTGTAAATTCGGTTCGCTAGTTCTCATCCTATCTGGGCTAAGTGGGAAGGCGTGTAAATTTGGAACCCACTAGACTTTTGATAGTGCGACTAAGAGGCGCCTGTGTAAATTCGGTTCTCTAGCTCGCTATATATGTGGTGATTGGGCAGTGTGGCTAACCAAAACGGGTGTATATAGTTTTAGGTAGTCCATTCAAGGTACTGGCCAATAGTTTAGTTGGGAATTGTAAATGTGTTAACGATTGTTTTAGTAAAGTGTATATCTTGTTAGATAGCGCGAGCTCAGCCGTCTAGCGAGAGTGTTAATAGTGTGTTGCTGTATTATAGTGCACGGTACCATAACCCTGTATATTTACTGACATTATATAATAAGTACTAATCATTGTCGTCCATTGCATGTTTAACACCATAACCACTAATAATTGTATTGTGACCTTAACTTGTGCTTTGACCTATGCTAACCGTACTGTAACCGCTATTTGTAAAAGACGATGTTACTGGGGTGTGTTATAGACGGGTAATTCGTATATAGAGAATTATAGCGTGGGTGACTGTATAGTTACGCCAAAGGGCATAATATTGATTATATAGTGACTGGTGTAACAGCTGTGTGTGTACGGGAATTCCCTGAGTGTTTATTGTTATTGTGTACGTTTCACTTGGTAACCGTACCACGTGGTGCTGTTGCCAGAGGAAACGGGTGTGACTGTTGAATAGTACGCGTGTATAGTATTCGTTGTCGACGACGTTCCATTGTTAAGTATGGGTGCGTCGCAGTCAACGATTCCGGATCCCTTAGGATGTATGGTTAAGAATTTTAAAAAGGGATTCAAAGTTTGTGATTTTGGGGTAAAGATGTCTCCTGTACGTTTGGTCACTTTGTGTACTAGGGAGTGGCCTACTTTGGTTGCGGCATGGCCGCCACGTGGCAGTTTGGATCCAACTCTGGTACAGCGCTTACACGTGGCTGTATCGGGTAGGCCTGAACTTTACGGCCAGTTTCCTTATATTGACTGTTGGAGACAGGCCGTAAATGACTCGCCAAAATGGCTCCAGACATGCCACGAGGAGCAGTGTCGCCTCATGGTAGCTAGGACTTGCTCGTCCACTAGGACTGGTGTTAGGCCCATTTTGGACACGCCCCCTGAGTCCGAGATCCCTTTGCCGCCCCCTTACTTTCCGTTAAGAAGAAGTGACGCAAACGCAGGAAGTCCTGCACCCCTCCCCTCATTACCCTCATCCACTTCCGCTTCCTCCTCCAGTACAGGATCCACCCCCCCTCGTACTAAATCTCCCCTTCCGGAACCAGAATCCACCCCCATTAGAAACGAATATCCTGATTTGGCGCCACTTCAGACTTCCGGTCAAGCTTCATCTAGCTCGGCTCGAAGTGTTTTATTTACGACCTTTTCCCAAAACCGACCTCCCACATCCCCATACCCTATCTCTCCCCGACCGGAACCCATGACTGACGCCTCTCTACGTAGCCCCATCCAAACCCGACAGTTGACTGGTGCCCAACAATTAAAGCACTATCAGATGCCTCTTCGTCTGAATCCCGGGTCAGCTTATATCGATGCCGCAGGTCAAATGGCACACGCTGACCCAGTCTTCGTATATGTCCCATTTACCACAACCGATCTTTTAAACTGGAAGACCCATAATTCCTCGTATACTGAGAAACCACAAGCTATGACTGATCTGTTCACCTCAATAGTACAGACGCATAATCCGACATGGGCTGATTGCCAGCAGTTACTAATGACTTTATTTAACAATGAGGAAAGGACAAGAATAAATCAAGCAGCCATTAAAGCATTAGAGGATAGAGCCCGTGCTTTGAACCAAGCCAATCCAGCAGCATGGGCCGCGACACACTATCCCAACACCGATCCCGATTGGAACGTAAATGGTGCTGATATGGTTCAACTCAGAGCCTATAGAGACGCTATAATTGCTGGCATGAAAGCCGGAGGAAAGAAAGCCATTAACATGTCGAAGACAGTTGAGGTGATCCAGAAAAGCGATGAAGCGCCCAGTGTCTTTTATGACCGATTATTGGAGGCATACCGCTTGTATACCCCCTTTAATCCGGAAGACGCAGACAATTCCCGAATGGTTAACTCCGCCTTTGTCAGCCAAGCATACGGAGATATTAAGCGCAAGCTACAAAAGTTAGAAGGGTTTGCAGGTATGTCCATCACCCAACTAATGGAGGTAGCAAATAAGGTCTATATGAACAGGGATACAGAAAGTAAGAAAGAGGAAGAGCGCAAGATGCGTAAAAAGGCTGATATGCTAGCGGTAGCGATCGCAGGCGTAGATAAACGGGGCCCAGATAGAGGCAATAATAGATGGAGTAGGGAGCCTTTGAGTAGGGATCAATGCGCGTATTGCAAGGAAGAAGGGCATTGGAGGAACGAATGTCCGCAAAGAGAGCAGTACGAGAGAGACCAACCCAGGGCAGGCTACGGAAACTTTAGAGGTAGAGCGAGAGGTAGAGGAGGCCCCGGAGGGAGTAATGGTTATAGAGGGAGTAATGGGAACAGAGGAAGTGTTAGGGAAGACAGGTATATTCCAGCAGCGCAAAGGTCCCGCGATAGAGAAGGTAGGGACTTTGTAGGATTGGCTGACACTGTCATGGAGGACTATTGATACCGACCGGGCTCCATCCCCCTTGGTCGAGCGGAGCCTATGGTCGATGTATCAATAGGGGGGAAAAGGAGTGCGTTCATGATCGACACTGGTGCTGAACATTCAGTGGTGACTAATCTAGTTGCTCCTCCATCTGGAAGGACTATTACTGTGATAGGAGCAACTGGAAGAAGTGCTGAAAAACCGGTTCTTAAAAGTCGACTCTGTACATTGGGAGGCCACGTAGTAAAACACCAATTCCTTTATATGCCTGAATGTCCAGTCCAATTGCTGGGACGTGATATGCTATCAAAATTACAAGCGCAGATTACGTTCCTACCAAATGGAACAACATCCTTAAAGTTTAATGGACCTTCAGGTATTATGACTTTATCCGTACCAAAGGAAGAAGAGTGGCGACTTTATACAGTGTTGACTAGCCAAAACCCTAGGAGTGATGAGACATTGTTTAACATACCAGGAGTTTGGGCAGAGAACAACCCACCAGGACTGGCCCGCAATATTCCACCAATAAAAATTGAACTGAAACATGGGGTTTATCCAGTGAGCCTAAGACAATATCACATTCCGCAGAAGGCTAAGAAGAACATCCAATCCTATCTGGATAAGTTCATACGGTATGGTATCCTAAAATTCTGTACTTCCCCCTGGAACACCCCATTGCTGCCTGTTCAAAAGCCCGGTACAGATGAGTATCGACCTGTACAGGACTTAAGAGCAGTCAATGATGCGGTTGTTAGCATACATCCAGTTGTACCCAATCCATATAACCTGCTTGCTTTAATTCCGGGCGGGGCTACTTACTTCACAGTCTTAGATCTCAAAGATGCCTTCTTTTGCCTCCGAATTGCCGCAGAAAGCCAATGTATTTTCGCTTTCCAATGGGAGAACGCTGTAACGGGCTCAAAACGCCAAATGACTTGGACAAGACTGCCCCAAGGGTTTAAAAATTCACCTACCCTATTTGGTTCAGCTCTAAGTCAAGATCTACTGGATTTCGAGTCTATCCCAGGAGAATGTGTATTGTTACAATATGTAGATGACTTGTTGATAGCAGCAGTTACAAAAGAAAAATGTCAGCAAGCAACGCACGATCTACTACATATTCTCTGGAAGGCAGGATACAAGGTGTCCAGGAAGAAGGCTCAGTTGTGTTTGCCAACTGTCAAGTATCTGGGATTCCATATCTCTGAAGGTCAAAGGATTATGGGGCCAGAGAGAAAAGAAGCTGTCTGCCAAATACCAATACCCAAGAATAGAAGACAAGTGCGAGAATTCTTGGGGGCAGCAGGCTTCTGTAGGATATGGATTCCCAGCTATGCGATACTGGCAAAACCTCTGTACGCAGCCATCAAAGGTACAGAGCACGACCCCTTCTTATGGACCCAAGAACAGCAAACGGCATTTGAAGATGTGAAGAAGGCTTTGATGAGTGCCCCAGCATTAGGTCTACCTGATCACACACGACCATTCTACTTATATGTACACGAGCAAAGAAGAATGGCTGTGGGAGTATTGACACAGTACTTGGGATCATGGCAAAGACCTGTTGCCTACATGTCTAAGCAACTGGATGCAGTGGCCAGCGGACTTCCACCTTGTCTAAGAGCCGTAGCTGCAGCCGCCCTGCTAGTAGCTGAAGCCGATAAACTCACTCTGGGTCAAGAACTTTATGTACGAGTCCCACATGCAGTACAGACGTTGTTGGATTACAAAGGAAATCATTGGTTTAGTAACAGCCGTATGACCAAGTATCAAGCAATGTTGTGTGAAAACCCAAGAGTGCATTTAGAGACTGTAAACACCTTAAATCCAGCTACCCTTTTGCCGCAACCTACTGAAAGTCAACATGATTGTTTGGAAGTAATGGATGAAGTATTTTCAAGTAGACCAGATCTTCGTGATTTTCCCATCCAGAACCCCGATGTTCAATATTACACCGACGGCAGTAGTTATGTGAAAGAAGGGATCCGCTATGCAGGATATGCAGTGACAACAATAGACAAGGTGATAGAAGCTCGGCCACTGGCGAAAGGAACATCAGCACAAAAGGCAGAATTAATAGCACTAACACGAGCGTTACAATTGGCTGAAGGTTTAAGAGTAAATATCTATACGGACTCTAAGTATGCGTTTTTAACCACTCATGCCCACGGAGCTTTGTATAAAGAAAGAGGACTACTGAATTCAGAAGGCAAAGAAATCAAGTACGCAGCTGAAATCCTACAACTATTGGAAGCAGTGTGGGAGCCGAAAGAAGTCGGTATCATACATTGTCGAGCGCATCTGAGAGGAGATGGTGATGTAACCAAGGGAAATCGGATGGCAGATAGTGCAGCTAAGCGTGCTGCTGAATCAGGAAGACAGGAGTATGTGGGGCATATAGCTGCTCTTATACCAACTCCACTGTCCCAATGGACTCCAGTTTATACAGCTCAAGAAGAGGAGTGGTTAAAGACTGAACCGGGAAAGTATTTGGAGAACAAGTGGTATCAGCTAGAAGATGGAAGAATAGTCATACCAGCATCACTAGCGGTAGAAATTGTCCAAAATTATCACAACGGGACACATTCTGGGAGAGACAGTACTGAAGAATCTCTCAGGAAACATTTCTACATACCAAGATTGTCCAACTTGACTCAGGCCATTGTACGCAGATGTGTAACGTGTGCTAAGAATAATGCAAGACAAGGACCAGTAAAGCCACCAGGAGTCCAGTTTATGGGGGGACTCCCCATGTCCGATCTACAAATAGACTTTACAGTAATGCCTAAATCGGGTGGACATCGTTACCTGTTGGTAATTGTGTGCACCTATTCAGGCTGGGTAGAAGCATGTCCTACTCGTACAGAGAAAGCAGGAGAAGTTGTAAGATTCCTGCTACGAGAAATAATACCCCGATATGGACTACCCTGTTCTATAGGATCGGACAATGGTCCAGCTTTTGTTCATCAGTGCCTACAACAACTGACTCATATGCTTGGTATAAAGTGGAGGCTTCATACTGCATATAGACCCCAGAGTTCTGGTAAGGTAGAGAGAATGAATAGAACTATAAAGAACCAGTTGGCTAAAATGTGTCAGGAAACCCAACTTAAGTGGAACGTTCTCTTACCCATAGCTTTATTGCGAATCCGCAGTACCCCTACCAGAAGGATGGGCCTCTCTCCTTTTGAAATCATGTATGGGCGACCACCTCCCGTACTTGGTAACTTAAGGGGGGACTTGAGTCAGTTGGGAGAAGGAATTACCCGGCAGCAGGTTGTAGAGTTGGGTAAGACTATGGAGGAGGTACAGAAATGGGTACAAGATAGATTACCTGTGAATATTTATCCCCCTGTTCATAGTTATCATCCAGGAGACCAAGTGTGGATTAAAGAGTGGAATAATGTACCGTTAGGGCCCAAGTGGAGAGGTCCTTATGTTGTTCTTTTGTCTACCCCTACAGCGATAAAAGTAGCCGAAGTAACTCCGTGGATACATCACTCCAGGGTTAAACCAGCAGCAGTCGATTCTTGGCAAATTACAGCAGATCCAGAGAATCCCTGCAAGATCCGGTTGAAACGCACTACTCAGTCGGAGTAACGAGGAATTATTGTGGATTACAAATTTTATTGTTACAGGTGTGAGTGAGAAGGCCATAATAAAGCCTGTCCGCTTACCAACACATAGTGTATAAGCCAGGAAAGTCTCGAAGGGACACCTGTGAAGACGAGCAGAACTCCATTCCCTGCAGCCCTCACATCCTGGAAGCTGAGGTTCCATCGCACGGACGAAGACTGAGGATGACGGCGAAAGATGTGCTTTTGATTGTGTTTATTTATATGTGTTTTTATATTCAGGAAGGTAGAGGTACCGACACTCCTAGCTGTGAGGTATGCATTAAGACTACGAGAACAGGTAACCATATTTCCCAAACCCTAATTTGGCATTCACAATACGAATGTAAAGGAGAGGTATCAAGATGTAGATACCTAAATATAGACTATAGTGTGTGCCATTTAGGAGTAGGAGAACCTAAGTGCTTCAGTCCAGAGTATCAACCTCGTACAATTTGGTTGACTCTCAGGAATGGAGATCCTCAGGGGACCCTAATTAATAAGACGGTGTTAGAATCCGTACATTCTTCGGGTGTTCTGCTATTTGATGCATGTAAGGCGATATCAAGTGGTAGAAAACCGTGGAATGTATGTGGGGATCTTAGATGGGAGAGGACGTATGGGTCTAATGATAAATATATTTGTCCCAGTAGTAAAAATAAATATGTGAGTCCTAGATGCCCAAATAAAGACTATAACTTTTGTCCATATTGGTCTTGTGTGGGGTGGGCGACTTGGGGACAGACAGTAGATAAAGACATGATAGTGACTAAGTTGCCGACTAGCCCTTATTGTAAGTCTATGGAATGCAACCCAGTCCATATACTTATTAATAACCCCGACAAGTTCCTAGATAAGTATGGAAATTTATTTGGGTTTCAGATATACGGGACGGGTTTAGATCCTGGGACATTATTGTTTATAGGAATAGAGACTGATACGGTATCCTCCCAGACTCATCAAGTATACCATTCCTTTTATGAAGAGATGAGTATAGATAATAAGATCCCCCATAACGCTAAAAACCTGTTCATTGACCTAGCTGAAAGTATTGCCGGTAGTCTTAATGTTACCAACTGCTATGTGTGTGGAGGTACTAACATGGGAGACCAATGGCCTTGGGAAGCAAAGGAGGTAATGTCCGGTTCTGAGGCAGTTGACCAACTAATATCTACACAAGCCGATTATCATTTGAGTGTTAGAGGTAAATCTGAGTGGAGATTAAAGACCTCCATCATAGGTTATGTTTGCATAGCAAGGAAAGGAATAATGTATAATACTTCTGTAGGAGAATTAACTTGTCTAGGGCAAAAAGCTTATGATGATGATACTAAAAATACAACTTGGTGGTCGGCTTCAAATGTCTCAGAACCATCTAACCCGTTTGCTAGATATGCCAGTTTAAAGGATGTGTGGTTTGATTTATCCATCACATCTACCTGGAGAGCCCCAGCAAATTTGTACTGGATCTGTGGTAAGAAAGCCTATTCGGAGTTGCCACAGGACTGGGAAGGGGCATGTGTGTTGGGTATGCTCAAACCATCCTTCTTCTTGTTACCGATTGAAACAGGTGAGACTTTAGGTGTTAAAGTGTATGATGTGAATCATAGGAAGAAAAGGGGACCCTTAGAGATAGGCACCTGGGAAGATAATGAATGGCCTCCCCAGCGTATCATAGATTATTATGGGCCAGCCACGTGGGCAGAAGATGGTACCTTTGGTTATAGAACCCCAATTTATATGCTCAACCGTATTATAAGATTACAGGCGGTGGTTGAGATTATTACTAATGAGACCTCACAAGCACTCAATCTTCTAGCGAAGCATAATACCAGGATGAGGACAGCAGTGTACCAAAATAGATTAGCCTTGGATTACCTTTTGGCAGTAGAGGGAGGTGTATGTGGGAAGTTTAACCTGAGCAATTGCTGTCTTCAAATAGATGACGAAGGGCAAGCAATAGCTGAGCTTACTAGCCATATGGTTAAACTAGTGCATGTGCCTACTCAGGTATGGAAAGGGTACAATCCAAGTAGTTGGTTTGGTAGCTGGTATGAGTGGTTTGGAGGGCTTAAGGCAGTGGTAGGTGGAGTCCTACTGATTTTACTGTTGTGTCTACTCCTACCGTGTCTTATACCCTTAGTAGTTAGGTCTGTGCAAAGCCTGATAGGAAGTATAGCAGAGAGGAAGGCTGCTGCACAGATAATGGCGATATATAAGTATAAGGCTCTAGATCAAGGAGAACCAATGCAGGAAGATGAGTGTTAAAAGATTCACATCATAAGATAAGTCTGGTCTGGTTCATGGTAACCTGAGGTATATGCAAACCAAGGTTAAGTGATGCCTCAAGTAATTGTGAAATATCAGAGGCATCAAAGGGGGGAATGTGATGTAATTCCAGTAAAATACAAGTTTAGCAGGCTAAGATTGCCACAAGGCATATGTATGTATATGTGTTTGTAGTATCAGTTAGTTAATTACACGTAGCTAAGATACTGTTATCACTGTACTGACCAGGTGCAGGAATGTAAGAACTGGAATTACGCGTCCCTCTCCTTTGTATCAGATGAGCCACGTGGTTAGACCGGATGGATGAGTTTAGACTCTATTTATTAAATAGGTTAAGGGTATGTGTGGGTGTAGTTAATTGTGGGAGGAGCTACAGTGCTATATAAGGAATGTACTCTATGTATTCAGTACTCAGACTTTGCTGTATTTTGGTGACGCTAGTCCCTCTGAGTCCCGATCGGTGATCCAATAAAGAATCTCTTCCTTCCTGAAGAAACCTGTGTCCATCTCTCTGTGCTTGGCTTCCGTCAGTTTCTCCGGTATCAAAATAGTAATGGCTAGACGACTGAGTTAGAGCATCTCCAAAATGGCACGTCTTGTGGGGTGTTCTCGGTATGCATTGGTTAGTACCTACCAAAAGTAGTGTAACCCTTTAAGTCCGGCGGGCGTATATTTACGTCCTTTTAAAAGCGGCTCTAAACGCCGCAGGACGTAAATATACGCCCGCCGTGGCTTGGACGTCGACCGGGATGGCGGCTTAAACTAGGTGCTCCGCTCCGCCGACATCTACTAAGCCCTATTAATCCGCTTCCACCAGCTCTAATGGGACGGAACCGACGTGGGGAAACTGCCAGAACCCCCAGGGGACCTCAACAAACTCCGCAGGGTCCGATGGACGGATTCCTTCACAGCCCCGCAGACACGCGCGGAGAGGCCTCGGGATCCAAGATGGCGCCCGCTCCCTCCACACCCGAAGCATCTCAGACTTCCACCCTGGATGGCATCGGAGAGGAGAGGATGCACCATTGCAGCATCCATGGCCACAAAGGCAGATCTCCTGGTGCTCACGACCACAATCCAGGACGCTTTGCGGGCCGAAATGGCGGGAATTCGAGCAGAGGTAACTGCACAGGGTTTAAGGGTACAGGAGCTGGAACACTCACACGAGGCCCACAGCACCAGGCTGGCATCCACTGACACAGCAATAGCCAGACAGGGTGACATGCTCCTGCAGCTCAGAAGGTCTGTTGAAGACCTGGACAACCGAGGGCGACGCTGCAATATAAGAGTGCGCGGCATGCCTGAGGTGGAGGGTGAGGAAGATATTGAAGGCACTTTAACAGCCCTATTTCACTTTATTATACCCGGTGATATTCCGCTAGAAATCCGCTACGACAGAGCACACAGAGCCCTGAGACCGCGCTCTGTAGAAGACGGCCCACGAGATATTATATGTTGCCTACACTCCTTTACCACGAAAAACACCATAATGTCTGCTGCGAGATCCAGGCCCACGTGGGAATTCAGGGGAGCACACATAGCACTATATAATGACCTGTCACCGGTAACTTCGGAAGCCAGGAGAGCCCTGAGGCCTATTACATCACTCCTCAGGGAACGCAAAATACCATACAAGTGGGGCTTCCCGTTTGCCCTTTCAGCACGTCACCAGAATGGCTGGGCCTCGATACGCTGGCCGGAGGAGGTCCCCAGATTCCTAGAAGACATGGATTTGCCACCAGTACAGGTACTAGACTGGGTCCTGGGACCACTAGAAAAAACCTGGAACTCCGACACAAGAGATCACAACTCAACGAAACATATGGCGCGCTGATGGAAGCCCGCCGTGATCTGACTGCCCTCATCACGAAGAGGTACCACCGCTCCATTCAAAGATCAAAAAATTTCTTTTACACACATGCGAATAAAGGTGGGAAATTCCTAGCCCGCCTTCTGAAAGGCGACACACCGCGCACACAAGTACGGAAATTACGCCTATCGTTGGGCATAGTGTCTTCTCACCCAGAGGACATAGCTGAAGAGTTCCAGTCCTACTACCGCTCTCTCTATAATCTACCTCAACCGGACGCCACGATACGGGACGAAGACATGCCCCACACCATACGCATGTACCTCCAAGACAATATACGGAAACATATAGACCCGACAGCGGCCTCAGCCCTTGATGAACCGATAACCACAGAAGCCCTCGCGGCGGCGTTAAAAATCACAAAAACGGGTCATGCCCCGGGACCAGACGGATTCTCCACGGGATATTATAAACATTTCGCCCTGATATTGCTCCCTTGGCTGACAAAGGCCGTCAATGCAGTGTCGGATGGGGGATGCTTTGGTGGGGAGTCCCTGACTGCAACCATAACGGTTTTACTCAAACCTGGAAAGGACCCGGAACAATGTGGCAGTTACCGCCCGATCTCTCTGCTGAACGTGGACACAAAGCTGTTAACTAAGGTGCTAGCTACCAGACTTCAACGGATTTTACCGTCCCTAGTCCATGCTGACCAAACGGGATTCGTCCAAGGCCGGGAAGCCCGAGACAGCACGCTACGCCTTTTCACCGTACAACATCATGCGCGGAAATACAGCAAACACCTTATGCTACTGTCCACGGACGCAGAGAAGGCATTCGACCGGGTCAATTGGGACTACATGTTCCAGACACTCCGGTGGATGGGCTTCGGGCAGAGAGTCATGACTTGGATAACGGCTCTATACAGCACACCAAAAGCAACTGTCCGAGTTAATGGAGCATTAACCACAAGCTTCAAAATTGCGAATGGCACCAGACAGGGATGCCCCCTGTCACCACTCCTATTCGCACTATCCCTAGAACCGTTATTACAGGCCATTCGGGACAGCTGTGACATCCGAGGCTATATGTGGCAGGGCACTGAGCATAAGGTAGCTGCGTATGCAGATGACCTCCTGTTCTTTGTTTCCCAGCCCCGGACCACTCTACCATGCCTACTGTCCGAAATCGCTAGATTTGGTCGCCTCTCCGGGTTTAAACTAAATCTAGCGAAATGTGAAACACTGAACGTCACCATCCCAGCGAGGGACTATGAAACCCTTGGCCCGCTCTTTCCGTTCCGATGGTGCGTGGGAGCCATGAAATACCTCGGCATCTGGATAACCACGAATCCCCAGGACATTTACCAACGCAATTTCGTACCATTGCTACGTAACATCGTGACAGATCTGACACGGTGGTCCTACCCACACATCACCTGGCATGGCCGCATCGCAGTCCTGAAAATGAATATCCTCCCAAGAATTCTTTACCTGTTTCAAACCATACCAACGGCCCTACCGGCACTATCCTTTTCGACTCTAAAATCTGCAGTTATAAAATATGTCTGGAGAGGGGAGCGATCCAGGCTGCGACACGATATACTCTGTATGCCTAGACACAGGGGAGGTCTGGCCCTACCAGATTTCAGGAAATATCACCAAGCTGCGACGTTACAACGAATTCTGGAATGGCATGAAGCGGACACCACCAAACAATGGGTCACACTAGACAAGGAGGGAGACGCAGCGAAACTCAAAGCGGCTGTCTGGATGAGACGAACAACTAGAGGCAGCAGACGACATGAGGAGGGACCTGTGGCACAGACATTACTATCCTGGGAAAACATCAGGGAATTGCCACAGGTCTCTCCATCCCCCTGCCCCCTGCTCCCGATCCCGCACAACCCCAACATCGGGGGTGGACTACCAACAGAGAACTGGACATTCCTAGGCGAAGCAGACTATATACCGATATGCAAGGTCACACACGATGGCAATCTGAAGACTCTGGAGACACTGCTGGAGACACGACCACGATCTTTGATGGCGATCTTTAGATATATGCAACTCCGACACTACTATTACTCACTCCCTCACCGGGAAAAGCTACACAGGGACCTGACACGATTTGAAACCCTCTGCCTCCATGGCGTATCACTCGGAAATACCATCTCGCACCTCTATCAGTACTTGTTAACTGACCCGACCTCGGACAATGACGCCTTCAAACGAAGATGGGAACAAGCTCTGGACACAACATTCACCTCCACGCAATGGGACAAAGCCTTGATCTGGCAGCACAAAAGCTCACCTAGCTCCCACTATCAAGAGGTAAACTACAAGCTACTTTCCATGTGGTATAGAACCCCAGCTATGCTCCACCGCATATTCCCCGACACCTCACCAACGTGCTGGAGATGCCAGGAGAATAGGGGTAACCTCATACACATCTGGTGGGAGTGTTCACATATCGCCCCATACTGGGACCAGATCAAATCCGACATTCAACAGATTTTGGGAGATGACGTAGTCTGGTCGCCGGAATTAATGCTACTACATATCTCAGCACACTCATTATCGGCATATAAAAAATCCATTCTACGTCATATACTAAACGCAGCGAAAGCACTCGTGCCTGTATACTGGAAGAAGACAGGTATCCCAACTCGAGAGGAATGGATCCACCGGGTGGAAGACATCAGGGCGGCTGAAGCCCTGCTGGCGGAACAGACGGGCAGAGGTATGAAATGTGCGGAGCTCTGGGCCCCGTGGATTACTTTCCGTGCGCGGCAGCGGGGGGGTGACGGATGAGAGACGGGTCTAAACGACATTACCAACCTCGCGGAATAGTCACTACACGAGACATACCCACGACTGGTCCTCCAAGGGGTAACAGACACGGGTAATACGCCCCACATCCTACACCCATTACGTGGAGGGGGGACGGAAACCTCCTAGACGGGATAATTGGATAAACCTACAGGAAAACCCGGGACTGAGACGCTGCCCTACGCACCCATAATAGGTAGACACTGTCCAGTAGACCTACACACTACATAAGGGACACCAAGAACACTTCACCCCGGCGGATCTGCCGGTGTGGGGCAAACGGATCTCGGCTAATATGCAATAGACAGCAATCAGAGAAAGCCCCGGAGACCGATCTAATGCCCAGTCCAGGACTTACCCTGGCTGCATGAGCAGGAACATCGGACTAACCACTGGACCGATAGGCCATGACGTACCCACCTTAGGTAACTCAAAGTCTAACATAGGAACGTGTACGGTGGCAGGTGGACTTCCCCCCACCCTCCCCCACACATGCACACAACACCCTCCTACTTCCCTCCGCAAACACATCAATCCCCGAACCACCCCCTCCCTGGCCAAGCACGACAGATCATATGACTCATACCCGTTAACCCAGACACACGAGACCATGTCGACAATACTGTGCACAGGGGACCAGATCCGGACATTACACTACAAGATAAAGTCCAGAATAGGACCACCACCAACGAAGGACCATGTCCCGCATCAATCACTCATAACGGCCTCTACAGGCCATGAGAGGCCCAACTCCCCCCCACACCCACTAACCCCGCGCTACATGGGGACCACAACACACCATGATTCACTCCTGCTACCTCGCAGGACTCACCACACAACCCCACTCTCCACCTCAAACACTCACCATAAGACGATAGTAATGTGAAAGAATAACACTTCTGTATTCATACTCTCCAAAGATCTCCACACCCCACCACACCCGCAATCTCATGTTTATTGAATAGATGTATGTATGCATAAGGTTCCTTACAATACACACGAAGAGCTTTCACTTGAAGGAAACAATTATGGTTTATGTTTCTTATCACCGGATGTAAACTGACGTTACATGTTACCTAGAAAAGTATGTTAACTGGCCCAACATATGTATTTGCATTGTTTCTCTGTTAAGCCTGTTTTATATAACGATGTTGAGAAGGGCCTGCGTGCCCAAAATGTGCTCCATCATTTTGACAAAACCCAAATAAAAAGATTAACAAAAAAAAATATACGCCCGCCGTTTTTTTTTTACTTACCCGGTCGCCGGTGGTCCCAGGGAGCTCCCAGGGAGCCCCCCCCGCGGCAGATCTTCCTCCTCCGGTCCCTCCCGGTCATGTGAGAGTGAGGTCCTTGCGAGGACCTCACAATCACATGGCCGGTATAGCTGGCTCAGGCATTGCCAGCAGGGGGACCAACTGTAATGACAGTTGGTCCCCCTGCTGGCTGGAAATAAAATTAAATAATGTTAAAAGTGTAAAAAAAATATATATATTATATATATATGATCTAAGTATATATATACACATATACACACATACACATACACCGTCTAGGTGTATTTTAATATTAATATATATATAATTATATATATATTAATATCAAATTACACGTAGACTGATACTGATTAAATATATATATAATTATTGTTATATATATATTTATAAATAATATAAAAAAAAATATGTAAATACGTAAAAAAATAAAATAAAATAAATAATTAAAAATAAAATATTAAAAAATATATAGATGTGTTTTATTTCGTTCTAACTGTATTGTGATATTAATATATATATATTTATATCAAAATACACGTAGAACGAAATAATATATATATCTATATACATAAATATATACGTATATATCACTATATATATACCTATATATAAATAAAAATATTAAAAAAATATATATATATATACGTATATATACACATATGTATATATATACATATATTAATTCTACACATATATTTATGTAATAATTTTACATAATTAGGTATCCTAATTAATTACAATTAGCGGGACCTGCCTGACAACCCATGCCGAAAGTATAAGGAATTTAATTTGCTAGCACTATATTTAACCCTATAACTTTCCAAGACACCATAAAACCTGTACATGGGGGGTACTGTTTTACTCGGAGACTTCGCTGAACACAAATATTAGTGTTTCAAAACAGTAAAATGTATTACAACGATGAAATCGCCAGTAAAAGTGAAGTTTTTTGCATTTTTCACGCACAAACAGCACTTACACGGACGATATTACTGCTGCAATACTTTTTACTGTTTTGAAACACAAATATTTGTGTTCAGCGAAGTCTCCCGAGTACAACAGTACCCCTCATGTACAGGTTTTATGGTGTTTTCAAAAATTACAGCGTCAAATATAAGGCTTGTGTTTCATTTTTTTCACATTAAAATTCGCCAGATTGCTTACGTTGCCTTTATGACCCTATGGTAGCCCAAGAATGAAAATTACCCCTATCATGGCATACTATTTGCAATAGTAGACAACCCAAGGTATTGCAAATGGGGTATGTCCAGTCTTTTTTAGTAGCCACTTAGTCACAAACACTGGACAAAATTGGCGTCTTTTGCATTTTTCACACACAAACAAATACTAACGCTAACTTTGGCCAGTGTTTGTGACCAAATGGCTACTAAAAAAGACTGGACATACCCCATTTGCAATACCTTGGGTCGTCTACTATTGCAAATGGTATGGCATTATGGATGTAAATTTATTTCCTGGGCTACTATACAGTCTCAAAGGCAACGTAACCAATCTGGCGAAATTCAATTTCAAATGTAACACGCTATATTTGACCCTGTAATTTCCCAAAACACCATAAAACCTGTACATAGGGGGTACTGTTTTACACGTGAGACTTTGCTGAATACAAATATGTGTATTTTATTGCAGTAAAAGCAAACAGTATTATGACATTGACAGTTAAAATGTCATGTAGAACGAAAAAAATAAAAAAAAATCTTATTTTCTCCCATGTTTTTCATATTAAATTATGTTTCATAGCTAAATATTTGATATTAAATGAAAGCCCTGTTTCCCCTGAATAAAATGATATATAATAAGGGGGGGTGCATTTAATA
Organism: Pelobates fuscus; assembly: GCF_036172605.1. NCBI lineage: Eukaryota > Metazoa > Chordata > Amphibia > Anura > Pelobatidae > Pelobates > Pelobates fuscus. The sequence goes on from NC_086318.1 coordinate 244,599,341, forward strand.
TGAAAGAGGTGAATTACGGTTTGACAGACATATAGCGCAAATGCCAGGTTTTGTTTACATTTTGTTTCGTTCACAACTTGTACATTTGGCTGCGGTGTTAAGGGGTTAACAGGTTTTATGGTGTTTTGGAAAGTTACAGGGTCAAATATAGAACGTTCCATTTTCAAATAGAAATTTGCCAGATTGGTAATGTTACCTTTGAGACTTGTGGTAGCCCAGCAATGAGAATTACCCCCATAATGGCATACCATTTGAAAAAGTAGACAACCAAAGGTATTGAAAGTGGGGTATGTTTAGTCTTTTTTAGTAGCCACTTAGTCACAAACACTGGCCAAAGTTAGCGTTCATATTTGTTTTTGTGTTAAAAAAGCAAAAAACGAATATTTGGCCAGTGTTTGTGACTAAGTGGCTACTAAGAAAGACTGGACATACCCCACTTGCAATACCTTGGGTTGTCTACTTTTGCAAATGGTATGCCATCATGGGGGTAATTCTCATTCCTGGGCTACCATACGCTCTCAAAGGCAACATAACCAATCTGGCAAATTTCAATGTCAAAAAAATGAAATGCAAGCCTTATATGTGACTCTCTAACTTTCCAAAACACCATGAAACCTGTACATGGGGGGTACTGTTATTCTCGGGAGACTTCACTAAACACAAATATTAGTGTTTTAAAACAGTAAAACATATTACAACAATAATATAGTCCATAAAAGTGCAGTTCGTTTGTAAAAAATGCAAAAAACGTCACTTTTACTTAAAATATCATCGTTGTAATACAATTTACCAATTTGAAACACTAATATTTGAGTTCAGCGAAGTCTCCCGAGTAAAACAGTACCCCCCATGTACAGGTTTTATGTTGTCTTGGAGAGTTAAAGGGTCAAATATAGTGCTTGCGAATTAAATTCTCAGCACTTTCTCCCTGTGTTGTCAGGTATGTCAATCAAATTTTAATTAATCAAATCACCTAATTATGTTAAAAGATTACTTAAATATACACGTAGAATTTTAATATATATGCATTTATAGGTATTTAAATTCTACGTGTATACTAATGTAATCTTTTATGTAATTATATGTATTTATCTATATATATATTTGCGGTTATTTGCATTTTATATATAGATAGATATATATAGAATGTCATTCTAAGTGTATTTTGTTACCAATATATATATATATATATATATATATTAATAACAAAATACAGTTAGAATGAAATTACATATGTATATATAATTCATATTAAATTTTGTTTCAATATTTTATTTATTAATTTTATTATTTTATTTATTTATTATTGTAATTATACGTATTTATATATATAATATATGTGTATATATCTATTATATATATAATATATGTATATTATATATCTGTAACGTCATTCTAAGTGTATTTTAATACTAATATATGTACTTATATTAGTATTAAAATACACTATGTATGACGTTAAATATATATAATATATATACATATATTATATATATAAAAATGCATTTAATTTATTTTATAACCTGTCTAATATTTTTTTTTTTTACACCTCCTACCAGCAGGGGGACTGTCTAATATTTTAGACAGTCCCCCTGCTGGCAGATCCACAGCCAGCTATAGGGGGCCATGTGATCGCTCTTTGAGAGCGATCACATGGCCCCTGGGGGCCTGATTTGCCGTGGGAGGGCTGCCTGGGCTGTGAGGCAGTCCTCCCGAAGCGGAGCGCCGGGAAGGTGAGTATACCGGGCGCTCCAGCCGTTACGGCGTGCTATGCCGTCACAACGGCTTTAAAGCCCACTTAATCCGTGACGGCATAGCACGTCGTAACGGCGTTAAGGGGTTAAGGGGTTAATATTGTAACTCAGTGTATATTGCTATTTATATTCATTGTTTGTCTAATATGGTATTGTAGCTCCTAAAAGTAGCTTCTACTGGTAGTAAAAAAAAAATATTGAGATGTAGCTTAAAGGGAAACTTTAGTGCCCAAAATCTATATTTTATATATATATATATATATATATATATATATATGTATTAAGGCCGTTTGGCCTGTATTTGTGGGAGGGGCTTAAATTAATTCACTCCCCTATATAAGGGACACCCCTTACCTGACTCATATCGCTTGAGGTCAGCATCAGAATGATTTCCACTTCCAGGTCATCCAGACGCCATTTTACCTGATTACTCCATGAGGTTTTCTAAGCTGAGCTGTGTCATGAATCCAGCCACAGGCTTTTCCGGCCTACCACCTTCTTTCTTCAATCCATCGCTGTGGATGGTGTCCAAGTGACTCACAAACCGTAAGTCGACCTACCCGTTAAGCCAGGCATCAGTCCCACGGCACCATGCACGGGTCAGGACCTCACTTTACGGCTGCATTTTGTCTAAATCTGTTCTAAAACCATTGCATGTTCATGCATATCATTCGTTTAAACCCCCTACCGGTCTATGGGTGTACTATAGGCTTCTTAGACATTATCGCATTTCATGTACAAACCAACGAACCACCGCATTTTTCACCTACACACTGACCCCTACCGGTCATTCGGTGTACTACAGGCTTCTTAGACATTATCGCATTTCATGTACAAACCAACAAACCACTGCATTTTCGCCTACACACTGACCCCTACCGGTCATTTGGTGTACTACAGGCTTCTTAGACATTATCGCATTTCATGTACAAACCAACAAACCACTGCATTTTCACCTACACACTGACCCGTACCGGTCATTCGGTGTACTACAGGCTTCTCAGACATTATTGCATTTCATGTACAAACCAACAAACCACCGCATTTTTCACCTACACACTGACCCCTACCGGTCATTCGGTGTACTACAGGCTTCTTAGACATTATTGCATATCATGTACAAACCAACGAACCACTGCATTTGCACCTACACACTGACCCCTACCGGTCATTTGGTGTACTACATGCTTCTCAGACATTATTGCATTTCATGTACAAACCAACGAACCACGGCATTTTCTCCTACATGCTGACCCCTACCGGTCAATCGGTATACTACAGGCTTCTCAGACTTTATTTCACTTCATAAGCAAACAAACTAACTACAGCATTTTTGCTTTTATACTGACTCCTATCTGTCAAACGGTAGGATTAAAGGGTATTTTTTATTTTTTTTATTTTATTGTTTTTGAAAACATGAGGGGGTACAGAAGTAAAAAGGGAATGTTATTGGGGGACACATTGTTTCAGCATTGTATTCGATTTTTACCATACAATCAGCATTTCTGACCCCTACTGGTCAACAGCAAAACTGTCTTCACATGTCATATGCAATTTACCAGCCAATATAAATTACACATAAGATTGTTTTAAACATAACCATAAACCATAAATTAAACTCCAGCACGGGCTCAACTTCAGGTTTAATTCACAATAATTTACATTTCACATCAAGACCAACAGTGGTTCTATCAACACTGCCACCTACAGGTCTGTCAAGTACATTGACAATTTTCATAGGGTTTTTACAAACACCAAAACACTGACACCCATAGGTCAATAGACAAACAACATTTCACATACCAATCAGTATCCAACTACACTGCCACCTATAGGGCACTCGGCAGATCTCCAGTGCACTTGCATTTTGCAACACCATGTTCACTGACCCCTACCATTCAATAAGACATACAACAATTCACATAGCAAGTACTATATCAAACGTCTGGTATAAATACATATATTATTACACAGTAGCAGACGCATCTGTAGATACGTAACTGGTAATATAGTTCACATAAATTTTTCACAGCACGCTGCTTACACAACATACTTTCCCCTAGCAAGGGGACATACAACATACAAGGTGGGGACAGACCACTTTTTCACTTGTACATATGGCACTTAATGGGTCAAGATTGATACATATTTAACCAGTATGGCTACGATGTTTGATATTTACACATCACAGCACTTTACTTTTCACATATACTGTACGTATTAAGATAAGCTTGGTCTATGCCATATTTCCTTATGCCATACGGTTTTATCCATTCAGGTTACAGTTGCTACTAAAAAACATATACGGATTGTCAGGTTCAATACCATACTACCAGGTACATACACCTGCTCATGTAGTTATCCATCTCTTACCTTCCCTGGAATAGTAATAATGTACTGGCAATTAGGGTTCTAGGGCCCAATAGGTATTACCCCCTTTTTTCTCTGCATTATGCTTCGGTTAGTGGTCCCGCGAGGCCAACACCCCGCCTCACACTCGGAGGCATACACCCCTCGGGCCACTCGTGAGCTAGCCGCCTCGCATTGTATCATAGAGAGGGCCTCACCTGTCACCCCCCTTCCTATTTTCTGGTTACTGTCACCGAGAGGCCAACATCCTGCCACAACGTTCGGTGGCCACACAAAATCCCCTCACGCCAAGCATAGATAGAGCCTCTCAAGCCACTTGGCAACTAGCAGGCCTCACCAGTCACCCAAAAAAAAAAAACACCAAGCCTAATCGTTTTGCCTTGCGGCTTAGCTAGCAAACCAGTACAAGACCCTTGGGTACAAATAATAATTGCAATCTTTATTGTTATTTAAGTATTTCTCAAAAAGATGGTGAATAATCACCTCTTCCTAGCACCCCGGCTAGAATTGATACACCTTCAAGCAGAGGAGATGTTGCTAATCCAGCAGCAATCAGATCCTGGACGATCCCACACATTACCACCGACCTAAGGAGGTGACAAATCCCCTACCCTGCAACAGCAAGGAAAGCAGAGTTATTCAAACGCCTTCATACATCAACGGACAACACAGAGGCAGGGGAAGGCCCAGCTACACCAACTCAGGTGACACCCAGGCCATACTAGCCTCACTCATAAACTCATGAGCCAAAAAAATTATGACAGACTGGCAATCTCGAGTCGGTCACCACAGCCCTCACAAGGCCGGACCTCATGCTACTGTACAACAAGCACCAACCGAAACTCTGTTACCTGGTACAATCAATTCTTATGACACACAAGACGTTAACCCTGCACGTATGATCCCAGCACATTGGGGATCAAGGCATATATATGTATGATGATGTATCTGTGATGGTCAGATCCAGGGATTCCAGGTAAATCAGGAACTGACCATCCCTTGGTTGGGTTGGCATTTGGAATATGTAGAGATGTTTATTTGTGCAGGTACCCATACAGAAGGGATTTTGTCCCAAACAAATAGATGAGCACTCTCAGGCTCCAGGTACCGGAACCTCTGAACTACCAGAGACCGGAGGGGAGATCAGTGAGAGGACCCTGGAGAAAGGACCCTGGAGCTCTTCCGAGTCCTACTCTCGCGAGCACGGAGCGTTGCCACGGTTACCACGGCAACGCTCCAAATCTCACGAGAGTGAACTCTAGCCCTGGAGCTGCGGGCTAGAGTTCACCTCACCACTGGGACCACCAGGGATTCCCCACTGGACCACCAGGGATGGAGAAGTGTCCCCCGTCCTCCCTCATTAAAGGGAAGAAAGGAGGGGGGACATAATGAATATTTATTTTAATTAAATACATTTTAAAAAAATCATATTATAAATAATAGCCCCCTCCAAGCCTTATCACACACACTCACACCCTACACACACTGCCCCTCATACACACATACACTGTCCCCATACACACATACACTGCCCCCCATACACACACACACTGCCCCCATACACACACACTGCCCCAGACACACAAACACTGCCCCACACACACACATACTGCCCCCATACACACACACTGCCCCAGACACACACACACTGCCCCAGACACACACAAACACTGCCCCATACACACACACAAACACTGCCCCATACACACACACAAACACTGCCCCATACACACACAAACACTGCCCCCCATACACACACTGCCCCCCATACACACACTGCCCTCCCATACACATATACACTGCCCCCATACACACACACTGCCCCCATAAACATACACACACTGCCCCCATAAACATACACACACTGCCCCCATACACATACACACACTGCCCCCCACACACACACTGCCCCACACACACACACACACTGCCCCCACACACATACACTGCACCATACACACATTGCCCTACACATACACTGCCCCATGCACACACACACACACACTGCACCCCTCACACATTGCACCACTCACACACACCACTGCTCCTATGACAGCCTCATTTCCCAGCAGACCTCAGGAAGTTGTCAAACTGTTCTTAAACGGTTTGACTACTTACTCTGGGAGGGGGTCCCGGCACTATTGGCACCATAACCACTACACTGAGCTGTAGTGGTTATTGTGTCTGGATTATTTATTTAAATAATCTACAAGTGCCTCTCCCGAGATCAGGCTCTGGATCCGCTACTGGTCTTGTCATGATGTTCTCAGGCCCCTGTGAGCTTGGTCCATTTGCATCACGTGTGATGAGTCAGCATCTGTTTAAATCAGGCCTCCAAGGTCTGCATCTGATACAGTCTCGTCTTCTGACACGGACCCTGATATTAAGCCACCTTCAATGGTTGTTCAGGTCTTCAAAATGTTGATGAAGCTCCAGATTCATGTTTTTTTGTTATGTAGCTGCAAGTTCTGCAGTCCGATGTTGCTATGCTGGTCTCCAGTGCCGAGATCTTGTTTGACCTCGGCCAGTTGCAAGTGAATAGCTGTTATTAATTCAGCTCCAATATTGTTTTTCTTGAACATATTTGCGGAGGCAGTACTCTACTCTGTAAGTACTCACTCTGTGAGTAGGCTGATTCTGGTAAGGAGTTGACCATTCGCTCCAAGCCTGGCAAGGTGGCAGCCATTTTTTCTGCATGGTGGGATCCACAAATATTGTCTGGTATGGAGATGAAGACCACAGGGCCTATGCGTCTCTGTTCAGTGTGCCAAGGGCTTCTAATTCTGCACCATTTCTGTGTCACATAAGCTTATTTCCAAGGTGCTGTTGATTGCAGAGTGGAAGCTCCTTGCACAGCCAGACCCCTCCCCAATTATTAATTTTTACTGCAGTTATCATTAATGGACAGAGTCAATGTCACAAGCGATTACCAAACCTCCACAGCTCTCTATTTTTTTAACTCCTTCTCTCAAAATCCTAAAATCCAGGTCATCTGTCCACCATTATTCTCAGTTATGATTATTAAAGGGACACTCTAGGCACCCAGACCACTTCGGCTCATTGAAGTGAAGGAACAAGGGACATTGGTGCTGGGATCAGGTAAGCAGGGCCAGATTAAGAGCCCAGTGGGCCTGGTGCTGACAATTATGATGGGCCTAATTACAAAATCTTATTGACCAAAAACACTAAAACAGTCATACCTCCTAAGCATCATGTATCTGATGGAGATGGTGCTGGAGGGAAACTCATAGGATGCAGCTATGAGAAAACACATACCCTATGCTAATCTCACGCTTTCATCTTTCAAGTAAACCTGTACCCCCTAACAGCAGTGTCCAGTAAAGCAGGAAGTCTATGGATGGGGTAAAAGGGTGGGCCACTGCCACAAATCACATAACCAGAACTGCCGAAAGGGGCAAACATACACAAAAATGGGGGCATATCTGTGTCCCCATGTTTCCCAGTGTCCCCATGTCACTAGGGGACATTGAGAGACATTGGGACACTTAGATACTAGGGAACACTGGGAGACCTGGGGACACTGAGACTCTTGGGGACACTGGGAGACATGGGGACACTGGGTGACTTTGAGACATGAGGGGACACTGGGAGACATGGGGCACTGAGACACTGTGATTCATAGGGGACACTGTAGATTTGATAAAGACCTGGGTACAGGTCAAAACATTGCGGTGTCCAATAAACCTGCTTAACTCTATCACAGTGAGTGCCTGAGATTTTTTTCTTTTATACTAGTGGACACTGAGACACTTGGGGGCACTGTGAGACATGGGGACACTGGGGGACTAAGGGAGTCTGAGAGACTAGGGGACACTGAGACACTAAGGACATTGAGAGACACCTGGGGCACTGGGAGACATGGAGCACTGAGACACTCTGATGCACAGGGGACACTGGAGACTTGATAAAGACCTGGGTACAGGTCAAAACATTGCGGTGTCCAATAAACCTGCTTAAATCTATCACAGTGAGTGCCTGAGATTTTTTTATTTTATACTAGGGGACTTTGGCAGACTAGGAAACACTGAGACACTAGGGACACTGGCACACTACGGACACTGGGAGACACCAGGGACACTGGGAGACATTGGGATACTGAGATATTAGGGACACTGGAGACACCCCGTGTCTTTCAGTGTCCCCATGTCTCTGTGTCCTCTAGTGTCTCAGTGTCCCCATGTCACCCAGTGTCCCCTAGTGTTTGTTTCCCCATGTCTCCAAGTGTCCCTTAGAGTCTGTGTCCCCATGTCTCAAAGTGTTCCGATGTCACTAGGACACACTTAGAGATATTGGGACACTGAGAAACTGGGAGAGACTAGGATACTCTGGGAGACTAGAGACACAGACACTAGGGACACGGAGAGACATGGGGATACTGAGATATGAGGCTGGGAGACATGGGAACACTGAGAGACTAGGGGCCATGGAAGACATGGGGTCACTGTGTGCCTAGTGTCTTAGGGTCCCCATGTTCCCCAGTGTCCCTATGTCTCCCAGTGTCCCAATGTCTCAGCGTCCCCAAGTCTCTCACCGTCCCCATGTCTCGCAGGCTCGGAGCTGCTGTCTGGACTCTCTGTGCAGAGCTGCTCCCCCGTGGATCAGTGAGTAGAGAGAGGCAGGGAGGGAGATGCTGTAACTTCTTATCCCTGCCCCTCTCCGCACACACAGCGACCCCTACTGGCCGGCGCTGGTATTGCAGAATAATCTCTGTTTATACAGCACCGGTTAGGCAGCCTGAAATACCTGAGAAATACCTGGCAACCCTAAGAGTAGTGTGTAAAAAAAAAAAAATTTAAATCAATTGGCCTATTCCATGGGCCTGGGCCTGGAGCTGCAGCTCCGTCAGCCCCTATGTTAATCCGGCCCTGCAGGTAAGTAAACAAAGGGTTTTTAACCCTATATTTACTGAGTAGGGGGGATGCAAGGGAGGGGAGAGGAAGGGGGAGCGATAGTGCCAGTAATACAGCTTTGTATTCCTGGCAATATAGTATCCCTTTAATTACCTATTATAGAACCTGTAAAATATTTAAAGTCATATTTAATAAATGTTCTTTGCATTTTGTTTTCTTCATCTTAAAATTTTCCTCATTGATATATTGAAAATAATTAAGGAAATTGTTCATCCTATGTGTTCAAATGGAATTACAAATGATTAGTAGGAAAGTACTGACCATATAATACTTACAGTGATGAAAGGGGCCCATGGCTTTTTAAATTATATTTGTAATCAGGGTTTCCTTATGGAAAGCAGCAGTGAGGGACAGGTTTATGATATTCACAGTTTCAGATAGTGAAAATAAGTAGTGGTGTGCCAATTAGAACTATGATGTGTAGTTGTGAAAGGATGCTGAACTTGGTAAAACAGAAAGAAGAATGAAGAATAATTACAAAGAGTTTAAATAATAATAAGTGGGAAAGGGTGGAGCAATCAAACTGCCAGGTATTTTACTGTGTTAGATGGTATGACTTAATATAACCTACTACCCTTTCCACATTTCCACTCTTAATTAGCCTTTCACTTGTGGCCAAGGTCTCTGTGTGTAAAGTAGGTGGATTTTATTGTTATTAAGAATGTATTAGCCGTCAGTCCATATTTAAGCTTATTGGTGAAATTATCAAGAGTTTAATTCCTTTTTACAGTGGTCATTAATACTCATTACCAGCTTACATTATATAGATTCTACCCCCCTAACCTGGTGAAAATGGTGAAAATGGTGAAAATGGTTAATCATATAACTAAACAAATGTCATTTCTAATCATTTCATGTCTAGAAAATAAGATATATTCAGATTTTTTTTTAAATCAATTAGAACAGTCCAACAACCATAACAACTACAGCCCACTGTAGTGGTTCTGATGCCAGAAGTGTCCTGACACTGTCTCAGCATAATTTATGAGCCATTTTAGAAGGGTTTCACAACTAGCACCATAACCACTACAGTGGTTTCTTTAACATTGCTATAATGAGATGTTTGTTTTGCTTCCAAGTTAAACTTTTTATTGAAAAAAATATATTTGTTACAAGAAAACAAAAAACAAACACTGCATATAATCACATACTATTGCATTTTCAAGTTCGACCATTAAACTGTTTTAAATACAGGGGACCACCAGTAGGCTGGAAGGAAGGCTAAATCACATTGCAGCTTAGCACTTTCTATATTATTATTATTATTGCCATTTATATAGCACCAACAGATTCCGTAGCGCTTTACAATATTAAGAGAGGAGGGATGTAACTATAAATAAGACAATTACAAGAAAACTTACAGGAACAATAGGTTGAAGAGGACCCTGCTCAAACAAGCTTACAGTCTATAGGAGGTGGGGTATAAGATAAGTTAGGACAGGATGACTTGCTTTCAACTTTAGTATTACGGACATTGTAAACGGTTTAACACAATGCATCAAGATCTTTCCGAGATTAAAATGTATGGACAATGATGCAATGCTTAAACGGCCAAATAAACCATTTTTCAGAAAGGGTAAAGGATGTTTGTGAACAAATACTTAATATTTCCTTTGTGGAAAACCACAGTGCACTAGTGGTCAAACTCCTGACATGCAGAATGTAGGTCAATACGCAATTACCCAAGCAGCATCATAATGAGCAAATGACTACATCGGGTGAAATGTTCCAATAAAGATAATTAAGAAGCTGTAAGAACCTCCATTCATTTATCTGTCCTAACTACTGGCACAGTAATAGAAGACCACACAACTGATTGCTTATTCTCTCCCTCTCGTTAACTCTGCTTTAATTATTAAACTGGCCCATTCCCTTTGACACGTGCTTGAGAGCACACACATACAAACACATAGATAGATGCATGTATTTAATTACAGATAAGTGGTGGCCTTACAAAAGTTTCATGCTCTCATGGAATTCCCCATTCACACGAACAAACTAAAAACAGCGATTAACTCAATAAACATAATATCAAATGAGTGCTATTTTCTAATGACGCAATTCCTTACACATCATCTTGCCACATTTTTGTTCATGACACGTGTCGCTAATTGTTCATTTTCTCCATTTATCTGTTATCTCCTAATTTTCTCTAGCTATTCAGGTAAAGCAACACTTAGCTTTAGCTAGCTCAGATTCCCTGAAGCCCATTCAGTGTCAAGTCTTCTATAGGATAACTTTATAGGCAGTCTTTTGATAGCGCTGTACCAAAGTAAAACTTTGAAGTTGCTTAGTGTGCCGGACATATTTTTTTTTAAAGTAATCATTTTGTAAGTTGAAGAACTCTAAGTTGGTGTTATGTATTGTTGTGGTGGTTGCTTTGTGAGACTGGTAATGTATTGGCTGTAGGTATTGTGTGTGTGTGTATTATATGTGTGTGTTGGATATCTGTTATATGTGAATGTATATATGAGGTGTGTGTAGTGTTGTGTATGCTATGTAGTTTGTAGTATTGGATGGAGAGGGGTTGGCTTGTAGGGTTTTGTGTGTGAAACCCCAAATAAACCCCTTAACAAAATCACTGCCCACAAATAAGACACTAATGTGCAGCATGTGGAAGAATTCATATAAAGTAAAGTATCCACAATATGTTTCAGGATTCTTCTTAGCATCACCCCAACACAGTTTCCAGCCATGCACCAAAGCTAGATTAATTTTTGTAGGGAGTCCCAATTGGTGCAAAATTCAATATAGTATAGTATTTTAGTTTCTAAAATGCATACTACCAAGTTGTATTTCTACTAAAAAACTAATATTAAAAAATCTCCAGTTATTTAGAAGACCTGTATCATGAACATGATTACACATGACAGCCGTAAGTAAATAAAACTCACCTCTCCTGCACCCATGTCCAGGGCCGGATTAACATAGGGGCTGATGGAGCTGCAGCTCCAGGCCCAGGCCCAGGCCCATGGAATAGGCCCATTGATTTAAATATATATATATATATATATATATATATATATATAAACAAGAGAAATTGAGAGCACTCAATGGATTTTGTAAATCAGCAAAATGTTTTCAAATCAAACACATATAGATCAACGTTTCGACCGTCTAGCGGTCTTTATCAAGATACTGTGTCATGTACAAATATCAAATAAATACCATCACAAGTGTTGAACTTACCCAATCACCAAGTGCACCCTGTCTATCCAATCTACTGTGTGAATTAAACCGCGAACCACGGACTGGCGTGTAAGCTGCCGTGAAGTGGTGTAAAGCAAAGACACCCGGTGTTGCCTAGTAACGGCAAAGCTATTTAGAAAAAAGTTCAAAGCAAATATTAAAAACAATACGGAGGAACAATAAAGATAATTAAAGTCTGAATAAATTATCCTGAATGTGTATATGAAGAAGTATGCAGCAGATTTTGAAAAAAGGCATATCCGTCCAATGTATAAAGAGCAGTCTGATATGTATGCATCTACTGGAAATAAAGCCCGATCGACGGACACAAAATGAAAACTAAGTCAATGTATGAAAGCTGTGTGGGATCCTATAAGTAAAAAGAATAAGATATGAGATGTGAATAAATTGGAATGTGTGAACTAGGGACAAGCTGATCACTACACATGAACTGAGAGAACCCAGCGTGTAGCAACAAGTGATGTTGTGTGATGCTGGTAGCGTAGTGTGTACTGAAATAGCCAGCACAAAGTTTGATAAATGGAAAATAATCTAGATGAGCGTACTGGAAAATGAAAACATACAAAATATGTGATTAATGCTCGGCGTGCTAAAGTGCCCTGTGATGTGCGAAAAAGTGAAAATCTAATGCTGTGAACGGACTGCTGTGTACGTGTGTGTTTGAGAGGTGAAAAGAAAATTAATGATAAAAAGAGATCTGAATAGAGTGAAAAAATGAACATATAATGGTCTAAAGGGTATGCTAGGTATGTGTGAACACTGTACTCTGATGAACGTGGAAAAATGTGGTCAAAACATGCGATCTGAAAACAGGCAATCTGAACACATGCAATCTGAAAACCTTAAATGTATGCATATGTAAAAAGGTGTAGTGTATGGCTAAGAAGCAATAATAAGTGAAATAGAGTCCTAAAATAACCTGAATGTATAGACAATGTTACATGAACATGAACTAAAAAGTAACAAAATAAGGAGAACTTCTAACTAATGACATATACTATTGCAGTGATGGCGAACCTATGGCACGCGTGCCACAGGTGGCACGCCGTGTCCTCTCTGTGGGCACGCGGCCACAGGTCCGCCATCACTGCAGAGTAGGCACCTGCCTGCCCGAAACGGCAGGCGCCTACTCTGCTTCCGTGTCGGGAGGCAGGGGAGGGATCTGTGATGCTGATCCCCTGTCCTCCCGCGCGATGCTGTGTGGAGCGTTGCCGAGCGTTACCATGGCAACGCTCCACACAGCATCGCGCGGGAGGACAGGGGATCAGCCTCACAGATCCCTCCCCCTGCCTCCCGACACGGAAACACTGCCTGCCACCGCCGGACCACCAGGGATGACGGTACCACCACCGGACCACCAGGGATGACGGTACCACCACCGGACCACCAGGGATGGCTGTCCCCCCCCCCACACTTCATTAAAGGTAAGAAGGAGGGGGGGGGATACTGACACACAGCACCCCTACCCCCCCCCCCAGAAGTACCCTTAACCCCCAGCACCACCCCTATCTCCCCAGCACCACCCCTACCCCCACAGCACCACCCCACCCCCCCAGCAGCACCCTACCCCCCCAGCACCCCTACCCCCCCCAGAAGTACCCTTACCCCCCAGCACCCTCCCTATCTCCCCAGCACCACCCCTACCCCCCCAGCACCACCCCACCCCCCCAGCAGCACCCGTACCCCCCAGCAGCACCCTACCCCCCACAGCACCACTCAACCCCCAGCAGCACCCTACCCCCCCAGCAGCACCCTACCCCCCACAGCACCACCCCACCCCCCCAGCAGCACCCCACCCCCCCAGAAGTACCCCTACCACCCCAGCAGTACTCCTACTCCCCCACAACAGTACCTCTACCACCCCCAGCAGTACCCCTACCCCCCAGCAGTACCCCTACCCCCCAGCAGTACCCCTACCACCCCAGCAGTACCCCTACCCCCACCCCCGCAGTACCCCTACTACCCCCAGCAGTACCCCTACCACCCCCAGCAGTACCCCTACCCCCAGCAGTACCCCTACCACCCCCAGCAGTACCCCTACCCCCCTCAGCAGTACCCCTACCACCCCCAGCAGTACCCCTACCACCATCAGCAGTACCCCTACCACCCCCAGCAGTACCCCTACCCCCCACACACACAGCACCCCTTCCCCCCACACACAGTACCCCTACCCCCCCCCACAGCACCCCTAACCCCCACACACAGTATCCCTACCCCCCACAGAAGTACCCATACTCCGCCAGCAGTATCCCTACCCCCACACAGTACCCCTACCCCCCCAGCAGTACCCCTACCCCCCCACAGCACCCGTCTCACACACACACAGCACCCCCCAAACACACACACACACAGCACCCCCTCACACACACACAGCACCCCCCTCACACACACAGCACCCCCCCAAACACACACAGCACCCCCCAAACACACACAGCACCCCCCCACACACACACAGCACCCCCCCCACACACACACAGCACCCCCCACACACACACACAGCACCCCCCCACACACACACACAGCACCCCCCACACACACACACAGCACCCCCCCACACACACAGCACCCCTCATACACACACACACAGCACCCCTCATACACACACAGCACCCCTCATACACACATACAACACCCACACACACGCACCCCCACACACACGCACCCCCCCACACACGCACCCATACACACACACACGCACCCCCCCCACACACACACGCACCCCCACACACACACACACACACACCCCCCACACACACACGCACCCCCCCCCCCACACACACACGCAATTGCCGTGTTGGCACTTTAAGGAAAAAAAAGTTGGCATGTATTGCGGTTTGGGCACTCGGGCTCAAAAAGGTTCGCCATCACTGTACTATTGTATCACAGTAGAACATGCAAAGATAGGACAAAGTCTAGTGCTGCAATCCCCACAACCACCGTTTAGATATACAAAAAATTAATATCACAATCTATAAGCCCCCCCCAAAAAAGGGGAATATTTTTAAAGATTTTTACATTTACTCAACTACTAACAAGGCTAACATTCCATAAGCAAGGGTCTCACGTAATTAGAGACTGTATGACCCCTGCCAGACGTAATCAGCGAATATTCAAAAAACAACCAAAGGAATTGTATTCGTTCAGTCCTTTCGGTTGAACTGTGTCCAAATACTTGATCCAAAAGTCTCCCTTTGTAATAGTTTCTTTGATCTGTCACCCCCTCTGATCAGTGGTGGAATGTGGTCTATCACAATGAATTTCAAGGTGGGTAAGTGATGCTGATGTTCCAGGAAGTGCTTCGCCACAGGTTTATCGGTCTTTCCATCCCGATATGCTGTCATTATTCCTGATCTGTGGCCTCGAATACGGTCTCTCACTGTAAGGTCTGTCTTTCCTACATAGTATTTGCCGCAAGGGCATGAGATAAGGTACACCACATGATCACTCATGCAGGTTAAACAATGTTTTATTTGAATTCTCTTGCCAGTATGTGGGTGTGCGAAGGAAGATCCTGTCAGCATATGCCCACAAGTTACACAACCTGAGCACTTGAAACAGCCTTTCTTCACATGTTGTGTCTGTAAATTATAACAGCTCGGTGTATCAGTTCTTTCAAGTTTCTGTTACGTGAAAAAGCAATCCGTGGTTTTTGTGCAAAAGTCTGATTGAGTGTCCTGTCTGTAGATAAGATATCCCATCTTTTTTTAATCCTTTGAGAGAACTTTTGGCTCTCTGAATGAAACAATAAAGGAATCATAATTTTCGGGAGATTTGGTGGCTGTTTAGTTGTTGTGCCCTTAAAAATATTTTCAGCTTTTACCCGGCAACTTTGTAAAACGTTGTGTTTATATCCCCGTTCCAAAAAAGATCTAGTCATATCTTCTAATTGAATCTTGCAGGTATTATCGTCTGAGTTGTTTCTGAACACCCTAAGGTATTGAGAAATAGGCAAAGAGTTTTTTAGAGCCTTAGGATGAGAGCTGTTCGCATGTAAGAGTGTATTGCGATCTGAAGATTTTCTATACAAACGATATCCAATATTGTGACCATTCCGATATATCTCGACATCCAAAAACTGGATCTTGTCTGTATTATGTGTCAGACTGAATTTGATGGTAGAATCCAAGTTGTTTAATTCTTCAATCATGGTCTCCAATTCCACTGCCGTGCCTTTCCACAGTATAAAAATGTCATCCACAAATCTGTGGTACTGTATCAAGTGATCCTTGTATTTAGATAAGATGTACGTATTCTCATATGCATACATAAAACTGTTGGCATATGTTGGAGCTATAGCCGTCGCTGTCCCCGTCTCTTGAATGTAAAAATTTTTTTCAAACCGAAAATAATTATTGGACAGTGTAAGTTGTAATCCTTCCAACAAAAATTCAATGGGAGGTCCTTCGTAGACATCTGACTGTGAGAGTAGTGTTCGCATAGCTTCTATACCCATTGTATGTGGGATCACAGTATACAATTTTTTTACGTCTGTTGTTGCAAAAATGTACTGGGTATCAGTTAGCTCCTGACTGGTGATTTTATTGAGGAAATCTTGAGTGTCCTTTAAGCATGTAGGTAATCTGATGACTGTGGGTTTACAGAAAAAATCTACATACTTGGCTACTGGTTCCAGTAATCCTCCACAAGCGGAGACTTTAGGAAGTGTGTATAAGATCGGGATTTTGGGGTGTGTGTTGTGTAGAAATTCCGCTGTACTGTGATCCAGCCACTTCGCTATTAATCCTAGTTTTATCCAGTCCTGTATTTTATTACTGATCTTGATCGTGGGATCAAATGTTAATTTTCTATATGTCTTGGTATCAGACAGTTGTGTCAAAATTTCCTTCCTGTAATCCGTGTAGTCCTGCAGGACTATCGCTCCCCCTTTATCCGCTGCTCGAATCACGAGTTGATCATCCCCACTCAAATCTTTAAGAGCCATCCTCTCCGCCCGAGTTAAATTATCTGGTTTCATTTGTTGTTGACTGAGTATCGAATCCATGTCTGTTTTAAGGATAGTGGAAAATGTTTTGATAGAGTGATGTATATTCTTGGGTTCCCATGTACTTTTCAATTTAAATGGTGAAACTGGTCTTGTTATCGCTGTATTGTGTAAAGCTTGCATACTTAAGGTTCTATTCATCTTAAATAATTCAATATCGATTTTAAATTCATCTGGTTTAGAGGTAGGTACAAATGTCAGTCCTTTGGAGAGAACTTTATTGTGAGCACTTGTCAGCTTTTTAGATGATAAGTTAAAAATAGGATGCATTTCCTCCTGGTTGGTGGTTTGGATCTTGTGTTTATATATCTTGTTCCTTTGTCCTCTTTTGATAGGTCTGCGTCTTTTGAATCTCGCCTTAAGCATGTGAATTTGCCAGGGGGATCGTTTGTATGTTGTTCTGTCCCTAACAAAGTCGAAGATTGTGATTGCAATGTGTCTCTTGTGGAACCTCCTTGGCCCGACATGGTCCTAGTGTCCGTTTCAGAAGTAGAATCTGCTGAGCTTGTATCAATAGATAGGAATTGTGGTTTGCGTACTCGTCTATTTCGTTGGAATGGTGGTCTACGTCGTTCTCCACTGATCCAGTGGAATACCTGATGGTGGGTATAGTCAAAATTGACTTTTTCCACCTTTTGTTTTTTAAATCTGATAAGGTCGTTTCTGTACCGCATAATTTCATCCTGTAACTTGACCATGTATTGAGTAGATGTAGCTGCATTTAAGGTGGTAACATGAGACATTTCAAACTTGTTGATAGAATATTTGGTGAACACTAATTCATTTTTCACCTCCTCCACCACTATGATCATCCAATCAAGCGAACATTTATTAGCTATACCAATCAATTTCTTGCAAAATAGTTGTGATATATATATTTATTTATTTTTTTCTACACAGTACTCTTAGGGTTGCCAGGTATTTCTCAGGTATTTCTTATGGTTGCCCAGTATTTCTCAAAAGTATTTCTCAGGCGGATCCGCCATAGACTTCAATGGGCAGGCAAATTTTAAAACCCACAGGGACTCTTTCTGGCCACAATAGTGATAGAAAAGTTATTTCAAGGGGACTAACACCTGGACTGTGGCATGCCGGAGGGGGATCCATGGCAAAACTCCCATGGAAAATTACACAGTTGATGCAGAGTCTGGTTTTAATCCATAAAGGGCATAAATCCCCTAACATTCCTAAATCACAATGGATATGGATTGACACCTGACATATGACATATTGACACCTTGACATATGGATTGACACCTGTCCTCAGAGACCTCAGAGACCTGTCCTGATACACACTGACACAGAGCAGAATAGAGACTGTTCCCCCTACATAGGGTCAGCTGGCAGATATGGATTGACACCTGTCCTCAGGGACCCTGATACACACTGACACAGAGCAGAATAGGGACTGCTCCCCCTACATAGGGTCACTTGGAAGATATGTATTGACACCTGTCCTCAGAGACCCTGACACACACTGACACAGAGGAGAATAGGGGATGTTCCCCCTACATAGGGTCACTTGGCAGGTATGGATTGACACCTATCCTAAGGATCCCTGATACACACTGACACAGAGCAGAATAGGGACTGTTCCCCCTACATAGGGTCACTTGGCAGATATGGATTGACACCTATCCTAAGGATCCCTGATACACACTGACACAGAGCAGAATAGAGACTGTTCCCCCTACATAGGGTCACTTGGCAGATATGGATTGACACCTGTCCTCAGAGACCCTGATACACACTGACACAGAGCAGAATAGGGACTGTTCCCCCTACATAGGGTCACTTGGCAGATATGGATTGACACCTATCCTAAGGATCCCTGATACACACTGACACAGAGCAGAATAGAGACTGTTCCCCCTACATAGGGTCACTTGGCAGATATGGATTGACACCTGTCCTCAGGGACCCTGATGCACACTGACCCAGAGCAGAATAGGGACTGTTCCCCCTACATAGGGTCACTTGGCAGATATGTATTGACACCTGTCCTCAGAGACCCTGATACACACTGACACAGAGCAGAATAGGGGCTGTTCCCCCTACATAGGGTCACTTGGCAGATATGGATTGACACCTATCCTAAGGATCCCTGATACACACTAACACAGAGCAGGTGGGAGGGTCTGGAAGGGAGGGTCTGCTGCTGATTGGCTGGAATGTGTCTGCTGAATGTGAGGTACAGGGTCAAAGTTTACTCAATGATGACGAATAGGGGGCGGACCGAACATCGCATATGTTCGCACCCCGCCGTTCGCCCCCTGTTCGCCAGCGAACTGTCCGGTACATCACTACTTCGTAGATGTTTCTGAAATATGCGAACACCCCCAAAATTGAAAGACTCACAATTTTGTGTCTCTTACTTCCATCTTGTGTCACTTACCCCAATCATGTATTCCCCTGTTCCCCCACTTGTGTCACCCACTCCCCCCCTTTGTGGCTGTTACTCCCCCCCTTTTCTCTTACTCCTTGTTTCTCATGCTCCCCCCCCCCCCAAATTTGTGGCTGTTACCGTCTCATTAGCATGTCCCTAAAGATCAAGATTAAAAGGTCTTCTTTACCCTACACCAAATGAACACAGGTCTGATTAAACTTGATGACATTAAGAAAAGTAAAGTATACAACCAACATAGACTTTGCTCCATCACTGAAATCCTTGAAAGTATAAAAAAATTGTAACAACGGTTAAATTACATAGCTTGCTTGTTATTGTAGGCTTTGTTGAAGACGACAGAAGAGCATATTTTTCTATTTCTTCTTTTTGTAACTTACTGGGGAATTTCTTGGCATAAAATGTTTGGTATTTTCCCACAGTTCTGTTTAAACTTAAATACTAAAACATGGAAGATAAAAAATAAATAAATAAATCTCCAGTTATTTAAATGTGCAAAGGGATTTGGGATAATGCGTAAGTAACATTTTTCTTTGTTTTTTGTTGTATGTATTGGGCCTGATGGGTACTATAGTCATTGCTGCTGCACAAGAGTACTGGGATTTTGAGCGCAGGGATAATTTTATATGTTTATGTTGGGCTTTGTATTTTTCTACAATAACATCTACTTTTCTACTAGGATTGAACTACTTTCCTGCAAACATTCTCCCATGACATCTAGCCAAAATAAACCTTTTCTGAATCGCTCAATTCTCTGTTTCATGTGTCTCATTCCTTATTTTATTTTTGCCTCCAAACCAATGCGTGTTTATAATTATTATCTATTATTTATCTACACTTCAGAATCAGGATTTAGCTATTAAGTACATTGCATTAGCTATGTAACTAATCCAGAATTTTATAGCTAGTTATTATATTTCCCATAGGAAATGTAATTTATTTAGTTAATGTTGTAGAAAAAAAAAATACAATTAAACAATTAATCTTAATATAAAATTGTTTCAGAAATGATATAGTATATCTCTATTTTCCGGCCCCAGTCTCATTAAGTATCGCGCAAGGGCGGGGGAGCAAAGACATCACAGCTCCCTCTGCGGCCGCCAGCACACCCAGCTGTCTGCCCTGCCGGTCGCCTACAGGTAATATGGGTCATTCTGTCAGTGTGAGTGTATTTGTGTGTGTGTGTGTGTGTTTGTCTGTCATGGTGAGTGTGTCTGTCTGTCATGGTCTATCTGTGTCATGGTGTGCGTTTCTGTCAAGGTGTGTGTGTGTCTGTCTGTGTCATGGTCTGTCTGTGTCATGGTCTGTCTGTGTCATGGTGTGTGTGTGTGTGTGTGTGTCTGTCAAGGTGTGTGTGTCATGGTATGTGTGTGTCATGGTGTGTGTCTGGTGTCTGTCATGGTATATGTGTGTGTCATGGGGTGTGTGTCTGTCATGGTGAATGTGTGTGTCTGTGTGTGTTTGAAAATAGTGGGGGGGGGGGTGGTTTCCCCATGCCGTGCTGGTCTCCAATCGACTGGCCCTGCCTCTATGGCTGAGATCATCAAGCTCTGCCATAGGATTGGCTTCAAAACGCTACACCAATCAGCATCTCCTCATAGAGATGCATTGAATCAATGTATATTTATAGGGAATGTTCAGCGCCTCCAGAGATTGTCTGTGCCTGCCATAGGCATGCACACCGGTTGTGCCTGGGCACACCCTAATCCCCGTGGCCCATGCTGTGTGCCTCCATGGCCAGTGTTCCATACATGCAAATTATAAAAAAAAAAAGATCAAAGATCTCCCTCACCGGCCCACACACAGAGAGGGAGGCAGGAGAGGACCCGGTGAGCTCAATGCTCAGATCTCGCGAGAGTGAACTCTAGCCTTGCAGGTAGTGTGCTTTTACAGAGCGTGCCATTAAAATTGCCCCCCACAGTGCCAGATTTATTTGACAGCATAAGTGTAATTATCTAGGTGATGGCAACTAACACATAGCTGGGTTGAGAAAACATTTTCCACAGTGCACCTCCTGAACCCACCTATATTTTAAAACCAGCAGTGGCCCTAACTCATTAGAACACTAGTCAGAAGAGTGTCAGTGACCCTTGCTCACTAAGGGTCACTGACACTATTTTGTTCAGTTTTACAGGGTTATCCACTAAATGATTGTTTGGATTGGCAACATCTAGTGAAAATAGCCAAATTCCAATCAGAATGGCAGTTTTCATATTTACTAAAGCTAATTCCGGTCAGAATATGGTAAACTCAACCAAATTTGAACTAATCAGCCGGGTGCATTTGGTGGCTGGTAGAAATCAGTGCTTTTGCATTTGACCCCTATATCAAGTATAGGATCCGAAATACGTTCAAAGCACGGATTTTGAGCACTGTTGCCTCTATGGTGTGCACGTGTGCATATGCACAACTGTTTTGACTGCAGTATTCATAAGTGCAGTGTACACAAAATAAACAAAATACAATTATGTGTGCACACAGGCTGTAGGACTCAGCTGCACATGAGTCAGATGCAGAGCCTGTGCTCCCTTACCCACGCCACATGGCTTCGTGAATTTCGGCCTCATTGATTTTATGATATATTGACAGTGCGCGTAAAGGAAACCAGCACAGACTCATATCAGGTAATGCAGGCAAACTATATGTGGGCAATGTGGCATAGAATGGATGTAGGCATAAAAAAAGTCAGAAATAGGGCATGTGTGTAATGTAGCATTGATGTGAGCATAATAACATGTAGGCACTGTGGCATAGATGTGGATATAAAGAAATGTGAGGTGTTACATGTGGGTACTTGGCAATGTGGCATGGATGTGGATATAATGAAATGGAAACAATCATATTTGTATTCTATTAAAACATGTCAATACAGTTTTCTTAGTCATAAGAGAGAGGCATTGAGAAAATTTTCTTTTTACATTTACATTTGCAGAAGCATTCAGTGCACGCATACTTTTGTAACAGAAAAATAATGTGCACAAAAAAATATTTCTACGCACACCACCTACTAAAAATTAAGGGAACATGGATTGTAAACCGGATAGGGATGAATGCATTAAGCAGATAATTCAAAGTACTATTTCACTGACAAAATTGCCTGTTGTATTAGGATAATAAAAGAGCAGAAGACATTACATATGAGGAAGAAGTGGAAGTTGGCACTGAATAAGGCTTACAACATGTAATGTAAGTGCTTCCTTCCTCTTGCAACACAACTGTCATCATCAACGTTACCTTTTTCAAAACCTAGGACTGAAAACAAATTTGGCGGGAGTTTGAAAAATAAGGCAGAATTTATGATGGAACATATTCAAAGTTAGGGTTATTTGCGAAAGGAAATTTCGCAGAATTCAAAATGAATTTTTACTTTTCAGACCAAAATAGTCAAGTTAGAAAATTCTCCAAATTAATCTATTCTTTTGCATTAATTTTGAATTCCTAACATTTCTTACTTTTTTAAATAACCATGTGAGTTTAGAATGGCAAATTCTGTGACATTAGCCATCAAGCAGACAATGCATGTATGTACTTTGGCACTAGCAAGGCAGCTGAACACACAAAGTCATCAAAGAAGTGATTTTC
This sequence comes from Pelobates fuscus, assembly GCF_036172605.1. Taxonomy (NCBI): domain Eukaryota; kingdom Metazoa; phylum Chordata; class Amphibia; order Anura; family Pelobatidae; genus Pelobates; species Pelobates fuscus. The sequence continues at coordinate 244,622,594 of NC_086318.1, forward strand.
ACAGGTTTCTCACAATGTTCTGTAAATGCAAGTGGTTACAGCAGTGATGTGAAAATTAGTTTGTTATTGGGATGAAGGTGAAAATTATGATGGTTCTTATTAGATGAAAAATAGTTTTGATTTATATTTTACGTTTGCATTCCAAGTGTTCAGTTGGCAATTAAAAAAAAAGGAATTGAGGGGGCGTGGCTTAGACACTGAACAGAGCACCCGATTACGGTGTTTTTTTTTACCCCAAACTTACCTGAGCTTGGGACTGGCACTTGAGAGCAACATGGGGAAGAAGGCAAAAAAGCTTAGAACCCATGTAGGAGAAGGCCTTGGCCCAAAATGGTGGCGCAGCCAGTTCTCCTCTATTTCTCCTCTGAGGAGCAAGCCCTCGATGCCCCTGATGACATACAACACACAGAGGGCCTAATCTCCCACAACAGGGAGAAGATCTGACAACCCTAGTTACCAAGGGAGACATCAAGGCACAAATTAACAACATCTGTGCCTTTTTCAATGCTGATTTTGATATAATACGGGAAGATATCTTCATTAAATATGTTTAGCAATTAGTCTGTGTAAATAAGATAAATTTTTCTTGTTCTAAATTACATTTTAGTTACATAAATTGTTATTAGTAAGTCACCTAAAATTTCTCATAATAGGCCCACCCATGCTCACACCCCCACTCACATCCCTAAAATTAAAGGAACACTATAGTCACCAAAACAACTTTAGCTTAATGAAGAAGTTTACATTTATTACCTTTATTACACAGTCAGTACAATTTAGAATGTATGTTCTGTTTCTATCCATGCAGCCTTAGCCACACATCCCCTGGCTGTGACTGACACATGAAAAAAAAATGTTTCCATTTTCAATTACATGTTAACTTTTTCTCCCGCTCTGTAAATGTAACTTTAATTACTTATATAACGGACACCTTCCGTTGACGGATGCTCCTAGCGCTTCCCGAGGACTCCAAGCACTGCAGCAGACACCACAACCACCGCAGACTCCACAACCGCCGTAGCTTAACTGGAGTCTCGCCGTCTTCCTTCCACCCTGTATGAACCTCCAGCATCCAGGACCGTGTGGGGAAGACCTCTCCTCCAAGGAGAGCGTAACAGGAGCAAGCTCTCAAAAGAGCTAAGTGATTAAAGCTCAAGGGAGTATGCAGCGTATAGCAATCCCCAGTGTAAATATAGCTGTCCCCTCCAATCACGAGACAAGACTACGTGTTGAGGGTCAAGGAGAACTCAGGTTTAATGGCACACACTCTGCTTTTATGCAATTCTCCCCTGCAAGGGAGACGCCCACAGACAATTATACATTAACCAATCACACAATGGTTACATCCCACACATCTCCTCCCCTTAGCCTGAGAGGTAACCCAATTATCCGTACAGTTTAAAACATACTTTTTACCCAACTTTGATAACTCTAAAGCTATACATCCAATATTAATAAAAGTTACCATATTATCAATCAGCACATTCCAAATACAAACATACCCAAAAATCATTCGCATCCGTTCAGACGTTCGGGAGATAGTTATAAGTCACTTTTGACCGACCGCAAGCACATTTTCATGCCCAAAACAGTTCCATGGATTTGGGCTGTGTGAAAATGACTAAGTCCCATTCGAACGAGCGTTCGAATCTTCGAACGGGACTTAGTCTCCAGCCGCGGTGTCGAAGTAACGTAGAAGGTACGGGCCAGCGGTTTCATGCAATTGGGTAGCCGAAAACAGTTCCATAGATTTGGCTGCACACACCGCTGACCGCGTTCGAATAAGTTAGAATGGCGGCCACTTTGACGACTTCGGCACTTCGACGACTTCGGCACTTCGACTGCATCCGAAGTGCCAGTTTAAAAGTTGCAACACTGCTCCAAAGTAATTAAAGGGCCAGGAACAGCATTATAAAAATCCATTATGCCAAAATACAGTTCTTAAAGGGCAATACATCCCAGGGCCAAAGTCGCAGGGCAGGAGGCTAGCAATCAGTCCTCTCCAATGCCCAGTGGCAAATGGCAGTTTGTCACAACTTACAATAGGCTCCTGCATGGTCAAGCCAGCTGTTAATAGTGCAGGAGATAAATAATTCTAAAGTAAACCTACTGTGCAATAAAGGAAGTTTAAACATTAGATCTCTGTTCATAGGAAGTGTTTAGGAAGACTATGCAAGTTACATGCAGGGATGTATGACTAGGGTTTCATAAACAAAATGATTCAACTCTTAAATTGCAGAGAATGGAGCAGTGAGACTGCAGGGGCATGTACACCATCTGTACACCAACTGCTTCATTAAGGTAAAGTTGTTTTGGTGACTATAGTGTCCATATGAACTGTCCCTCTTTGAGTGTCTATTTAACATATATTAGGAGGTATTTGTTGTTATGTGGCTAGTAGTCTCTTTCCTGTTAAAAATTAAACCTAAAGATATATTCTGCAAATTTTTGCATATGAAGAAAATTGTTTTTTTTTAACCTTAAGTTGTAATATACATATCAGTAGGACACCTACTTTTACATAGTCAATGCAAGCTCTCATATTTAAGGCAAGAAGTGTATAAATAGAAGTATATAAGAATACTTGTATATACGGTATGTGCTTTGTATTGATTCTAAATGTATTAATAAAGTAATTCCTAATTGTAAATGCCAAACAAAACTCAATGTATGTTTTGCAAATACATTTTTATATAGTGATAAATATTTAAAAAAACAGAGATGTGAATGCTTCCTCATACTGGACAGATTGTACTTGTTAAAGGAAAGGAAAACCCACAGTGATGGCAAAATATGACCGTTGCTAGACAGCAGAATGCTTATCACAGATATTTTACCGGCTTCTATGTAATAGCAGACACTACAAAATACTTGTGAATTGCATATACATTCTGATCAACCAGTCCTATAAGTACTAGAAGTGAACAAAGCTGAATGAACAGAACCAGTGCTCTTCTCTGTCAGCTGTTACCAACTCGTAGCTTTTGTCTATTATTATTTTATTATTTATATAGCGCAAGCAAGTTCCATAGCGCTGTACAATGGGTGGACTAACAGACAGGTAATTGTAACCAGACAAGTTGAACGGCCAGGAACAGAGGGATTGAGGGCTCTGCTCAATTAACTTACATGCTAGAGGGAGTGGGGTAAAGTGACACAAAAGGTAAGGGTAGGGTATCAAAGTAGGTTGTTAGGATAGTTTTCACTGAGGGCTTAGTAGGTTATATTTGACAGTTGCAGGAAAGGAGTCAAGGTGTGTGGATGAAAATCTGTTAACAGTTTAATTGATACGCTTACTGAAGAAGTAGGTTTTCAATTATTTTTTGAAGAAATTTAGACTGGATGAAAGTCTAACGCAGAAGGGAAGGGAGTTCCATAGAAAAGGTGCAGCCCGGGCAAGCATAAGAGGTGGGAGTATGGACAGATGATAGACGTAGGTCTTCGGCAGAGCGCCTCTTTTGCAGTTCCACAGTTGCTTGCATTACCCCGTGCCCACCCAGTACTCTTCCCCACTTAGTAAGTAATAGTTGCATATAAATGAAGAACAAACATGTAGTAAAAGAATGGCATTTGTGGTCATCCTGGATGACACAAAGCTGCTGCCACTGACTCTCTATGGCTCCCCCATACCATAAGAAAGTCTAAATACAAACTGAATACCACCTCATGCAATGTATGGTCGACATCATTGTGGCGGACCGCCTGGTACCCCGACTGGGTACCTCCACCAAACACGTTCCCTAGTTATCGCCGGGACACTAGCAGCACTTCAGGTCCTAGCCGCGGCACCTTGGCTGGGGTCTCGCTGTCACTTCCCATCCTCGAACAGGGTCCTGGATCCAGCTTCTAATGATTAAAGCTCTCCTGCAGAGAGTATAGCTGTTTAGCTGGTACACCCAAACACTAGTCCAGACTGAGTGAAGGACGAAAAGGAACTGGTTTATTATGGCCAAGTTGCCTGCTTTTATACACAGCCCCCAGCATGGGATCTTCATTCAATGCAAAATAAGCCACTCCCATAAATCTCTGTGCCTGGGACATAATTGTGTTAAAGACCTGTAGGCTAATTATCTCCCAGGAACAGAGAGGCAAGTTCTGGTCAACTTTCAGGAGCTCCTGCGTCCGAAATATAGGGTGCACCGGCTGGCTCTTAGATAGCGTTTGTGCCCCCTTAGTCTCAGGCTCCTTCCCTCCAAAAAGTGCTCTCCTGGCGGTTTGTTCAAAATACCGGACCAAGTTGTCCGGGAACTGCACGGTCACCTCATACCGAAAACAGTTCCATAACGTTCGCGGCTAAGTCCCGCTGAGGTGACCAGGGACCTACGAAGTCCTCATGCCGAATTTAGTTCCATAACGAGTACTGCTGAGGACAATTTGTGGCCGCCATTGAGCTAGTGTTCAGTTCCATTCGAATGAAGGGAAAGTGCTGAACCAGGAGCACCCCTGGAATGCTGCTAATGGTGGCTGGGCAGGGTTAGCTCCCGAACAGGGTCTTTGGATACGGCCCATAGTCCTTGGGCAGGAGGCTAGCCAGCAGGCTTCTCCAGGAGCTCATGGCATAGGCATGTTTGCCACAATCATTTATTAGGGTCACACAAACGCCCTACAAAAACAAAACTAAAGTAAGAAAACCAATAAATCAGTGGGACCTAATCATTCCTATCCTTTGCAAAGTTTTCAGTATGACCAACTTCTATGGCTGGGCAAATGGGAGATCTTGAGATATTGTAGAAGTACAGCTACCATGATTCTTTGACACCCTCTAGAATGGACATGCTGTTCTATCACATCTGGGATCTATTGTTTGACATTCCTTGCACTAAACCATTTACCTAAGTATTAGAACATTTTGGTTAGGCCTCTCTTGAGAGAACAAAAACGTATGTAAAACATAGATTTTTGTTATTTTATTTTAACAAATTACAATGAAAAATAACCGCTTTTGCTAATGCAAATTTGAAAATCACCTGTAATGCTCTAACTCAGCTCATTACAATTTGCAAAGAAGCAAATAAATACTTATTCAGCACCAAATATTTACTTAGGTGCATCTAAACTGTCACGGTGGAGGCAGATCCCTTCACTTAATAATTTGGTGTTGAGGGAGCTTGATAGATTATTAATGCTGAGAAGCTAGGCATTCCCCAGCATGGTGTTTTTGTTTGAAGATAGAGCCATTAGGCAGAGTAGACACCTGCCTTCAGGTGCATGTCCTATAGGAGGTGTCTGTTTTCAGCATTTACAATGTGCTATTTTGGAGCTTAAGTTGGCTTGTGGGAAGAAATAATTACCAGGAACCTTGGACAGTGTCCTCCAGCGCTGTTCATAAATAACACCCTTCAATTACCACCATGAGATATATAAAGAGATCATTTTATTATAAACATGTACAAAGCTCATCCCTGGTATGTCTGTGCATAATGAGAAACACATCCATAAAACCAAAACTGTCAAAAGTAGCATTTGCAATATATATATATTAATCTGTATCTGGTTTGTGCCTCATTAACAACTGGACTTTCATCTCCAGGCCCATGAAGCCCCTAATCCAACACTGGCAATATGATTATTAGCATATTAGAATATTTTGAGATAAACTGTCCAGAATAATTGCTGTACACAATACCATAATGGTTTCCTGTATAAAGTATAACAGCGGTACCCTTTAAAATGTGCCGACCTTGTGTTGGAAATGGAAAAAAATTAAAGCTTTTTCACAGAAAAGCTGCCATAGTCTTTTTCATAGAAAATATGCAAAATTTTGTTAGATTTCATAGCAGTGACACAAAAGACACTAGCTTGTGATAAACACAAGTTCCTGTTGAAAAGGCAAGCAAACCACAGCACACAAAGTCTGTCATACTGCGTACCATCTTTACTCGCACATAAATAAAATAACTATGGGCTGTTTGACTGTCTCCTTTCATAGTCAAGTTAACCCCATGAGTGTCCAGAATCAGTTGGATGATTGGATAAGACGCTTTGTGAGATTAGTCCTGAATGTTTAATTCCACATTGGGGCTTCACCTTGACTATAATGCCTGAATCCCATGCAAAGTATAAGAGTTCAGATATACCTGATGTAATTCATTGAAATACATAAATACTTAGCACTGCTGGCTGTGCTGGTTGGCAGCATGCTCTGTTTTTTTTTTTTTTTTTTTACAAGTTCCCACTTTATATGGAAGAGCACCTATCTTAGTATACTTATTTATATTTAAAGTGTGCAAAGGACCTCAGATCCTCTAGCTGCCGCTAGTCCAATGTATGCATAAATCAATACAAACATCCTGCGTTGCTTGATCTGTAATTGATCAATAAGTACTGGGGATTGCTTCTTGCTAATTAAGTGCATTTAGATATTTTATATACTGGCTTTAGCAATGGGCAGATTACTTTATCCTGGGGGTCTATTTAAATACATAAATAGAATATTAGGGGTGAATAAAATATTTAAAAAATAAGATAAAATAATAAAAATTATTCTTATTATCATATCTACATAACCAGTACAGCTAAATAAAAACACTCAGCACAGATCTTTCTCACACAGTTTTCTAAACAGGCAATGACCCTCTCAGCCGATCACTGGTGCCCACTCCAAGACTTCCTCATTAAGCTTCAGATTTAGCCAGAAGATGGGGAATGACCTGATGCTGCCACATTCACAATTTTGGGGTTAAACCGTTTGTAAATACTTAAACCCTTTAAGATGGTACCCAGAGTGGTCCTTTCAAATAGCTTTTAATTTTAATACCGGGTTGTATGTTATATATTACCAATTTGGAAGCCAATAGACTGTCATAAATACTACAGTTCTTGGACAGATTTATAGTTCTGAATAATCTTTTGCTTAGATGCTTTATTAGAATTATTTGAATCCAAATTGTGAAACAATCACCATATTTTTCACATGTGAATTTCACTGAATTTATAGACACAGGATCTTTTAATGCAATAAAATCAACAGACAACATTTATTTCATAAACGAAAGTGCTTTATTTGTAGTGAAAACTTATCAAAATGTCTTAATACATTTGATTAAAATTACATTCCATTCTATCAAAAGGTAGTAAATGGGTATAAGGTAACAAACTAGCCCTCTACGGCCACTTTCATTGCTGTATATACTAATTTATATCACTATAACATTATTGTGGCTGCCATGACACATTTATAACACAAACACATACTGTACAATGTATCTACTAGTAACTTAAAGGATGTCTCAAATTAAACACATATTAACTTGTATTAAAGTGACACTCTAATGCCAAAATAAAATTTAAACAAATAAATAAATCACTATTTAGCAGACAGTCCTCCAATGAAAACATGCATGTATATAATTATGCTTTCTTTCATTAGAGGTATATTTAAAAACAATCAACTCATCTCTTTACCATTGGCAATCCCTCCCCTTCTAACCCAGTCCGGACTTCCTGTGGCTCTCCAATTACAGACCTAATGAAAAGTCTTTGCAAGACAGTACTCTGAGAAATTGTCTGCCTCTTAAGCTACGCTCCACTGAGCTAACCAAACCAGGAAGTAACAGGACCGTTTGTGTGACTAACAGCTAAGGGATGCACTTTTTGTAAAATGAAAATAAGAGGACACACTCTTTGCACATGAAACACGTCAGCAAGCTGCAGTGCCTTAGGGTCTGGAGTGTCCCTTTAAATTGTTCCATTCTGTAAAAAAAATGTTAGCTGCTCCAAGTTTCTTTTTTTCCCTGCAGGAAAGCCTTTATAGCAAGTGGGATACAATAACATGTCTGCAACCTATAGCAAATCACAGGATAGTGACTTTATTTACATGCATTTAGTAATTTGATACAAAGAGAGAGTAGTAGGATTTGCATCTATTGAATTTACCATGTCAGAGGAGATGGTAGCAGCAAGTGGGTTTATTCATGGTTAACATTACATGAATTATCAGTTAACATCAGTTACAAATGGTTCTGAAAAAAAACTGCTTCCCCTGAGACATCTAGTCTGATTTATCAAACACAATCTTATTTTCTAATACTGCAGATATTTAATTTGATAAATGATTCGCTGCAAAATATCAAAACAACCCAAAACACTACAACTTTTTACAATATGTATAGGATTTATTTACACTACTTTCATTTTATTTACATATAAGCATTGAATACTCTTATAGTCTTATGACAACGAACTATCTATTCATACGTAGGATTCCTTGGCATATTGCAACTGATCATATATCTCAAATACCGGCTGGCTACATCTCCGACTTAAGCAGTCATGTTTGTTAGGTTGAGATGATTCTGACAAAGTCCTTACAGCGATGGTTTTCTCCACATCATTTTTAAAAGGAGCATCCCCTGTTTGTACCTCCTTTATTGAGTTTGACCCAATGTGATCTGTGCTGTCTTTGTGGGAACTTTCATTTTCATGTTCACTTAGCAAATCCTTACTTGAAACACTTGATCTCATGGTGTGGACTGTCATGCTCTCAAATGAGCAAGAATTTTTATTGACAGCTTCCTCATAAGATGGAGGGTTACCAGGGTTTCTTTGGTCTACAATTCTGAACACTTCATCCACTGACATTTTGCGAGCAGATGCAGTCCTTCTCAGCCTTACAACGGGTGGTTGCTGAAACTGTTTGTCCCGTGGACTGTCAGGTTGTCTCTTATTCCTCAAGCTTAGTGTCAGAGCATTTCTATGTAAACCGGTATTTTGTCCTTCAGGTCCCCAACTCTGTGTCTTGGACAGACATTTTTTATGGTTTACATATGAGAAAGAGTTTGAATGTTTTCTTATTTCTCTGGCTGGTCGCATTGCATCAATTTTGTCTTTACACTTAGTAGAAAAAGACTGGTGCTTCAACTTGCTAGTTTTCTCAGGACTTGAAGGGGAAACAAGCGGTGAGCTTGTAAAAACAGAACAGTCTAGGTATGAATTGTCCAGAGGGTATGTAGAAGTTACATTTGGCAATAAATCATCCAAACATTCTAAATGAGCACTCGTATTAATGGAGAGTCCTTTAGGAATTTTTTTCTTGTATAAAGCTCTAGAACAACATTCCTCTGAACCTTGCTTGGACAGTTCTCCATCGCTTGGATATGTTCCTCTTTTGCGAACTGTAACATCATCATGGCTTCTTGTTAGTTTAGCTCCTGGCAAAACTTTGGCACCTTGAGAAGGAAAAATGTATGGCTCTGAACACCTCCTGTCTATGCTAGTATCTAGATTTTTCAACCTAGTTACAGATGATGGCGAAAGCTCAAGATCTTGATCCACTGAGCTCTGTAGATCCTCACTCCCAAACGTGTTGTGCCAACAAAGCCTTCTTCTGAATGGACTGGCAAGACCTTCATGATCTTGATCGGTACTGTCGTAGGCCGAGTCATTTTGATGAGAAGAAATTTCTGAAAAAAAAGGTATGTCATATAATTTAATCGCAAGAACACAGATACACACAAAGCAGTGATAATTGTATTAGTAATATCATCGTATTGGGTGAGTTATTGTATATAATCAAAAGAAACATACAAGTCACTAATACTATATGCATTTCATTGACACATAAAATGTTCTATAGTTCGTAGATTGTAAATGCTGCTTCTCACACAGCTGAAATAAACACTTTGCTGATCAAACATGGCCGAATTTACTAGTGGGTTAGCTCCTCTTATTATTGCAGAAAGAATAGGAACTAGAACTCTGAAATTGGTACAAATAGATACAATCCTTCTCTACCATGCAGTATTTGCAACTAGCTTTACAACTCTCAAAGTAGATGTGTGGAAATGTAGTGTTACCATGTATAAGGAAAAGAAAATGACGGTAAGTATGAATCAATTTTCCTTCTTATTGTTAAGAGGATGAATACACTATTTGTTGATATTTTAAAACATGCACCTACTATTGTTTATAAAACAGATGGGGAGCCATTAGCTACAAAGACTGTTTGTCGTGATAAAACCTGTTGTTAGTTACAAAGACTGTCGTTTGTCTTTTTGAAACCTGTTCCATTATTTGACAGGTGCGCAATGAATAATACATACCTGCAATGTCAATGTTTTCCAGTGAATCCTCTTCTGAAGCACTGAGCAGCTGAGACACATTGTCACCAAACATTTCAAAACAACGGTCTATTAAAAACTCAACCAGGGAAATAACCTGTGAAAAGAAAGGAACACACGATTGAAATACAGGAAAAACTGGTAAATACCCTTTTACTGGTGAATTTGAATTATGACATGATATAAATTTAATATTATGCTACAGGTGTAGAACAGGTTTGCTGTTAGTGGTGTACATATTCACCACTAACACTTTTACAGGTTAATCACTTCAGTGAGAATAGCTGGGAATTCCAAGTGATGTTTTAAATTTACGGCTTAAATAGCCAACCTCAATGCAGAATTGACTTGAACGTTTTTTTGGGGGTTTTTTTCTGATTCAGCTATTTTAGCCTAAATGCATGAATTTTCAACAATTCTGAGTTTAGGAAATAACTTTTTTTGCATTTAAAGGTTTATTTTAGGTGCAACTAAAGTGTACTTGACTCCATTTTGACTTGAAGGGCACAGTTAATTTATTGTTTAATTACCTGATTCTACACATGTTAAAGAGTACTTCCAACATACTACACATTAAAACTAAGCAACACAGATCATATAGAATTTAATGAGGTGGGGTCCAAGTGCTCAGAGAGCCCACTGAGATTAGCACCTACATTGGGCATTTGTAAAAGGTTGCAAATAACTGGGGTGATTACAATGTTATGAATAACTGGGGTAAGTGAATTATCTCTCCCTTAGCATATTAAAGCAAATTCAAGTTCCTCTGCCCTACTACATGGACATCAGTGTCAGATTAACAAGGTTATTTACTAAAGGGAGAATTGTTGGGAATTTCAAGTGAAATCAGTTGAATTCCAAATTTTAGACCAAATTAGCTACAATATAATATTTCCAGTTCGGTTATTTTAACCTTAAATTTGAAATTCACTTTAAATTCACTTTGTATTCTTGTCAATCCTCCCTCTAGTAAATAACCCTGAAAGTATTCTCTGGGATTAAGGTTTCCTTGAAAAACATCTAGGTAGCTTTTTAAATGAGTTTATCATAATGTCCAAGAGAAAATATGGAGATAGGATACTAATATCAGTGATTTTGGAGTCTGCAAGGTTTACATATTCAATAATACATGAATTAATATGACATACGTTGTAGTAAAAATTACCTTTTCATTGAGCCGTTTCTGAGTTTCCAGGGGGAGACTTTTGTCGTTATTTGGGATAAGCATATTTGGGCCAATGCAGACGGCTAGATTGTTTGAATCCATCTTATTTACATCTGAAGCCTTGCTGATGTGATGAAGAACGCAGATCAAATGTTGTAATAAAATGAAGTTTGGTCTTGGGAGTTTATCTGCAACACTAAGCCAAAACACATAGAAATGTTTAGAGCTTGCACAATCTCAGTTTCAACCATTATGAAAACTCCACCATGAAGAAGTTTTCCTTTTGAAAGAGGAACTGTCCATAAACATTTTGACAAAAAACTCCCTCCCATTCATAAATGAGAAAGTAGCAGAACCAGTATTTATTAACCAGGGAAATAACCTCCCTAGCCATTCATGTCAACAGTTAGAATCTGGTTAATTCCCAAGTGTAACAGACTAGCAGGTAGCCTGAGGTTCACCACAAGGTTATTTCACAGGGAAGAGTGCGGGTGGGGGTGGGGGGCTTGCTTTTGCAACTTTTATGGGGAAACAATTCTACTATTTGTCCCCTGTACAATAACCTTCAGTAAATCTCATATACATGTCAATATATATATTATACCACATACGATTCGGAAATGTAATTGTTATAACGATGTATCTTTTTATAAAGTATGTTAAGAATGTTTGACAAAATACCTAGATCATTATGTTGGACTAGTATATATATCAAATCGGAATATAATAAACCAATGTAATTAACCAATTAAGAAATGTAAGACTAAGTAAAGAAGACTAAGTAAAGGACATTTTACACTCTTATCAGGTGCCCAAACAAAGAACATTTTGAAGCAACATTTTTGACAGAAGCCACAAAAGCCATCAGTTCTTTATATCATATTGAGTAATACATTACTCACCATTTCATTGCTTCAATTTTTTCACTCAAACTCGTCTTTTCAAGGGCAGCCATCCACTCATCATAAAGATCGGAGGACAGCAGTTGGTGTGGAATACCTCTAAGAAAATCCTGCAATTCAAAGAATATTTTAGATTTAGAGATTAGTTTTAGACTACGAATTGTCAGCTATGCAATGCGATTTGATTTATCAATGCAATCTATATTACAATACAAAATTGTTAAACAATGCCATAATAATATATTATAATCTATTATATTTAAGGCAAGCTAAAAGGACAATTGTTTTACCTTAAGAACCACTGCCAGTAAGTGCACAGATTTGTATTTTAAATCCAATGTCTTTCCATAGTTTAGCTCTTCTTTTAACTCTTTGCGGGCCTTCTCGTTGGCAGCCTTACGAAAAATGCCCTCAGCCAATGGGCCCTCTACCCGTAGAATCTTTAAGATGTCCTGCGGGAACAAAGAAAATTACATTCATGTAGCAGTAGAAAAATTTTACACATTAGCAACCATCACATGGTTCCGCTCCGCTAAGAATTGCTATTTCATATACTCTTGTTTTGCAGACTGCTAAAAAAAACATTGCATGCACTCAGTTTTACTGAGACTAGAGATTAGGACACCGAGTTCCAGGGGCAGATTTCAGTCATTGCCTGCTACATATATGGGAATTTAATAAGTGCTTTCCGTTTTATTGAGTTCTGAAAAGGAATTACGGACCAAAAGCTTTGAAAGCTGCGTGTTTGACTATCCATAATGTGCATGTTCTATTTCTAAAAGTAATAAATATTTGACTTACCAATATTGGCTTAGGAAGCGTATCATCTTCACACACGATAGATAGCGGCTGATCAAATAAAGTGGTGTTTAATTCCGAAGGACTCGAAGACTCTGACAGAGTAGAACTGCGTCGGAATGTGAAGGGCCAAGAGATCACAGCCTTTCTCTTCTTAGTGTTCTCTAAAATACATTTTACATTTAAAAAAAAATAGTTAATATAACTTAAAATACAAATAAATAAAATACCGCACTCATTAATATTGTTTCAAAAATGAAAAAGGTAGAAGTAATATAGTTATACCAAATTTAATATATATACAATCCAAGATTGATATCTATTCATACAAAAAAATATATAGGATGATCTCAACCAAAATTTGAAAATTCATCTGTATACTGCTCCAACCATTATACAAAACAATGTGTACTAGTAGTCAGTCCTGCGAAATGTATTAAATAGGAGATTGCTAATCCAGAATATATCTCAAAATACATATATACACAATCACAACTCTAATAAAGGACAGACTGTCCAGTCAATCCTGTGAAATATATATGGTTAAAGTAACAAGTGCAAAACCTGCCTCTAAATTCATGTATGTACACATTTGAGAGTCATTCAACAAATCCGATCTCTGTATAGACATCAACCACTAAGTAAATATAGAAGTAGTGTCAGTGGTAATATATATAAACGAGCAAACAGATAAATATACTGTTCAAGCATAAAGGTCAATCCTAAATCAATGCCATGGATCAGAAACTTGTATCACAACATATAGATCTGTATATAGTTCTGTAACATCACAAAGTCCTGGTGGATCCAAATCCTTGCAAGGATAGAAAAAGGAAAAAGATGAAAAATAGAAAAAATGTTACCCATTTAGCGGTGAGATCCACCCATAAGAATACTATACGTGTATATAGTGACTTTTGCACAGGACTCTTTTTTTCTTATTATTTTTTCTTATTATATTTTTTGCTTTTTTTCTTTTTTTCATACAATTAATTTTTCTATGTGGTGGTTTTTCCCATACATTTTTTCTATTTTTCATCTTTTTCCTTTTTCTATCCTTGCAAGGATTTGGATCCACCAGGACTTTGTGATGTTACAGAACTATATACAGATCTATATGTTGTGATACAAGTTTCTGATCCATGGCATTGATTTAGGATTGACCTTTATGCTTGAACAGTATATTTATCTGTTTGCTCGTTTATATATATTACCACTGACACTACTTCTATATTTACTTAGTGGTTGATGTCTATACAGAGATCGGATTTGTTGAATGACTCTCAAATGTGTACATACATGAATTTAGAGGCAGGTTTTGCACTTGTTACTTTAACCATATATATTTCACAGGATTGACTGGACAGTCTGTCCTTTATTAGAGTTGTGATTGTGTATATATGTATTTTGAGATATATTCTGGATTAGCAATCTCCTATTTAATACATTTCGCAGGACTGACTACTAGTACACATTGTTTTGTATAATGGTTGGAGCAGTATACAGATGAATTTTCAAATTTTGGTTGAGATCATCCTATATATTTTTTTGTATGAATAGATATCAATCTTGGATTGTATATATATTAAATTTGGTATAACTATATTACTTCTACCTTTTTCATTTTTGAAACAATATTAATGAGTGCGGTATTTTATTTATTTGTATTTTGATTTTCACTAATTTGGAGGTTATAGTAGAGGGATACCTCTTAAATACCAGCACCACCGAGTAATTGAGTGCAAACACTACCTAATATGTTGTATAGTTAATATAACTTAAGTAAGTGACAAACCGCAGCAAATCTAGATTGAAATAAAAAGAGTGAATGTATCATGCGGGGGAAACCCCACGCTCTCTCTTTTTTTCCACTAACACTTGCAATACACTGTACAGTCACTGTGGGCACCACAAACACCTCTGGAAGGAAAAGATTTTTTTTAAACTAAACATTAGCCCCCTTTATTAATGTATTGCTACCAACAAGCATGATGATGTAATAAAGGAATATATTATAGGTCATATAGTGGGTGGTGTAGGTAGCAGTAAAAGATCACTCTGTATCGTAGCCTACACTAAATACTTTTTGCTAGGCAGGTAATGTCCATAGTTCTAGAAGCCAATGAATTGCATAAATTCATAAGATGTTTATGAGAGAGATTTATCAACATGTTCTGTTCTAAAAAGTGGTGGAGTCAACAATTCAACAAAATGCTGGTTTCCATAAAAAAGGAATAACAACACATACTGGTAGAATATAAGAACTGATTTTTCCAACTCACCATTTGCATGGCAGATGCCCGCTTCATTAATCATTGCTGCCAGCAATTGGTATTTTTTGACATTTTCCTGTAAAACAAGTAAGATAGAGTTCTAGATATGAAATGGAACGTAACCAGAAGACTCTATATGCAGATAAAGCTCACTAAAATGTAATTATGCATTTTTTTTGTTTTGTAACAAATATGCACACAGAAGATCTAGGAGCATGTCAATATGTACTACAATAATTTTTTTATTATTATTATCTACCACACTTATTAATAATTATTATTTAACAACACTTTATTGCAGCATACAGCAATTGCATAATGAAAAGCAGTGTGGCCTGTTAATCCTAGCAACTGATTTGCAAGCAGTAGATAATATAATGGTGCCATACAAAAATGGATATTGATTATGTAACATAACTTAAATACATATATTTTACAGTATCAAATTAATAACTTACCATAGAATGACATTCAATTAAAGTCTCCATGTTGTTGGCATTAAGTGCTTTAGACTGAAAAGAAAATACAAGGGATGTTTAATACTGATCATATGGTCCTATAAATAGTACATTATTGTTTTGATGGTGAGAATTATGGACTTAGTTGGTATAGAAATGTTTTACTTACAGCATTGCATCCTGTGAGCACCTTCATTAGCAGTCTTGCTGAGGGAACTTTGTTACCCTCAATTCCACCAACTTCTTTAATTTGCCTGCAATCAAAGAACACATTTTATTATTGTATTAGCAGCAATCTTCCCAATTTTTTCAACATAACACACCTTAACACAAAGCCTATGAATGTCGAGACTAGTCAAGACTGAGCCAACATACATTTTTGTCAAAACGTATCATGGCAGAAGAGGTGCTATTCTGAGAAAGAATGCTCAATTTTGAGCAACATTCTATTGGTTTCCATGGTGACTGCTTCTTATTCAGCACTTTGCCCTAAAATAGCAACTTTTTACCTTGATAAATTCCTCACTTTGTTGTCGGTTGGAAAATAATTCCAAAACAGATTTTGGACATTGTTCTCCAAAACAAAGTTTTATCATTGCTGGTAGTTCATGAACCGATTACTTTTTATGTTAATTACTGTTTTTTTTTATGAGGTTACAATGTAGCTTTGGTGAGGACCTCCCCAGTTTCACAAACAATTCCCATGGGCTTGTTTTTCAGGGTTTAATTGTGTGTTTATTTAGTGAAATACAATAACAAAATGTTATGGTTAGTGCACAGGCATATCTGACCACAAACGCGTGAACAACATGAGCTTTACTGCAACATCAGCGGTAGGTGGGGTGAGACATGAAACGGAAAGCATTCCTCCCTTCAATGTTATGATCCACAATCATAGAAATCATACTATCTACAGAACTAAGGAAGGAAGTCATGATTTCTTATCAGAGATCTCTTATCAGAGGTTAGCAGGTCATTTTGTCTAGTTCTATGATAAAGGTAATCACACAAACAGGCCCTACAATGTAGATGCTGTATAATACAGAAGAACTATATAAAAGTATCATCAGTAAGGGAACCTTCACTCCAGAAACAGTCTATGGTTGCTAGAAGAAAACCACAGAAGTCTATTTCCATATTTCTACTGGAAATGTTTTAGTGCTAGTTAGATGTTCTTTCATTCTGTATATTCAAAATTATATCAATAGTTATCTATCTATCTATTAATCATGGGGAAATCCCAGGGGGTTCCCTGATGTTTTCTTGCAATTTCTTCCAGCTGCACACTTTGAATACTGTTCATTTGCATCAACATTAGCATGTATGTATTTTTAGTTATGATTATCATAGTTATTCTTAAGTGATTCCCTACACTTCAACCCTTTTGGGTTTTAACACAGTGTCATAATATGACACGTAAAACATACATAATTATATTTATTAAGGCAAACGTTCAGATCAGATGTTCAGGCAAATCTATTCCTGAATATCTAATTTTGAGGCAATCACCATAAAAATTAATTTAATACATCTGCTGATTGTTCCAACTTTAGCACATTATTTCAGAATTGCTCACATTTTATCCATTGCGTGTTCATTTGCAGAATTACTATGATCAAAACGTACTAGAAAAATCAATGACTAATATTTTCTTAGCATAAGTCTATTCATAGTGAGTAAGAAGACGTGTGGGATACCCTCACTAATCTATACTGTCACATGCATAGTAACACCATAATACTGTAGTTTACATAGTAGTCCTAAATTTACTTAAACATTATTGTAATAATCAAACACAAGAACACTCGATTTCTGAATACATAACATTTTTCGGCCTTTGTTTTAACCATTTTAATATCTAATATAAACAAAAGAAAAGGTGCAAAATTAATGTAAGCTTAATATCAGCTGTACACAAGTCACACATGTTTTGCTCCTACATAACAGTAGTGGAACTGGCAAAGTTGACTATACCTGACCATAATTTATGAATGTGTTTGGTGAGTTATGCCTACAGGGTGTCGTTATATTAATATAATCATGTGAGTATTAACTAATAAAGCACGCAAACATGTGAACAATACATACATCTATCTATATATAGTATCTGAATACACAAAATAGTCCTGGTTAACTATCTCAACATTTTTTAAGGTGAATTTATGTTTAGATTTTTGTAATTTGAATTTTCAGAAAAAGGTTTTAAAGAAATCAAACACACAAATGCTATAATACATGAGCCGAAATAATGCAAGTTTAAAAAGTAGAACATATAGCATATACATCATCTACATATACATTTCTTTAGTAGACACTTAGTATCATTTTACATTTCTATTTATTGATTTTTTTTACATTTAGTTGCACCAATCCAATATACAGCAAACTGTCACAAAATTCACAGGCTTTACACATCCCTTTGTCACAAAAAAATAATAATAATAAAATTAATGATAAATTAAATAGGAGAATTCAATGTGTAGGGCTTACCAGATGAGAGTATCAAGCCACAGTTCTTTCACCTCACGGCAGCTGCAAGGAGAAGGCAAAAGACATAACACTTGGATATTGATACAATCCACTGCTCGACACAATTAGAATGACACTAAGTGAGCTGAAGCTTTGCTGTTTTGTTAGTGGGCAGGTGGAAATTCACAAATGTGACGAAGACAGGAAGCAGACGCATCATGGGCAGCTTTTACACTGAAAGCATTGACTTCCTCTTTCCTTCTGCAGGACCTTTACCTCTACCTTATTTCAATAGGGTAATAAGCCATTCTCGTGGAAAGTTTGACTTTTCACAGGTACGAGGTCCCATCACGTCACAAGACATACATATCTATTACATTTAAGTAAACAAAGTTGAATCATGCATTTTACATAGTCAGCTTGACTCAAAGCAATTTTAATGCTTGAAGATGTTCATTTTTAAGTGATCTCATTAAACGTGACAGCATAAAATGTATCTCAAATATGTGATGCATAGCTAACATAGAACAGTAGGCCAATAATGTTCTACATATAGATTTTTGTTCAAGGACACACTTCACAAGCTATGTAGGCAAACGCGTACTGAGTATTTTGTTAAAAAAATGTAAATTACATTGCAACTATTATAATGCAATATAACAGAAAGTGTCAAAAATATTAACACAGAAGCATAAATACGATTCTTGTAAATGCATTAGAGGCCACAAAATAGTTAAATCAAAATGAAACTTTTGGAATATATCTCTTTTGGGAAAGTAGCTCTCTAGAAATGCTGCCACTATATAAAAATATATATATATTTGTATGTGGGCATAACTCCCATGCAGTGCTTAAGGGCCTATTAGATCTGGTGCTGAAAATTATGATGGGTCTCATTATAGAATTTTATAGACAGAAAACACAAAATTAGCTATATCTGCTGATTGTTTTGTCTAACAGCCCCAACTCACTAGTATTATGCTGAGGGGGTTAGGTAGGATTTATTTATTTTTAGGGGGATGGAGGTCGGCATTGACAATTTTTTTTTTTTTGGGGGGGGGGGGGGGGGGCAAGGGGTGGATGGTCAATGGCATGTCCACCTCCACCTTGTATAATTATTTAGAGCCCCCACCAAACACCCATAGGTGGGGATATTGGTTCCCTCCACAATTATGATAATAGTGCCAAACCATCGCAAAAGGGTAGGGGCTGTGAGAGGTACTATTTACCCCCAAACCTGCTGACCATGGATGGGAGCCGGGGGATATTAGGCTGTACCCCTTTTCCTTTTATTAAATAGCAAATGGGGGAAAGAGGGTGGACAGTGATCTGTCCACTGCCATTAAATATTTTTAAGTCCCCACTTGATGCCCACCGGTGGAGGGTAAGGAGGGATTATGCCACCTCTCCCCATTATTTTACAGATTCCATCCCCAATGGCTGCCCATTTGCTAGTTTAAAACATTTAGTAGATATGCATGCAGCAGTTTGGAGCATAGGAAGGTCTAAAACCTTACCCTTTATATTTACAGTTAAGTCTCGAAATATTTAGATCCATATATTTAGATATATATTTATTCCACGGTTTACCAAAATAAATTCATTTCACAGTTAAATAATGAATATGGGCTTGAAGTGCAGTCTCTCAGATTTAATTTAAGTGTACTCAAATCGAAATTGAAGGGATTAAGAATTACAGCTCTTTAATATTGTCACGTGGCTGCGTGAAGGAACTCCAGCTACTCTTTGCGCGCCAATGTCATAGCGGCAATGCCACAAAATATTCTAAATAATTAATGCTCTGTGACATTTTGGGGGCATGGTTTTAAAGCAAAAGATCCCCTATGAATCGAGCGCCTTTTGCTTTGGTTCAGTGCCCTATTCTGGTTCACTTGTTGCTCGCTCTAGTTCTATATAGTTTCCTGATAGTGTTCTCGGGTATTTATTGGCTTTGCTTGTATTTTGGACTATTCTGCTTTCTGGTATCCTGGCTTGGTTAATTTTCTTGTTTATCCTGTTTTCTAGTTTCCTGACTTGGCTATTCCGTATTGTTTTCCTGATCTCTGGTTTTCCTTGACTATAATCTAGCTATCCACGTTAAACACGGCCATTTTAAGGTCCAATTTTCTCTGTTTAGGGTTACAGTCTGCGTGTTGAGGTCACCTTGTCGTGACAAATATGTAGTGTCCTCTTTGTCAAGGGATCGAAAGTAACTGGACAATAGAAGCAAAAGCTGTTTTATAAAAAGGTGCGAGCTATTCCATTATTATTTATTAATCAAGTAAGCATGTAAAACGTCTGGAGTTGATTCCAGGTGTGGCATTCACATTTGGAACCTGTGTCTTTGAATCCACAACATGCAGTCAAAGGAGATCTCTATTCAAGGCAAACAGGCCATCATTAGCTGCAGGAAAAAATCCATCAGAGAGATAGCAGGAACATTAGGAGTGGCCAAATCAGCAGTTTGATACATTCTGAGAAAAAAAAAGAATGCACTGGTGAGCTCTGCAACAAAAAGACATAGACATCCATGTAAAACAACAGTGGTAGATGATCAAAAAACCATTTCCATGGTAAAGAAAAAACACTTCACAACATCGTCATAAAGACAAGACTTCACAAGAGCAAATACAGAAGGATCACCACAAGCATCAAGAATTTAAAGGCCAGACTGAACTAACATCTAAAAAATCCAACCCAGTTCTGGAACAGCATAAACTAAGATCAATCTGTACCAGAATGATGGGGGGAAAAAAGTATGGAGAAGGTTTTAAATGGCTCATGATCCAAAGCATACCACATCGTCATATATGGCTTCCAATGGCACTGGGTCACTGGTATTTATTGATGATGTGACAAAAGACAGAAGCAACCAGATGAATTCTGAAGTGTATAGAGATATTATCTGCTCAGATTTAGCCAAATTCAACAAAGTAGAATTCACTTTTCACTTTACAGAGGAATAGTGACCCAAAACATACTGCGAAAGCAACCCAGGAGTTTTTTAATGCAAAGAAGTTAAATATTCTTAAATGACCGAGTCAATCACCTGATCTCAACCTGATCGAGCATGCATTTCACTTGCTGAAGAAAAAACTTAAGGCAGAAAGACCGACAAATATACAACAACTGAATACAGCTGCAGTAAAGGCCTTGCAAAGCATCACAGAGGAGGAAACCTAGCATTTGGTGATGTCCATGAGTTCCACTCTTCAAGAAGTCATTGCCTGCAAAGGATTCTCGAAAAGTATTACAAATTTAAATTTTATTTATGATTGTGTTAATTTGTCCAATTATATTTGAGCCCCTGAAATAGGGGGACTGTGTTACAATTTCTTTTTTGTTTAATCTTGTTTTAATCTTGTTTTTAATCTTTATATTTGGTGTGCATAGAAACACAAAAAGCTTGCAAAGCTACAACAGCAGTTGCGAGCATATAACATGACAGAAGAGAATAACGTCATAATATTCACATATACTGCTCATTTTGGTACTGTCGAATAGAATCTTGTGTGGCATCATTAGCCACAGATCTAGCTTTAGTTCCATTGCAAAGAAAAGGACAGTTGTCGGGAGCTCAAGTGCTCAGCGTCTGCCAGCCATGCTTTCCCTCATACAGAGGTCTTCACCCGACTCCTTGACGGGGCACAGCTCGGTGGTAGCAGCCAAGTCCAATGTAGGGGACCATTTTGCTGTTCTTGGGTGAGGTGTGTCTTCCATCTTGTCACCTGTTTGAATCAGTATCTCTGCAAGAATGCAATGGAGTGAACAGCGTTGCTGTAAGGATCAAGTCCAGCGGGGACCGGGATAACCCCCACTAGTCCAGAGGGGGGGTAGGTGCTGCTCAGGCAAAGGTCGATGTGTCGCCAATGTGGGAGATTGGCCGTGTTTTTTGCCACGGAACAAGCAGCAGGCCACATGGAGCTTCAGGCTCGGTAATCGCTCGATGGAGCCAGTAAGAACAGTAAGAATGGCCCAGGAGGTGCCAAGGTTCTCCCCTGACATCATGAAATGTTGTTGTTGCAGTATTAGCAGGAATGTCCAATTTATGGACTTAAATCACAGGCTTAGTTGAGGAGCTTCTTCAGCCACATCCTGCTCGCTCGGTAGCTAGGCCCCACCCCAAAATTGTTAAGATTTCTAAACCTTTCATACAATATTTTTGTTCAACCACTTGAACTAAAGCTTCAATTGCACCCCGGGTGTTTCATTTGAAATCCATTGTGGTTGTGTACAGAGACAAAATTATGAAAATTGTGTCAGTGTCCAAATATTTCCAGACCTAACTGTATTTTTATTTAGCTAGCACAGCCCGTGAGCTAATAGTATAGTAATAATATACTTCACATTATCATATACTTGCAAAAAGCAAGTTAACAATAATTCGCAAATGTGCATACTGCCAGATGCATTTGGTTTTGATTTTGGTTAAATTTGTTGCTTTGTGAATTTTTATGAATCTTTAGAATCCTATACTTTGTATAGAGTTTGATTTTAATCTGGATACTGAATGCATCTGGGCTTACTCGAATCTTCCAAATTCCAACTGTATTTGGCTTTAGTAAATATGAGAATTACCAGTATGGTCGGAATTCAGTAATTTTTACCAGACAAAATCTGGTCTTGTTTTAATTACCCTGTTAATAAATGACTTACAGGTAAGAAGTTGTACTGAGTTCATACTACTTAATGAATAGAAACATAGGACTGCTTCAAGGAGTACCATAAAATGGTACTGAAATGGATCAACAATAAAGATGAATGTGGCTTCAGGTTTATACCAACCTGTTTAGGTTGGTTAATCGTAAATGTATACATAATTGTAAGTGAGATCCCTTAACAACACGGCTGAATTCTGATTGACTTATGATGTTGAGATTAACCTGATGGCTAATTAGAATATTGGGGAGGAGGAAACAAAAACCTGTGAACACCTTCTCATTGCTAAAACTAATGAAGGTTACTGAGATTTTGCAGAAATTACTTTAACATGATTTGTCAGGACTTACCTGCACTCCCTCGTGCTTCATCAGCGCCTCCGACTCATAGCGCCCCGAACGCACGCATTCAAGAATGCCAGGGGTGGGCAGCAACCTCCGAACTACAGTTGCGGAATGTCTCCCAGGCAATTATAGGCGCTTGAGAGACATGCGTGATCATTCCATGTCGCAGGGCAGACCTGGGGGTGGGACTGGAACTAATAATAATATGTTTACCTCCCATGGCAACCACTGATGATTGACCATGCACCAATAGGATGCTATTGGGGCATATCAGAATAGGTGTATCTAGTGTTTGGCACCATATTTAAACCTTGAACAGCTGAGCTGTTATTGCTTAGTTGTTCTCTGCTACTTTCCTGCTACTACCTGCTACTACCTGTACTTCCTGAGTTTTCCTGACCTCTAGCCTGTCCCACTGAACCTTTGCTGCCTGGATTTTGATCATTGGATTGCCTGATCTTGCCTTTGCCTTGCCCCTTTGTTTTGATTTGTTTGCCTTGAACTTTTGTTTATTATTTTATTTGCTAGTACAAGTTCTGCACTTTAGGTTTCATATCACTAAACCTGACAAAGTTATTCACTACACTCAACATTTTTGCCAAGAAAGTCAAAATGGCAAAACTGAAGCACAATTTTTAATGATGCTGTACAATTCTACATATTATATACTACTATTATTGCATAGAGAAATTAACTGATGGTGGTTTCTGTACTCTTGCTTCATACACTGATCCCGACATAACCTTTGGTTTTTACTTCCTTTTTCTCATTTTTTTTATTCTTTTATTCTTTTTAGCTTCTCTTTTTTGACCATCGGTCATTTAGATGAAAACACGTGATTTGAGTTCAAGGTTTTGGTACATGTTCAGATACTACGAATGAAAATATTACATGAATATACTCTTTCATTAATTACACATTAATTACATTTATGTGTACATGCATGAGCTTTATTGTTTTAGTGTGAAATGATTGTGTTGAGGAAACTGTTTTATGTATATCTATTTGTTATTGGGACACTAATCCTTAAAAGGACACTCTAGGCACTTTGGAAACTTCATATTAATGAAGTTGTCATAGTGCCTGCAGTCCTGTCTTCGTCACCTACCCCTTCAAAGCCATCTTGTTAATTAGAGGGCTTAGAAACGCGGCCTTAAAGCACGCCTATAAGCCCTTTGGGTATGGCAGCAAGTAATCTTAGTTCCCAGTTCTCATACAGTAACATACAGTGACGTCATGCGTGCAAGCGCAGTGCCTTCACATCGACCACGAAGAACCACTATATTTAATGCTTCTCTGTGGCAGAAACTAAGGGGCTTTGCGGCAAGCTTAGAAATAAAACCATTAGCAAACAGTTTGACTACTTATATGGGGTGGGGGGAGCTAGTGCACCACTGGCACCATAACCACTTCATATGTAGGTAGTGGTCATAGTGCTTGGAGTGCTTTTTAAAAATTTTTATTAACTCCATATGAAGTGCCATTTCACAAATTGTGCAATTGAAGGTATTATTTCTCTCTCAATATTGTAAGTGATTCAAGGCTATCAATGTAATCAGATCTGTAGCACCAGTTTAGTTTCCCCACCAGCACCAGCAGTACCTTTGGCCTTATCAAAATTATTTAAATCAACAGATATCAATGTAAAAAGCAAATACTGCAAAACAAAAAAGTACATTTTGGTAAGTTTTCATTATTTTTATTTTATTTAAAGATTGCAATAAGCGAGTTTCTATTGCTGCCATTTTTTACTTTCTAAAATGCATTTATCTTGTGACTATTGTCTACTTGTATAGTCTTCTTTAGACCTTTATACGTTGGTGGTAATGTTATAATTTTCTAAAGTGAAACTTTGGTTCTTTGAGCATTAATGCTGGAAGCATCTTTTTTTTTATTTTATTTTTAAAACTCTGAATATTTAAAGACAATAAATGTTAAAATGTAGGTTAAAAGCTTGTAGAAATCTGGCTAGCAGCCAACTGAAGCAGACTGGAACTCCGTATCCACATGCTTGAAAACTTGTAAATTTATGTTCATGGTTTATGACTTTCACCTATCTGATCCTTCCTATCTTTTTATCCCAAATGTTATCTCCTTTTAGTTTTTCATCTCTAATTAATTACCTCAATAGCCCCATGTCTCCCCACCCATAATAGTGTGTTTTATTTCTTTTTTTTTCTAACCTCAGACCTTATATTTCAGACTGGGCCCCTTAAAACAGCATTAACACCCAGCACTCCCAAGCAACCAAGTCCTGCTGAATCTTCAGAGCAGAGGTATCATCCTTACATTGGTTTAATCACTCATTGATATTTGTGTGTTTGTATATATGATCTACATATCTATATAATACACTTTTTCTAATGTTCTCCCTTCTATTTTTCACTTTAACACTAACTTCTCTCATCACTAAATTATCCCTATCCTTTCACTCACCTGTCCCTAGCAACACCATAATTATTACTTCCACCTTACTCCCCTCCCCTCTCTATTCATCCCATGCACTCTACACATACCTTTCCAGCCTATCTCCACCAACTCCTCCCAAATCCTCTACATACATACCCTCCTACAAAACTTTCAAATCCTACTCCCACCTTCACTTCCTTTCTATCCTTCTGCTCCTAGCTGCTGGTGATGTCTCTCCTAACCCTGGCCCCCTCGCAACAAACTCAGCACATACTAACCCAAGGATCCACACTAATCTCATACCCATCTCATGTTCCTCTAAATCCTCCTTCAATACTGCCCTCTGGAACGCACGCTCTGTTTGCAATATAACTAAATCCACTGCTGTCCATGACTTCTTCATCTCTCGTTCTATAGATTTACTAGCCATAACAGAAACCTGGCTCTCCCCCTCTGACACTGCCACCCCTGCATCTTTGTCCTTCGGTGGTCTCCAACTTACCCACAACCCAAGAAACTCTGAATGTAAAGGTGGTGGTGTTGGGTTTCTCCTCTCCCCTCACTGCTCTTTTAAACCTCTTCCCACCCCCCCTTCTCTCTCTTTCCCATCATTTGAAATACACTCAATTCGCCTTTTCAAACCCTTCTCTGCTAACATTGCTGTTATTTACCGCCCCCCTGGTTCCCCTCTTCTCTTCCTTGACCACTTTGCTGCCTGGCTACCCTATTTCCTCTCTTCTAACATTCCATCCCTAATTCTCGGGGACTTCAATATTCCTATAAACCCACCTTTGACCTCTGCAGCCACCAAACTACTTTCCATGACTTCCTCCCTCGGGCTATCGCAGTGGGCAGATTCTCCCACCCATGTAGCTGGCAATACCCTTGACCTAATCTTCACTTATGCATGTACAGTATCTAATATCTGCAACACTCCATATCCACTCTCTGATCACCACCTCTTATCATTTGCTCTCACATACCCCCTCACCCAAAAACCTCAGCCTAACCCCCCTCAACTCAGGAGGGACCTTAATTCTCTTGATCTCCAACAGTTGTCAGCTGACATTGATTCACAACTGCTGTCCATCCCTTCCCTCTCCTGTCCTTCACAGGCCATCTCCATATATAACTCTACTCTTACATCTGCCTTGAACACTGCAGCGCCACTCCAAACAAGCACCTCGAGGAGGACCCGCCCCCAACCATGGCATACTAAATCAACGCGCTACCTGCAAAGATGCTCCCGTTGTGCTGAACGCTCCTGGAGGAAGTCTCGTACACAATCAGACTTTCTCCATTATAGATTCATATTGTGTTCATACAGTGCAGCCCTTGCCCTTGCCAAACAGTCCTATTTTTCCACTCTCATTAGTTCATGTTCCCGCAACCCCAGGCGTCTCTTTCACACCTTTAATTCTCTTCTTCGCCCTGCTGTGGCCACCCCCAAAACTAACCTTACTGCTGATAACTTCGCATGTTACTTCACTGACAAGATTGAACAGCTAAGGAAAGAATTCTCCCCTCCTTGCCTTTCTGTTTCTCAATCACACATAGATCATGCCTTTCCTACCCTCCAGACATTCTCCCCAGCTACTGACCAAGAGGTGGCTGCTCTTCTTTGCTCCTCTCGCCCCACCACTTGCCCGCTCGATCCTGTCCCATCTCACCTTATTAGATCTCTCTCCACTTGTCTCGTGCCTTCTCTAACACACATCTTCAACTGCTCGCTCTCCTCTGGCATCGTCCCTGCTGACCTTAAACATGCCACTGTAGTACCTATACTAAAAAAAACATCCCTCGACCCATCCACCCCCTCTAACTACCGTCCCATATCCCTGCTCCCTTTTTCCTCAAAGCTTCTGGAAAGACTTGTCATTAACCGTGTGTCTCATTTCCTCAATTCCAACTCTCTCCTTGACCCTCTTCAATCTGGCTTCCGCCCTCTCCACTCTACAGAGACTGCCCTTATCAAAGTTACTAACGACCTAATCGCAGCTAAATCCAAAGGCCACTACTCCATACTAATTCTTCTTGACCTCTCAGCGGCCTTTGACACCGTTGATCATGCTCTCCTTCTTCAAACTCTTCAATCGCTTGGTCTCTGTGACTCTGTCCTCTCATGGTTTTCCTCTTATCTCTCCCAACGCTCATTCAGTGTCTCCTTTTCTAATGATACCTCCTCCCCTTGCCCTGTCTCAGTTGGAGTTCCCCAAGGCTCCGTCCTTGGTCCCCTTCTATTTTCTCTTTATACTGCCTCTCTTGGCAAACTTATTACCTCTTTTGGATTTCACTACCACCTGTACGCTGATGACACCCAGCTATATCTCTCCTCCCCGGACCTCTCCCCTGCCGTCCTGCAACGTGTCACTGCTTGCCTTTCTTCCATCTCTGACTGGATGTCCTCCCGCTTTCTGAAACTCAATCTCTCAAAAACTGAGCTCCTTGTCTTTCCTCCTCCTAATACTGATCCTCCTCTTTCGCTCTCCCTCCAAGTTTGTGGTACCAACATCAGTCCATCCTTGCAAGCGCGCTGTCTTGGCGTCATACTTGACTCTGGTCTCACCTTTGAGCCTCACATCCAGCATGTTGCCAAATCCTGTAGATTCCATCTTAAAAACATAGCCCGCATCCGCCCCTTTCTTGCACCAGATACTACCAAGGAGCTTGTCCATGCTCTAGTAATTTCCCGCATGGATTATTGTAACCCTCTCCTGATTGGTCTCCCCAATAGCCGTACTGCACCCTTACAGTCCGTAATGAATGCTGCTGCTAGATTGATTTTCCTCTCTAGTCGTTTCTCTCACACCTCACCCCTCTGCCAGTCCTTACATTGGCTTCCTGTATGCTATAGGAGTCAATTCAAGGTACTAACTCACACCTATAAAGCACTGAACAACTCTAGCCCCTCTTATATCTCCTCACAGATCCATAGGTATGTCCCTTCTCGGTCTCTCCGTTCTGCCCGTGACCACCTCCTGTCCGTTGTCCGCACTCGTACGGCCAACTCGCGCTTGCAGGACTTCTCGCGGGCGGCTCCATTCCTATGGAATAGCCTGCCTACCGCCATCAGACTCTCCCCTAGTCTTGCATCTTTTAAGAAGTGCCTTAAAACCCATCTCTTTAGGAAAGCTTATGGCCTCCAAGACTAACCCTTACCTCACATACCTGTCTCTTGCCCTCTCCTAAAGGGCAGCCCACCTTATTTGATTGTAAATTCCTGTCCTAATGTGTTTTACACCCCACCTCCTATAGAATGTAAGCTCGTTTGAGCAGGGTCCTCTTCAACCTATTGTTCCTGTAAGTTTATTTGTAATTGTCCTATTTATAGTTAAATCCCCCTCTCATAATATTGTAAAGCGCTACGGAATCTGTTGGCGCTATATAAATGGCAATAATAAATAAATAAATAAATAAATCAGCCCAAAACTTAATAATCTTAGCCCACAACACACCACCAAAAGATGGGAAAGAAGTCCAGGCACCAGGGGGCCGTAAAACCGGTGGGGGTCTGGGATATTGGAGACCTTCTCCTTCGACCAGCAAAGGCCGCAGAAGTTCCCGCGCCTAACTATAATGGCGACGCGACCTCGGCCTCCTCTGGGGAACAGATACTAGATGAACTGGACGACTTCCCCGGCACAGGAGGTCTACACAGCATATCCTCAGATGAGGACAACGAACTACCCTCCACAAAGGGGGACATTAAAGCCCTGCTATGCAACATCCGCACCCTGTTCGCGGCAGACATAGCAGTACTGCGGGAGGAGATCCACACAGTAGAAGGCCGCATCACAAAAACAGAGGCAGACTCACAAGGCCTCATCGCACGCTGTACCCAACTCGAGGCCCAAAACGCTGAAATGCAACTCAAACAGACCTTGCTTGCTAATCGCATAGACGCGATGGAGGATCGGCATAGGAGCCGCAACATAAAAATAAGAGGTGTCCCGGAGACAGTATCTCAAGATGACTTACCAAGCTACCTCAATAGACTCCTCGCCTTCTTGCTCACACCACAGAAGGCGAAGGCGGTCTCAATGGACAGAGCCTACCGCATCCCGAGAGCCAGCAGAGCTCCAGCGGACGCCCCAAGAGACGTCATCCTCCAACTCCAGACAAGGTCAGCCCAATTGACTCTCATGGCGGCGGTTAGGGGGAAGCCTACTCACCTTTTCGAGACAGCTACTTTATCTTTCTTCCAAGATCTGTCTAGGCCCACGCTGACATGGAGAGGCCTTCTCAGACCCCTGACCGCCACACTTTGCCAAAGCGCAATCCCGTACCGCTGGGCATTCCCCAGAAGCTTAATTATCACGCATGGGGGAGCAACAACTCGAGTAACCTGCCCATCAGAAATAGATTCGGTGCTGGAAGCGCTGAACCTACCACCACAACAGGCACAAACCCTTCCAGTTCCAGGACCGAAGAAGCCTCACACCTGGGACGTGGCGAACACCAGACCATTCCAGCCAGCGGGCCCCAGGACCCCGACTGCCACTCTCTTCAAAGCACAACGGGCAAACCGACAACACACAGACACTTGAACACCACAGGCACCCGATCCGCGAAGATACCCAGACAGGATTACAGCTAAGCTGCACCACTGAGGATGTACTCCCCACTCCTAGTTATTTTGCTACCAGGACAGGCTTCAAAGCGGTCACCTCACGAACGCCAGTCCTGTTCTCAAGCAGCAGAAGGGGACAAGAAATCATTTTATTACGTTTTGCTTTGACTTTTATTGTATTTCTATTTTGTTCATAATATTTTATCTTTCATGTAGTTAACTTTTCTTTCCTAGCTCTTGTTACGTGTTTGCTACACATATAGCCAAATACAGCCCAACGAGGGTTAAAACCAGCGGTTGATGGCAAACACCACATGTAATGTCTACTGCATTTATCATTATCATTTATCATTTCGCCTGCGACAGCTGTTGTGGCTGAGTAGGATTACTGTTATTGCATGCACAACAAAAATAAAGAATTTAAAAAAAAAAAAGCTTGTAGAAATCTGACTGCAATCTTGGAGTTAAGAAGGACTCTTTCCCATTCTGTAGCTAGTATGGAAACTGCTTCAAATGAGTGAAAAGTGAAAAAAATAAATAAAAATAAATACATTTTATTTAGCCCAGATCTCTTGTTACTGGTTGGCTAGTGATGCACTGACGTTGCCAGAGGTGGAGTGACAATTCCGACTGCAAAGGGCTACAGTTTTGCTCAAAAGTTTGCATACCCTGGCAGAAATTGTGAAAAGTTGGCATTGATTTTGAAAACATTACTGATCATGCAAAAATATTTCATTTTATTGAAGGATAGCGATCATATGAAGCCTTTATTATCACATAGTTGTTTGGCTCCTTTTTAAATCATAATGATAACAGTAATCACCAAAATGTCCCTGATAAAAAGTTTACACACCCTTGAATGTTTGGCCTTGTTACAGACACACAAGTTGACACACACATATTAAAATGGCATTTACACGTTAATTTCCCACACCTGTGGCTTTTTAAATTGCAATTGGTGTCTGTACATAATTAGTCAATGAGTTTGTTAGCTCTCACGTGAATGCACTGAGCAGGCTAGATACTGAGCCATGAGGAGGAGAAAAGAACTGTCAAAAGACCTGTGTAACAAGTTAATGGAACTTTATAAAGAAAGAAAAGATATAAAAAGATATCCAAAGCCGTGAAAATGCCAGTTAGTACTGTTCAATCACTTAAGAAGTGAAAAATTGGGGGATCTCTTGATACCAAGCCAAGGTCAGGTAAACTAAGAAAGATTTCAGCCACAACTGCCAGAAGAATTGTTAGGGATACAAAGAAAAACCTACAGGTAACATCAGGAGAAATACAGGTTGCTCTGGAAAAAGACGGTGTGGTTGTTTCAAGGAGCACAACATGATGATACTTGAACAAAAATGATCTGCATGGTCGAGTTGCTAGAAAGAAGCTTTTACTTCACCAATGCCACAAAAAAGCCCGGTTACAATATGCCCGACAACAACTTGACAAGCCTCTCAGCTTCTTGCACACTGTAATTTGGAGTGACGAGACCAAAGTAGAGCTTTATGGTCACAACCATAAACGCTATGTTTGGAGAGGGCTCAACAAGGTGTATAGTGAAAAGATCACTATCCCCACTGTGAAGCATGGTTGTGGCTCATTGATGATTTGGGAGAGTGTGGGCTCTAAAGGCACGGGGATCTTGGGAAAATTGATAGCAAGATGAATGCAGCATGTTGTCAGAAAATACTGGCAGACAATTTGCATTCTTCTGCACGAAGGTTGCGCATGGGACGCTCTTGGACTTTTCAGTATGACAATGACACTAAGCACAAGGCCAAGTTGACCCTCTAGTGGTTACAGCAGAAAAAGGTGAAGGTTCTGAAGTGGCCATCACATTCTCCTGACTTTAATATCATTGAGCCACTCTGGGGAGATCTCAAACATGTGGTTCATGCAAGACGACCAAAGACTTTGCATGACCTGGAGGCATTTTGCCAAGACAAATGGAGAGCTATACCACCTGCAAGAACCTGCACTACCTGCATGCTGTCATGGATGCTAAAGGGTGCAATACACGGTATTAAAAACTAAGGGTATGCTGACTTTTGAACAAGTTTTTTTTGTTGTTGCCATGGTTTGTTTTATGACTGTGCCATTTTATTAAAACCGACAGTTGAATATGAATCCTATAAGAAATAAAAGAAATGTGTTTTGCCTGTTTACCCATGTTTTCTTTAAAAATGGTACATTTATTACCAATTATCCAAGGGTATGCAAACGTTTGAGCACAACTGTATTTTTCTGTATGTGTAACATTGGTCATTAAAGGTTTACTCAAAGCACCATGACCACTTCAGTGTATTGAATTAATAATGGCGCTTTGAGTGTGTATGTGCGCATGATTGTAGAAATCTACCAAGGTTAATTAGGCCATCCAATGCTAGCATGGGATCTTTAAGGGATCATTACATTTTTTATTTTTCTTGATAATTATGACTAGCAAGATTGTAAAACTTGAAACTTGTCACATTGTTAATTATTAGGCAAGATAAAATGTGACAGTTTGTGTGGAGGAAGATGGCTCAATATCAAGCTCTTTGTATAGAAGTTTAAATGAAAGCATTTTTTGAATGTGATTCTCAGCACACAGTAGGAAACCTATTGTGACATTGGGCATGGTCATACCAAATACCATTTACTGGAAATGTGTAAAGGGGTTAATAATAATAAAGGAATTAAACAAAAATATTTTATGTAAAATAAACTTATTTTATTTGAATGCACAACTCTTGGTTTCACAGGATAAGGATTTCAAGCATACATTAGTTTTACCAAATTAAAAGAAGAAAGGGCAGAGTCAAATTAGGATTGCTAGGGCCCTTGGAGGGATGCCAGATTGGGGCAGATTGGGGCACCTGCTTAGAGCCATTGGATCTGTTTCTGTAAGTGTTGTATGTGTGTGGAGAAGAGTGCCAGGATAAGTACAAAGCACTGTTCTTATTACGGCACTGTCATGTTTTTTTGTTTGTTTTTTAACCCTCCTCCCGACTCCTCTACATTTGATTGCCCCCTAGTGACTCCCAAATGCCCCAGGTCCATTATTTCACCTTTACCTTGTGTATTTCTTGTCTAGATCTATGTCTTAGGCACTGCCATCTTTGTGTTCCCCGGATGACGTAAACCACATTGACTTAATTTGCCCATATTAGCTCAGACTGTGAAATTCACAAGCATGCCCAGGTCTAGACTTGTTCTACACAGTTCTACAAATTTCAGCTGTTTGCCCATTTGTCAGAAAGATAAATCAATGAATAGAAATTGCAAAGAAAGAACGAAGGCTGAATTACAATTCGGTTTACGTTCATTTGTTTAGTTTATTACAAGGCTTCTTGTAATACATAAAAATAGAAGTGGGTGGGAAACTGTGCTCCCTGCCACTTCCTAAATCCCCCCCTATGTCCCCACCTCACTCTATGGGGGTCAATATGATTGTCATATTAGTATAAGGGAGATTAAAAGCTCTCTCCTTTTTTCTACATTCGTATATTAACAAATAGAGATTATTATACCGTCATAGGATACTGTTGTCAATTCCATGTGGAATGCTTTTACAGTTTGTGAACAATGTGCTTTTTTCTTCTGATTGGAATGTACTATCTTTTATGTTTCAATAAAAAACGTAATTACAAAAATAAATCAATAAATACAAAGTAAGGTTTCTCATTTCCATTTCAGAAAACCACCAAATTTACAGTGATTAAATAATTATTATAATTTGTAAATCTGTTGCGTTGTCAAAAATACTTTGCATGTTCAAAAATGGTGGTTTGGGTGCAAAAGAAGCAACAGATAAAAATTCAACAAGTTTCAGAAAGTTTGCATAAAATCAAATGTTAATATACTGCTTAATATAGTTTATATATTGTTCTATGGAAGTTTATCCCTGTACCGCTTTTTTAACCTAATCCTAGTGGTAGAAACATATCTTCCACTTGCTACTTCTTTTAAGGATTCTCACTTCATGTTGTTATTTACAATATATCTAAAATGCCCTTTAGAAGTCATGTGCGTCTCTTGGTATATAAGTTATAAAATGATTGACAGTCTGCAGTGGCTGATAGGCCAGGAAGATACAACATCCTCACCACCCCAACATATGCATCACCTTTTAATAAGTATCTGATGTTACATTTACCAAAAATATCAGATGCTGGTGTATATGAATATAATCTTGATATACTTTGTATGCCATGCTGATTGTCTATCACAAATAAAGAATTTAAAAAAAAAATAATGTACGTGTCTTGTAAAGTCAATATGTGCACACACACGTGTTTGTAATTTAGTTGGTTCACCATTTTTAGTATTATTACTATTATTATTGCAGCACCTAAGGTCTAAGTGTGGCTATCTTCCAATTAATTGCAATATATAAGAGAAAATGCACTACATACCGGAAAGTGGCAATGCAGCCATTGTATGGCCAGATAAAAATTAGGGCATTTTTAGGAGTGATATGGAAAGCACATGCTTCTTCCTCATCGTCTTCATCACATGATAATGCAATCATTTCAGAGAGATCCACTCTGTGTTTCATCCTAAAACTTGTACCAGACCTAATCAAACAGAAAAAAACCAAAACATCAATTTGTATAAAAAGTTCCTGAGCATACGTCTAGTAG
Source organism: Pelobates fuscus (assembly GCF_036172605.1). Lineage (NCBI taxonomy): Eukaryota > Metazoa > Chordata > Amphibia > Anura > Pelobatidae > Pelobates > Pelobates fuscus. Next base: position 244,657,324 of record NC_086318.1, read on the forward strand.
CATGCACATATACAAACATACATTTACTTATCCGTATATTAATTATTCATAGAAAAACTGTTAGAATATTCTATGATGGATTAATTTAACAATTGGTGAAAAGACTGTAAACACAGGCCTGTTAAGATATTCATTATGCCTCTAGTTCCTGAGTATGAAAAAACAGCAAAAATCCAAAGTATCCTGTTGACAGAGCCGAGCATTAGAGAAAGAAAAACAATGGTGCACAAAACAAAATATTCACAAGTTTAATCTGTGCATAGATACTTGCCTATGTAAGCTTTTGAACATGAAAACCTAAAAACAATAAATACAAAAAAAAAGGATAGTGCAAAACTGTGTAATGTATAAATAATATTAAATGGAAATCAGAAAAGCACTCATAAAAATAGAGTGGATAAAGTACCACTTATAACTATCCCACTCAGGGATGACTGAATTCTAAATTAAATGGCAATTCTCATGTTTACTAATGCCAATTCCAGTCAGAATTCAGTCAGTCCCATCAAATCTGCAACAATCGCAGCAATATATTTTACCAGTAGCTATTTAGCAGTCTTTTGATTGTTGCTTTGTCTTTTGTTTTTTTCCTGGTGATAAAAATGTATACTTGGATTTCCCCATCAAATTCAGGAAATATGTATATGTAATTTGCAAACAAATGTGTCAAACTATTGTTTAACATAAAACTTACCCTTAAAAAGAAAGTTATGGTATTAGTGTTTATAATATATTCATTACCGCTCTTATAATTAGCAATCACTAAAATGCATAGTAGCAGTGTACAGATTTAAGAGTTGTTGTTTTTTTCGTACTTTCCTATTTGTCAGCTTCATACATAACACCAGCCATGAGTAATCACAGCCACAGCAGCCACAGCGAAGACCACCCACTTGGTTTTGTCCAAAGTGGGAGGAAAGTGAGAAAGTCAAACCTCAAAGCGTAGTAGCAGAGGCCACTAATGGCTGACATTTGCTTTCTCCTCCTGCTAATAATGAACTGACGTGTGATATGATTTGTGAATAATTATTAACTGAAAATGAGTTATCTTCAATACATTTGATCTTATTCAGTCATACAAATATTGCAGTTACTCATGTATTTAACCATCCTGCCTATGCTTTATTTAAAGTAAGTTCTGGCTTTCAATAATCTTAGCACCCATATTATCTCCTGGAAATGTCTCATTTGTGGTTCAATGCAAGTTGATGTTTTAATTGTAAATAAACATTCTGCTTCCCAGACATGGGGATAGGGGTGTGAGGTGAAACAACAATTAGAAGATAAAGATCATTTCTATTAGCACTTAAAACAATTAACTTTAAAGGGACACTGTAGGCACCCAGACCACTTCAGCTAATTTAAATAGTCTGGGTGCTGTGACCCTTTTGCACTTAGTTTACATTGCAAACTATGTTTACATTGCAGCTCTAAGTCTGCCCTCGTTGGCTGTCTAACAGACAGCCACTAGAGGGCTTGGTTCGTTATCTGATGCTGAACGTCCTCACAGACCTACAGCGTCAGATTTTTCTCATAGGAAAGCATTGAATAATGCTTTCCTATGGGGAGGTCTAATGCGCGCGCAGCCATTGCCGCACATGCGCATTAGCTCTCCTCCGCCGTCTGACATCGGCAGGGGAAATGCAAGGGCGGAGCCTGACTCAGCATCAAGGGACATTGGTGCTGGATTCAAGTAAGTGGCTGAATGGATTCTAACCCCTCCAGACCCGTGGGAGGGGGGGACCTAATAACCCTATATTGACAGTAAAATGGCTTAACACTGATACCATGCCAGTGACATGATGCTGGCCTGGCAAACTTGGCAACACCATGAAAACAGGGAGAAACTATGTTGCTGAAACACTGTCAGGGTAATTTACTAAAGGGAGAATTCAATGTGAATTTCAAATTTAGGGCCAGAGTAGCTAAACTGAAATCATAGCTCAATTTTTCCAGTTTGGCTATTTTGATCTTAAATGGTTACTCTAACTACCATGACCCCCTAAGTGAGTTCAGGGCTGGTAAAAAAACAAATCTGTGCAAATATGGAGTCAATGATGGCACAGACCAGGGGGGCCATGCAACTCACACTTCTCACTGAGCTTTATTTTAATTTTTAAGGGGTTTTGCCCAGCATGCATGGCTTATTCTAACCAAGCACAGTGTTTAATGAAAACTGTGTTTCTTTAGTTGGATAACTTTTTATATTTATAATTCACTTTAGTGAATAACGCATTTTGTCTTTATAATACAACAACATACTACAGCAGTGATGAAATATAAATAAAAATCTAATTTTGATTAGCACACCGATAAAAATTATTATGTAGATGGGGATTTTTTTGTTACTGGAAAATATTTCAGGTTTCAAATTAACCTTAATTTTAGCGAAAAGTCATATTCAACATAAGCTGCAAACATACTGCGTTTCAAATTATTAAATTACCTAAATATGTTTTCACTTGTTAAAGGAATACTATAGGCACAGAGAACACTTCATCTCATTTAAAGTGGCCTGTTTGCACTGGTTCTGTCCCCCTTACCCTGCAATGTAAGACATTGCAGGTCTAGAGAAACTCGGTAGACAGCCACTAGAGACTCTTCCTTGAGTTTCACAGAGCTTGACTGCGGCTCCCTTGGCACTGGAATCGAGTAAGTGTAACCCTTTACAACTCAGGGGTGCGGATGTGGGGTCTGAGGAACATGTTAGTGCTAGGAGTAAATCTTTGTATTTCTAACACTAAAGTGTTCCTTTAACATTATCTGTTTATTATAGTCTTATAACCACCACACACCTGGGGAAGAGTAGGACTCCCTTTCTGGCAAAGCAGAACCAGAATGGGAACTGGGAGAGCCTCCCCCTGGACTATTAACATATAGTGGATGTGAACTGCAGCTTCATAACCATATTCTTCTGTAGATTAAACTAGCAGAATTGAGATGTCTATCAACAGTACTGGAGAAGTGAAGCAGGAGGCAGGAATAGTGGAGGGTCTTTTCAAGCCCAGCACTTTTTGGGTCATCAAGGGCACTCTGACTGGTCTGTGGCTATGCAGCCCCATACCAGCAAACTGTGATGCACTATGTGTATTGACACTCAGATCTTTTTGCTTGCACATTTTTTCCTGCTTCCAACACATGAAATTCACAAACTGACTGTTCACGTGATGCCTAATATATCCCACCCCTTGACAGATGCCATTGTAACAATTTAAACAATGTTATTCACTTCACCTGTCAGTGGTTTTAATGTTGTGGCTGATCAGTGTATACCATCTGTTCCACTTTGTTTATGTCAGTAAACATTGCCAAATTCATGAATATGTGACATTTTCAGTCATTTGTACCTTAACTGATATCTTTTGTCAAACCTGTGTTTTGTTCAGAGTAGAACCCAAAAAAGTACCATCAATTCATTCTAATCTTGTCATTAAGAACCAATCACACGGTGCATTTACAAAATGGATACAAAATGGATAGGTTTAGATACTTGATCATTTTACATTCTACTTTTCCTTCTCTCGGTGGATACTGACAGTTTCACTTTCCATTTACTATTTAAATTCCACATAACAGAAGAGACTGTTGCACAGCAGGATTTCCCCTTGTTTGTTTTTCTTTTGCAACATTAGGGATATTCCAATTATTATTATTTTTTTATATATAGATATTAGTTTCTTCAAATTGTCTTATTTCCCAGTATGTGTGGATTTATTGCAAATATACAGGGAGTGCAGAATTATTAGGCAAGTTGTATTTTTGAGGATTAATTTTATTATTGAACAACAACCATGTTCTCAATGAACCCAAAAACTTAATATCAAAGCTGAATATTTTTGGAAGTAGTTTTTAGTTTGTTTTTAGTTATAGCTATTTTAGGGGGATATCTGTGTGTGCAGGTGACTATTACTGTGCATAATTATTAGGCAACTTAACAAAAAACAAATATATACCCATTTCAATTATTTATTTTTACCAGTGAAACCAATATAACATCTCAACATTCACAAATATACATTTCTGACATTCAAAAACATAACAAAAACAAATCAGTGACAAATATAGCCACCTTTCTTTGCAAGGACACTCAAAAGCCTGCCATCCATGGATTCTGTCAGTGTTTTGATCTGTTCACCATCAACATTGCGTGCAGCAGCAACCACAGCCTCCCAGACACTGTTCAGAGAGGTGTACTGTTTTCCCTCCTTGTAAATCTCACATTTTATGATGGACCACAGGTTGCCAGCAACGCTGTGGAGTACTTGGACGCGTGTGATGGAGCATTGTCCTGCATGAAAATCATGTTCTTGAAGGATGCAGACTTCTTCCTGTACCACTGCTTGAAGAAGGTGTCTTCCAGAAACTGGCAGTAGGACTGGGAGTTGAGCTTGACTCCATCCTCAACCCGAAAAGGCCCCACAAGCTCATCTTTGATGATACCAGCCCAAACCAGTACTCCACCTCCACCTTGCTGGCGTCTGAGTCGGACTGGAGCTCTCTGCCCTTTACCAATCCATCCATCTGGCCCATCAAGACTCACTCTCATTTCATCAGTCCATATAACCTTAGAAAAATCAGTCTTGAGATATTTCTTGGCCCAGTCTTGACGTTTCAGCTTGTGTGTCTTGTTCAGTGGTGGTCGTCTTTCAGCCTTTCTTACCTTGGCCATGTCTCTGAGTATTGCACACCTTGTGCTTTTGGGCACTCCAGTGATGTTGCAGCTCTGAAATATGGCCAAACTGGTGGCAAGTGGCATCTTGGCAGCTGCACGCTTGACTTTTCTCAGTTCATGGGCAGTTATTTTGCGCCTTGGTTTCTCCACACGCTTCTTGCGACCCTGTTGACTATTTTGAATGAAACGCTTGATTGTTCGATGATCACGCTTCAGAAGCTTTGCAATTTTAAGAGTGCTGCATCCCTCTGCAAGATATCTCACTATTTTTGACTTTTCTGAGCCTGTCAAGTCCTTCTTTTGACCCATTTTGCCAAAGGAAAGGAAGTTGCCTAATAATTATGCACACCTGATATAGGGTGTTGATGTCATTAGACCACACCCCTTCTCATTACAGAGATGCACATCACCTAATATGCTTAATTGGTAGTAGGCTTTCAAGCCTATACAGCTTGGAGTAAGACAACATGCATAAAGAGGATGATGTGGTCAAAATACGTATTTGCCTAATAATTCTGCACTCCCTGTAGAATGAGCAAAAAATTTAAAATGTAAATGTCTTTATTAATACACTTTAATGCTTTTTTTTCTGTGCAGACATAATTATAAACTTTGATAATGCCATTCATCCTGAAGTCAGGCATTGGCCTTCTTGTAGACATTGAAAGTGATCCCAAATGTTGTATTATTCTTGTAATACAGTAGCATCAACCGTGTGCCTTGCATATGTTGAAGATGCAAGTGGATTTGGAAATGTGGTAGTGGAAACTATCCTACACTATCCAGCACACTAGCACTGGATTGATTAATGCTAAAGGAAATGTTGATGGTGGTGGTACTGGTGACGTACTGTCTCTGTTGGCTGAGGACATTCTAAAGCAGATGGAGATGGACTTTTGACATTGTGAAGAAGATGCAAGAGACAAGTGCACACTATCTGCCAGAGAAAATAGTGGATTGCTGCCTGTCCTCTCCACACTCTCTTCTTCTAAATCTTCTAGCTCATCATACTTGAGAACCTTCTGGGCCAATAGTAAAAGTACAAAGTCAGCAGTGATATGGGAAACAGAATTATCGTTACCAGATTCATCATCGCCACCATGACCAAGACTAGATATTGGGGACAATGCTTTGGTACTCTGCTATAAATTTTCACTTAAGAGTGACTCCATAATGCAAACTATGCTGTACTCTTACATAGTTACTTCTTGGGGGGCTGCAATGCTTGAACAAGCTGTGGTTGAAGGAGCTGCAGCCAAGGCCGGTGCAAAGATTTTTGGCTACACAGGTAAAGATGCATTTTCCCACTCTCTTCACCCCCCAAAACATATGTGTCTTCACCTGTGTGTCTCGTAACCCCCCTTTTGATTTCTTACCCCTCTAGTGTTTCATAGTCTCCCTTCTGAATGTCTGTCCTACACCTCATTTAGTGTATTTTTTTATCCCCTTTTGTGTTTCTTACAACCCAGCTTGTGTATCACGTACTTCTCCCAGCCCCATATATGTCTCTTACTTCCCTTCCAGGCCCTTTGTGTGTCTCTTTCTCCCCCAATTCCCTTTCTGTGTCTCTTTCTCCGCCAAGACCCTTTCTGTATCTCTTTCTCCCAACCAGCCCCTTTGTATGGCTCTTTCCTCCAAAGCCATATAGACATAGAAATACATGCAAAAATACATGCCAGACATACCGTCACAAAACTATACAATCTACACATACAGTTACACTGTCGTATAAACACAGACATACAGTCATACAGAGACATACAGAATCAGTCATACAGACACATCCAGACATAGACACAGTCATACAGAGACATACAGATGCAGGCATTCAGTAACATACATAACAAGGCATACAGAAACATATGAACACAGTTATAAATAAATATACAGACATAGTCATCCAGAGACACAGGCATACAGAGACATACAGACAAAGGCATATAGTCATACAGACATGCATACAGAGACATACAGATAGTCATACTGATACAGTCATACACAGACATACAGAGACATACATACAAAGACATGCAGACACAGTCAAGAAGTCACAATTACATACAAACATCTCAGATCCCTGGGAAGCATGCTGTCTGACTCTGATCTGTGGAGTCCCATCATACAGCCCAGTTCCATCACTAGGGCGCCAGCACAGGGAGCATACATATGAATTAATATATATATCCCTACCACCTCAAAACAGCCCGAGCAAGTAGTAATAAGAAGTACGACAATATGCACTTCATCTAAAGTGTGTGGGGTGTGATCCTCAGAGCCCTCACTCACAAACCCATTGCTGTGATCCTCAGAGCACTCACTCACAAACCTATTGATTATAGCATGGCCAAGTGCAAGTGACCGGAAAGAGAATAGCGCTGTACGCTTCCCTCCTGCATTTCACCTGAAGATTTGCACTCCCAACTGGTTTTGAGAAATATTAAGATGTGATCTGGAGACAAGAAGGATGATATGCTGAGAGAAATGGGAAGGGAAATCCTAATGGAGAAAAATATCTGCTGTGGGCACCTCCATTTTCATACATTCATAGGAAATGTTGTATTTATATATTATAAAATCCTTACTTTAATTTTGCAATAATGATCATATCACTGAACAGGAAAAGATACCGCTCCGTAGTCTTCAGATTTTGGGTCAGTTGCACACATTCATGCAAAATCAACTCGGAATCTTCATTGCTTAATCCCAGGACAAATGGACATTGCTCTATGGCTATAGAAATGCCAGTGTTATCCCTGAAGAATAAGAAGATACAATTATAAGATATTTCAATGAATGGTTTGTACATAAGTTCATATTTTTTTCCTTTTATATAAAATTCAAAATAAAAAATGATTATATTATATTATATATTTATAAAAACATATATATACATATATACCATATTTATTGGCGTATAACACGCACCGGCGTATAACACGCACCTCATTTTAAGAAGGAAATTCCAGGAAATTTCCCCCCCTCCCATAGTATCCCCCCCTCATCCCATAGTGTCCCCCCCCCTTTCCATAGTATTCTCCCCCCCTCCCATAGTGTTCCCCCCTTTCCATAGTATTCTCCCCCCATCACATAGTGTTCCCCCTCCTTTCCATAGTATTCTCCCCCCCTCCCATAGTATTCTCCCCCCCTCCCATAGTATTCTCCACCCCCTCCCATAGTGTTCACCCCCTTGCATAGTGTCCCCCCCTCATCCCATAGTGTCCCCCCCTTTCCATAGTATTCTCCACCCCCCCCATAGTGTGTCCCCCCTTTCCATAGTATTCTCCCCCCTCCCATAGTATTCTCCACCCCCTCCCATAGTGTTACCCCCTCATCCCATAGTGTCCCCCCCTTTCCATAGTATTCTCCCCCCTCCCATAGTGTTCCCCCCCTCATCCCATAGTGTTCCCCCCCTCATCCCATAGTGTTCCCCCCCTCATCCCATAGTGTCCCCCCCCTCATCCCATAGTGTTTTCCCCCCCTCCCATAGTGTTCTCCCCCCCTCCCATAGTGTCCCCCCTCCCCTTGTCCCATATTTACTTACCTGTCTTGAAGCGTGGGCCAGCTTCACAGCGCGCACCGCAGTACAGGAACTTAAATTTCAGGTTCCAGTTTCCGGCGGGACTGAAAGGAAGTGTGCACACTTCCTTTCAGTCCCGCCGGAAACCGGAACCTGAAATTGAAGTTCCAGTACCGCGGTGCGCGCTGAACACCGGCCCACGCTTCAAGACAGGTAAATAAATATGGTATATCGGCGTATAACACGCACACATCATTTGCCTCCTATTTTCAGGGAGAAAAAGTGCGTGTTATACGCCGATAAATACGGTATATATATATATAAAACTAAACATTTTTATTTGTACTCTGGTGCAGGCCCGCGTTATATAAAAAAAAAAAAATAGGGTGCACTCCATGATTTTTTAAATCACTGTGTTAAATTTTAATCACTTCAAGAAAACATATACAAAGTCCCGATCAACGTTTTGACCCCAGGTGGGTCTTTCTGAAGATCAATTTGCACAGTGTGCACATCGGGCTTCTATACTTTAACGCCTGTAGCCACAATGAGCGCCTCCTTTGGTCACAATGGATCTGCGGACACTGAATGAGTAGTTAATTGTTTCCTTATATTATTCTGATGTTCTAGCAATCTCCTTTTGAGGGGTTCTACCAATGTACTGTGCACCACATTCACATGTTAATAAATAAACTACGTAGGTAGTGGTACATGTTATATTGTGTTTAATCTTAAAGGACTCATTAGTTATGTTGCTTTTAAACGTATAAGTCCTCTTCAAGGAATACTGACAACTTTTACAGGATCCACAAGTATAGAAACCTATATCAGGAAGATTAAGCACAATATAACATGTACCACTATCCATGTAGTTTATTTATTAACATGTGGATGTGGTGCACAGTATATTGGTAGAACAACTAGACCCCTCAAATGGAGATTTCTAGAACATCAGAATAATATAAGGAAACAATTAACTATTCATTCAGTGCCTGTGCACTGTAATCATTGCTCTGGTTTTAATCCAGGGATTTTTTCGTGTATAGGTATAGAGAAAATTATGTTAGATGAAAAGGGGGTGAATTAGTGTTAAAGTTAAGACAGAGAGAGGGTTTCTGGATTTATACTCTCAAGACCATGCAGCTTGATGGTCTTAATGTTAATTTTGATATGATTTTTTTTTTCCTTTTGTTATTACCGATTGGTTATTATAAGATTTTAAAATATTCATATCAGATTTTAATAATACCTGTTTCGTGTATGTTAGATTTTGTTATTTGTGGACTTGGAGAATTGACTTTGTGAAGAGACTTTCGAGTGGATTCGAACTTACATGAAGATGGAAAGCATATGCTTTCCACTGCAGAATAAAAAGACTTCTGCCACCTTGGACTTTTTGAAACCAGAAGGATTCACAATGAGCCACAAATGAGGATTATCGACATCAAGTGGATTAGCTCCATCCCGATTGGCTGTGAGGCAATTTAGGAGGAGCAAACCAGGGTTTTTAAACCCAGGACTTGGTAGAATTGTCAGACACATGCTGAATACCCCTGAGGAACTCTATTTATAGACAAAACGTGTACGGTGAAAGAACACCGTTTTTCCTGTGTTTTACTGATTGCCTTCACAACAGATTTCTGGATCCTGGAGGCTGCATACAGAATTTCTCCTGAGATTGAAGAAACTGTGATGGGCTTTTACTTTTTAATTATCGTGTGAGTGCATAAAATAAAGTGTTCTTTTTGGTGTTATACAGTGTTGCACTATGTGTTTTGTTTCTTATCTCCTAACAAGCACAGAAGTCAGGAAGTAGAGAAGAAAGAAGTACTACCGATATTTTCATACTCTGCCTGCTTTAAATTTATGCTTGTGAGTGCATTTTTACACTAGCTATTACCTGGTGTTTTTTGGTCTGCACCATTTGTGGTCCTTTCTGATTTTATTTTGTAGGTTGTTTTTTTATCTATGTATATGTATATTCAGAAGATCCGAGGAATCTTCTAAACATCTACTATTTTATAAGGTAACTTATTTTCATAATTACCCCCTTGGGTACTGGTGTTTTATATTGCATAAGGGGTTTTTACGTTTTTTTTCTCTTTCAAAAAGAGACTGGTTTCCAGGTACACTGTGGTTGTAAGTAAATCTCTTTAAAGTCTTTAGAATCTACTAGAATCAACCTGGGTAAACATTTTCAATCACACTATTCAGACTAGCAGTACATTTCAAACCAAAATAGTTTTACTGGACTAACATCAAACACAGAACTAGTTCCTCTCTAGACCTGCTCTTCCTGTGCACATGATACTCTGTCATCTGCACTCACTTATCCAAACTGATTTTATTTTTAAACACCCTCACTTCCTGTTGTACTTGCCCCCTCCAGTCTACTTTTCTGCTTGGTTTCAGTAATCCCACACGTCACCTGACCACATTATCCTTTACATTTATTCACACTCTACCTCCACATTGTCCCACTCATGTCTAACATCAACCATGTTAAAATAACATTAGGAATAAACAGTATAGCAGGCATTAGGTTTCTAGGATAGAGCCTGCCAAAAATGGGTTACATTGGCATTGGAAGGCTTGTGTAATGTGTAACCATATACTATAACTAAACACCCATTATTGTTGCCTAAGTTAGGTGTTTACATTTTTATTTTTTTTAAATAGTAAATTCTGTGAGCTTTCAAGTTGCTGTTTAATGAATAGGTTGTTAGCTCTTGTATGCTGTGTGTATATATTTATTGTGACCCAAAGCAAGAAATTGTGCTGGATGGAATCCAAATTCTGCAAGGTCCCTACTTTGTGTAATGCAGGAGATTAGCTGCAGGGAAATGTGTTATTTTTGCACTTTATAAGAATGTATGTTTTGGGCCCCGGGGTGGAGTAGGGTGGGCCAGTGTTCCAACACTCTGGTTAACCTTATCTGCAGAAGATAATTTATTGCAGGTGCTGTTTGTTATTTTGAACTACAGCATCTTCCTGCATAAATCATCTAGCTGCACCAAGATTGAATGCGTTGAAATCACAACAGGTGCTAAATAAAAGCAAAACAAACAAAAAAAAAAGCATGCTTAACTGCTTTTTAACCAAACATGTTTTGCTAAAATAATACACAATGCTTACATTGTTCGTGTCTAATTATGTAGTAATGTGCACATATGTCATGCATAACAAAACATAAAGCTAAAAATATAACATACCAACATACTCAATTCCTTTCCTTCTAAAAACTTGATCTTGAAATATATCCATCAATTTGTAAATATTGCAAGTCAAAAGGCTAGTATACAGCACATAAAGAACTACCAGGATGACAACAGTCACCACTGCAACAAGGGCCTATACCTCCTTGCTGCTTCGGCTGGTCCCTCCAGCAATCTGCAATTTGCAAAACTCTGCCTCTCCAGTGATGTACAGATGCCAAGAAGCTGCCCCTCTCACTTCTTGCCCTCCTCCTTCTAATTCAATGCAGAATTTCAGAGCATCGGGAGGAGGAATACATCTCAGCGGCAGCAGGGAGGCAGGTGCTAATAGGATGCACTGGCCCTGTCACCCAGAGTTTAGTTATCTTTTGACAAGATATATGGCCGGGAAAAGGGGTACAGAGGAGGCAGAGCAGAGAAACGTAGAAAAAAAACAGCCAGAAAAAGACAAGGGGGAAAAAAAAATCTCAGGACAGAGGCGTACAAGGAGGGATGTCAGATGGAGAAAGTAATGTATATCAGGATAGTGGAAGTGGTTGCTAGTGAGCTGCTACCACCATCCATTATATAAATAACCACAATCAATACACACTTCTGATTTTACACATTCACACCTTTTCTCAATATAATACAATCATTATCCACTAACTCATGACTGCTACTACCACGGTCCTACTAAGCTGCAGCCATGGAGGGAAGGAAGGAAAGAAGGAAAGAAAGAAAGAAACTAACTACAGGAGCTGGATTTAATGTTAACCCTTTCAGGACCGGCCTGTTTTTGCGATGTTGTACGTTAAGGACCAGGGATCTTTTAACACTTTTGTGGTGTTTGTGTTTAGCTGTAATTTTTCGCTCTCTCATTTACTGTTCCTATACAAGTTATATATTGGGTTTTTTCAGGACAAAAAGGGCTTTCTTTACATACCATTATTTGTATCATGTCATAAAATTTACTTTAGAAAAAATAATAAAATATGGTGAAAAATTTAAAAAAATACGTTTTTTTACTTTTACTTACCTACAAAAGCTAATGAAAAAAACCTGCTAAATAGATTCAAAATTTTGTCCTGAGTTTAAAAACACCCAGTGTTTACATGCTTTTTTGCTTTTTTTTTGCAAGTTATAGGGCTATTAGTACAAATAGGAAATTGCTGTTTCAAAATATATCTTTTTAAAATGTATCAATAGTGACATTGTAACACTGTTATCTGTCATAAATCTCTGAATCACACCCCACATGTACATATTTTTATTTTATTTTTTAAAGTAGACAAGCCAGGGTATTCAATATGGGGTATGTCCAGTCTTTTTTAGTAGCCATTTAGTCACAAACACTGGCCAAAGTTAGCGTTCATATTTGTTTGGGTGTGAAAAAAAGTAAAAAACTAAATTAAATGCTAATTTTGGCCAGTGTTTATGACTAAGTGGCTTCTAAAATAGACTGGACATACCCCATTTGCAATACATTGGGTTGTCTTCTTTTGCAAATGGTATGCCATCACGGGGGTAATTCTCATTCCTGGGCTACCATATGCTCTCAAAGGCAACATAACCAACCTGGCAATTTTCAATGTAAAAATATTTGACCCTTATATTTGACCCTGTAACTTTCAAAAACGCTATAAAACCTGTACATAGGGGGTACTGTTATACTCGGGAGACTTTGCTGAACACAAATATTAGTGTTTAAAAACAGTAAAACGTAAATTAAATTCTCTGGACTTTTGGCCTGGGTTGTCAGGCAGATCTTTCAAATTGCAATCAATAAAATTACTTAATTATATAAAAATATTACATACATACGCACGTAGAATTTAAATATATATGCATATTTATATATCTGAAGTCTACGTGTATATTTATATAATTATTTATGTAATTTTGTATATGGACATATGTATATTTTGTAATTATTTGTATTTATTTATATATACATAGATATATACAATTTAATTCTAAGTGTATTTTGATATAAATATATATATATTAATATCAAAATACAGTTAGAATAACATTTCATATAGATATATAATTTAATTTTTTTTAATTATTTTTACATTTTTTTATTTAATTTAATTTACTTATTATTTGTATTTTATATATATACACACACAAACGTGTGTAATTTAATTATAAGTGTAATATGTATACATTAATATAAAAATACACTTAGTATGACATTATATATATATATATATGATATATAGACATATATTATATAAATATAATATGTCTATATATCATACTTATATACACATATATAATAATTATTTTTTATTAACATTAATTAATTTTTTTTCCACTTGCAGGGAAACTGCCTGTCAGCACAGGCAGTCCCCCTGCAGGCAGATACTAGGACACCTATTGTGACCATGTAATCTCTCTGTTGACCCCATGGTCCTAATACGCCATGGGGAGACTGTCTGGGCTGCAGGCAGTCTCCCCACAGTGGGAGCAACGCCGATCGCCGCCGGTGGAACGATGGCCATCAGGTAAGTACATGTGACCGTTATGACGGTTCAGGAAAGAATAGTACAGGACAGGCCAAAGTCAGAGAAACAGCATGTACAACAACAGTAAACAAGCCAAAGGTCAAAGGATACAGAAGTCAGAATAGTCAGATAACAAGCCATGGTCAAAATACACAGGAATCAATAGAAATAACATTGATAACCAAAACTGGAAACCACGACACGGGAAATTAAAAAAAAAATTGTAATACCCTAAGAAAGTCTCTGATTGCCCACTAGAGGTCACGTGGCATTTGAGCATGACATCACATCTACGTTCTTGAGCATCAGAACCCCGAGAGACATAGGGAGTCTTAAAATGTAGCACTGACCCAAGAAGCACCTCTAGTGGCCGTCTGTGAAAAGGCAGTGTTTACATTAAAATGCCTGCAGGGACAGACTATACTCACCAGAACATTAAGCTGTAGTTGTTCTGGTGACTATAGTGTCCCTTTAACTTTTTGTTGTTTTTACTGTACATTAAAAAGTTATTTCTAGTGTATGGAAACTCTTGTCAAAATTGTAGCCTCCCAGTCTTGCAAAACGCACATGTAGTATATAAAAGGCCAGCACAAGACATTGTGATGCCTAGTTCCAAGGATACAGTGATGCCCTTGACACACCCATCCCACTTTCCGCACCCATTACAAAATAAAAGCACCAAACGCCTCCCACACAAATTACAGTAGAATGTCTTTGGAGTATTTTACTGATAGTCACAATCAATGTGTAAGTATTTTTATTGGTAATTATAATACTATGGCACATTCTTTATTAGTTGTTGATAAAAAGGCATATATTGGATTAAGTTGGATGTACTTTGAAATGCCGTTTGAATTGGTGCAAAACAAGTTTAATGGATGTGTGCTTATCTGTACATGTAACCCAATGGGGAGTATCCTGAGCAGTGGTGCATTCTGGTTTTGTGCTGCCCTAGGCATGACAAAACTTAGCATTCCCCCCACCCCCTTCCAAATTTCTCTTCCTGACAGACACATGCCCTCACTGGCACATACACTGACATACATTCACTGACAGATACACAGTCATTGTTACACACACTGTTTAAACAACACACACTTTCACTGAAGCATACACATTCATAGACACACACACTTACTCATTCAGTTACCCTCACTCACAGTTACACACACACACACTCACATTCACTGACAGACACACACATGCACACAAACTGACAGACATGCATTCACTGACAGACACACATACACCCCCCCCGACAAGACACACATGCACGCTCACTGACAGATACACACACATTGACAGAGGCACATTTACTGACAGAAATGCGTACACACTCACTGACAGATGCACACTCACTCAGTGTCAGACACACAGAGACGCACATATACTCACTGACAGATACACACTGACAAACACACATACACACATATATACACTCAGTGTCAGACACACACACACTCAATGTCAGACACACACATTCACTGACAGACACACATACACTAGCTGACAGACACACACTGACAGACATACACACTCACTAACAGAAATACACATTCACTGAGAGACACACACTCTCAGTGACAGACACGCATACACACACTGACACATGCATACACACACTGACAGACACAATTCTCAGTGACAGAAACACACACTGACAGGCACACATACACACTCACATACAAACACTTATATACTCTCACTGACAAACACACAAACACTCACTGACAAACGCAAAAGGGTAATAAGTGCTCTCTTCTCAAGGTTGAGCAGCAGTTCACCAACAAGGTGTTCCCTCTACCTTGTGATAAATGGACAGATAAAATAGCAAGGTGAACAGCGCTAAAGATCAGAAATTGTACATACGTTTAGTAGAAATACTGGCCAGCGGAGTAACTTAAAAAAAAGGAAAAACAAAGATACAAATAATGGTACAGTATGTATGAACGATATAATTCCACAAGAACAAAGGTGTTATATTCACACTCACACTTTGAGGAGCTATATCAGCTCGGTGTTAAGAGCTTGGACGGAATAATCCCCGTCTATGGATTTCTTGAGGTTCCAGATCGTTGGTGAGTTTATAGGTGTAAGTATTCGTTATATGAAAAACAAGAGTAAAATACGCCACATGGTATAGTACGTAAATATAAAATATTGTAGTAAGAGTAGATGATCCTACTTACATATACTAGAGCAACGACCTGCTCTAGTTTGGAGAATTTCAGGTGGAATAATCCCCACCTCGGGATATAGTGGACCCAGGTATAGCAGCAAAGCAGTATTAAATAGGAAGGAGGACAAAAAAAATGACTGGATGGTTTAAAAATTATATATACTTTAATACAATAAGTAAAAAGTGAATAATACACTATAAAACCAGTCCTGTATAAAAGTCCAAAATTCTTCCTCACTTGATGCGTTTCGCCGAAGCTTTCTCAAAAGTGAATTCACTATATCCCGAGGTGGGGATTATTCCACCTGAAATTCTCCAAACTAGAGCAGGTCGTTGCTCTAGTATATGTAAGTATATGTATATATAAGTAGGATCATCTACTCTTACTACAATATTTTATATTTACGTACTATACCATGTGGCGTATTTTACTCTTGTTTTTCATAAAACGAATACTTACAACTCACCAACGATCTGGAACCTCAAGAAATCCATAGACGGGGATTATTCCGTCCAAGCTCTTAACACCAAGCTGATATAGCTCCTCAAAGTGTGAGTGTGAATATAACACCTTTGTTCTTGTGGAATTATATCGTTCATACATACTGTACCATTATTTGTTTCTTTGTTTTTCCTTTTTTTTAAGCTACTCCGCTGGCCAGTATTTCTACTAAACGTATGTACAATTTCTGATCTTTAGCGCTGTTCACCTTTCTATTTTATCAACTCACTGACAAACACATATACACTCTCATTGACAAACACACATACACACTCACTGAAAAACACATATATACTCTCACTGACAGACACACACTCTTTGGAGTCTATAATTATGTAATAATCAATTCGTGTTTGTTTTATTTAAAGCTTGTACCCAGGAGTGCTACTGGGGGATGGGGGACAGACACATACACATTCTCTAACAGACACACATGTTCTCAGTAATAGACACAGACTAACACACCTACCTTTGAGAGTGCTGGAGTGAAGTCTTCCCTGGGGTCCAGTGGGCCTGGCTGCATCTCGGGTGGCAGGGCATGCTTGCAAAGGCGGACTGCCAGGGAATGCAGGTACAAGCAGGCTGGCGGGCAGGTAGGCTCACATTTGAGGTCACAAGGGAGCTCAGCTCCCTCGTGCGCCTCATAGTGATGCCGGGGCCGGAGTGAAGTCATATGGCATCAGCTGACATGGCATCTGCAGGGGCATTTGGGGGTGGCGGCGTTTTTTGCCACCCCCTGAAAATGCCACTCAAGGAAAATGCCTTGTCAACCTCGTACTAAATACAACTCTGGAAGGCCTATACTGCACTGGTAAAGTGACCAATCCGACTAATGTGGATATTGATGCACATGAGCCTTTTTTGTGGCTCTTAGCAAGTCTTAACATTATGTAATGTAAATGTTTTTAATTGATTTACTTACTTTGACTAAAAATGTGGGACTATTATTTGATTTTTTTTTTCATGGTTTGTATGGCATGCTACTGCAGGTATAAGACAACTCTTTCAGAACTGTTTTTGAACTGAATATGGATCAAATTGCTGATCTATTTGATAGTGTGAACCAGGGCCAGCCTTAGGGGTGTGCGAGCTGTGCGGCCGCACAGGACGCCATTGAGCAAGGGGCGCTATGCGGCTGACACAGCTCACACATGGCCGGGTGAGAGGAGTGCAGGGAAGCTAAATCAGGTACCTGGGTGGATGATAAATTATTCTTCCCCTGGGAATATGAAAGAAAATAGGATGGCAGCATGGGCGGGGCTTACAGACAGTTGGGGGCTGGGTTGTGAGTGCTGGAGGCAGGGTTACATGGCTTCAGAGGCGGAGCTAAAAGCTTCCTGAAGCTAATGGTAACTGCTGCACAGGAAGGGGGAAGCAGGAAGGAGTCCCTGCTTCCCCAACAACTAGACTACAGTAGCTGCACTGCCTCCACTCTTCCCTTCCAGCCATAATGAAAAGAGGTAAGTGTGTGTGTCTGTTTGCCTGTGTGTGTGACTGTCTGCCTGCCTGTGTGTGTGACTGTCTGCCTGCCTGTGTGTGTGGCTGTAGCTATGCCTTTGTGTGTGGCTGTGCCTGTATGTGACTGCAACTGTGTGTGACTTCGACTGTGTGTGTGACTGTCTGCCTTTAACAGAGTGTGTGTGTGAGCATTTCTGCATGCATGAGTGTCTGCCTGCCTGTAACCGAATGTGTGTGACTGTCTGCTTGTTACTGTGTGTGTGACTATTTGCCTGGAACTGAGTGTGACTGTGTGCCTGGACCTGAGTGTGACTGTCTGCATGCAACTGTGTGTTTGTCTCTGTGACTGTCTGCCTGTCACTGAGCATGTATGACTGTCTGCCTGTAATAGTTTGTTTGTTTGTTTGTGTGTGTGTGTGTGTGTGTGTGTGACTGTCTGCCTGTTACTGAGTGTGTCTGACTGTCTGCCTGTAACTGAGTGTGCCTGACTGCCTGTAACTGAGTGTGTCTTACTGTCTGCTTGTAACTGTTTGTGTGACTGTCTGCCTGTACTTGTTTGTGTGACTGACTGCCTGCCTTTGTGTGTGGCTGTGCCTGTATGTGACTGCAACTGTGTGTGACTTCGACTGTGTGTGTGACTGTCTGCCTTTAACGGAGTGTGTGTGTGAGCCTTTCTGCATGCATGAGTGTCTGCCTGCCTGTAACCGAATGTGTGTGACTGTCTGCTTGTTACTGTGTGTTTGTCTCTGTGACTGTCTGCCTGTAACTGAGCATGTGTGACTGTCTGCCTGTAATAGTTTGTTTGTTTGTGTGTGTGTGTGTGTGACTGTCTGCCTGTTACTGAGTGTGTATGACTGTCTGCCTGTAACTGAGTGTGCCTGACTGCCTGTAACTGAGTGTGTCTTACTGTCTGCTTGTAACTGTTTGTGTGACTGTCTGCCTGTACTTGTTTGTGTGACTGTCTGCCTGCCTGTGTGTGTGGCAGTAGCTATGCCTTTGTGTGTGGCTGTGCCTGTATGTGACTGCAACTGTGTGTGACTTCGACTGTGTGTGTGACTGTCTGCCTTTAACGGAGTGTGTGTGTGAGCCTTTCTGCATGCATGAGTGTCTGCCTGCCTGTAACCGAATGTGTGTGACTGTCTGCTTGTTACTGTGTGTGTGTGACTATTTGCCTGGAACTGAGTGTGACTGTGTGCCTGGACCTGAGTGTGACTGTCTGCATGCAACTGTGTGTTTGTCTCTGTGACTGTCTGCCTGTAACTGAGCATGTGTGACTGTCTGCCTGTAACAGTTTGTTTGTTTGTGTGTGTGTGTGACTGTCTGCCTGTTACTGAGTGTGTCTGACTGTCTGCCTGTAACTGAGTGTGCCTGACTGCCTGTAACTGAGTGTGTCTTACTGTCTGATTGTAACTGTTTATGTGACTGTCTGCCTGTACTTGTTTGTGTGAATGTCTGCCTGTACCTGTGTGTTTGACTGTATACAGGCAACTGAGTCTGTGTGACTGTCTGCCTGTGACTGTGTGTGTGTGTTACTGTCTGCCTGTAACTGTTTGTTTCAGTATTATGTGACATACTTAGTCTGCCCCTCTGTAATGCAGCAGAGGCAGTCTGGCACCTCTGGCCTGCACTTCTCTGCTGGATGCAGACCATGAGTAGCTGTCTTCTGAGCTCTGGCCAATGAGTGCATTGCTGCAGATTACCAGAGGAAAGCTCTGACACTGTAAATGCCTGAGCTAACGAGACAGTTACTCATAGTCTGCACCCGGTGAAGAGGCAGACCAGATTCGAAGCACACTGGAACACCATTCCCGCCACACTGCAAGATCTGCATTCCTCCCTTACTGCAAGGTAACAACAAGGAAGGGGGAATTAATATTTGTTTCTAAGTCATTATTAATTTAATACATCCCCTATATAAACCTTCAACCCTATACACACATATATGGATGAAGGTGTATGGGGGGGAAGCCGTGAAGACTTTTTGCACAGGGCGCCTAAAGGCCTAAGGCCGGCACTGATGTGAACATCTCTTGCCATTAAAGGACCACTAAAGTCAGCAAGACCACTTCAACTCAATAAAGGGGCCTGGGTATAGTGGCCCTGTCCTCTTAACCCTGCAATGTAAAACATTGCCATTTTAGAAACTGCAATGTTTCCAGAGAGCCACTAGAGGTGATTTTACAACGATTGATTGGCAACTTTACAACGATCGAGTAAAACTCTGCTGTGTCATGTTGCAGTTCAAAGGAAAGCGATGAATTAAATTCTTTACAATATAAAGAATTTGGATGCCCACATGGCACTTTCCACTGGCTAAAGAGCAGGATGACATCACACAATTGGAGTCTCAAACCTGGGGTGTGGGCAGGGGTGTATTAGCCGCGAGGCAAACAAGGCATTTGCCTTGGGCGGCATTTTCCAGGGGGCGGCAAAAAAAGCCGCCCCCAAATGCCCAAGGCAAATGTCTTGTTAGCCTTGCGGCTAACAGACATGCCGGCGGGCTGCTGGGCGATCGGGCGGCACTGCCTGGCGGGCGGGCGGCTGGCCGGCGAGGGAGCACTTCCCCTGAGCTGTCTGCTCAGCTCCCTCGCCAGCCGCAGAGTGAGGCTGGGAGGCGGAGCCGGAATATGACGTCATATTCCGGCTCCCAGCCTCACTCTGAGGCCGGCGAGGGAGCTGAGCAGACAGCTCAGGGGAAGTGCTCCCTCGCCGGCCAGCCGCCCGCCCGCCAGGCAGTGCCGCCCGATCGCCCAGCAGCCACTGGACCACCAGGGAGGAAGAGACACCCCCCCTCCCCAGCATTCCCAAAGGTAAGGAGGGGGGAGGGGGGTAAATAAAAAAAAAAATGTGTTAAATATTAATTTTAAAAAAAAGTGTTAGAAATAAATAAAAAAAAAAGGTGTTAAAAAAAAAATTTAAAAAAAATGTGTTAAAAATAAATAAATTAAAAAAAAGGGTTAATGTGGGTGGGTGAGTGTGTGTGTGTGTGTGTGTGTGTCTGTTAGTGTGTGTCAGTGTCTGTTAGTGTGTGTATGTGTGTGTGTCTGTTAGTGTGTGTGTGTGTGTCTGTTAGTGTGTGTGTCTGTGTCTGTTAGTGTGTGTGTATGTTAGTTTGTGTCTGCTAGTGAGTGAGTGTGTTTGTCTGTTAGTGAGTGTGAGTGTGTCTGTTAGTGTGTGTGTGTTTCTGTTAGCGAGTGTGTGTGTGTGTGTGTATTTAGAATGCGGGGCGGGGGGAAGGTTGGGTGGGGGTGGCGTGGGGGGAGGGGGGGCGCCTGAGTTTTGTCCTGCCTAGGGCAGCACAAAACCAGGATACACCACTGGGTGTGGGACATAAAAATAATCTACAATAGTGTTATTGTATAGAATAATCATACTGCCTGTTAATGAATAATGCAAAAGGTGGCAGGAAATGTCCTAATCAGCGCACACATCTCATGCTGCTCTGAGAAACACCAGGGTCAGCAGACCAAATGGCTCTTCTCCCTCCCTCAAGTGTGTTAATGTGTGTGTTCTGTAAATAAATACATATTAGACAGTTGTTAATTTTACTGTAAAAAAAAAAAAAAACGGTAAAAAAGTTTCAACTGTTCTCCTGCATATATTCATCCATGTGACTGAAGTTAAAGGGGAACTCAAAGTCATACTGATAGAGTTTCGCTTCACCACTAATTATAGACTTCCTGTGTGATCTTTTCAATTCATTTTTTATTTTATTTCTATGCACTGTTTTCCTAAGTAAACGTTCATTAACAAATAACAGATTCCAAATATTTGATTTTGGTTATTGTGTTAATTGGAATCTTAAATTAATAATGACTATTAATAATAATATGTATTTATTTATATTATTTCCTAGACAAATACTAATTAACAAATAACAGGTCTTTTTTAGTTATTGTATTAAAGGGACACTATTGTCACCAGAACCACTTCAGCTTAATGTAGTGGTTCTGGTGCCTATAGCCTGTCCCTGCAGTGTTGGCCTTTTCAGAGAAAAGGAAGTGTTTACAATGGTGCCTAGTAACACCTCTAGTGGCAGCCACTCAGACCGCCACTAGAGGTGCTTCCTGTGCCAGTGCTTCACAGTGTGAGTAAAATCACCTCTTCAGCACAATTGTAGTGGCGCCAGTCACCTAAAATCAAGACTATAGTCACAGGAATACATGTTTTTTTACTGAGAATATTTTTATATTTTTTTTACCTGTAGCCACATGTCAATGGAACAGAAATTCACATTTGAAATTACAATAATTCTGCCAATTCAGTATCATGAACAAAGTAATACCCAATTTATCCTCTGTTCATTTTTTATGATAAAATGCTAATTAATATGAAAATTCACAACAGAAAAAAGATCAGACCATTTGACATTGTATACATAGCTTGGAAGAATCAGAGGTGTTTCCAGGCAGCATATTGAAGTGTATCCAGCAAAAATAAATTGTGTAAGACATATTGATTTTCTCATTACTGAACTACATTTTACAGGCAACGTATGCTAAATATTCCCATCATTAGACTTTTTCTAAAAGTAGGTGCTATATACTATAAGTGATGTATGTATTCATCATTCTTACTGTGGGCTGTGTTTTTTTGTTTTTTTAAATGCCACCTCCTACCAGGTTCTAGTTAAAAGGTACAGAAGTGCCCCCCTCATTCTGTGCTACTTTTGTTACTCTTAGAAGTATTTAATAGTATTTTCCCCACTCTTTGGTTTAAATATGTATTACAAATTAAATAGAAGATTAGTGTGCAGTTGGGCTTTTAAATAAATATTTTTACTTAAACCTGTAATGAGTGAGAATGATAACTACCATACATCTAAAACAAGAGCAAAGTATATTTTTATACAGATACATTTCTAAATAAATTGGGGGATAACAACAGATTATTGTGACAGCTCTTTTAACATTTGGTTTTTTTTTGCTACCTTATGTTTTAAAGCAATAAAATATTTGTTTTTTGTTTTGTTTTGTTTTTTTAAAGACCGTTTATTGTGCGTTGTATTGCTGTAATGCTTTGAGGTATATTTATAAACATCTGCAAGTTTGAGTTTCTACAAAGGGGAATATGAAGACAGAAAAGAACAGCTCTTTGTGTGTATTAAAAGCACACTCCAGACTCCTAAAGCATCAATTTTGATGATCTCAGACAATAAAATGAAAACCATAGGAAAGCATTAGAGGGCTATTGCATCAATATGTCTCTAGCAGAAATGTTTAGCAGCTCCATGCAGAGCGTGGAGACTTTGAATGTACGTGGTGGGCAGTCTGACTAGACCATGAAGCACCTCTTGTGGCCGTCTGAGTGAATGTCACTAGAGGTGTTACTAGGCACAAATGTAAAGACTGCCTTTTCTCTACATTTAAAAGTCTGCAGGGTCAGGCTATAGACACCAGAACAATTACATTAAGCTGTAGTTGTTTTGGTTACTAAAGTATCCCTTTAAGTATATACAGGATCCTTCAGCTATATACATTCACCTTGCACCTCCACAGAAGCAGGGAAGACCAGAGAGACTGTCAGTTTTCAAACACTGTTTGATCCAAGATGCATATGTCATGTAAGGTTGTTCCAACTGCACAGAGAGGCAAATTAAGTGTGTTCCCTTGCACCACTTTATGCTTAGTATACCATCAGGGGGTATAACAATTACTTTTTTACGAGGCTAAGACAAGTAGAGAGGGGGCAAACAATCTGCAATGCACTGTTATACCATGGGGTCCAGCTGGTGAGACAGGAATTTATTTCACTAGACAATATTAAGGAACTGTAACAGAATGTTCTATGACAGCTTAAGGGTTCCGTTTGCACTCTCACTGGGCAGTGCTGGAAGGATATGATATCATATCACATTCCCCAGTTCTTTAAGGATGCCACATGGCTGTTAAAACCTGCTTCCTCTTACACACCATGAATTCACTCTGATGCAAACAAAAGATAGGTCAAACAGAAGGGTGGATATATTTATACAAATATTCTGCAGGATAGAAGTTATCATCTGTACAGAGAGGGTAAATTCTGTGTGCCAGTCAGGTTACAAATATAGTTTATTGTATCTTCCAACTTCCTGTATGAATGCACACATTTTGTGTATCTTAGGGGATATCTTGTCTGAATATAGTTTACACTTTTTATTGTTAAGTTTAATTAATATGTCAATATCATTTAAGCCATTTTTTTCCATAGTCAATTTTTTAAATTAATGTTAAGATAGTATTACAGGATATAACAGCGGTTCCCAAACTGACGTGCACACATGGGCTATGATTATAGCACCAGGGAAACAGAGACTCGGTCGTGTGCCGCGGGCCTTTAAGACAGCGACAGGGCCCCTTTAATGTCGGCTGGCTGGGAGGAACTGACAGCCTGTCACTTCCTCCCAGCGTCATTCAGAGAGACGGCACGGGAGGGAGAGGAGGCAGTTGCAGCGTAAGGGGAGAGGAGCACGAAGAGCTCCAGACCCCTTCACTCCCCCAGCAGGACCAGGACCTCAAGCCACCCTCCTGGACACAAGGTAAGCTAACAGAAGGGTGGCAGGAGATATAAAAAAATCACTTGTGTGTGAGTGTTCGTATGAGTGTGTGTGAATGTGTATGAGTGTTTGTATGTGTGTGAGTGTTTGTATATGTGTGAGTGTATGTGTGTATGTGTATGAGTGTGAGTGTATGTATGTGTCACGATTACTATATGACCCAACACGCAGAACTATGTAATACATAATGAACAAGGATTACATATACAGGGCCTTAGAATGGCTGGACTTAACGTAAATAAAGAATGGTCGAAATACTAGCCGAGGCAAGGGACACAGAAAGAGACCCAACGAGGAAACAAGTAAAAAGTCAAGGATACCAGAAATACGTGAAAGTCAAAATACAAGCCAAAGTCAAATACCAAAAAGAACTAGAATAGGAACGCACTCTCTGTTAACCAACTAGAGGAAACCACGACAGGGCACTGACCAAATGCTATTTTGAGTTTAAATAACCCTCCTAATTGGTTGTACACAGCTTTTGACCCCAAAACGTGTGTGCTCGTCGTTTGCGTGATGTCACAAGCACATCGGTGCCATCTTTGTTGAGGATGGAGGCCGGGCTGCATAGTTTAGTGGGACCGCAGCGGGCAGCGTTCATTAGAACGCTGCAATGATTGGGGATCGCTCCACGAGGGTGCTGAATGGAAAGCTGACTTGCCTTAGGTATATTTTTTATTATTTTAACAGCGTGACCGCAGCGATCGGATGTGGCCACGCTGTATGGAGGCGCTGGGGACGTGACAGTATGAGTATGAGTATGTATATGAGTGTGTGTGTGTGATTGAGTGTGTGTGCATGAGTGTATGAGTGTGTATGTGTATGAGTGTTTGTATGTGTGTGAGTGTATGTGTATGAGTGTATGTGTGTGAGTGAGTGTGTGTGTCAGGGTGTGCATCTGTGTATGTGTGTATATATATATATATATCAGTGTGCTTCTGTGTCTGTGTGTGCACACACATATGTGTATGTGCCTCTGTGTGTCAGGGTGTGTGTTTTTAAGTCAGTGTGTCATGGTGTGGGCATGTATCAATGTTTGTATGTGTCAGGGTGCATGTGTGTATGTCGGTGTGTATCTATGTGTATGTATGTGTCGGTTTGTATCTATATGTGTGTATGTGTCGGTGTCTATATGAATTTATGTGTATGTGTCGGTATATTTTTGCATCTGTGTGTTAATGTGCATGAATATCTGTGGAAGTATGTATGTATGTATG
Organism: Pelobates fuscus; assembly: GCF_036172605.1. Classification (NCBI taxonomy): domain Eukaryota; kingdom Metazoa; phylum Chordata; class Amphibia; order Anura; family Pelobatidae; genus Pelobates; species Pelobates fuscus. Next base: position 244,683,111 of record NC_086318.1, read on the forward strand.
TGGTAGTGAATGTGCATACATCAAATCAGTCAAATACTAGCACAACATACAAGCACACTCCTGCAATCTAACACAAATATTACATACAAAAACACCCCTGCATTCAAACTTAAAACATATATATACAAACACACCCCTTCACTCAAACACAAATATTTCACACAAATGTACATCCACATTTAAAAGTGAACATACATTCAGACACACCCCTGCAATAAAACGCAAACACTACATACATACACACACCTGTACTAAAACACAATAAATTTATACAAACATCCCTACAAACACCAACACTGTACATTACACTATAGCGCCAGTAAATGCCACAGCGCTGTACATGTATACAACCTAGAAATTTTGACTTGGGGTGCCTTGGAAAAATACTGAAATATTAAGGGCGCCTTGAACCTAAAAATTTTGGGAACCACTGGGATATAACATTTCATAAGAATAACATGGTCCAATAGTTTAAAGATTACAATAAGTCAAGCAGTACATCAAGGCATATTCTCATGTTAATATGTATAACACAGAAACATATGTAAGTTTATATCTTAAAGACATATAGAAAATTATTTTATTTTTATATATGTAAGAATTAGTAGTATCCTTCTTTGATTTGTCCATGGCAGGGAATTAGTGTAGTAAATGTATCTCTCAAAATAAAAGAAGAAGGTCTAAACACAATAATTTTCTCCTCAAAAGAAGGAAACGGCTCAGTTGGTATCACATGACAGGCGCACAGGCGGATTTGCCGGCATATGCGCTAACCTTACTCAAACCCCCATTAAAACACGGACACAGGTTATACTGTTGGAAATAATTAGTCCACAGCTTTATTAAATTCTTAATAAAATAATTAAGGAATAACAAATGGGGTCATTGCCAACAAATCTTATTAAAGTTAACATCCCCCCATATACATAACATACCCCTAGCAATGACCCCACAATAATAACAATAGATAACAATCTAAATAACATGTTAATACAGAAACTGGCCGCCCAATATGACCACATTTCCACCAAGTTAAATTGTAGGGGTGTACCAAGACACCGCTACCCACCATATCCATTGTAGGGGTGTACCAAGACACCGCTACCCACCAGTACCAGTGTAGGGTGTACCAAGACACCACCACACCCCCAGGTTCGGAGCCACCGACGGGCTTGAACCTACCAACCATGTGCAACACTGCCCAATCCACACTAAACCTCAGGATGCCCACTTTCTCCTCCATCTACCCTCCGATTTAACCAGGCCATTCCCCACCGCTGCGAAAAAACGGGAAATCAACTAACCTAACCAAATACAGGGAGGATGGGAGGGACAACTGACAGGTAAGCTTAGGTTCAGTTAAAATGGCCACTTCATATAATGGCTGGTGTAAATACTCCCATTATGGCTCCGCCCTACCCAGCATGCTAGCTGTCACTAACTTCCTGTGGTTGCTATGCCTACCTCCTGGCTCTGTCAAGGCCTATTCCTCTTAGCTGCGCTGATCCATGGGCTACACTTCACATTTTGTTAAATTATTTTGTTTATGTTAATGACTTTGGATCATATGTCAATTTAGAAGTAATTACATTTCGTAGAAAGTTGCAGTTTTTCTTGAGTAAGGGATGATAATAGAGAGGAACAAAAAAAATTTTTTGTTTTAAATAACAAAGTCAGAAAAAAGAGAGATTGAAATTGGAGATAAAGTAGATAATTGAATCATATTAATAAAAGTAGTTGGAAGAAAGGATTATTATGTCACAATTTTATGTTCATCGCCACCTACTAAATTTTGAAGTACCTCTGTATCATTAACCTTATTATTAAACTGCACTAAATATTCTAACCATGGGTACCAAGCATTTAAATGTTTTGTGGTGTTACCCAGAATAGACGCCTAAATCGCTTTTGCACTTTGAATCTCTTCTATCTTATCAAGCCATTGTTCCTTTGTTGGTGTACATGTTTGTTTCCAGATGGCAGGTATTAGAGTTTTAGCGGCATTAAGGAAGTGTCTCCAAATTTTTTATAGATATATTGGCATTGAGGTCATATGTAGAAGTACTAAATTTGCATTAAAAGGTGGGACTTCACCTAAAATCTCAGAAATTGTGTTTTTTACCATAATCCAAAATGGCATTATTTTTGGATAGTTCCACCAAATATGCATTACAGTACCCTCTCCTTTCTGACATCTCCAGCATGCAGATGGTACATTTGGGAGTATCCTATTAAGTAATTTGGGGGTTCGATACCACATTTAGAAGAGATTGAACTTTTATGTTGCAAGATCAAAACTTTTTCCCATTGGGAATTAGTGAAAGTCTGTCCTGTTTGTTTCTCCCATTTTTTCTTAAAAGTAATTTTTTCACCCATATCTCCTACAAGGAGATGTTGATAAATAATTGATATAGCTTTGTCTAGCAGCTTGCCCTCTAAACATAGAGTTTCAAACCATGCCTCTCTATGTAGTTGTGACCTATCCGGTAACCGATTGAAGTAGTGTTGTAGCTGCGTGTAACTGAAGGAAATAAGAGGAGTCAGCTTAGTATCTTCTAATAAATGTCTCAATTCCAATAGACCTGAAGATCCCAGTACTCATTTTACTGGGATAAAATAATTCCTGTCAAGAAAATCCCAGGCATCAGACGGCAGGCCTCCACCTAGCTTACGATTATGTGTCAAAGGAAGGAGAGGGCTTGGTTTAAGCATCTGTAACATCTTCCAAATGCAAAGTGTCTGAATTCTCGGTGACATTACACATTGTTTATCATGTAATTCAATATTAGTATTCCAGATTGCCAAAGGCAAACAAAAGTCTGTCTCTTTCTTTTCTAGTTGTATCCATTGTTTATTTCTTGGGTTGGTGTGCTATTTCAATATTTTCTAAGTGTTGCAGTTTGATGATATTGATTATATTTCCTAAAATCAGGAAGTGCCAATCCTCCCCAATGTCGAGGGAGACATAATACGTCATAACGTAAATGTGATTTCTCGTTCCTCCAGACATATATTTTATTAAGTTCGTAAGAGACGAGGGAGAATATTCATTTTAATAACTGTGACACGTCCAAGCCACGATGTATAGGACAATGACCACTGTTTCAAATCTGTTTAGATTTTCGTCAAAAAGAGTAGGAAATGATGGTAATAAAAGTCATTCGGATTCTCTGTTCATGCTCCCAGGTATTTCATCTTCTGATGAAAAAGAGTGTGGGAAGTTTCATATTCCTTCATGAGTATTGACACATTTAATACCTTGAATTTGGAAAGGTTTAATTTGAATACAAACACGTCTCCATAGGTGGTAAATATCTGCATCAGACATGGAAGGGTAACACAAGGATTAGAAACAAAAAACAAAAGATCATCAGCATAAGCCACAACCTAATGTTGAATTCCCTTCCAGTCATAGCCAGTGACATTTTGATTTCCTCGGATTGCTACCAAGAGAAGTTCCAAATTAACGCAAATAATAATGGTGAAAAGGGATATCCTTGCCCCTTTCTGTTATGAATTGGTAAGCTATCAGTTAGTGATCCGTTAATTGTAATATTTGCATTGGGGCAGCTATATAGTGTTCAAATCCATTTCAGAATATTGTCACCAAAGCCCATTTTTTGAATAGTAGCAAACATAAAAGTCCATTCTACTCCGTCAAACGCCTTTTCAGCATCAGTAGATAGTAGGAGTAATGGCCTATTTCCGTTCTGTGCCTGATGTTGTAATGAAAAAAGTCTTAAAGTGCTATCTCTAGCCTCTCTCCCTGGTATAAAACCAGTCTGATCTGAATGTATCAGGGCAGATACTACCGTTTGAAACCAAGTAGTTATAACTTTTGTGAAAAGTTTTATGTCAACATTAAGAAGGGAGATAAGACGATAACTCCCACAGACCTCTGGATCTTTATCTGTTTTCAGGATGATACTAATTGATGCTGATAAAGATTCCAAACTAAATTCCTTCCCGTTTGTCAATGCATTAAGTGCCCTTTTTAATTTCGGAATTAGCAAATGTTTAAATAGTTTAAAATAGCCTATTGTAAAACTGTCTGGTCCTGGTGCCTTGCCCCTCTTGGCCATCTTAATAGCTGTACATATTTCCTCATTAGTAATAGGAGAATCTAAAGCTTTCGCTATATCTGCTGTCACAGATTTATATTACGCTAAGTATTTCTCAATCTTATGTGTCTTTTCTATTTCAGATAATTGTAGTCTATCTTTGGAAATATTATACATCGATGTATAGAACGAGTGAAACTCTTTACTAATATCTTTTGGAAAAGGCGAAGTACCACCTGTTGACAATTTCAGTTTATGTACCTGAGTGAGTGATTGTTGACGCTTCAAAATCCATGCTAAGAGTTTACCTCCCTTGTTGGCATGAATATGCAAGAAACCTTTCGAACGTTCTTATAATGTTTATGTGTGATAAGTGTCATTAACAGTCGTCGGGCATCCAAAAGTTCCCTATATATCAAGTTGCGTACATTTGTGTCGTGATTCCAGTTCTGAAATGCAGGTATGAAGGTCTCATATTTGTATTAACTTTTTTTTTTCTTCTGTGTGGCTAGTCTAATAAAGCATCCCCATATCATACTTTTATGAGCTTCCGATACTGTCACTGGGGACACTAGGACATTTTCCAAAAATAATAATTTTGACGACTTATGTATCTGTTTTTTCACTAGGGGATCTAAGAGCAATGTTTCATTTAGTCTCCATGTCTATTCCTTAGGTATAGACAAGTAAGACTCAAACAAATTGTGGAATAAATAACAGTTCAGGCACTCTGGGATAACAAAAATAGCCGCCTTATTGGGGCAAAAGTTTCGACCCTACCGGGTGTTTATCATGCTTGATAACCTAGTAATAATAATAACCTATTACAATGTGGGCTACACTTCTATAGTCATGCGGTAATTCCCACTACAGTGAAATTAGGGGGACTCAAGGGTTAGGAGGTGTTTAGAGTTAAAGTTGGCTTATGTTTGGAGGGTGTTTTAGGTTAATGGGGACATTGGGTTAGGGGCTCCTGCCTTCAAGATGCTGTGGACTTTGACACCTAACTTTCAGCCAGACAAGGCAAGTAGAGTAAACAGTTATGAGCCCAATAATTCATTAGTAATAGAAAGCCAAATGTAATATAGGCAACAACGTGTACAAATATCAGGTTTCTATGCACTGATTGCTACTAAGGAAACGTGTATGACATCATATCTTTGTGCTGTAACTGTGTGCAGTGAGGTGCTTGGAGCTACTTACAGTCAGGCCAACAATCCAGGCTGTGAGGAATGACCACACAGCATCCACTATAATATAAAGTGGTAGGTAAATTAGATCTGTGTACACTTTTAGCATATCTGAAACTTCATAGGATTAAACGGAGTTTCCTAATAGTTCTCGGGTTCATACAGTCTGTCACTCGTATCTTCACATTATACTTTGATTAGATAGATAATACCTGAGTTCTAATTTAGTACTTTGTATGTGCCAAATTTCAGTATATTTCTGATCACCCGGTTGCATGAATTTGCATCATATTGTATGTATATATATTCACCTCAAATTAAAATCAATATAATTATTGGCGTACAAAAGGTGATGTATCAGCGCTAATATTCTAGTAAAATTTAATACCACAATTTGTGAAAAATTACGTAACCAGCTGCTAAAACACCATAATCTTATCTTTTCATGCAAGAAACCCAAAAAAGTGTAATGGTGAAGCGCTACAGTGGTCTAAAGTGGAAACTATATTTATATAGACACTGTGTAGTGGAATATACAGATAGGGACAATATACCTTAAAATGGTCCCCTACTTTGGAGTCCTCGTTTAGGTATGGTTTCCCTTTAAAATATAAAAAACATATAGTGCAGACTGTACAGAATTTTATAATTTGTAAATATTAAGACAAGTCACCACTCACAATATATAGAGCTAACAATATAAGCTCAATTGTTTCGCTTTTGGGGTCCATTGAGGCGACCCTTTCCCTTCTTTACAGTTGGTGTCCTAAGCGTTCTTGTTCTACATAAAATAGTAAAAAAAGACACATATGGTGCAATAACGTTGTTGTCTAGTAGTAATGTGAAAGTAAGTATAATACTCGCAAACCCAGAGCCATTCACTAGGCTCAGATTAGATTGCATATGTGGTTAAGGATCACATTCCTTCTTTAAAATTGCAGGAAAATGCCATAAGTGTGTTAAGAAAAAAATGCTTTATCACTTTTATCTTATAAAAAAGGTTTAAAATATACATCTAAAAATAGACTTATATGGCAATATAAGTCGAGTTAAAGATGGAATGTAAAATATGTGTTTTATATTTTAAAGGGACACGATACCTAAACTAGGACTCCAAAGTAGGGAACCGTTTTAAGGTATATTGTCCCTATTTGTATATTCCACTACACAGTGTCTATATAAATATAGTTTCCACTTTAGACCACTGTAGCGCTTCACCATTAGACTTTTTTTTTGATAATTATTGGCGTGTATATCCCCTTCACTGATCTGTAAAAATGTATTGACATTTGGGGTCTGCGTGATATCTTCAAATATAACTTTCAAATCCACCTACAGTCTCTGTGTGTTAAATAATCTGCAAAATGTTCACGCTAGTCTATACGTATAATATATTGCTTATTGCAGGGGAATTACCAGTAGATAAGGTCAGATGAAAGACACCCACTGTACTGTAAGTAAACCGGATGGAACTGGGTGGTATATGCAATAAAAGGTGAAATGTTGACATCATCTTCCACTCAAATTAAATTAATTAGAATTTGAATTTACTCTGAATATGTTGAAGCTATAGCATGGTTGCATATTTCATTTTACTCTCACCTGTCTAATTGGGTCTCCAGATCAAAATTTCAATCAGGGACCATAAAAACAAATTACTGAGATTTTTTATTTTTTTTTATTCTTTATTTTTGCAGTGGATGCTCTTATAACATTCACATATGAAGGTACCCCAACGGCATTCCTTCAATGCATTTCAGTCAATTGTAACACATAGGTACATGACGAAACTTGCACAATCTTATATTTATGTATACTGGAACAAATTATATCTCAAGAACCGCTGAATAACGTGTGTGTGTTAGGTTGCTGGTGTTGGCCTCCGTAGCTGGCTTGTACCACTGCCCGAAAACGCTCAGCATGGTCCCGGCTTTTCCGCCGCCGTGTAGCTTGACCCGAGTTGGGTCTGAACAGGTACTTGCCGGTTCCTTCTTGGCCCTTGACAGCTTGCCTTCAGTGTGGGGTGTGTGCCTCCGCCTTTCCGCTTACTTGGGTGCATCGGCTTACGATCTCCGCCATCTTGTTTGCGGCCTTCGAGTTTTGGATCTCTATCACAGCAAGTAGTGCCGTGTTGTTGCACGTTGGTGGGCCCAGGTTGGGGACCGGGATCACCCCCCCGGTCCAGAGGGGGGGGAATAGGGGCCAGACCCCCCTAGCCTCATGTGTTGCTCGCACCGCTGGTGAGCAGGATAGCGGGGCAGCGGCCGTCCACTCCACTCACCGCCCAAGCGCTCCCCATTACAGGAGACGGAGAGCAACCCTCTGAGGGACTAAAACTTAGCAGCAAGCCTCTCCTCGGGACCAGGGTGGCTGCTTACACAGGGTCGCCGTCTCTTATCACCGGATGGGTAGTAAATCGGTTTTTAAACGTTAAAACTCAGAGAAGTTGCAGGAGCTGCTCTGTTGTGGGACCTGCTCGCATGGCAGTCCGGCCCCGCCCCCCCATTACTGAGATACTTTAATCAAATTAAGTTGTGTTAAATTATATGTTTTTCTTCTGATTAGTTATGCTTGATATAACAATCTTATCATGCAGTATATGTCCACTTATCCTGTGTTTAAAAAATACACCATTTCGTTCTTTACTTTGTTACGTTTTCATTATCTGTGCTTATAACTGTACCCAGCCACAAATTGAACAGCAGACAAATCTAGGTGTTATCAATTACTCACAAACAATTCTTTTTTCTGATATAGCAGAAAGATGTTTCCTTTTGGAACAAAAGCAAACATGTCTCCATAATAGTTGTCAAAATATGGAGTCGGGAATAAAGCAGCATCACATCTCTCTGAGACCGTCTGATTGAAATAATGAGTTTTACTCCACAATTTTGCGGAAATGCCTCTGGTGGCTGTCAGTACGAGAGCCACTAGAGGCAGGTTAGCACTGCAATTAAAACATTGCCTTTTTGCAGAAGGGCAATCTTTTCAGCTGCTGGGTTAAAATGCATAAAATGTTAAAATGCATATAGTTGCATTAATTGTTCTTAGTAAGTCGCCTAACAATTCTCCCAAAAAAGCCCCACCAGTGGCCATACGCCCACTCTCACACCTTAAATTAAACTTCCCCTCTTTTGTCCATTTGAAATGTTGTTGGTATGCCCTTCCTATCTGAACTGGCTGTTAGATGGTAGGTTAAACATGCTGGCAAGGTGAGGTTAGTGTCCTCTCCTGCTTGAACTCAAGACTTTGACTCACAACTCATACCTGTGTAGAGCCAAACCCTTTTCATTTCTACAGTCTTTGCACTGTTCTGGAGAGAGGGAAAGGAGGGGAGGGGTTTCTGTGCCGAAGTGTACCAGTTTACTGACCGAGGACTGATTTCTATGCTGCACTTTATCATACCTCACAAATCAGGAATCATCTCATTGAAGTTGTCTGGATGCAGTGTCCTAGTCCCATTAACCCTGCAATAAAAAACATAGCAGTTTTAGAGTAACTGCACTGTTTACATAGCTGGGTTAAAACCGCCTCTAGTGGCTGCCTCCCAGACAGCCACTAGAGGTTGGTCCTGCAGTTTCTAACTTTATGAAACGATGCTGGACGTCCTCATGCTGAGCATAAGCATGTCCAGCATCTTGTAAATTCCCATAGGTAAGCACTGAGTCAATGCACTGGCCGATCATGTGTATTAGGTTCCTGGATCGCGTTTACATCAGAGTAGCAAGAGAACTCAGCGTTGGTATCAGGCAAGTGAATAAAAGGGTTTTTAACCCTTTTCATGGCCAGGTGGGAGACTGTGGTGGGCTGCAGGGGCAAAGAGAATTTAACAAAATTTAGAGACATCACACAGCACACAAGAAACAAGTACACCTCAAACACGGGCATTGGCATTTTCTATACTCCAGTAATATTTAGTCCTTTCTCACATCATTCATACACACAATGTAAAACGTGTATTGATTATTTAAAGGTTCACTCAAAGAACAATAACAACTTTGACAGCTCCAAACGTGGTTGTGCATTGAGCTTTCATTTAGCCACGAGTCTGGCTTAGGACCGCAGCGATTTATAAAAATCACTTCCATTCTAAGACAGCCACTCAACTGTCACTCAACTATCACACAACTGCCACTCAACTATCACACAGCTGGGTTGCAATGCTGCCGCCCATCCCATGTGTTCCCTGTTAACGGTTAATAGGTATATAGGGGTGTATATAAAAAATACCCCTTTCTGTCTGTCTCATTAGAGATATTTTTGCCAGAAGCTCAGGGAGGCAGGGAGAGGGGTCATAGTGGGGCCCATCTGGGGGGGGGGGGTCTGCCTTGACGTTGGTGGGCGGGCATTCCCTCCGGTGGCCATTGGAGTAACTAGGTGACCTCCATTTGTTTAAAAATACATAGGGAATGAAGAGAGAGCGCAGGTAACTTTTTTCCTTTGGCTTTTAATATATGTATTAGCTGATGTGTACTGTAGTCATTGCTGCCGCCCAGGGGTGATGGGAGTGAGAGCAGGACTTTTATTTTTTGCATTTGTAAGCAGTTATAATACTCAGCTCCAGCTGTCTCATATAAAGTAAATGTCAAAAATAGAGAAGAGGGTTGAACTCAATCACAGGGTGCTAACTTAGTATGGGTTATGGTATATACATAAAATAAAAAATCTCAGGCGCTCACTGTGATACGTTTAAAGCAGCTTTAATGGATAAAGTAACTGTGTCCAAATTGTCCATGTAGGTGAATGCTTTCTCCATAAGGGAGAACCTCACACCATGCATAAACTGACTGCGGCTCTACTGATTGGTGCACATAATGAACATAGTTTATGTGTCTGTATGCACTTTTTCACTCCTATATGCTCACTCTAACCCAGCAGCTGATGTGAAGCAGGTTTGTATATAAAAATAATGCTGGGCTCATGATGGTAGCTTTGGAACAAAAAGTAATGTCATCACATGCAGACTTTGGAATATCAACTGTTATAACATCTCAAAATCTCAAATGCCCTAACACTGCAACCTCCCTCTACAACTCCACTGTCTCCCTTCAACTAGACATCATGGCACCTCCTACACTTAAACACACTAAGCGCCCCCTATTACAACCCTGGCACACCAAGCTGACCCGATACCTCCAAAAATGTTCCAGAACTGCTGAACGCTGCTGGAAAAAAACTCACTCTGCGTCTGACTTGCTCCACTATAAATTTATGCTGCGCTCCTACAGTCTGGCTCTTTCCTCTTCAAAAGAAAACTGCTTCAATACACTCATAACCACACTCTTCCATGAGCCCAAACAACTGTTTCATGCTTTTAACTCTTTTCTGCACCTCTCCTCCTCAATCCCTCTCTGTTGGTGTTCCCCAAGGGTCTGTCCTTGGTCCCCTATGGATCTCAATCTACACTGCCTCCCTTGGTAAACTCATCAGCTCCTTCAGCTTCCAGTATCATTTCTATGCGGATGACACGCAAATGTATCTGTCCTCCCCTGATTTCTCACCACCCCTCTAGACTTGACACCTGGATGGCTGCTCATTTCATTAAACTAAACCTGTCCAAAACAGAACTTCTGGTCTTTCCTCCCTCAAGTGTTGCTACTCCCTTGTCTGTGTCCTTCCAAGTCAATGGCGCTACCATCCTCTCTACCTCTAGGGCTCGCTGCCTTGGTGTTCTCTTTAATTCTGTCCTCTCCTTTACCCCTCATGTCCAATCCATTGCCAAATCCTACCGCTTTCATCTCCAAAATATTGCTTGTATCCGACCCTATTTAATGCCTGATCCGGCAAAGGTGCTTGTCCATGCCGCACTACTCTCTCGCCTTGACTTCTGTAATTCACTTCTCAGTGGTCTTACATGTTTCTAACTTGCACCGTTACAGTCTATAATGAATGCGGCAGCAAGGCTCATCTTCCTGTCCGCCCACGCCTACCCCTTTGCCAGTCCCTACATTGGCTTCCCGTAAGATAAAGGACTCAATTTAAGATCCTGATACTTGTTTACAAATCTCTACACAATGCTGCTCTGACCTACTTATGCTCACTAATAGACAAATATGTCCCATCTAGGCCCTACGCTCTTCTGGAGACCTTACGTTCCTCACTAATACACAAATATGTCCCATCTAGGCCCCTACGCTCTGCTGGAGAGCTACGTTCCTCACTAATACACAAATATGTCCCATCTAGGCCCCTATGCTCTGTTTGAGACCTACGTCTAACCTGTTCGTACTCCTACCTCTGATGCTCACCTTAAAGACTTCACTACGGCTGCACCATTCCTATGGAACGCCCTTCCCCTCTCTGTTAGACTTTCACCCAATCTCTTTGAGAACGTACTTCTTTAGGAAAGCATATCAATTAAACTGTGAACAGCTTTCCCTCCCCGCACCCTGACTCCTCTACTGAAACTGTCATCAAAACAAAACAAAAGCCCTCGATGAACACTATCCTAGTAACCTACTTTTCTACCTCACCGTTACCTTTTGTGTAACGTTACCTCACTCCCTCTAGCATGTAAGCTCATTGAGAAGGGCCCTCAGCCCCTCTGTACCTGTGCGTCCAACTAGTCTGGTTACAAATACTTGTCTGTTAGTCCACCCATTGTACAGCGCTACGGAACTTGTTGGCGCTATATAAATAATAATAATAATAATAACTATTTAAAAAGAACACTGATACATTCTGATACATCTACCCTGTTCCTGCAGGCTTTTAAATGTAAACACTGCCTTTTCAAAGAATAAAAAAGTACAGTGTTAGGAATACATGTTGATACCCCTAACACTATAGCTTCCTGTTGGTATTCCTAAAACCATAGACTTATGCAAGATATGTACTTCTGAACTGCCTTCAGTCTAGGTGACAGATAAACAAATCCGAATTCAATGCTTTATCTGTCCCAAGTACACAGTTAGTTCACTCTGTATTTTTTTTAAAAAGGGTAATGTGTAGCTTTATTAATCAAACTGTAAATGTTAGTTTATTGCATTATGTAGATTTTCTTCCACCTATATTAATTTCCATACAACAAAATATGAAGTGTGTATTTACCACATGCTAGGAATAAATAAAGTTTCCGTGTCACTTTCTGTGACAGTGAGTGGTGTCTAATAGTGAAAGTATAGAGTTTAGGATGTGGAAATGGGGAGGAAGTATAAAAGAGCATCGGCGTCAAAGAAAACGAATAGTTAATTTTATAGTAGAAAGTAAAATAAACAGATACATATATACATATATTCTCATTAGAGAAAGTAATACATTTCATATTTGCATGTTATGCTATCCAATGCTAATATGTAACATTAAACACTATTAATGAAATTCCAGTATTCCTACATCGTATGGTTTATCTACTAAATAGTAGACTTGAGCATGGAAGAAGAAATTTGTTTCGGCGAAAAGTAATTCATCCATTTTTTGAAAAATAAATTGGAGATGGCAACATTTTTCATCCGTACTGTCAGCTTGTCAGAATATCATTATCAAAAACAAATCAGGAAAGAAATTCGGGCAGCCAAAAGAGCAAAGAGCAGACAAAAAAAGACACATATTACTGAGCTGATATGTGAAAACAGCTACAATGTTGCCTAAAATCCTAGCTTAAAGCGGCACTGTCATGCCGAATTCCGTTTTTTTTTTAACCCCCCTCCCGCCTCAACTACATCCAATCGACCCCCTAGTCATCCCCAAATGCCCCTATGCCCCCCACATTACCTATTTTTTATTCTTTATTTTCTGCCCGATCTTTATTCAGGGCGCCGCCATCTTTGTGTGGGTAGGTGAAGTCCCTATGGGACACGTCATCTACCCACACTACACAGACTGTGAGATTCCCGCACATGCCCAGTGAAACACCTGGACATGCGAACGGGAATTTCACCTATTCATTCATTCATCAGACAGACGAATGAATGAATAGAAAAAATCAGACGAACAAACTAACACTGTGTATCAGTGTTAGTTTGTTCGTTCAGTTTATTACAAGGAGGGAGCTACCGGCGTGCAGCTCCCTCCTTGTAATATGTAACTATAGAAGCGGCAGGGAGCAGAGCTCCCCACCACTTCATAAGCCCCCCAGGTCCCCCCTCACTCTATGGGGGTCAATATGACCCCCATAATAGCACAAGGGAGATTAAAATCTCCCCAATGCCCCTACTCGCTATATCGCGAGTAGGGGCATGTCCACTAAACAGTGAGCAGCCTGTGGCTGCTCACTGTAAAAAAAAAAAAAAAAAAAAAAAAAAGGGTAATAAGGGGGGGACGGGGGGCCTACTGTCCTCCCCCGCCGGCCCCCACCCCTGGACGGCGGGTGGGGGCCATAATGGGAATGAGGGGGGACCTACTGTCCTCCCCTCAGGCCCCCACCCCTGGGCGGCGGGTGGGGGCCATAATAGTAATAAGGGGGGGGACCTACTGTCCTCCACCCCCCGGCCCCCACCCCTGGGCGGCGGGTGGGGGCCATAATAGTAATAGGGGGGGGGACCTACTGTCCTCCACCCCCCGGCCCCCACCCCTGGGCGGCGGGTGGGGGCCATAATAGTAATAAGAGGGGGGGACCTACTGTCCTCCAGCCCCCGGCCCCCACCCCTGGGCGGCGGGTGGGGGCCCTAATGGAAAAAAGGGGGGGGGGACCTACTGTCCTCCCCCCCGGCCCCCAACCCTGGGCGGCGGGTGGGGGCCATAATAGTAATAAGGGGGGGGACCTACTGTCCTCCAGCCCCCGGCCCCCACCCCTGGGCGGCGGGTGGGGGCCCTAATGGAAAAAAGGGGGGGGGGACCTACTGTCCTCCCCCAGGCCCCCACCCCTGGGCGGCGGGTGGGGGCCATAATAGTAATAAGGGGGGGGGGGATCTACTTACCTTCCCCCCCCCCCCCGGCCCCCACCCCTGGGCGGCGGGTGGGGGCCATAACGATAATGGGGGGGGACCTACTGTCCTCCCCCCGCCCCCACCCCTGGGCGGCGGGTGGGGGCACTAAGTAAATTCCCCCCCCCCCCCCCATCAAGGTGACTAGGGGTGCCCAAGCCCCTAGTCACCCACCCCCCACCCAAATAAAAAATGCCCCTACCTACCCCCCTCACCCTAAAAAATAGTGAGGGGGGAATAAAATTGCTAACCTGTAAAGTAAAATTAAACTTACCATTCGACGTCTTCTTTTTTCTAAAATCTTCATTTTTCAGCCCCAAAAAAGGCCAAATAAAAAACCATCATAGCCGTCGAACTAAAAATAAAATAAAAAACCCGAGCGCAAAAAAAAAACCCGACGAAAAAGAAAAAACCCGAGCGCACAAAAAAATAATCCATCTTCACCCATGGAGGGCTCCGCGCAGACTGAGCTCCGCAGGGCGGGGCAAGGCTTATAAAGCCTTGCCCCGCCCTGCAATTAGCCTAAGAACACTCTGATTGGTGGGTTTAAGCCAATCAGAGTGCTCTTTGTCATTTTACAAGCGTGGGAAAGTTCTTTGGAATTTTCCCATGCTTGTAAAATGTCACAGAGCACTGTGATTGGATGGCTTGAAATCCATCCAATCACAGTGCTCTGTGTCATTTTACAAGCGTGGGAAAGTTCTTTGGAATTTTCCCACGCTTGTAAAATGACACAGAGCACTGTGATTGGATGGATTTCAAGCCATCCAATCACAGTGCTCTGTGTCATTTTACAAGCGTGGGAAAGTTCTTTGGAATTTTCCCACGCTTGTAAAATGACACAGAGCACTGTGATTGGATGGCTTTAAATCCATCCAATCACAGTGCTCTGTGTCATTTTACAAGCGTGGGAAAGTTCTTTGGAATTTTCCCACGCTTGTAAAATGACACAGAGCACTGTGATTGGATGGATTTCAAGCCATCCAATCACAGTGCTCTGTGTCATTTTACAAGCGTGGGAAAGTTCCAAAGAACTTTCCCACGCTTGTAAAATGACACAGAGCACTGTGATTGGATGGCTTTCAAGCCATCCAATCACAGTGCTCTGTGTCATTTTACAAGCGTGGGAAAATTCCAAAGAACTTTCCCACGCTTGTAAAATGACAAAGAGCACTCTGATTGGCTTAAACCCACCAATCAGAGTGTTCTTAGGCTAATTGCAGGGCGGGGCAAGGCTTTATAAGCCTTGCCCCGCCCTGCGGAGCTCAGTCTGCGCGGAGCCCTCCATGGGTGAAGATGGATTATTTTTTTGTGCGCTCGGGTTTTTTCTTTTCGTCAGGTTTTTTTTTTGCGCTCGGGTTTTTTATTTTATTTTTAGTTCGACGGCTATGATGGTTTTTTATTTGGCCTTTTTTGGGGCTGAAAAATGAAGATTTTAGAAAAAAGAAGACGTCGAATGGTAAGTTTAATTTTACTTTACAGGTTAGCAATTTTATTCCCCCCTCACTATTTTTTAGGGTGAGGGGGGTAGGTAGGGGCATTTTTTATTTGGGTGGGGGGTGGGTGACTAGGGGCTTGGGCACCCCTAGTCACCTTGATGGGGGGGGGGGGGGGAATTTACTTAGTGCCCCCACCCGCCGCCCAGGGGTGGGGGCGGGGGGAGGACAGTAGGTCCCCCCCCCATTATCGTTATGGCCCCCACCCGCCGCCCAGGGGTGGGGGCCGGGGGGGGGGGAGGACAGTAGATCCCCCCCCCCTTATTACTATTATGGCCCCCACCCGCCGCCCAGGGGTGGGGGCCGGGGGGGAGGACAGTAGGTCCCCCCCCCCCTTTTTTCCATTAGGGCCCCCACCCGCCGCCCAGGGGTGGGGGCCGGGGGCTGGAGGACAGTAGGTCCCCCCCCCTTATTACTATTATGGCCCCCACCCGCCGCCCAGGGGTGGGGGCCGGGGGGGGAGGACAGTAGGTCCCCCCCCCCTATTACTATTATGGCCCCCACCCGCCGCCCAGGGGTGGGGGCCGGGGGGTGGAGGACAGTAGGTTCCCCCCCCCCTTATTACTATTATGGCCCCCACCCGCCGCCCAGGGGTGGGGGCCGGGGGGGAGGACAGTAGGTCCCCCCCCCCCTTTATTACTATTATGGCCCCCACCCGCCGGCCAGGGGTGGGGGCCGGGGGGGAGGACAGTAGGTCCCCCCCCCCTACTACTATTATGGCCCCCACCCGCCGCCCAGGGGTGGGGGCCGGGGGGGAGGACAGTAGGTCCCCCCCCCCTTTATCACTATTATGGCCCCCACCCGCCGGCCAGGGGTGGGGGCCGGGGGGGGGGACAGTAGGTCCCCCCCCTACTACTATTATGGCCCCCACCCGCCGCCCAGGGGTGGGGGCCGGGGGGGAGGACAGTAGGTCCCCCCCCCTCATTATCTTTATGGCCCCCACCCACCGCTCAGGGGTGGGGGCCGGGGGGGGGGACAATAGGTCTCCCTCCCTTATTTTACTTTACGGCCCCCACCCGTCATTTAGGGGTGGGGGGCAATATTTTTTTTATTTTTTTTCTACAGTGAGCAGCCACAGGCTGCTCACTGCTTACTAGACATGCCCCTACTCGCGGTATAGCGAGTAGGGGCATATTATTTACTAATACCAAGTCATTTTTACTTGGTGTTAGTAAATTTGGCTGAAAGACCAATTCAGGTCTTTCAGCCTTTTAGTAGATAGCTCCCTGATACCGTGGGAATTAGGGAGTTATCTACTAAGCGGCTGCAAGATGCAGCCACAGCAATGAATAGGATCGGAGTTTCATTCATTTGAATGAAATTCCGATCCGAACAAAGTACCGAATTGCTTCCTAACACCAATGGAGAAACGGTGCTCATTCTGTTAGGATGCAATTCGGCAGTTTTGCCGGCGTTCTGTCTAAGTGACAGGACTTTCGGCAATACTGACAGGAAGTATTGTGGGAACTGGGAGGAAAGCTAGGGATCATGGGAAAATTGCTCTGACCAGCGGAAATGAAGCACACTTTGCTCCTCCGCTGGTCAGAGCTGGTCAAGCGGAGGAATCCCATAAGACAAAGAGTCCCTACTTTGTCTTATGGTTTTAAAGAAAACTAAAGAAGACAGGAAGAAAAGAATAACAGATCCTGAGAGAGGGGGAGAAGAGGAAGAGATTGAGGAAAGGTAAGTTCGGCATGACAGTGCCGCTTTAAAGGGAACCTGTAGTACCAGGAATACAAAGCAATATTCCGGGCACTAAAGCTCCCTCTGCCTCCCCCTCCCTCGCGCCCCTCCCTTCCGGTATATAAACGGTTAAAAACCCTTTATTTATTTGCCTTTTCCCAGCCCCCATGTCCCTCGGTGCAGGGTTGACCCCCGCCCCCTCCTCCATTCGACAAGTGGGGTCTAATGCGCATGCATCAGTGCTTTCCTATGAGGAAAATCTGACGCTGGAGGTCCTCATGCAGAGCGTGAGGACGTCCAGCATCAGATACCAGACCAAAGGTTCGTTTCAATTCAGGAAGCCCTCTAGTGGCTGTCTGGTAGACAACCACTGAGGGCAGACTTATAGCTGGAATGTAAACATTGCAGTTGCAAAAGGACTATTGCACCCAGGCTACTAGCTGAAGTGATCTGAGTGCCTACAGTGTCCCTTTAATGGCTAGACAAAATCTAGAATTTTTGCAATGCCATTATTGAGTTAGCAAAAATTATATTATTATATCTCTGGATTAAAAAAAAATAGGAAGTGATTTGATTAGTTCACAATCCCACCATATATGCGTCATATGGCCAGTTTCAGCGTTGCATCTCCAGCATTTGGCTCCTACTTTGGGATATATCTTGTGAAGCCTATGCGGTGTAAGATACTAGCGGTAAACTAATTTCTTATGGGCTTCTATATGAGAGAAGCAGGTTGTGATACCTCGCAATGCATCTAATGATTTCAGCCACTGATCTTCTGTGAGCTCGGGTATTCCTTCTAGTTCCCATTGTGAAACATATTTAAAGTGGCGTGGTGGATGTCTCTCAAGTAGGGATTGGTAACATAGAGTTAAAGTTTTTGATGCTGTCGGTGCTGAAAAACATCTATTAATGATTCGGTTCTGGTGTATCAAACTGTGGTCAGATTTCTTAGTTGATAGGTCGACTTTGGTGTTGATGATACTTTTCAATTGGAGATATGGGAAGATGAAGGAGTGTGGTAGGTTAAATTTTGTTTGTAATTCAGGAAACGGCAATATTTTCGAATGATAGCATAGGTCTTTAATACGCTGTGCACCTAGGTCTGTCCATGGTTTGAGTGAGAGCCACGGTCATATTGCCTCTAGTGCTGTCAGAGGGGCCTGTAGGCTGAAGTGTTTGTCTAACATATGACTGATACGAAGGTTGTCCCAGATTTTCATGGTTAAAGCAGTTGTCGGGTATAGTGATGTCCCTTGTTTTCTGTAGTGCTTCGGTGTCCATAGGACATTTGTTAATGATTTCGTCTCTATGGTTGCCCTTTCCATATCCACCCATTGGAAGGTGTTGCTAGGTGCGTGAAGTCGAACTGCTGCCTCGAGTAATGCCGCTTTGTAGTATGTATAGAGCTTAGGTAGGCCCAGTCCCCCTTCCCTTGAGTTCAGCTGTAGGAGGGAGAGGGGTAAGCGTGGCTTCTTCTTACCCCACACAAACGTATTCACTGTACGCTGAATGTTTTTAAACCATACAGGTGGGATAGGAAGCGGCAACATCCGAAATAAGTAAAGGGCTTTTGGGAGTAACATCATTTTGATGGCTTGTAGACGCCCCATCCATGAAATTCGGACATCTTTCCATTTTTGAAAGCTCGAGATGCATACGTTATTGAACGGTGCATAGTTTAGAGATATCATCTTCTGCCTATGTAACGCTAGTTTAACTCCGAGATAGATTATATGGTTTTGTCTCCATTCAAATTGGTAGGAGGATTGCAGGGTTTTCAGTTGTTGCGATTGCATATGGATCGGTAACGCTTGGGTCTTCGAGGTGTTTAGCTTATAATAGGAGATTTGTCCATAGGAGTTCAATAGGCGCAACAGTTGTGGTAGCGAAGATTCTGGTTTGCTTAAGGAGAGAAAGATATCGTCTGCGAATATCACTAGACGGTAATTGTGCGAATGGATTTGTATTCCCGTGATCAGCGGGTCTCGTCTGATTTTATGTGCTAATGGTTCTAATGATAAAATGAATAGGAGGGGAGACAGTGGGCATCCCTGTCTTGTGCCATTAGTGAGATTGAAAGGGGTGGAGATAAAGCCCGAGTTAGAAACTTGCGCCGAGGGATTGCCATAGAGTGCCATGATTCCCTGGATAAATTCTGAGGGAAAGTTGAATTTGGTTAGGACTGTGGACATGTATGCCCAGTTGAGTCGATCAAAGGCCTTCTCTGCATCTAAGGCCAACAGGAGGCTTTCTGTATTGTATTTCTCTATATGTGACAGGATGTTTAAAATTTTTCTGGTGTTATCACAGCCTTGTCTTCCACGAATAAAGCCTGACTGATCATTATGAACTATTCTAGGGAGAATCGGAGCTAATCTATTGGCTATAATTTTGGCGTAAATTTTTGTGTCACAATTAAGCAAAGATATGGGTCTAAAGTTGGAGCAATGGATGGGAGGTTTCCCGGGTTTCGGGAGCGTAGAGATGTGCGCTTGTAACATTTCAGTGGGCATTCTGCCAGTTTGGAAGCAGTGATTGTATAGGTTCGTCATGTGGGGGGCCAGGATATTGCCAAAGGTGCGATAATATAGATTGGAGAAACCATCTGGGCCCGGTGATTTGTGGGCAGGCAATTGGGCTATGGTTTGCAGTGTTTCTTCTATTGAGATAGGTTGAGTGAGAAGCAGAAATTCTTCCCTAGAGATCTGTGGGAGGTCGACATCTCGTAGAAAGTCATCAATGTCTTCCTGTGTGGGGGTAGGGGAGGAGGCGTCATCAGCTAGGTTATACAATTTGCTGTAATATTTACTAAACTCATTTACTATGTCCTGTGGGTTCGTGATTTTGTTGCCTCCTTTCGATTGAAGGTATGCTATCTTCGAAGCCGCCATTCTCGTTTTAAGTTGTGAGGCTAAGATCTTCCCAGCCCTGTTTCCTTCTTTAAAAAATGTATGCTTCATTTTTGTGAGCAGATAAGTGGTTTTCGCCGTTTCGAGGTCATTTAGTTGTGCCTGGAGTATAAGGATGGCGGATGTGGTTTCGTGATTTGGTTTATGCTTGTTTTTGTTGGAAAGAGTGTTGAGTTCTGTAAGAATATTGATAAATATTGAAGCTTGATAAAGACCGCAAGGTCGAAACATTGTGTCACTTTGGGCTTTAATAAATTTGCCATTTCTGGATCTTGGAGTGCCTGAACCATTATTTGCATACTATACCATAGGTACAATAATGGGATGACAACAATTTAATTGAAATAAAGTTGGCCAGAGTGTCCTTTTAAGGCCAGATGCTTCAGGAACTCCTGATCTTATTATTTATCATTGTGTCACTTAGTACAATATTTTATAAGGGGCTTATTAGTATCAACTTACCCATTAATAAACAATTCTATCCCACAGTCTCAGGTGGTAGGGAAAATTATGAAAGATAAGCTATTTTTGGAATATTTAACCCATCACCTCTGTATGTGTCGGGTGAGGGCATAGAATATTTTGTTTTCTACAGCCCTTAATTAGTAACTGTAAGCAAAGCTGCTATAGATGATGCATGCATAGTGAGAGTTTAAAGGACCACCGGGTGCCAGGTCCAGCTAGGATTAACCCTTTTTTCTATAAACATAGCAGTTTCAGAGAAACTGCTATGTTTATAAATGGGTTAATCCAGCCTCTAGTGGCTGTCTCTGACAGCCGCTAGAGGGCTTCCGCGCTTCTCATTGTGAAAATCACAGTGAGAAGACGCCAGTGTCCATAGGAAAGCATTGATAATGCTTTCCTATGGACTGGCTGAATGCGCGCGCGGCTCTTGCTGCGCATGCGCATTCAGCCGAAGAGGAGGAGGAGAGGAGGAGGAGAGCTCCCCGCCCGGCCCTGGAGAAAGAGGTAAGTTTAACCCCTTCCTCCCCCCAGAGCCTGGCAAAGGGGGACCCTGAGGGTGGGGGCACCCTCAGGGCACTATAGTGCCAGGAAAACGAGTATGTTTTCCTGGCACTATAGTGGTCCTTTAAGTATTAGTATCTTTCAATAAGAGTGTGTTTTTCATGCATTGGGCTTCAAAAGCTGCCAGAGTAAAGATGAACTGGGTTTAGATTTTAGTCAGAATGTATCTGTTTTCTTACTTCTTTCACACTAAGGTAGAAGAAAGTAAAGAAGTAGAGAAAGCAATAGATAGTCAGTATTATGTTCATCGGGCTATTTTTTTATATTGATGGATTATCAAAGGGGTTGCTAGAATAACTTAATTGCTGGTATTCCACTAAATTTTATTTAGATGATGTGGCACAGAAAGAGGGACCAGTTGTGTAGACCAGAAATACATCACATACCTTCCTGTGGACCATGGTTTTATAAGAGTTTTTGGGAACACAAGAGAGGGTGCAGAACATCTTCTCTGAGCCAGGGACTTGTGAAGCTGTAACGCAAAAACAGAAAGGCAATTAGTGAAATGACTACGGATTTATTGTACACAATTAAAGGATTGATAAAGTAACTGAATTTGTTACATGACGGAAACATGATGAAACAGGCAGAATATAGTATTAAGACACACCTGTTAATTATTGAATTCAGATGTTTCAATCAAACGCATTGCCACTGGTATATAAAATCCAGCACCTAGCCATGAAGTCTGCATTTAAAAACATTTGTGAAAAAATGGGTTGTTCTAAAGAACTCGGCGAATTCAAGTTTGGTACTGTGGTAGAATGCTGTGGCAGTACTTACCTTATCCGGGGGCCGGACAGGGACCTCAGCATGAGCCGCGCACAGTTCGAGCACTCCGGTCTTCATATGAGTCATGTGCGGCTCGCTGTTGCTCTTTTGTGCGGGCCACATGCACTAATCGCAGTGAGCAGTCATGTGGCCTGCCTCGCACTAAGAGCATGGCTTTCGTCACAAGTGCGCTCTTAAAGGGGCAGTGGGAGCCAAAAGGTGGTCCAAGCTCCCATTGGCCAATATCATTCCGACACCCCCACGTATGCACCTTTTTGGGCGTAGGCATGATGTGGGCCAATAAAATGTTAAGTAAAAGCTATTTAAACTCCCCTAACCCTATCCACTTTTCCCTATTGTGGTTTCTGTTTCAGTACCCTTTAGTGCGTTCCTTGATCTATTGTGTTTATTTTCGTATTGACCTTGGCTTTGTTCCTGACTGAGTTTATCTTTAACCCTTTCCTGTCTTGTTTGCCTATCTCACTGATTACTGTGTAACTGATTCTGACTAGTTCTCGGTTTCGCTGTCTCTGTTACCCTGACCTCAGCTCGGCTCTGACTACGCTTTATCTCTGTCTGATGTTTAGTACGGCCCTTCTAAGGCCCGGTAATATGTTATATCCATGTCTTGTCCCTTGTTAACCTAAACTCTGCGTGCTAGGGTATTACACTGTGACAAATGCCACCTTTGCAATAAGTCAGTTTGTGACATTTCATACTGGCTATATATTCCACAGTCAAGTGTTAGTGATATTATTGTAAATTGGAAGCCTCTAGGAACAGCAGCCATGAAGAGAAAGACCATGTAAAGTCACAGAGTGGGGTCACCGAGTGCTGAGGCGAGTTTTGCCTAAAAGTCAGCCAATGCTTTGCTTATCCCAAGCAGAAGAGTTCCAAACTTTCAGTGGCATTAATATCTACACAAAAACCCTTGAGGCATGAGTGCCATCAGTTTCCATGAATGGGCTTCCATGGCCAGGTTAACGTTACCTGCCTGACTACATTGGGCCAAGTTTAAATTGTGGTGGATGATGGATAATGGTATGGGGATTTTTTTCAGTAACGGAAAGACATTTTGGATAATACTATGCTTTCAACTTTGTGGGAACAGTTTGGGGAAGGTCCTTTTCTATTACAGCATGACTGTGCCTCAATGCACAAAGCAAGGTCCATAAAGACATGGTTGGAGGAGTTTAGTGGAGAAGAGCTTGACTGGCCTGCACAGAGCCCTGACCTAAACCCCAATGAAAATATTTGTAATGAACTGGAACAGAGATTGTGAGTTAGGCCTTCTTGTTCAACATCAGTGTTTGGCTTCATAAATGCTCTACTGCATGAATGGGCAAAAACTCCCACCGAAACACTACAAAATCTTGTGGAAAGCCTTCACAGAAGACTGGAAGCTTTTATAGCTGCAAAGGGGGGACCATCTGCATATCAATGTCTTTGTATTTAGAATGCAATGTCATTAAAGTCCATGTTGGTGTAATGGTCAGGTGTCCCAATACTTTTGCCCATATAGTTTATTTAGGTATTGGGAGCATGAGCTGACACTCTGAGGCTCCCTCATTAAAAGGTTGACTCCCACACTACCTGTCAATCAATAACTCAACATTTGACCCTGTGTGCCAATACGACACAGCATCTAATGCTGAGTAGATAGTCACAAAAGGAGCAAAAAACACTCTTCAAGGCCATTCTCTTGTACCCTGTCATTGTGGTACTCCTCCAGCAGGCATTCCACACAAACACTAACATGTCAGCATTAGCACGAGAGATTGCACTGATTGGGAAAGTATGTTCAAGCTTGTCCAAAGGCAGTGCTGTAAGACCCACAAACATCCAAGAATGCAAGCACTGGGGCAAGGGGATGCAGGTACGTAAAACTATGACAGCTCTCGAAGGACAAAATAAAATTATTATTACCATGATGAATTCTATATTTAGTGCATTATTAACTACTTCCCAGTGCGAAAACTATGGTCTTGATTGTTGCCCTGCAGCTCTGAACTCTGATATGCACTGCTAGTTTTGCTTCTGTTGTATGCATTTGAAGACAAGAAAGCTTAGAGGGTTTTTCACTGATTTGAAATGGTCATGGTGCCATGAGTCTGTATGCACATCTTTACGCACTAGCAGTGTCACTAACCAGCTATTTCAATTATATGCATATTCCTATGTGCAGAATTGTATTAATTGAATGACAGCTGTCAACTGACTCGCTCAGCCAATGAATGGACAGTGGGATCGACTTTTGGCTTCTGTAGCCCTGCATAATCTAGATCATGCATGTCCATCCCGCAGTCCAGCACCGCGGCTCATTTGCAGTCTGGACTGCCGGGTGGCGAGGGAGGCAGGGAGCCCTTTACATACTGTGCTCCTCCTTCACAGCTGTATCGCGCTCCCTGCAGTGAGCCGGCAACCGGAATGATATAACGTCATTCCGACATCAGCATCACTACTGGGCGGACAAAGACCTATGATGGAGGAGCACAGAGATCACAGCAGCAACCCACCAGGGATCACGGATTCACTGCAGCCCTCCCAGAGCAAGGTCTTTAGTACTAAATGTGTATGAATTGGATTTTTACGTATGTATGTCAGTGATTGTGTATATGTCTGTAATTGTGTTTGTGTGTGATAGTATGTGATTGTGTGTACAGGTCTGTGATTGTGTGTGTGTACAGTATATCTATGATTCTGTGTTAGTATGTATGTCATTGTGTGTATAGGTCTGTGATTGTGTGTGTGTGTGTATCTGTGATTATTTGTGTGTGTGTGTATCTGTGATCATATGTGTGTCTATGTATGTGATTGGATATATAGGTCTGTGATTATATGTGTGTGGGGGGTCTGTGATTGTGTGTGTATATCTATGATTATGTGTGTGTATATCTGTGATTGTGTGTATGTGTGTGTTTATGTGTATGTTATTGTTTGTATAGGTCTGTGATTGTATGTGTATGTATGTGTATATCTTTGGTTATGTGTGCATATGTATAAACATGTGTATGTGTTTAGTAGATATCTCCATAATTTGGTATCCTTAAATATGGCAACCCCACATAAGGATAATATATAAGTTAACAAATAACTTTAGATATCTACTAAACAATTGAAATATTAAAATACAAAAAGGGTATTTTAAAGTTGTATTGCTTATATACATTATTATTATTATATTATAACTATATTATATATATTGATGTGGGACCCAAGAAAATTCCTCTTTCCTCTTTCCTCAGTAAGCCAAAAGGGTTAGACACCGATCTAGATGTTGACACCGGCTACAGAGGACCTTTGGATCACAGTGGGGAGCCAGGCAGAAGTGCAAATTGTTGCAAAACTAGTCGCTCCATTACCAGGTAACAGGGCCAGGGTACTCCTCAACTCATAACTACAGAGGGCTGTAGTGGTTATGATGCCTGGGGTAACCCTTTAATCTGATCTCCACAGAGTCGAATCCTGTAGACTGTATACCAACATATCATCCCTGCATCTCTTTAAGATCCTCAAAAAAAAGTGAAAGATACATACCACTATGCAACCATGTTTCATGCTTAATATAGGTACATATTCATTGGGGTTTATAGTGCCTGGAGTCTATGGGCTTGTATGAGTCACAAACAGGCTGTATATAGGATTGGAGAAATATGCCTATGACTTTTTAATTGATTAGTAGAGGACGATGACACCATGTGGCCAGAACCCAGACTGCACATTCATATTGTGTTTACATACTGATTAATGAGAAACTGTTTCTTTTAGTTAATAAAACTTTTTAAATCACCTGATAACATTTTTTTTTATTGTCATTTACCCGCTACTACACCATAAGTGGAGGTGTATCTATTAATTCATGAATATACAACCTAGAGAAGGAAAAACAAACATACACATTTTTCTCTACACAATCACAGTCATACAGGAAATTGATCAGCACAGATTAAAAAACTGAAATTTTAACCTATTAGTAATTAGTTGCATGAGCACCAGTAAAGTTTAGAGAGATATTTTATTTTCATTCTATATGCTTACTTTCTAAAGGCCACTCTTTAAAAAATAATTGACAAAATGTTATTAATGTAGCTATATGTAACAAATACCTTTAATTTGATTACATAATACATTCACGTATTATATCAAAACTTCAAATCTGCGTTTAGATGCATACAAAGGATATTCAATATAGCTTTAGACCAGGGGTTCCCAATTAATTTTTCCAGTGGAACCCTTTAGACATGTGCATTCATTTTCGTACGAATACGAGTCCATCCAAAAATGTGTGGTTTTTTTTTGTATTCGTTTACTAAAATGTAAACGAAAGCCTTGCATACGAAATCTAAATGAAACGAAAGGACAAATGCTGGATGCATTACCTTTTTGTTTAATTTCTTTCAACCTGTGCTTGTAGAAAATAGCACTGCGCATGCACACAAAAAAAAGTACGGAAGGAGCCGGCAGCGCTACCAGGTCCCTCCTTGTAATAAATATGACCCCCCCGTATTAAAACCTATGGAGGTCATTTTAATAAAAGAGGGGTTAAATCCTCCCGCATGCCCCTACTCATGGCATGCCGTGAGTAGGGGCATGTAACCTAAACAGCAAGCAACCAGTGGCTTCTCGCTGTCATTTAAAACTACTAGAGACAGGGCAGCTATTGCCCAGTCGCTAGTGCAATAAGCGCGGACCTGGCACATGAGCGGCAGGTGGGGTCCCTAAATAAATAAATAATGGGAGGAACTTAACATCCCCCCTGGTCCCCACCCATGACCGGTGGGTGGGGACCTTAAATAATTAAATAATGAGAGGGAACTTATGTCCACCCCAGGTTCCCACCCATAAGCGGTGGGTGGGGATCCCAAATAATAAAGTGACTAGGGGTCCCCAACCCCCTCCAATAAAAATACTCTACCTACCCTCCTCACCCTAATATTAGTGAGGGGGGGCAATAAACTAACATTTTATTAATATGGGGGTCATAGTGACTCCCATATGTTTCAATGCAGGGGGGGTAGGAATGGCTAATGTTTATTACAAGATGGGAGCTGGTAGCGCTGTCGGCTCCCTCCTTGTTTTTTGGGTTTTTGTTGTGCATGCGCAATGCTTTTTTCATCCTAATGGATGAAAACAAATAATTTTTTTACTAATTTCATAACAAATGGTTTATGGACGAAATTTTAGATGGACAAATGAAATTTTTATTTAGGAAGAAGTAATTCGTACAAAACGAAAATTTCACTGGTGCACATGTCTAGAACCCTTAGACATAACGCGCTAACAACGTGGAACCCCTAAAAATGTGTCCGCCATAGCACAGATAGTAGTACTTAGGAGCAGGTGTGCTTTTGTTTGTACAGTTGGAGTTTTGATACAGGGGTGTGTTCGAATGTTTGCATTTGCTTGCAGTGGTGTGCTTGGATGTATTAGCTTTTAAATGCGGATGTACATTTGTGTGTAGTATTAGTGTGTGAGTATTTGAGTGAAGGGTGTGTTTGAGTGTTTGTATATAAATTTGAATCCAGGGGTTTTTGTACGTAATGTTTGTGTTTGCAGGAGTGTGTTTCCATGTTGTGTTGGTGTTTGATTGCTGGGATGTATGTTCCATGGAACACCAACTAGGAAACGCTGCTCTAGACTATCAGGCAAAGAAAAATTAAACAATAATATGAGTATATAACCTATCTTAACCCTTTAAGGGTCATGGTTCCCTTTTATTCTAGAAGTTTGGTCCTTAAGGGGTTAAACTGTCACTCAGCATGCATACAATAATGTATATATGCTAGCAATATGTCTAGCGCAATGTGTACATTAAATTGTAGTTAAATTGTAGTCATGTTGCCAACAGTTTAGACATTAATGGCTGTGTGTTAAGTTATTTTGAGGGGACAGCAAATTAACACTGTTATACAGGCTGTACACTTACTACTTTACATTGTAACAGAGTGTAATTTCTTCAGTGTTGTCACATGAAAAGATATAATAAAATATTTACAAAAATGTGAGGGGTGTACTCACTTTTGTGAGATACTGTATCTTTGAATGCACAACTCATTGAAGCTTGTAGTGGACAGGCCACAACAGATGACCTGGACATACACTTCACATACATTTACACACCTGGCCAGCTGCTGCATGTTAGTTCGGGCCTATCCTGATAACGATCCAATAATAGAGAAGCTGAGCAGACAGAAACAACATGATTCTATCTCTCCAGCTCCTTTGCTGGTGTATCACACCTGCCACCATATCAATATTGAGAAAGGAGTTGCACTAAAGGCAGCTTATAAACAGCAGCAGCTGCTACCTTAAAGTGTAACCCCCACTAATATGAAGCAGAATGGGACATGTGTGTCTCAGTGCTGCCCTTATATTAAAGTAACCCTAACCTTAATTCTAAAACTACTATAAAAAACTATAAGCATATAGAATTCTAAAATGTGTATAAGGAAGACATTCATAATCAAACCAACCTACTGGTATTTTGGCATAATGCATACCGGCAGGGCCGGCCTTAGGGGTGTGCGAGCTGTGCGGCCGCACAGGGCGCCATGGAGCAGGGGGCGCCCTGCGGCCGCATAGCTCACACGGCAGGGGCGTATTAGCCGCGAGGCTAACAAGGCATTTGCCTTGGGCGGCATTTTCCAGGGGGCGGCAAAAAACGCCGCCCCCAAATGCCCAAGGCAAATGTCTTGTTAGCCAGACATGCTGGGCGGTCGGGCGGCGCTGGTGGGCGGCTGGTGAGGGAGCACTTCCTCTGAGCTGTCTGCTCAGCTCCCTCGCGCGCCACAGAGTGAGGCTGGGAGCCGGAATATGACGTCATATTCCGGCTCCCAGCCTCACTCTGAGGCGCGCGAGGGAGCTGAGCAGACAGCTCAGAGGAAGTGCTCCCTCGCCAGCCGCCAGCCAGTGCCGCTCGCCCAGCAGCCACTGGACCACCAGGGAGGAAGAGACCCCCCCCCCCAGCATTCCCATAGGTAAGGAGGCTGGGGGGGGGGGTGTTTAAATAATTTTTTAAAAATGTGTTAATGTGGGTGAGTGTGTGTCTGTTAGTGTGTGTCTGTGACTGTTAGTGTGTGTGTCTGTTAGTGTGTTTCTGTGAGTGTGTGTGTGTGTGTCTGACTGTGTGTGGCTGTCTGCCTGTGTGTGACTGTGTGTGTGACTGTCTGCGTGTGTGTGTGACTGTCTGCGTGTGCGTGTGTGTGTGGCTGTTTGTCTGTGTGTGTGACTGTCTGTGTGTGTGTGTGTGTGTGTGGCTGTTTGCCTCTGTGTGTTTGTGTGTGACTGCCAGCCTGTGTGTGTGGCTGTCTGCCTGTGTGTGTTTGTGTGTGTGTGTGGCTGCCTGCCTGTGTGTGTGTGTGTGTGTGTGTGTGTGTGTGTTTGTGTGTGTGACTGCCTATGTGTTACTGTCTGGGCAGACTAGATGGTTCTTATCTGCCGTCACATTCTATGTCTGTGTTTGTGTGTGTGTGTGTTTGTGTGTGGCTGTCTGTGTATGACTGCCTGAGTGTGTTTGTGTGTGTGTGTGTGACAGGGTGTGTGGGGGAGGGCGGGGCGCTGTGAAGATTTTTGCCTAAATGACTAAAGCCGGCCCTGCATACCGGTAGTTCCCAATTAGGCAACATACATTTGAGAAAAAGTGTGGCAAACATTAGTAAAATTTTGGTTCTTACAATAAACGCAGAAACCTTGTTTAGTTTTAAGTTTAATAAGCGAAGGGAACAGTTATAATTCGTGTTTACTAGAAAACTCTAAACGTTCTATAAGTACTGCCAGAAAGTATGGCGTTTCATTTTTAAAAAAAGCATTGGAAAACCAAAAACTGTGACCACAAAAAAAATTAATTCCTGCATTAAATAACTGTTTTTATTTCATTTCTTGTAAAATTTGGTGATAATGTAATGTCAATATCTGCAACCCCATTACACCCACCTGTAGAAATTTTCACCACTTTAATGTATAGTATGGAAATTTCTGAATGATTACGGTAAGTCATTCATTACAGTATGGTGAATACTTCTCACCTACACTACTTTTTTATTTTAGTTTTTTAAGAAAGTAGAACTACTTGCTCTCATCATCTAATTTTATTTTGATATGTAAATCAGTAGGTTCCCAATATCTTGAATTGCAATGCTTGGGAGAAATTTCAGAAATTGTGTTTCTCATGCTGATAGTTTTTAATTCTGAGTCTGTAGCTGGCAGCGTATGTTGGAGCATGCCTCCTTTTGTGGCTGCTCTGGTTTCTGCAGGGAGCCAAGTTCTAATTCTTAAAAAGCACATTTGAACTGGATGGCATTCATGTACCGTGAGATTGCTTGATTGTGAGATTCTTAAAATTAAGAATTAATAAAAAAATAAAAAAAAACAAAAAGTACATTGCAATGATGGTGTTTAACTCGTTATAGGCCTCTGGTCAATGTGTTTGTAGCACAATTTGAAAGGGCTTGAAGCAGGAATCAAGATTGGTGAAAATCATCGTATGTGGATGTGCTTTGTTGCCATCTAATATTAGAGATAGTAGCATAATAAATAGATAGAGAGCTCATGAAAAATAGACAGCTAGTTTGTTTAGACAGATAGCCCATAGCCATAGAGCCAGATCATGCCTGTAGTGGGAAAGAGGACCTGGTTGTGGTGAATAGGTCACACAGGCAGAAGGTGGCTTTGGCCAGATTATTTTCTTAACACCTTAAGGACCAAACTTCTTGAATAAAAGGGAATTATGACATGTCACACATGTCATGTGTCCTTAAGGGGTTAAATAGCGGGCACAAGTTCACCTCACCACCTGAGTACTCTTGCAAACTGCACCCCTATATTGCTTCATCACTGAAGACATTCTGCTATAGTGGGCCAAAATATGTTGACCTGTTTGTCTATTATTTTAATAACTATAAGTCATACATACACAGATCCTCTTATTATCTCAACTGCAAGGTTGTGGATATAGGTTGCTCCTTAAGTGTACTGCCAGTTCTTTTTTAGATAACACACTCAGGAATCCTGACAGTATCTATCCACCATAAGAAGAATCCTGCATTTATATTAAACACAACATAACTCCATGGCTATTGCAAAAAAACATGCAGGATCAGATTTTTTTTATTTTAGGAAATATCCTACCATTCCTACCATTCATTAAATGTCTTCTACAGTGAGGGAAAAAAGTATTTGATCCCATGCTGATTTTGAAAGTTTGTCCACTGACAATGAAATGATCAGTCTATCATTTTAATGGTAGATGATCAGTGAGAGACAGAATGACAAAACAAAAACAATAAATCCATAAAAACGCATGTCAAAAAAGTTATACATTTATTTGCATGTCAATGAGTGAAATAAGTATTTGAGCCCCTATCAATCAGCAAGATTTCTGGCTCCCAGGTGTCTTTAATACAGGTAACGAGCTGCACTTAGGAGCACTCTGTTAAAGGGAGTGCTCCTAATCTCAGCTCGTTACTTGTATAAAAGATGCCTGTCCACAGAAGCAATCAATCAGATTCCAAACTCTCCACCATGGCCAAGACCGAAGAGCTGTCCAATGATATCAGGGACAAGATTGTAGACCTACACAAGGCTGGAATGGGCTACAAGACCATGGCCAAACAGCTTGGTGAGAAGGTGACAACAGTTGGTGCGATTATTCACATATGGAAGAAACACAAAATAACTGTCAGTCTCCCTCGATCTGGTGCTCCATGCAAGATCTCACCTCGTGGAGTTTCAATGATCATGAGAATGGTGAAGAATCAGTCTAGAACTACACGTGAGGATCTTGTTAATGATCTCAAGGCAGCTGGTACCATAGTCACCAAGAAAACAATTGGTAACACACTATGCTGTGAAGGACTGAAATCCAGCAGCGCCTACAAGGTCCCCCTGCTCAAGAAAACATATGTACAGGCCCATCTGAAGTTTGTCAATAAACATCTGAATGATTCAGAGGAGAACTGGGTGAAAATGCTGTGGTCATATGAGATCAAAATCAAGCTCTTTGGCATCTACTCAAATCGCCGTGTTTGGAGGAGGAATGCTGCCTATGACCCCAAGAATGCCATCCCCACTGTCAAACATGGAGGTGGAAACATTATGCTTTGGGGGTGTTTTTCTGCTAAGGGGACAGGACAACTGCACCACATCAAAGGGACGATGGACGGGGCCATGTACTATCAAATCTTGGGTGTGAACCTCCTTCCCTCAGCCAGGGCATTGAAAATGGGTTGTGGATAGGTATTCCAGCATGACAATGACCCAAAACACACAGCCAACAACAAAGGAGTGGTTTAGGAAGAAGCACATTAAGGTCCTGGAGTGGCCTAGCCAGTCTCCATACCTTAATCCTATAGAAAATCTGTGGAAGGAGCTGAAGGTTCGAGTTGCCAAACGTCAGCCACGAAACCTTAATGACTTGGAGAGAATCTGCAAAGAGGAGTGGGACAAAATCCCTCCTGAGATGTGTGCAAACTTGTGGCCAACTACAAGAAACATCTAACCTCTGTTATTGCCAACAAGGGTTTTGCCACCAAGTCAAAAGGGTCAAATACTTATTTCACTCAATGACGTGCAAATCAATTTATACCTTTTTTGATATGCGTTTCTCTGGATTTTTTTTGTTTGTTATTCTGTCTCTCACTCAGTGGCGTACACACGATCCATGGGGCCCCGGTGCAAAAAGTGATCCGTGGACCCCCCCGGCGCTTACACTGCGTGGGCCGGGGCCGCAACACATGGCAGTGGGCACTAGTTCACAAGTTCACAGGGGTGGCAGGGCTGGGTGCCAGGTCCCTCTAGTTTAACCCTGCAGCTGAAAACATAGCAGTTTCAGAGAAACTGCTATGTTTCACTGAGGGTTTATCCAGCCTCTAGTAGCTGTCTCACTGACAGCCACTAGAGGCGCTTCCACGATTCTCACTGTGATAGTCACAGTGAGAAGATGCTGGACGTCCATAGGAAAGCATTGAGTAATGCTTTCCTATGGGCAGTTCTAATGCACACACGGCTCTTGCCGCGTATGCGCATTAGGAGCTGAGAGGTGGGTCAGGGCAGAGAGATCCCCAGCACCAAGGGAGCCCGGCACTGGAGAAAGGTAAGTGCTGAAGGAGTTTTAACCCCTTCAGCCTAGTGGGAGGGGGGCCACAAGGGTGTAGGGAACCTAAGGACTATATAGTAACAGGAAAACTAGTTTTCCTGGCACTATAGTGGTCCTTTAATGACAAAAAAATTCAGATACACATTTAGACAAACAGATACCCATGCAGACCAAGAGATACACATACAGACCCCACCCCAGGTTAAAAGGCTGGCAAAATGTTGCCGTGGCCACACTGGTGTACATACCCGGGTCGCTGGGCGGCCGGGCCCCCTGAAGGGCCGGACACGGGCGCAGCTGTGACCCCTGCGACCACGTCCGCATTTTGGCAGTGCTGTCACTGTTAAAATACACCTACCACTAAAATTATAGACTGATCATTTCTTTGTTAGTGGGCAAACGTTCAAAATCAGCAGGGGATCAAATACTATTTTCCCTCACTGTATATAAATTTAAGTAATGCTAGAACTATGTCATTCAGCTGCCAGAAGCCGCCATCATTGTTGTAATCTTGCGCATAGAATACAGCATTGAGTTTATGGAGGATCCCACAAGACATGGGATCTTCCATAGATAGAGCCAACTTACCTTCAGCCATCACTGGTGACAGCTGGGAAATTGACACTTCTTGACAGAGGTAGCTCCGCCCAGTATCAAGACGTGTCAGGCGGAGAAAAACTTGTCCCTGCTTTGTACTTTTTCAGGGGGGCAGGGACAGTGCCTCTTTAACTACTACATATAATACCCATACTACTACTACCAAAATTATATTGAACATTTTCTAAGAAGAAGTAGAACGAAAAAGTTTTTCAAAAAAATTTGAGTCTATAATTGGGGGTCATCTTATACACGGAATGTCACTGCAGGGGTAAAAAAAAATACTTGTACGTGGGGCCCAAGTCAAGATGGCGCCTGCCGCTTTTCATTGTGCCGCGGTCCACACACATACCTCCCGCTGATCCACTTCTGTACGCTGTGGCAAGGAGGAAGAGGCAGGGCCAGTGCAAGGATTTTTTGGGTAGATAGGCGAAGATGTATTTTTCCGCCCCCCCAAAAATAACATCTTCACCTATGTGCCTCTTAACCAGCCCCTCTCCCTGTCCATTATTGGTCCCCTCCCTTCCCTGTCCCTTAGTGTTCTTCTGACAGTCACACACACTCAATGACAAACACACACACTCACTGATCTGACACACACTCATTCATTGACACACACACACTGATTGACACTCATTGGCAGACACACTGATAGTCACACACAGACTCAATGACAAAGATACTCTCACTGATTTGACAGACACTCACAAACACACACTGACAGACACACATACACTGACACACTCATACACTCACATGTAAAACTCATACAATCACTCAGACACACACACACACTCATATAATCACTCAAAGACACACACACACTCACTCACAGACAGTCACTCACAGACACACATACACTCACTCACGCACACACTCACAGTCACTCACAGACACACAGACAGTCACTCAGACACACATACAGTCACTCACAGACACACATACACTCACACACAGTCACTCACAGACACTCACACAGAGACACACTCACTCACATACACACATACACTCACACACAGTCACTCACAGACACACAGACACTCACAGACACACAGACACTCACAGACACACAGACACTCACACACATCACATACACTCACTAATTATTTTAATAAATAAACATTTTCAACCCAGCTTCCCTGCCTGGAGAGCTGGTGTGGATGAGGAGTCATTCCCTGGGGTCCAGTGGGGCTGCTGGGCGGCGTGTGGCAGTGCTGTGATCAGACGCGGCGAGGGAGCTCTAACCTCTCTGCTCTGCTCCCTTGCGCACTGTCTGCTGATGCCGCGGGAGCTGTAATATGACGTCATATTCTGGCTCCCGCGACATCAGCAGACAGCGCGCGAGGGAGCAGAGCGGTGAGGTTAGAGCTCCCTCGCCGCGTCTGATCACAGCACTGCCGCCCGCCGCGCCGGGAGTCAAGATGGTGGCCTGGCAGGAGGGAGAGCTTCCCTCCTGCCGGTCACTGAAATCTTGCGCCCCCGGAGCCGGTGCGCCCTAAGGCGCCCTGTGCCGCCTTATGGACGCGCCGGCCCTGGGAAGAGGTCCCTATATGAGTGGGAGCTGCAGCAGGGGAGCATGAGAATCATAAGTGTGATGTTCTCCTCTGAAGTTCCCCTAAAATATCAAATTTGTCATATTTGATGTTTGAAATATTTATTTCTTAAGTTTTGGCTAAAAAATAGGGGTTGTCCTATACAAAGGGAGCATCTTGTACACTGAAAAATACTGTAATCCTTGCCATAATGCAATGCATTATCGCTCAACGGTGTCTGAGTGTGCAGTTGACTGAACCAATGTATTGAGGAAGTTCTTTCCATTTTCTACATTCACATATTGCACGCTGGTTTTCCTATCACAGTATAATGACTTGCAGTGAATGAACTTTTAAATTCAGAGACTTGTAACCATCAGTAGTAACAGTGTTAAATAATAACTAGGAAAAGTCAGATATCTCTACATCCAGCTGAGGTTCTTTCTTTATTCTTGCA
Organism: Pelobates fuscus; assembly: GCF_036172605.1. Lineage (NCBI taxonomy): Eukaryota > Metazoa > Chordata > Amphibia > Anura > Pelobatidae > Pelobates > Pelobates fuscus. Next base: position 244,718,792 of record NC_086318.1, read on the forward strand.
ATAGGCTTTGAAGAACACACAGGCGAGAGCTAATTTTAAGAGGATTTGAGCAGCAGATGCTGAAAAACAGATTTTTATTTGGGGGCAACAAGTTAATTTCCATCTCCTGATGTGTTTGCTAGAGCATAAGGCTTTTCTAATTTTACAACCTCTGCTTTGTCACAAATGAATTATGACAACAACGAAACTATTCATTGAGTGGTGAAACACAATGGGAACACTAGACCCAATAAAGCTGCTGCTCTGATTTAACAATTCGTAGAGATTTTCTTTAATTATGATGTGAAAGTTAATCACCATGAAAGGAGCATGTGGATGAGCTCAGTAAATCAGTTTCTATTCAGGAAAGAAAAGATTGTGAAGAGTGAGGATACAGTGAACAGCATGTATTTATACGCATATATGCACACGTATATAAATATCAGATTTGTAAGTCCTGCACTCCCACCACAACTACCAGCCATTGAGCGCTTGAAAGAAATCACAGATAACACTTTTCTAACAATTTACCAATGCTCTGAAATATTTCTATATATTTTAGAGCATTAGTGAATTGCACATAACATAATTTTTTATGAACTTTCACAGAACAAACACCACAAACATGTCTCCTGACTTGACAATGCATTCTGTTTCGAACAAATTGTGATTTGTCAAAATTTCGGGTGATCTGCAATTCATACAAATTTCTGAATTGGCACATGGCCACATCACAAAATAAATGAAAAACGACATTGGATTAGCTGTTTGTGTGTTTTGGAATTTGGAATTCTTTTCATGGCACCCAAAAAAGTGGACTGATGGTTATGCTACAGATGTTACGTGTTAACTGTTCTCACTTGATCAGTGAAATAACTGGAATAACAACGTGTCTATCAGTGTACTGCAAAGCATATACTTGATATTCATATTTTACAGTACACTGATTGCCCATTCTCCATGCCCTTTTGATTTGTCCCAAAATGTTTGCAAGTAAAATTTGCCTAAAGCGAATTGCCATGTGGACTTTTTTCCGAATCAATTGGAATTAATTATTTTGGACAACCCAAATTTTCACCATGGACAATTGTTATGTACAAGCAATGTTAATTTACAATTTCTCACTAATCAGTTATACAAATTATAAGACAAATAAGCATTGTGGCTAAAATATTAAATAAAGAAACTTATAATACAGCACAGCTCAGTATAAAAATAATAAGTAATAATTTGGTCGTGGTTTAACCTGATAATGTTTTCTGACTTTAGTAGCGTTACTAGCAGTACATGGTCTATGAAATTTTGATTTTATTTATTTTTAATTTATTTTATTTATCAAATTTTATCAAAGTACATATTTTCTCTTTTAGAGAATGTAATACATATAAAACATATTAGCCACACTATTACATAGACATGAACATTCACTACTACATTAAAATGCATACACTTTTCATACATAGCTTAACATTGCATTTTATTTTTAATATAATTTCTGATTAGAATATACATTTATTGCTTTTCTTTACTTTATTTGCCCCTTATATCTTCCCCCTTTCATATATATAGAGGCTTTATACTGAGATATGTTTCGGTCAGTTTCTCTTTTTCTACTAACATTAATCTCCTTTGTATTACTTACAATGTTCTATCTGATTTCCTCTGTATAGTTTCTCTATTATGTTTGTAGGATGTCTATGAGTGTTTTTCATTAATTTATTTTTCTCAAACTGTAGGAATTATTTCTATTTATACCCATGTCCATTTTACATTAATGTAGCACCTGGGCCTTAACTACATTCCATTCTGGGATCTTACTACTTCTCCAGTTTCTTGCTAATACCAATTTTGAGGCAATCAGAATATGTGTTATCATAATACTACACTCTTTAGGCATTTTAGTCCAATCTAAATATAATATAACTTTTAATAGTTAATGCATAAAATGCTTGAGGTAAGGACCCAGATACAAAACAAAAAAGGGGGGGAGAAATGAAAATACAATACACAAAATAAAGAAAACCAAAATAAAGAAAAATAGATCGGGAGGATATCAATAAATGTGAGAGCGTGCTGGATGGGGATAGTATAACCTAAGGTGATAACCTACAAGTTACTATACGAATGAACGCCCCCCAAACTGCTGTATATCTCACAGGTACACTATAAACTCTTGATTGACTCGTGCTATGTACCCTCCGTTTACTCCCCGCTGACAGTATCCAACACGGAATCTGGTAGGGTAGAGAGAATGGCAAACTATAATGTGCCCATGAAGGAGGGAAAAAAGGCAACGAGAAAATAACATGAGAGGTAAGTGTATCATATAAATGAGAACTGTTCTGGATGATACTAGTGTATCTAGAAACGATACAGTTATGAGAGCAATGCCTCTGGGGTTGAGGGAGCGAACTCAGTGAGGAGAGAGCAGCCACTGATAACCAGACAGTGCTACAAAATGCTAGCTAACAGCTGTACAGTGGTGTCTTTGAGAAAAATCCTTACTCTACACCCACCAAACGTGCCCCCATCATCACCCCTCTTAAATAAAAATGATACAATTGTAGGAACCGGCTGTGAGGACCAAACTCGGTGTTCAAAGAGCGCTCAGTAACTGGGATGCAGAGCTACAGTGAACCAGGTCTGTACTAGCCAACCTGCTGGACCTTAGGTTTCAACGCTCGCTCAATACAACAATTCTGTCCCCTTATGCAACTCTTGCTTAATACACCAAGTCTGTCCCCTTGAAGCCACCCCTTTGAGTTTAAAAAAAAAGAAAAGAAAACTCTGTATCTCTATAGAGGAACTGTAACGGATTGCTCAACTTGCTGACTAATTCTCCATGCGAACAGACTCAAATCATATCCTCCCTAACTGCCTGCCTGACACGTGTTTCGGCGCCAACACAAGCGCCTTCTTCTGAGGCTTTTTTAGCATGCAATCATAAGTGTCAGTCATCAACAATTTCCCTCTCAGGAGATTCACCTCTAGGTCCCGTTAGGGTCGTGGTGAACCAGCCGAGCCTGTCGAGGGCTGGAGCGGTGTGGGCAGAATAATATGTAGTAATTCTTTAGAAAGTGCATTAACCAGTGATTGGTGTCAAGATTTCTTGTCAGGGGATGTGAAGGTGTGATGTTATATGTCGTGTCAGGGTATAGGATGATCTATAAGGGGTCCGGTGTCGGGTGTTGGTAGTAAAGTGGTATGGCACTAGATAACTATTGCGGATGGTAAGAGAAGGAAATGGCACTGGTGAACACGTAGTTTCAATTAAGATCTATTAGATTTACAAGTGTCAAATTATTTCCCTTTATTTCCGTCTAATTTCCTACCACCTTCCTCCCTCCTCTTAAAAGGTTGTGAAAGAGGAAAAACAAAATAGATTATTATTTATATTCCTTCCTTTTCATCTGATTTAGCTTTCTATGCCTCATCTCCTTCTGATCCTCCAAATCCTCCCTCATTCTCCCTCCTCAATTATATGTCCCTTGTTTTAGTCAATTCAATATTCCTTCCAATGACTCAAAATATTACATATTCCCCTCATTCATTACTATGAACCTTGTTGTGAATCCTCATCTGTGAGGATAGCAATTGCTGGTAGGAATTGTTTTCTTATTTTTCTTGTCTGGAACGACAAATCTGTAAATATTTTTATATCTTTAAATTTCCCATCTTCTGTTATCCTTTGTCTTGCTGTTTGTAGGAATCTTTCGTTAAAAAGATATGAGTGACAGCATATCCATACGTCTCTTGGGACCTCTTCTGGTATGTTTCTAGGTTTGGCCGTTCTGTGACATCTTTCAAAGAAGTCTACTTTCTCATCCAAGGTGATTCCCATCTCCTAATGAACTCTATTATAAATTATTGGATTTTGTCTTGTTCGATAGCCTCTGGAATCAGTGGTGTATCCTGGTTTTGTGCTGCCCTAGGCAGGACAAAACACAGGTGCCCTTCCCCCGCCACCCCACCCTTCCCCCCCCCGCCCGCCTTCTAAATACACACACACACATTCACTGACAGATACGCATACACTAGCTAACAGACATACACACTCACTAACAGACACTGACACACACACTAACAGACACAAGCACACACACACTAACAGACAAACTCACTAACAGACACACTCACACACACAGGGCTGGCGCTACCTGTTAGGGGGACTAGGCAGTCGCCTAGGGTGCCCCTTGGGAAGGGGCGCCGCCAGAAGCGCCGGCCCCCCTCATGCTGCAATCGCCCGCCCGAGCGCTCTATAGAGAGCCTCAGACGGCTGCAGCTTTGCCCGGGCTGGTGCGTCCATGAGGGCGCACCGCCCGGGCGCAGCATGAGGAGAGGGGCTGACAGGAGGGAAGCGCTCAGCGCTCCCTCCTGTCACTCCCTCACTGTAGCGTGGCCGAGCCCTGTATGGTCCGCAGGTACAGGGAGCATCTGTCTCCTGTACCAGGCCGGACTAACTGGAAGTGCACACTTACCCGCGGACCATACAGGGCTCGGTCACGCTACAACAGAGGTAGGCGAGGGGGGAGGAAGAAATTGACGGGGAGGGTGGGGAGAAATTGACAGGGGGGAGAAATTGACAGGGGGGGGAAGAAATTGACAGGAGAAGGAAGAAATTGACAGGGGGGGAGAAATTGATAGGGGAGAAAGAAATTGACAGGGGGGAGAAATTGATGGGGGGAGAAAGAAATTGACAGGGGGGAAGAAATCGACAGGGGGGAAAGAAATTGACAGGGGGAGGGAGAAATTGATGGGGGAGAAATAAATTGACAGGGGGAGAAATTGACAGGGAGGAATTGATTGGGGGAGAAAGAAATTGACATGGGGAGAAATTGATAGGGGGAGAAAGAAATTGACAGGGGGAGAAAGAAATTGACGGGGGGAGAAAGAAATTGATGGGGAGAGAAAGAAATTGACAGGGGGTGAGAGTGACAGGGGAGGGAGGGGGAATGAGAGTGGGGAGGGGAGAAGAGAAGAGAGTGACAAGGGGGAGAAGAGAGTGACAAAGGGGAGAAGAGAGTGACAAGGGAGGGGGGAGAAGAGAGTGACAATGGAGGGGGGAGAAGAGAGTGACACAATCACACACAATGCACCCCTTACACACAGAAAAACACACAATGCATTACACACACAGACACACACACACAAGCAATGCAACCCTTACACACAATGCATCCCTTACACACACAGAAACACACAATGCATTCCTTACACACACTCAATGCACCCCTTACACACACTCAATGCACCCCTTACAGACGCACACACTGCATCCCGTACATACACAGTAACACACCTTGCAGCCCTTACACATACAAACACAGATTCACACAATGCATTCCTTACACACATATCAGGACATCCTCTACACACTCCACCCCCTGTGAACAAACTCATTGGTGGAACATGAAGGTGGACCCTGGGACCCAGACCTTGAGCTGTGTAAAGGGCCCCCCAAAAATGGAGCTGCTTCCCATTCTCCCAGAACATTGATTTTTGTGACCACAGTTACAAACAGCCTCCAAAGAGCATGTTCTACACCAGACCAGTGGAGCCAGACTGCAGCTCATCTGGTTGTAAGTAGGCAATCTAGTATATTATTCGTGGCACTAATCTCTAATTTACCTCACATTAAAGAAACACTATAGTGCCCAGAACCACTGCAGCTTAATGTAGTGGTTCTGGTGTCTATAGCCTGTCCCTTCAGGCCTTTTAATGTAAACACGGCAGCACTGCAGCACTGGCGTTAGTTAACATGACAGATCATATGGTTGGGGCATTGTGAGGGGGGAGAAGGAAGGAAATTGGAGGGGGGAGAAGGAAGGAAATTGGAGGGGGGAGAAGGAAGGAAATTAGAGGGTGAGAAGGCAATGAGAGGGAGGGGGAGAAGGCAATGAGAGGGAGGGGGAGAAGAAGGAAATGAGAGGGAGGGGGAGAAGAAGGAAATGAGAGGGAGGGGGAGAAGAAGGAAATGAGAGGGAGGGGGAGAAGAAGGAAATGAGAGGGAGGGGGAGAAGAAGGAAATTGACGGGGGTAGGGGGAGAGATTGCCATCCATCACACACACACACACAATGCACCCCTTGCACACAGAAAAACACACAATGCATTACACACAGACACACATACACAAGCAATGCATCCCTTACACACAGCAACACACAATGCACCCCTTCCACACACTCAGTGCATCCCTTACAGACACACACACTGCATCCCATACATACACAAACTCACCTTGCAGCCCTTACACATACAAACACAGATTCACACAATGCATTCCTTACACACATCAGGACATCCCCCCCCCCCCCCCCCACACACACACCCCTGTGAACAAACTCATTGGTGGAACATGAAGGTGGACCCTGGGACCCAGACCTTGAGCTGTGTAAAGGGCCCTCAAAAAATGGAGCTGCTTCTCGTTCTCCCAGAACATTGATTTTTGTGACCACAGTTACAAACCGCCTCCAGAGAGCCTGTTCTACACCAGACCAGTGGAGCCAGACGGCAGCTGAAGCCCATCATCATCCTCATCTGGTTGTAAGTAGGCAATCTAGTATATTATTCGTGGCACTAATCTTTAATTTACCTCACATTAAAGGGACACTATAGGCCCCAGAACCACTGCAGCTTAATGTAGTGGTTCTGGTGTCTATAGCCTGTCCCTGCAGGCCTTTTATTGTAAACACGGCGGCAGTGCAGCACTGTGTTAGTTAACATGGCAGATCATATGGGTGGGGCACTGTGATGTCACATGGGGGGGCGGCAAACTTTACTTTTGCCTAGGGCGGCAAAAATCCTTGCACCGGCCCTGCAGACACTGCATCCCTGTGGGCGGACTCGGAGGGGGGGGGGGGGGACTCGGGTGCAGGCGCCGGGGGGCCCAGACCTTGAGCTGTGTCAGGGGCCCCAAAATTTCTGATGGCAGCCCTGCACACAGACACACTCACTAACAGACACACACTGACTCACTAACAGACACAAACAGACATACACTAACAAACACACACACTCACATTAACACACTCACTTTTTTTTTAAATGTAAGCCTCCTTACCTTTGGGAATGCTGGGGGGGGGGTTCTCCCTCTCCCTGGGGTCCAGTGGGGCTGCCGGGCGGTCAGTCGGTTGGTCAGCGCTGGCGAGGGAGCACTTTCCCCTGAGCTGGCTGCTCAGCTCCCTCGCGCGCCGCAAAGTGATGCCGGGAGCTGGAATATGACGTCCCGCCCGCCCGGCTTGTCAGTTAGCCGCAACGGCTAACAAGACATTTGCCCTGGGCATTTGGGGGCAGCTTTTTTTTGCCGCCTCCTGGAAAATGCCGCCCAAGGCAAATGCCTTGTTTGCCTCATGGGTAATACGTCTCTGTCTGGAATGCTTCATATTCTTAAATTGCTGCTTCTATCCTCCATTTCAGCAAACCTTGTTTCCATTTCCTGTATCTTTTTTTTATTGTTTTTCTATTGTCTCCTTCTGTGTCCCAGTTATGAATTCTAAATTTTCTATTTTTTCCTAATTTATTTTGGCTCTTTGTCCAGTACCCAGCAAGTCTTTTCTAAGCTCTGCATAATTACCCTGTACTTCTTGTTTAATCTGTTTCATTTGTAACTCAAAGTATGCTTTCAGGTATTCCAGGGCTACTGTTTGCTGTTCCGTGGTCCACTCATTCTCTAGATTTTCTTGCATATCTCCTCTTTCTTTTATTGATAACTTTTTATTTGGAGTTTCTGTTCGAGAATTTTCAATTGCGCTTTTATCCGAGTCGAGAAGAAATTTAAAAGTCTCTTCTCTTGTTTTTCCTTCTTATCTTTCTCCTTTCTTAAAGGAAAACTCCAGTGCCAGGAAAACAATCAGTTTTCCTGGCACTGCAGGTACTCTCTCCCTCCCACCTCCCATCCCAGGTAGCTGAAAGGGTGAAAACCCCTTCAGGTCACTTACCTGAGACCCCGCCGATGTCCCTCGGCAGTGGTTTTGGGTCGGCGTCGCTCCTCCCAGTAATCACGTCAGCCGGTGGGCGAGACTGATCCCGCTCGCCGACTGAGGAAACCTAATGCGATGCGCGCCAATGACGCGCACGCGCAATAGGTCTCCCCATAGGAAAGCATTGAAAAAGATTTTCAATGCTTTCCTATGGGGAATTGAGCGACGCTGGAGGTCCTCACACAGTGTGAGGACGTCCAGCGACGCTCTAGCAAAGTCTTTGCTATGAAGCAGGAAGTGCCCTCTAGTGGCTGTCTAGTAGACAGCCACTAGAGGTGGAGTTAACCCTGCAATGTAATTATTGCAGTTTATAAAAAACTGCAATAATTACAGTTGCAGGGTTAAGAGTAGTGGGAGTTGGCACCCAGACCACTCCAATGGGCAGAAGTGTTCTGGGTGCCTGGAGTGTCCCTTTAAGGTAGATTTTTGCTCCGTCAATTTTTTTGACACCATCAGCTTAACTGATTTAACTTTTTTACATCAGAGGAACCACAAGGAGGAGAGAGGAAGAGAGTAAACAATAAAAAGAAGAGAAAGAAAAAGAAAACCTTATATATATTTTGCTTCAGGTATATATTCCTCTCTTTATCCTCTCCTTTATCTTCTCCTCTATTTCTTTGTTTATCTGTAAACTGTTCCTTTCTTAGTTAGTATCCCCTTTTGTATTCTTATTTGGGATTGAGAGTTAGCAATTTTCCATCTATTTCAACAGGCATTGAATATCTCTTATTTTCTCTAAAATATCAGTATTTTCATCTCCCAGTTATAAGGTTGTGCTTGTTTTATGTTTTAAAGTTAGAATGTCTCTTTTGCCTGTTTGTTAAATCAATTTCTTTCTGCCAGTAGCAATTGTTATGCTTTTCATTTAGTAATTTCATTCCTTTTCTTCCTCTCCTTTCCTCTCTTCCTCCCTCCTTCCTCTCCTCTCTTATCTTCTCAAAGTTCAACTTCCCATACAATATGTGTTAGTATCTGTTTTAGCAAACAATTCCCCCCCTCCTTCGTAATCTCTTTGAGTTACTCACATCACCCAGATCCTTTCCAGGTCTGCTGCTGGCGGTGTGTATTTAGGCAGAGTACTCTTTTCCAGCGAGATTATATCCACCACTCAGGTGCCAAGTGCATTAAATGTTTCATGCAGGGGGCTGTTTGTACCCTCCACCACATCCTTCACACCAGTCTTCCTTTTCTTTTCTCGATGGGATCCAACTCTGCCTTCTCCATTTTCCACTCCACGCTCCCACCAGGGCTACCCCAGTGCCAAATCTCTGGGATTCCGAACGCAGTTCAGCAAGGAAGCAGCCTCGACTCAGCCCATTAAAGGACCACTCTACGCACCCAGACCACTTAATGAAGTGGTCTGGGTGCCAGGTCCAGCTAGGGTTAACCCAATTTTTTTTATAAACATAGCAGTTTCAGAGAAACTGCTATGTTTATAAATGGGTTAAGCCTTCCCCCTAATCCTCTAGTGGCTGTCTCATTGACAGCCGCTAGAGGCGCTTGCGTGATTCTCACTGTGAAAATCACAGTGAGAGCACGCAAGCGTCCATAAGAAAAGCATTGTAAATGCTTTCCTATGTGACTGGCTGAATGCGCGCACAGCTCTTGCCGCGCGTGTGCATTCAGCCGACGGGGCGGAGAGGAGGCGGAGAGGAGGAGGAGAGCTCCCCGCCCAACGCTGGAAAAAGGTAAGTTTTACCCCTTTTCCCCTTTCCAGAGCCGGGCGGGAGGGGAACCCTGAGGGTGGGGGCACCCTCAGGGCACTATAGTGCCAGGAAAACGAGTATGTTTTCCTGGCACTATAGTGGTCCTTTAACCCCTTAAGGACACATGACATGTGTGACATGTCATGATTCCCTTTTATTCCAGAAGTTTGGTCCTTAAGGGGTTAACGCGGTGTGCGTGCGTATGCCGTCATGTCACCTACGCATCCCACCCCGCTTGAAAAGGTGAAATTTGGATTTTAATCATTTTGAAAACTGCTGTTCAATTCACACTTAAAATTATAAAATCTCATCAGTCAGTGGACTGGACATAATGTGCAAGTAAGAAAAGTATATAATTCTATGTATATTAGTTATTATTTACTCGCCTGTGTTTGCTGATACTTTATAACTTAATAAGTTAACAAAATGCTAAATGACAACATATTGTTACACTGAAAATTGTACTCCACTGTATACAAGACAGGGTACAGCAAGCATGTCAAACTCAAAGTCTAGCATGGGCCACGTAAACGAGGTTTAAGTGTACGTGGGCCGCAAAAAAAAAAAAAAAAAAAAAAGCCTTAAATGTTCATAGAAGAGGTTTATTTTGAAAAGTACAGTATATAAAAAAAAAAACAGCACCCCCCGCTACTAAACCAAAGCACCCCCTCTACTAAACCACAGCACACTAAATCCCAGTCCCTCCCTCTACTAAATCCCAGTCTCCCCCATATACTAAATCCTAGTACCCCCCATATACTCAATTCCAGTACCCCCCTGTAGCACACAAGCAGACTCAACTCACATTGCTGCTGCCAGTATGCGACTCCGGAGTCCGGGCTCTGGTATACCCCAAATGGCGCCGTCCACACCCTGTGCCAAATCTGATCCTCCCGCTACTTCTTCAAACTGTGTAAAGGTGGAGCATGTTGCTGTCATGTTGGAATGTGACGTGGTGTTGCGTGCTTCCATGCACCTCCAGGTACTCCACTGTCCAGTCACATCCAATGCAACACTGACCAACACACACACACTCACTGTAAGACACACACTTACTGACAGACACATACACACACTCACAGACAGACACAGACAGAAACACACACACACTCACAGATAGACACACACACGCACACACTCATTGACAGACACACAGACACTCACTGACAGACACAGACACATGCACAGACACACTCACTGACAGACACACAGACACTGACTGACAGACACACACACAGACACACACATACTCACTGACACACACACACTCACACTGACAGAAACACACACACACACACTGACAGACATACACACACACACATCATTTTCTTTATTGCTCCCTGCCTTTAGGAACCGATGTGGGGTCTCTCCTCGCGCGCAGTTTAGTGATGCCGGGTGCCAGAATGTGACATCATATTCCAGAGCCCAGCTTCACTACAGATGGCGCACACAAGAGAGCAGTGAGGAGCAGGAACACTAAGCTCCCTTGCTGGCCATCCTCCCTGGCCGGGTAAATTTTAGCAGATTAGGCACCTGCAATGTGAGGAAAGCAGGTGCCTACTCTGCTATAACACTAAGCATGTACTCGTGGCTCGCCGGGCTGCAAAGATGTCCATTGTGGGCCGCATGCGGCCCACGGGCCACGAGTTTGACATGATTGGGGTACAGCAAGTTAATGTCAAACTAATTGAACAAACATCAACAGAAATTGTTACTTGTCCAGATTAACAAGGTTATGTGGATTAAGGAAGCCTCAGTCTTTGTGCACTAAAAACAATTTTGTCTCATTTTGCTGCCATCAACCACACAGTGAACATTAAAACAAATGAGCAGAAATCTCTGTGTCTCACACCAACCCGGAAAAATGGTATAGTTACTTCATCTTCACACTGCATGCAAGAGAGAAAAGGCCTTGCTGAGCATGTGGTGGAGCTGTTATACAATTTAATATTTACTATAATACATCAAACAATCCTCATGGGTCTTCACTTTCTGCTAATGGAAATAAACATCCTTTATCTTTGTGTTTGTATATGATGTTTGTATCATACACAGTTATGTTACATTGCTGCCAGCCTCCCCACGTTTGCCTTATTAAGAGTTTAGAAGTATGTAGGGGCAGCACCCCTCCCTTCCTGTCTCATTAGAGAAATTTGCATTTTAGCTGATACCAGTAAGGTGATTTGTATGTGTTCTAGCCCTATTCAGGGTTAAGTATGTAGGGGTTTATAAAACACCCCTTCCTTTCTCATTAGAGATGTTTACACTTTGTCTGATACCAGCAAAGTTTATTGTTTGTGTAGAAGCCCTATAAAGGGTTAAATGTGAAAGGGTTTATAAAATACCCCTTCCTGTCTCACTGGGGATTCTTGGCTGATAGCATATCTAATGGCTAGTGTAGGAACTCACCTATTGAGGCTTGCCTTGACGTGGCAGGTGAGCTTATATATTCAAATGGCCATTGGAATAGAACTAAAGAGCCTCCGTTTTGTTTAAATGTACATGGGGATTTAGGCCAGAGCGCAGGTAACGTTCTCTTTGTTTTTACTATGTATTTTAAGCTGTTGGATACTAAGCTACTGCTGCTGTAAGCGCAAGCTTTATCTTTGTGTTTGTAAATAATAATAATAACAATAATATAATGTATTGATGCAATTTTAAGTAAAGGGGATGGAAATAAATTAAATACATTTCAGAATGCTAAAAGTATGTTGAAGAAAATAAAAAATAAACTTTAATATACTGTGATGGGTTTAAATCCCCTGTGTCAGCATTGCATCAATAATGCAATTGATTAGGCTGTTCCACACATACAACTTCAGTCCCAATTCAATTCTATCAACCCATCATTCCAATTAAGGTGTTCGGGGGGGGGAGTCATGGGAGTAAAGGAGAGGACTATAACTCATTTAGCTTGAGGTAGGAGACGTTGCAGCCTCTCTTACAATTATTTTGGGATCCAGAGGACCCCCATTTATTAATTTCATTCTATATGCTTAGTTTTTATTTAAATTGGAAGCCTTGGATACTTCAATGTTATACTTGTGCTTTTTGGAATCACTTCTACTTGATGCAATAGTTATGTGGCTTTGTTTTTTGTGTTTGTTTTATTTTAATTAATCTGTAAATAGATTATGCAGTAAATATAGTCAAATTTAAAACAGATGTGAACTGTGTGTTTAGCATTATTGGTTGAATAATTATGTACTAGACATGCAATTTTGGAATAAGTGTTTATAGGTCTGAGATATCATCGGTATGCACAAATAATATATGCACATAACATATATTTAATAAGATGCTGGGAATTCATTCCTTTAGCTTTTAATCATTTGGGTCATATGATAATGCATATATATTCCATTTAAGAGATCATTGCATTAGGCAGATGATCAACCTGCCTTTCTATAAATGTATCAAATCCCCATATTTTCTACCTTTCAGTACGCCGAATACCTAGAAAAACACCAAATCTGTATTCACGGAGGTTCTCTCACAGGCTGTGGAATTTCCAGCCACCTGACTTCATTACTTTTGGTTCAGTTCAGCTATGGCTCAGTGAGAAACAGCTTGAAATTCTGTCATCATCATGAGACTTGAAAAATAAACTGAAAATAGCAGGCTTAACTCACAACAATATACTGTAAAAATAAGGAACACGCATATCATTGTCCTTAAAACGGGCTTTACCATATCACTGAAATAGAAATGAGATATGGACATGTAGATTGTCAGCATATATGTCATTATCACACTACGTTATGCATATTTAGCTACACTGGCAAATAATATGCTTAAATAGGAAAAGGCAGGTTGTGGTACACATGGGGGCATGTCCGTAATACCATATGGTTTATCACTGGCACTTGGCATGTGTCAGCATTGTATTCTTGTCGGGATGTAAGGCAGTTCCATAGGGCAGGCTAAATGGAGAGCATTGCAGAAAAATTCTCTTATGGGTAGAAATGCCCTGGAAAAAGCTATCTACAACAAGAGGGGGGAAGAGGAATATCAGAGAAAAAGGAAATGTAATGTGGCATTGTGACTGTCCTGTTAAATTCAAGACTGGGTAAATAGTCTATTGTTATTCTTTATCAAATAGAATGTGTAATGTTTACTAAGTACTGGAGCATGAGTTGTGTGAATTTAAAGAATCTAAAAAAAATGTAACCTAAGAATTTCCTGCCAAGTAGGTTGCTGTCCTAAAACCAGAAAACAAATTCACAAACTACTACCTTAAACACCTTACCTTACAGTGACCTCAATGTTTATTTACCTAACTTTTTTTCCATCATAAGAGGATTGGCTCAAAGGGTCACTATAATCACCAGAACAATTACTGTTTAATGTAGTTGTTCTGGTGAGTATAGTCAGTCCCTGCAAGCTTTTTAATGTAAACAATGCCTTTCCAGAGAATTGCTGCCTTGGGACACATCTAGTGGCCATTACACAGATGGCCACTTGATGTGTTTCCTGGATCAGTGACTCACAATGTGCAGTACTGATGTTCAGTGTCTCCATGTTCTGCATGGAGATGCTGAACATTCCCTATAGAGATGCATTGACTCCCAATGCTTTCCTGTAGGAAAGCATTGGATTGGCTGAGACCCTCAATTCTGATGATCCCAGTCAAGGTGGCGGACCGGGAAGGGGTCAGCGTTGGCAAATAAAAATAAGTTAATTAACTTTTTAGTAGGAAGCCACTTAAATAGTGTTTTTAACCCTATAGGGTCAAGAATATATGTTTCTGTTCCTTTAAAAGAGCAGCTGTCATCTTTTAAATTTGTTTTTAATTCCATAATTAAACTAGCTAGATGCTGTCCCTGTCAGATGTCAAAGACAGACTATCCTGTCAACTTGTGCAAACTTGATTGGCTAGTGAAGTGAATGTGGAAAACGCTCGGACCACACTCATGAGACTTAAATGAGTCGTCTGTGAAGTAATTAGGACTCAACATGTGGAGTTTGCAAATTCTACAGTTAAAACTCCAGGACCCTTGGCCTGTAGAGCTCTTCATAAATGAGTCCCTATTTAAGTCAAAATATAATAATCTTAAGGTAACACCTTAAACTAACTCTCTCTAATATACTTTACTGACACATTCCATTTTATTTTTTATTCTTTATTTTTGTCTTGCTCCAATATGCCATAAAATATGTTATGCAGTTACAGTATGCAATAGAGGAACATCAAATATTGCATTAACGCATAACAGAATACATGTGGGCAAGTATTTTAAGATATTATAAGAATTATTAAAGTGAGTAACAAGTTGTGTAAAGTGGAGAGTGAACTCCCGCTAGCTAATGGGGTCCTCGAGGAGTAGGTGTGCTATGTGGGTGTAGAACCAAAAGCAGAGACGGCTCTCTAATTAGGCCATTTAGGTGACCGCATAAGGCCTCGTGCTGTCTAGGACCACTCAAATCACTTAAGGGCAGGCTAACATGTCAGGTCCTTGGTCTATGATCGAGGGCCTGACATAGGAGGGGGCCCGGCAACTTGCCCATAATGCCGCCGTGTGCGTGGCCCCTCCAGTCAGTCTGTCTCGCGATCACCAACCTGTCAGAGCGTTGCCGCGGGTTACCATGGCAACACTGGAGATTGCGAGATTTACCATGTGGTCTGCAGCTCACACCCGGCAGAGCTACAGACCAGAGAGCCAGACCACCTGGGGAGAGGGAGCCCACCGGACCACCAGGGAAGGAGTGTCACAGCCCCTCCATCCCCCCTATCCCCTGTCACAGCCCCTCCACCAACTGTCACAGCCTTTCCCCCTCCACCCTCTGTTCAACCTCCCTTACCCCCTGTCACAGCCCTTCCACTCCCCCACCCCCTGTCACAGCCTCTCCACCCCCACTCCCTGTCACTGACCCTCCATCCCCTGTCACAGCCCCTCCGCCCCCCCACCCCCTGTCACAGCCCCTCCACCCCCCATCACTGCCCATCCACCCCCCCTACCCCAATCCTGTGAAACACCCCCCAACTATGCCACACGCAGCCTGTCACATTAACTTCCTCCAATCCTGTCACACTTACTTCCCCATGCCCTGTCACACTCCCTCCTCCAACCATGTCACAATAGTCTGCAAATTATGCCATAACTACAGTCGGAGACCTCACAATGCAGCGGCATAGGGAGTCGCGGCACTGCAAGCCTCTGAACAATGAATACAGAGATTAGGTCTCTGTATCCAGCTCTGCAAGCTTGTCCTTCAATACAACTACAGCACCTTATACACATCATGCAACCCCTATTTTTTTCCACTGTGGGTGTTAGTGGGGGCCTCATGTTTGAGTTTCACCTAAGGCCTCACAAAGTCTAGAGCCACCACTGAATAAAAGTGTAAGAGCATGTAATAGCCGAGTGGTAACTGTTATCGGTTGCTATGTTGAGGCTCAGAGGAGGCCTAACGACCTCATTCGGAGGTGTCTGTGAGCTCAGTGGTGTATGTTGTTTTTGGCTGCAGGTAAACGGCATGACCTATGTGGTCGCCCTGACTATCGTGACGTGTTGGGCTAGCGGTGATGTTAGTGGTGCCCACTAATCCCTAAGCACCAAGGGTGTGTGTGTGTGTGTGAAGAGTTTATGTTTATAATCTGCTGTGAAATCAGATTAGCATTAACTATAATTGAAAATTATATTAATGGTGGTAAGAAAATTGAGTTAATAAAATAAACATTGTTGGTTGGTGGGACGCTTTTGGATCCGTCTGCCACTTCTCCCCTGGATCAGAGCCCGGTAAATATCTGGTGCTTTTAACCATTTTTGTCAGTGGGGCGAGGTACAAAGGGGATTATTCATGAAACATTCCAGGAGCTGCCAGCAGAGTCTGCTTTGTGTCGCACTAGGCCCAGTGCCAAGGGAGGCATAGCCCCACCACTCTGAGTCATCCAATCTTACCCAAAGTCATTTAAACCACCTAATTCCAGAGATTAATAACTGGAGGTTGTGTAAGACAGGCCAACTTGTGGTTTGTCGTATTACACAAGCCCATGCTGTTATTACTATAGCAAATACACAAGCCTGTCAATTAAGCTTGTTCCAGAATGTTCCTATACATTACACATAGGAGGAGGCCTGCTATCCAGTCACAAGTCACTGTCGATCAACCGCAGAGAGAAGTAAATTATGTGTGGATGTCACAGCTGGTAAGTGTAGGCCCATGACTAAGCCACAGGACTTGGATGGCTGCCTTGGTTCACTTTTTGTTTAATAGGGGCTATGCCTACCTCCCATATCTATGTTCCAAGCAACACGTGCTTCTTTTTTAAATACAGGGCCAGCCTGTCCATAGGTCCATAGGTGGAGCCATGGCCTTAGGCGGCATTATTCCACCCCTGATATTACTGCAGTTGGGGAAAGCCCTCGCCTTTCCCGATCATCCCCTCACGGAGCCACTGAAATTCTGGCACTTTGCGATTACTGGCCGTGCATGACTGAGCAGGCAGCGGTGGGGTGAAGTGAGGACAAAACCAATTGGAGTCACTCCAGCCAGAAGCCACACCACCACAGATACAGAAAGTATAGGTATCTTGCACACACTGCATCCCCATCACACACGCACAGACACACACTACACCTCCAGCACACACATAGACACACACCATCCCAAAGCACTCCAACAACACTGCAATTCTACATCCCCAACATACACTGCATCATCAGTCCACACAACATATTCCTTACACAAATACACTGCATCCCCAGCAAACACACACTACCTCCCTCCTCGCCATACACAAATGCACAGTACCTCTAATACACATACCATGACCCCTATAAACACAGTGATGGAATCTGCTCTGCACAAACACACACTACACAAACACAGACCTGCTATAATAAAAAAACCTACAAATACCAAATGGCAGGAACATAAATGCTGACCATCCAAAAACCACACATAAGATGCACGTCACTATTCTAAACTTTACCAGACTACTACTCCGCTCATAAAGCCAGGAGCTATTTACAAACACAAGGCTAGCAATAATTTAAAAGTAATATCAGACAGAACTGTAAAACTTTATTAACAACTGAAATCCCATTTGTTTTTTTTTTGTATACTTTATGAAAAGCCTGACTTCCACTCCACACATCATTAACAAAATCCCAAAACAATGCCTGACAGGGCATCAGGAGATGGGGGCACAAACACAACATCCCTGCACACATTGCATCCCCAATCTTATACAACATCAACACAGACACACTGCATCACCAAAACAATCCTTACACACTACATTCTCTACATACACACATACTGCATAACCAGCAAAAGCACACTACATCCCCCTAACACACACAGTGTCCCCTATACACAATGCATCCACTACACAAACACAACTACTACTACAGACGTGCCCCAATGGAACATGAGCCCAAGGTCACTGGCTGCATCAAGTATAGTGACGAGGGGGTCAAGCGCACCCTATCATCAGTTTCCCACAGCTCTCTCTCCAACTCTGCCGGAAAATGATCATAGGATGTGCTGGGCCCCCTCTTCAATATACAAGCTCCTGGTAGACTCCACAAAGCCACTGCAGCACCAGGGAAAACATTGATTATTGTTTTATTTTTATTTTAAAAAGAACTTTTTGCCCACAAATGCACCCTTATCCTACCCTACATAGTTACAAACACTGAAACCACTAATCTAAAAAACACTGCATCCACTACACATTCTCTGCAACCACTATAAACACACTGCATCCTTGTGGGTGGACTCAAGAGCGGTCCCTGTGGCCAGACCTTAAGCTGGGTAAGGGTCTGATTGCCATGGAAGACATCCTGAAACAAACTGGGATTAAATACAAGGCTATCAAAGATAACTGCTCGCAGACAATCAGTGAGTCAGAGCTACTGTGACACCTGTTCTGTATGCAATCTGAGAGTATGGTGACCATACAGCATTATTACAATGCCTTACGCAGGAAAGCATCAAAGAGCATGCAGACCTTATGCAATGCCAATAAGCTTCACTATAAAAACAGCCCATATAAAATAATATAGATAGACCTAGTACAGAAAACACCCTCATCTAATGGCATACATCCCATATGGCAATTTAGCTTACTCCTTTTAGGTTTGTTAGTCATTGATGTATATAAATGCTAATATTTTAATACCATTGCAGACGCATATATGTTGTAATTTAGTGTCCATTGCTCCAAATATGTTACAGGAATGTATCGATCTAATCATGGTCCTCATAAGTTTCACTTTAATGGTTAGGCTCTCACTCATTCCTTTCTTTTTAGATACTAAGTTTTCAGACATTGCTTACTAAATCAACTCTATTGGCAGGTTTCTGTTTACCTGTATCAGTTATTATGCCATTTCTTGAAATGCCAACATATAAACATGGTATTATGATTTAGAAAAAGGTTAACATAATCCTTTCACTTGGGATCCCTGGAATTTACTCAAATGAATAAAAGAAATGAAATGTTAGTGTCTTGGGTGGCAGGAATCGGAATAAACACAATCTGTCAAATTCAAAATAAAGAATATTTTTAAACAGTTAAAAATAAATAGTCTATCTCAGTAAGTAAAAGTCCAATTTGTGAGCCGCCCCTCACTTGAGGTACACATTTTCTGGGATAATGTGATTATGGCAAACCCCTGGAGATTGTAATTGCTGTAATAAACTGTCAGTAATGGATAAACCTGTCTAAACAGATGAGCATCACATTTTCCAAATAATGTTTCTCACGCACATAACAATGCAGAATCAATCGGCAGATACTTAAGCATAATATACAAGCTTGAAAACCTGGTTCAAATAACCATGCTTGCAGTCCGATTACAGGATAAGCAATTATTTGAATTCACTTAGTATGTTAATTAACTAATGCATACCTGTCGTCCTCATGCCGTAGTGCCATTTTTGCAGATTTGTTTTAGCTTCCCTCCATTTCCAGCAAAAACCTTTAAAACAATGTTTTTATCTACCTTTTTCTCTGTTAGAGGACTTACTGTGTGCCCTATGGTCTCTATGGTGCTGGAGAGTGTCTTCTCTTTCTTCTCTCCCTCTGCAGCCAATTTGCCTTTAAAGGTACATTCCAGTCATCATAATAACTTCATCTTAACTAAATTGTAACTAAATTGTTATGGAGCTAGGAGGCCCTTGAGTGCACTCTTACCTTAAGGAATTAAACTGCTCTGAATGTGAGTAACAAAAAGCATGGAGTGCTGCCGGGCAGGGGCAAGGAGGATTTTTTTTTTTTTTTAGAGCGGCCAGTTGACTCTCTTAGCAAATCTGTAGCTACCAATGCTAAAAAGGTATGCGCTGGGGGACTTAGAGATCGAAACTGGAGCAAATTTGGGGTTAAATCATTAGAGAATAGTTTAACCACTTAAGGTAAGTTGTTATAATGACCTGAGTATCCCTTTAAGATGTGTGCCCTGCTCTGACTTCTACATGCTACTGTTGTTCCACAGGTGGAACTGTCACCTGTAGCACAACCAGGGCAAGTACAAGGGTTTCTGCCGCCCTAGGCAAAGATCCATTTTGCCGCCCCCTCATGTCACTCACTCACTGATACACACTAGCAGACACACACTAACATACATATATTCACTCAATGACACACACACACAGACACTGACAGACATACATTAACTCACTGACAGACATACACTCACTCACTGACAGGTACACCCCCCCCCCCCCCCCCCACACACACACACACAGACACTCATTGACATACATACACTCATTCACTGACAGACACACACACAGTCAGACACTCACTGACTCCCTGGGGACCAGTGTGGTGCAGCTCCTCACTCCTCCAGCACATTGTGTAGTATGCCGGGGCCAGAAAGACGTCATATTCCAGCTCCTGGCATCACAGAGGGCACCAAGGGAGGAGTGGGAAGCTGCAAAAAGAGCCTCCCTCACCGCCTGGCTTCTCCGTCTCCCTCTCCTCCCTTCACTGGCATTTGTTGGCAGAACATGCACCTGCCACCAGGGTAAGCAAGTGGCTTACCTAGAACAGCTTCAGGGGCACCCTGAGGTGGCCAGATTGCCACCTCCTGGGCCCCCTGTGACAGGGTTCCTCTGGGCATCCTCAAGACAAAGGGAGCCCACCAGGAAATATCCTGGTGGGTGCCCCTAGCAGGCCGGAGCCCTAGACGAATGCCTAGTTCGCTTAATGGTTGCACCAGCCCTGAGCACAAAAGTCTTAATTGCAACTAGGTGTAACACAGTTGGAGCAGTCTCAATTGCAACTGGGCCCTTGAGTTCTGCATGTCTCCCAAATGTCGATGGGACAGTCCAGATTTCATGGTCCTGTCCCGCCATCCTGATTTTGTTCCTCATTCAGGCATCATTAGACGTGCTAGGAAGGCTACAAAAGACACAGAAAGGTGAGTACATAGCGAATTACTCTTCAAACTCTTGCACTCAAGGGCTGAACTTGAAAATAAACTCTTTACCTTAATCCTATGTTTAACACCTCTTAAAAACTAAACACCTTATCAATAGCATACCTAGCATACCTAGAACCTTTGCTGCCTGGTGTGAACCCTGAGTTTGCTGCCCCTCTCAGCAAACACACAGCCACACTGTGAGGAATACAGGGAGCAGGGATATGACGTAATTCACACCGCCGACCCCTCAACACAGTCTGCAGCATGCTCCAGAGCCAGTGGACCAGACAGGTGTGCTTGCAGTGATCGCCCACACAACTTGAATTGACTGGCAAGAGAGGAGCGCTGTGGCAAGCTGGACTGAGTAGCATTTGACCACAAGGCATTGCCACAAGTATAAGCTGCTGCTACAATTGGGTATTGCTCAAAAAGTGCACAGTTTCTTGAAAGGAGGGCAGGCCAATCACCTCCACAGGCCCATAGGCCCCGAACTACCTGTTATCATATATGGCAGCAAAACCAGTATAAGCAGCTGCGTCTATCCAGATAACTGGGGATGAGTCGGACAGAGAAGGGATAAACATTGATCTACCATTCCAATTTAGCAAAAACTCCTAATCAAACCAACTTTGGCCTGACAGTCAAGTGAGACCAAACTATCATCATCTGGAAGACCGGGCAGAAGGTAGAACAGTCTAGAGATGAAAGACTGACCCCCGAGGGGTAATACTTATCCCAAAATTTAGGGAGCCTAAAAGGGACTGCAGATCCCTGCGAGAACAGGCCCCTTGAATAAGGAACCTATTCAAATCCTCCCTAATTGAGTAAAACTTATCTTTATGAAAACTAGACTGCATCAAAAGGGAGTCTAGCTTTATAAAAAGAAAAACCAGACTGGCAGACGGGACAACAGTCTTACCCTCAGAAAGAGGAACTCCAAGACTAGAGAGTAAAGGAGTTGTGTTAGTGATGGTCAGTAGAACATTGCTCTCCTCCTCAATGGTTAAAATATCATCAAGGTACTGAATAACCACCAGACATCTAATGACGTTGAGGAGGAGCCACCACAATGTTTCAGCGAAACCATCAAATAACATATGGCTACTCTTGGCCCCAAAAGTAAACCTAGTACAAAAATAATAATTATCTCTCCATTTGATGCTGTGCAGGTGCCATAGTGAAGGGTGAATAGGTAGCAACTGAAAAGCATTCTTTAAGTTGGTTTTACTAATTGAAGCTGCTTTATTGGCCTTCTGTATTGCTTGAATAGCATTATCTACCATTGCGTAATGGAGAGAGAATTCCTGAGTTTATAGGTTATTAGCAGCAGAGAGGGCAATAATCAATCTTTTTTTATTTGTGAACTTGCTTCCTGGATATGACTATCTCTATCACGGATGAGGGTTCACTTCAAACTACTCTTTTCAAAAAACCCTCGGCCTCCAATGCCCTACTACAATAGGGCAGATTTCATCCAAGAACTATTAAAAAAGGAGTACCTGTTGGTTAGTACCTAAGAATATGCAGAAACTGCAATAATATCTCTGACTTCAAGGCTAAAGCAAAAATACTCAGATCAGTTTCATGAAAAAGGACGCCCAAACAGGGTTCTAAAGAGAGTGTACCGGAGGGCTATGGAGGCCGATAGGAGTGACCTCCTATCAGATCATCCTATGAGGGAAGACTCCAACAAGACTATCAGAATGATAGCTGTAGTGGGACCTGGGGAACTCGGCTGGTTATCCCCTTTGGTAATGATAGGTCAGACCCATTTCCCCAGTAACTGGACGGGACACAGTTCCAGGGTACAACTTTTGACAATGTTTATTTGGGCACACAACATTTTATGCACAGACCCCCGCAGGTGGTCTCCATCCAACACAACACAATATCATGCAGGAGGGGGCTGGGGAACAGATAACCATCTCTCGCTGTGGGAGATACTAACAGGATACAGGGACACACATGAGTGCACATTACATACAGAGGGGGTTTAACTCTGGGGCTCAGTGCCCCGGGACGGGAAGGGGGTACAGGATTACAATTTATACAGATGAATAGCCCCGGGTCCCCCATAGGATCCCTGCAAAAAGAGGGGTGATTGGATGTACAGAGCTGAAGATATCAGCGTCGAAAGACTGGGGCTCAAGGCTCTGTACATTCCCAAAATTAGTTCCATGGTGTTGCTTGGTTTAGTCTGGCAAATTCAAACTTCGCGCCTAAACCAAGCAACAACCAATCAGCTGAAAGCGCGCAAACCAAATAGTGCCAATCAGCATTCGGGGGAGGAAGGAGTTTCCCCACCCAATCCAAAGAAAGGGTGCAAAACTCAGCTGCACAAATCGGTGCTCGGGGAAGAGAGGGGTTTCGCGGCCCACTCAGATGGAAGGGCGTGAAACCCCATTTGAACAAGTGCTCCTTCTCAGATTGGTCGCCCGCTCCCGGCGACGACCAATCAGCGATTTACTTGCGCCGACCAACCAAGAGAATGGCGCAACCCCAGTTTGAATGGGCGCTCCTTCTCCCTTTGGTCGGCACATACTTCCATGCGGCCAGCGGGAACCCTGTGGCCGTGAGACCTACTCACAGCCCCAGGGACTCCCTGCTGGCACGCGTCCCTCTCTCCGGTGGATAGCCACACTCAGGTATCTGCCGGAGAGAGCGTTCGCCAGGGTAGCCATGAGCCTAGCCTCGTAGCTCCCAGGTTTGAGAGTGGCAAGTGATTATAGCTCCATTAGGAGCAAGTATGATGATCAAAGACAGTGCAAGCAGGCCGGTTTGGGAGCCAAATGCTCCCCCTGGTGGGCGTTTGGCGATACGAACCGGCGGTCACCCAGGGGAAGCATGCGCCGCTCGTTCCCTTGCTGTCTGCAGTTTTCACACCTCGCTAGCAAGATGTGAACATTCTAACTAAACGTTCTAACTGGAGTATCAGGGTGGTCCAGCACAGTTCGGGAGACGAATGCTCCCCATGGTGGGCGTTCGGTGATACTAGCCAGCGGCCACCCAGGGGAAGCACGTGCCGCTCGTTCCCTTGATTATCCCAGATTATCAATGTTGATTTCCATTAGTCATTCCTTAGGACCTGGCGTGTGTCCTGAAACACAAGGAGCAGACATGCAAGCGCTAAACCTACAACTGCCTAAATTAAAGTTGTTGCACATCTGAGCCTTGCAAAGGAACAGTATAGGTCTTCTTAACTTTTTCGAGAGTCTTCTTTGCTCTGTTTATGAGGAGCAAGAGTAAGCCTGACTCAAAGTAAGTGAGTATGCCTCAGTGGGGTATAAATTGGTGGACTGGGAAAGGGAAACATAAAACTGGGCAAGAGCTGCTGCAGAAAAAGTCATAGAATGTGAACCCACCATATTTGTGCCTCAAATCCACCAATTTGTGCAAATATATGTAAATTCATTTCCTCCCTGCAGCACAGGTACAGGCAACAAATGACATCTCTGTAGAGTCCAAAAAACAGAACGAATTCCGGAATGGACAGTTTTTTGTTTAACCTAGGATTTCTGGCCTTGAGAACAACAGAAATGTCACCGTAACAGAAATATATGTTGTTGATCAGGTCTTGAGATCTAATACCAGATGAGCGGAGTGGTAATGTGAGTGGTAGTATTATGAGAAGGAGTAGTTATGGAAACATTACCCTGAGTAAGGAATTCCCGGATAAGGAGACCTTAATTTCTCTAGCCTCTGATTAATCAAATGTATCGATGACATTATTGAATTTATCATGGAGTGCATCTCCGTTGTCAGGTTGTCAGAGTAATTCCCTGGTGCCAATTCCCTGGGGTGTCGGGATGAGCAGACAATAATGGTAGAGTTTAGTCTTTCTGGCCATGGCTGGGAATGGAAAACCCCTACCTCTCAGCTCCACTGAAATCTTAGGGAAAGTTCATGACTCTAGGGAAGCAATGATTGCAGGGTCTTGGGCCACCGCATGGGAGCTAGGTCACACAGGAGATCCAGTTCCAGTGGGAAAAATGGCTCATGGGACTGTTTCCTTAAAGACAGAGCTAATGGACAGCAAATATACCTGAAGCCAGTTCAGCTGACCATAATTGGGAATCGTGACTTACCGCAAGTAAATGAGAGTCGTGGGCAGCACATACAAGGTGAGAAAGTATGAAGCAATTGAATGTAGAAAATCGTATGATAAGGCCGCCTAAAGAAGTAACCTGGTAAGTATTTCTAGTGTAAAGTATAAGCCAGCAAAAGAAAGGAACATAACATACTTAAATAATATTAGCAGATGCTTGCCAGACAACAGAATGATACTTAAGAAAAAGATGATACTAAATGATAAGAAATATATGATAATTATGCAACAGCCTAAGAACAACTCTA
The DNA here is from genome assembly GCF_036172605.1 of Pelobates fuscus. Taxonomy (NCBI): domain Eukaryota; kingdom Metazoa; phylum Chordata; class Amphibia; order Anura; family Pelobatidae; genus Pelobates; species Pelobates fuscus. The sequence continues at coordinate 244,744,189 of NC_086318.1, forward strand.
CTAGGTGACTCTGCAGGTGACTACCAGGGACAGACAAAAGGAATACCAAAACAAATGTAGGATGGAAACAAATGCACATAAACCAACTTCAGAGGCCTTGTAGCCAAAATTGGAACTCACTGAGATAAACCTAGAAACAGGAAAGCAAGAATAAATATATATTAAGCAGATTCCTGCAACTGCCGAGAGAAGAGGCTGACGTTACTCGTCTAAATGTGCATGCGCCCATGATGTAGATAAGTTATATCTAGTTATACACATCTAGTTATACCTTAAATGTGTATAGAAATGCATTTCTAAGAATGCTGTAATCCAAAACAAATGGTGGGAAATAATGATACCGGAAGGTGATAATTAAGTGTTGTATCCTAGATAAGCCAACCCACTAGCTGGGAATTTAATACTAAAACTAACTTTGAGCTGTTGTGAAGTATGCAGTACTGACAAATTGAGGGATGGGTACATAAAAGAGATGTGAGAGGCCAAATGAGAGCTGAACGGGAATGCAGTAGGGAACAAGTAGTGCGGCCAATATGAGGGTTGCATGTACCTGCTAGGAGACGTATAGCTGAACGTAGCACAGGAAATAACGAACAGTGTGGACTAATGAGGGCTGGCAGCAGAACAGTGATATACAAAGAAGGACTGGAGTAAATACAAGTTTTTTTTTTTTATGTCATATGTCACAGTCGACCTTTGGTAGGTCAAAGTAATATGAACTCAGGACAATTGGGACTGAACACCATAATTGTGACCCAAACAAACTTTGCCTACATTTAACATTTATATTTATATTACATTTTGTTGAAGCTGTGATAAAGTCTGACCTGGGTTCTGGGACTTGGACTCTCTTTGGCACCATGCCAAGCATCTCTACTCCTCACAAAGAGACATGTAGAGCAATTGGTTTGTTTATTATTCTTTTGATTTGTATGTTGATTTTTCTGTTGCTGTAGGTGTCTTTTATTATTAGTATTCACTACTGTACTTTCCCGTTCGCACTATATCTCTTTTGTCTTTGTGATGTGAGAAAATAAAAATAAATTTAGAAATAAAGTAACATCATACACTGGAATACGGGGCTAGTACTTCCCTGGCTCCCACAATTGTTTCTGCTCAACATGTTCCCCAATGAGCTCAACAAATCAGACAAACACTTGGTTATACATGTTGTGGTTGTACCTAAACACTGGAAATCCTCAGAGACTCCTCTGGTCCGCACACTCACAGAATCTATGCAAATACATACAACTACGAAGAGATGTCACACAGGACTATGGGCTCATTGCCCAAATTCAGAATATCGGAAGTGAATGTGATCGGTACTGCTCTCAGCTTCTTTCCAATCTTCCTCCCTCTAAAGGTGCCCCTAAAAACCCACCCTTTCCTGATCTCCTAATTTTGCTCAGTCATGCAAGTAAATTGTCATGTTACCATCATGCACTTTCACATCCATTGTACAGTTATATTTCTGTTATCAACACATTGACTAGATGTATTGGTCACCCATTTTCAATGGCTAATGTTTCAATAAATATCATATATTGTAAAGAAAAAAAAGAAAAATAACTTTACATGATGGAACCTGAAGGATCTGAAACAAAGGTATGTCTAGTACACAAGCTACACAAAGGAATATATGGACTCAAACAACCTGCAAGAGCATGAAACTTGAAATACGCATAGAACAAAACTTCATTTAGAGTAAATCAGACTCATGTCTATTTACCAGACAAATAAATAAAAAATGGACTTGTACTAGTTTATGTAGATGACATGATCTTGCGCACTGAAAGCCAACATGACTGTACAAAATACAGTCAAAAGTCAAAAGAAGTCAAAAGCATGGGAAACATAGCCATAGAATGCAAGTAGAAAGAGATGATGATGGTAGTTATCTTTTCAATCAAAGGCACATAATTCTACATTAGATAGAGCTTATGGACTTTTAGAAAGCCCATGTTGTAGCTACGCCCATGTGTTCAGATTTCCTCCCTGAGCCCAATTCAACAGCAATATGCATTAAACAGTTGAAGATAAACTTTTGTACCTAGCTAGTACTTGCAGAGCTGAAATTGACTTTGCAGTGGTAATGGCATATTAACATTCTCAGCTAAATTTCAATATTTTGTAGGTAAGCACATTAATGTTCCCAAATTGTCAAGCCCCATTTTTGTAAATTAACAAAAATGTAACCCCTTGATATTTCTACTATACAATGGTACAGAGGATCTATAGAGCAAGACTGATTTTTATTTTAATCTTATTTTAAATATATTCTATCATGGTTGTGTGATAACCCATAGAAAACCCAAGCACATATTACCGAATCTTAGAATGGTCGAATTTAACGTAGGTGAAAAAGAGTAGTCAGAGGATAGCCAAAAATCAGAATACCAGAGATCAGGAGAATGATACAAGAATAGCCGGGTCAGGATACCAGAAATCAGGAGGTCAAAATACAAGCCGAGTCAGGGAACCAGAAAACAGGAACGTCAAAAGCCAAGCTGGTTCAGTACACAGAAACAACAGTAAATACACAAGGAGAATCAAAGAGCACTAAGAGGAACACAAGGAACCACATTAGGGCAAGGAACAAGGCAAAAGGCGTCCCTTTTATAAGGGAGCTTCTTTTGCTTTAAGGCTCGACCCCAAAATGTTCTGGGCCAGTATTGATGACGCGGAAACCCCGTCAATGACGTCATGACGTCGCATGTGCTGTGTCATAAAAAGGGGCGTGACTCCAGCTTCTGGCGTGGGACATGTTGAACTCATTGGAAGAAGAGTCTGCCCTGGATCATGCACCACGTGGGCGCTATGGAATACGGTAAGAGTTTGTGACATATTCTAACTCCAAGGCAGTATAAGTAGATGTGTTCATAGTTTGGTAAAGGTTAAAAATAATATCAGGAAGTATTACTTTACTGAAAGGGTAGTGGATGCATGGAATAGTCTTCTGGCTGAAGTAGCAAAAGTTAACACAGTGAAAGAGTTTAAGCTTGCGTGTTATAGGCATAAGGCTATCCTAGCTATAAGATAAAGCCAGGGACTAATGAAAGTATTAAGAACATTTGACAGACAAGATGGGCCGAATGGTTCTTATCTGCCGTCACATTATATGTTTCTATGTTTAATGGAATTGATAGATTAAGGATATTTTAATCACACCCACGGAATACCCAACCCCACAAAAAATAGTAAATAAGCAAGTTGGGTAGATAAACACATTATCAATATGATTATTGTAAAACAGAAAATAAGGATTCTTTAGTACACCATGTAAAATACACTGGGTCATATACTTTTACAAATGTATAGTCTTGTTTGAGTTAATATCAAGTAGTTTGTTGCTAAATTATTCCATCAATACTGGATCAATTGTAACAAAATATCATGAGTTATGGAAATGGATAAATTGTAACAGTGATGTTATTTGTGTCACCATTTACACTCATAGTTCTAAAAAGAACATGTAATTTCAGCATACATGGTCACCATGATGTCTGGCATGCCTGCAGAGCAGCCAACCTGAGGTGCTTATATGTAGGAGGCTGCAGAAAATCTGTGGTAGGGGCAGAAATACCACGGTAAAGACTTGTGCAGTATAAGCACATTTAATAATGGCTTGACTTGCAGAACACTATATGTGGACTTTTCTCCTTTGTTTCGTCAAGGAGAACACAAAACAATCACAGTGTCGGACAGGGTTCCCAAATCAGGTCAGTTAATAGGAATTTTAAAAAGACAGAAAAATATTAAAGTATCTATCTTGCATAACTTTAGGTTTCTTTTTCTGCTGAGAACTAAACTCACCCAGTGATGTCCTGACTGTCCATTGTTTAAATGTGTTATTTCTGTTATCAGTAATATACTTCAAGAGGGCACAATTAATGTAATTTGAAAGACGACTTACAAATTACAATAAAAGGAACAACATTGAGGAAAATATTATTTTTGGCCCATCATTCCTCAAACAGAGCACATGTATGTGTATCAAAGATGACATGTTATGCTGTTGATATAAAAATTTAGAAGAATCTCCATTACACAAATGGCGAAATAGTCCTCTCATTGCCCTCACATTGCCCGTTCTATAAATCTATTAATGAAATAGTGTACATTTGTTGTCCCTCCACCAAAATGTGTACCAGTCAGAGATTAATTTCCTATTAGACACAGTAGGCATCAGCCTACAGGCGCTTGTCCTGCTTTCACCACTTATAATGTAGGAGCCTTGCCCAGTGTCTTCTGTAGCCCAGTCAGACTCCTATGCTTGATAACAGAGCTGCAGTAGCAGTTTTAGAATGTGTAAAGCTCAGTCCTGTAGCAGCTCTTCCCGTGTCAATGTATAAGGCTTTACAGGAACGGGAAGGGATTACTTCCCATCTGTCCACTAAAAGGCTCTCACACAGGAATTGCCTTGCAGGAGAAGCAGGGACATCATTGAGTGATGCACACTGTGTATTATAGGAGATCACTGAGTAATGCACACTGTGTATCATAGGAGATCATTGAGTGATGCACACTGTGTATCATAGGAGATCATTGAGTGATGCACACTGTGTATCATAGGAGATCATTGAGTGATGCACACTGTGTATCATAGGAGATCATTGAGTGATGCACACTGTGTATCATAGGAGATCACTGAGTGATGCACACTGTGTATCATAGGAGATCACTGAGTAATGCACACTGTGTATCATAGGAGATCATTGAGTGATGCACACTGTGTATCATAGGAGATCATTGAGTGATGCACACTGTGTATCATAGGAGATCATTGAGTGATGCACACTGTGTATCATAGGAGATCACTGAGTGATGCACACTGTGTATCATAGGAGATCATTGAGTGATGCACACTGTGTATTATAGGAAATCACTGAGTGATGCACACTGTGTATCATAGGAGATCACTGAGTAATGCACACTGTGTATCATAGGAGATCATTGAGTGATGCACACTGTGTATCATAGGAGATCACTGAGTGATGCACACTGTGTATCATAGGACAGCAGTGACTGATGCATACTGTGTATCATAGGACATCATTGAGTGATGCACACTGTATTTCAGCTACTGCCCTCAACATTCAGTCACAGGAGGGTAATTGAACTACAGAAGACCTACTTTGCAAACAATAATTCAAACTCCACATGTCTCTTTTTCCCTAACCCTAAATGTATCCCCTCCTAAATCCAATAATCCTAAACAGCCCTTATAACAAAACTCTAACACCTCTCAAGCTTTAAATCCTCTTAACACTATATGTCATCTTACTCTCAAATGACTCCCTCTCTAACTTTATCTACCTCCCCCACTTTACTCTAACCACTTCTAAAATTATCCCTAACCCTGCATTCATTTACACAGTTGCATATACTCACTATACTCACAGAATCAAACACAATATATGACAATATGCACAATATATGCATTTTTAATTGGGGGGAGGGAGAAGGGGGGCAGAGGACAGCCTAGAACTATTTGCCTATAGGAACCTAAAATGTAAATCTGACCATGGAACAAGTGTGGATTTTAATATATCACACCTAATCGTCAGTGAAAGGGTATCTGAAATTGCTCTTTCTACAACTTTTAAATCTTTACAGGTTGCAAATTCCAGTTTACTATATATCTAAGAATTTACCTACTTGAAAGAATTGGTACAATGGCGTGGAAGACACACAGTATGGAACAAATAATTGAATCTACATAGAATAGAGTCACTTATTTACAATGAGACTTGGACTTGGTATAGATGTTCTGTGTTTGTTTTAAAATCCAATTTTTTTGAAATTCCTTGACATTAGAGTCCTTATTGGGTATAAGAAAGCTGCTTACATCTGTTTTTTATATTTTTAGTTATGTACAATGATTTAGAATGCATACTATAACAACCACTTGTAAAAAATATAAATCCTTAACAAATAATGCTTCAATATATAAAACAAATAAGCAAAGCAACAAAAAAGGCAAATAGTATTCTATAAAGTAATTTCCTAATTACACAAGCCTAATAAGACAGAAACGTGAGCCATTAATACCCCCCAACATTTCATCACCAACTGGCATCCATTATTAAGGTGTGGAAATTAGGTAATTATAGTATACTATTTGCCTTTTGTGTTGCTTTGTTTATTTGTTTTATGTATTGAACCATTATTTGTGTGAATAAAGGATTTCTATATTTACAAGTGGTTGTTATAGTGTGCATTCTGAATCATTGTACATAACAGATTTGTTAAGCAGATGTGGGAGTTCATGTGAGGATTTGCACCTTTCCATGCGTTGTTATTTATTTTTAGTTACCGTTATCTTTTCAAATTATTTATTGATTTATCTATGTTTGTATTTTGTCATTTGGTTCTCATTCATTTCTGCCTTACATTATGTATTATTATTGTTGTTTTTACAATTATATTCCTTGGGTGAATAATTATAATGTTCAGACGTAAATTTAAAAATAAGTAAATCATTTTAGTATTGCCTTTTATATTTTAAGTTTTTTAATGGTCATTATGATTGTCTTTGAAAGTTAATAAAAAAATCTATTAAATGTTCATGATGTTTACAGACTGTATAATGTGCCGAAGATCAGTCCACAGAACTTAACACCTTCTACTTTATGTCAATTATCTAACAGAACCACTAAATTGCATTACCCATTATTATTTGTACTCTGTGTTTGGTGTTCTAGAAACAGGGGCAGTTACAGAAGAGCAGCAACAACCCCTAGTTTACCCCCTTAAGGACACATGTGTGACATGTCATGACTCCCTTTTATTCCAGAAGTTTGGTCCTTAAGGGGTTAAAGAGAGATCTGCAGAGGGTTTGCATTTTGAAGCCACTCATAAATTACATTAATTGTTCAATTGGCATTGAGATCAGGGTCTAGCATATATCATATGTCACCTTGGCAGAGAGCTAGGATACAAAGGTGAAGGACAAAATAGCATCCTATATTTTAGGGGTAATGATCCAGGGCCAAGACCTTTTTCAGGGGAGATATGAAGTTTTGATTGTAAGATATCATTCTAATGTCGATCAAAGTATTAGCGAAACATGTAAAATATTACTCTATGAATAAATATCTCCATGCTCTATGGATACAGGATTTGTGAATGTATGTGTTATGCTACACCTCACTCCTTGCAGATAAAGAACAACAGACCATTCCATTGCTGGGCACTGAGCATGTAACTGTGCTAGTCTAGTCTGTCTACGCATCTATATATCTATCTACTTACCTACCTATTTATCTACCTACCTACCTGTCTGTATGTCTATCTATATGTCTATCTATTTACCTACCTTTTTATCTACCTACCTGTCTGTCTGTCTGTCTATATATCTATCCATCCTTGGTTGTAAGGCTTAGACAAAATACATTATCTTGACAGTCCTAATAACATTATAGAAAGGACTAACCATAATTTTAGATATGTTTCTACAACAGATTGGGTTTTCATTGCTTATGAAGTTGGATTGGATTTCTAAAGCCGATTGTATAAAACAAATGCAATAATTTCATACCGGTATGCTAATACATTTCATTCATGGTTATGCATAATTTTTTTTCAGTATGTTAAATTACACCCAATATGGAAACTATCAAGTCAGTGAGTACCCAGTGTACACATGTGCCCACCATTAAATCATTCCAATTTGCAGACACATATTAAAAAGTTTTCTTCATAACTAATGTATCCCAGTAAATATAAACCTGTTGTATCTTTTTTTTTTATCATTAAAGAAAAAATATATATTTTTCAACGTTTTTTAATATTGTGTTGTTATCCTTATAATTAACAAATATGTATTTGTGTGGTGGGAAAAATACAATGAATTGTTCTCTGCCAATCACTGTTACAAACTCTGTCCTTGCAGCTGAAAGTCAGCATAGATAAATCATACAGAGAAGAGGAGAAATTAAACAAAATCAATGTTTTGCTATGCCATTTGCAACACTTGCCCTGGATTTGCTTTGTCTAAAATGGATTATCATGTAACTTTTATATATTATCTTTTAATATTATCATGTAATATTTTTTTTATTTTTTTATTTTTTTAAATGGAGCATCTTATGAAAAAGGTTTGCACAATTCATTGGTGCTTTCCAATATTTTATCCAATGGTATGAATGAAAGTCACAGTTCCACTTTAAGGTAGTAACATAATTTGCACTGTATTAAAAACTTATTGACAGAATTAGAATATAAAATATGGTAGAATAAAACACTGCCTATGAAACCCATGTAAAATGAATACTGTTAATGTAGGTGTGTTTTACCCTATGTGTCCTCATTATAAGCGTCATACTATCTAAATAAAAAGAATACATAACTGACACATATCTAAAAATCATAAACAATAAAGAGGCATCATGTAGGTTACATAGAGGCAAATTAACATGATTATGAACATTTCGGTATCATATACTGCTCGTTAACACATTTTATCTAGATTAAAAAGAAAATGAATCCAAAATATGCAATAGGGCATAGTTAAAAAAAAAAAAACTTTCATCATTACAGAATGCCAAGAAGAGCCAATCAGGAGGACATTAGGTAAAGTTGGAGAGTAGAAACAATCTGGAGGATAAAACACTATACAAAATGCACATTTTCTGGAGTAATTAATAAAGAATATGTACAATACTATCCTAAAGAACAAATTGTCCGAATCAATAATTCAATATGGGCATTCCATATGAGTCAATTCCTTCTTAAATGCATACTTTAGCAAGGAAATTCAATAATAGTGTACAGTATTGAGTACTTTAATATTTTAATTAGACAGATAGACGTTGTGATGGAGATTGAAATGTTGATGCTGAATAAACTTTTTAATATTGTTAACCACAATGACATCTAATGCAGGACTGGCCACATAAAGTCAACTAGCCCTAAGACAACAAAAGAACACAAAGAATACACAGTAATCCAGAAAATAATTATGTTTTCATTCTAGAAGAATATTTATATGGACAAAAGCTCTTTGTACTTACTGAGTTTTTGTTGGGTAAAATTCCATCATAGCTTCCCCTTCGTGTTTTGCTTCTAGGGTGTGGAGCTGACATGGTAGAACTGATCCAGTCTGTATAGATCTCACTTTACAAATGCATGCTTAACTAGACACTGAATAGCTGAATCACTTGACTAACCATCAGGATCAGTGGCTCTCATATATACACACACAACACACAGGGGAGGAGCTTTTCTCAGGGCTTGGTGGTCATTGCTGTTAAACAGTTAGGGGATGTGTATTTTGCAATACAGGTGCATGTATTATTTGGATCTATTTCCTAACTGATGTTTTGTAAGTTATGACTTATAGCAGGGCTTGACAAATTTGATGGCATTTTTTAAATTAGCAAAGTTTAATTTACAATGAGAAATATACAATTCTTAAAGGGACACTATAGACACCAGAACCACTACAGCTTAATGCGGTATCTAGAGACTGTCCCCGTAGCCTCTTCAATGTAAACCCTGCATTTTCAGAGAAACACCTCTAGTGACAGTCAATCAGACGGCCACTAGAGAGTCACAGTGTGCAGCACGTTTGTTTGTGGAGTTGCTGAATGTTACCAATAGAGAAGATGTGCAATATTCTCCCAATGCTTTCCTGTGGGAAAGTTTTGGTTTAACTGAGATCATAAAGATTGCTGATCTCAGCCATGAAGGCAGGACAAGCCACTGCAAAATCGTCACAGCGTGGGGAAAAAGGTGAGTAAAAACACTTCTCTCATTTTATCGGAGGGGGGCAGGTACCCACACAGACACACTCTCTGCACAGACACACACAAGCACTCTAACACACTGACAGAGACACACACACTGACAGACACACATACACTGACAGAGACACACACTGACAGATACACACACACACACACTGACAGGCACACACACACACTCTGACAGAAACAGACAGTGACACACACACGCACACTGACACACACACATACTGACATACACACACACACACACATTTACAATTTTAATTTTATTCCACCCAGCCTCCCTACCTTTGGGGGAGCTGAGTGGATCTTTCCCTAGGGTCCAGTGGGGCTGCACTCTCGTTCTGTGTGCGAGGGAGCAGTAATCTACTTGCAGCTCCTCTCTGGCATCAGGGCCAGACTGGGGATACAAAGCAGCCCTAGAAAAAAGTATTTGCCAGCCCCATAAGTCATTGTGCCATGTATTGTCACATGTAATATGTAAGGCTCTGTGTATATATATTTTATATTACTTTTTCTAATATAAAATATTGGTCCTTTCAGAGTAAAACATTTAATTATACACTAAGCACACTCCCATGCAGAAACAGACATTCCCACTGACATACACAAGCTCACTGATGCACACCCTGATAGACAAACAATCTTACTGATATACATAAGCTTATTGATGCACACAAATAGGCTCACTGACAGAAAATCTCACTGACACACACAGACAAGCTTATTGGTATACACACAAATGTAGTACATACAAACTCTGACACGCACAAGCTTACTAAAGACAATCTCACTGTCTCACACACACACACACAAACATGCTCACTGACACACACATTCTCACTACAGACACGCTCACACACACATGCTCACTACAGAAAAGCTCACTGGCACACACAAGTTCACTACAGATAAGTTCACTGACACACATATACAAGCTCACTCACTAGCAGCCACACACACACAAGCTTACTCACTAGCAGGCACACACACACACACACACAAGCTCACTCAATAGCAGACACACACACACAAGCTCACTCACTAGCAGGCACACGCACACACAAGCTCACTTACTAGCAGACACACAGACACAAGGTCACTGACTAGCAAGCACACACTCACAAGCTCACTCACTAGCAGACACACACACAAGTTCATTCGCTAGCAGACACACACACACACACACATAAGCTCACTCACTAGCAGGCACACACATACACAAGTTCACTCACTAGCAGGCATACACACACACAAGCTCTCTCACTAGCAGGGACACACACACAAACTCACTCACTAGCACACACAAACTCACTCACTAGCAGGCACACACACACAAGGGTTGAAACCTACATCATTAAATAGACACAGGTCCCATCTGGGATCCCTGCAAAAAGATGCAAAGAGCCTGAGCCTGTCGAAAGTCTGGGGCTTGAGGCTCTGTACATCCCTGAAATTAGTTCCATGGCATGTAGTCTCCCTACAATGCTAAGCAATTCGGCACCGCATGCCCCCCCTCGCACCCAGGGCCGGCGCTACCTGTTAGGCGGACTAGGCAGCCACCTAGGGCACCCCTTGGGAAGGGGCGCTGCCAGGAGCGCCAGCCACCCTCATGCTGCAGCCGCCCGAGCGCTCTGTAGAGAGCCTCAGGTGGCTGCAGCTTTGCCCGGGTTGGTGCGTCCATGAGGGCGCACCGCCCAGGCGCAGCATGAGGAGAGGGGCTGACAGGAGGGAAGCGTTCAGCGCTCCCTCCTGTCACTCCCACACTGTAGCGTGGCCGAGCCCTGTATGGTCCGCGGGTACAGTGAGCATTTGTCTCCTGTACCCGGCCGGACTAACAGGAAGTGCACACTTTAGTCCGGCCGGGTACAGGAAACAAAAGCTCCCTGTACCCACGGACCATACAGTGCTCGGCCACGCTACAACAGAGGTAGGGGAGGGGGGGAGAAAGAAATTGACAGGGGGGATGAAATTGACAGGGGGGAAGAAATTGACGGGGGGAAGAAATTGACGGGGGAGAAAGAAATTGACAGGGGGGAGAAAGAAATTGACAGGGGGGAGAAATAAATTGACAGGGGGGGAGAGAAAGAAATTGACAAGCAGGGCTGGACTGGGGATACAAAGCAGCCCTGGGAAAAAAAATCTATGCCAGCCCCATAAGTCATTGCGCCATATATTGTCGCATGTAATATGTAAGGCTATGTCTTGCCACCCCAGATGATTGAGTAATTATATATATATATATATATATATATATATATATAGCTTTTTCTAATATAATATATTGGTCCTTTCAGAGTAAAACATTTAATTATACAGTAAGCATACTCACATGCAGACACAGACAATCTCACTGACACACACAAGCTCATTGATACACAGCCTCATAGACAAACAATTTCACTAATATACATAAGCTCATTGACATAAAAATACAAGCTCACTCACTAGCAGACACACACACACATGCAAGCAAGCAAACTCACTAGCAGGCGCACACACACACACACAGCTTAATGTAGTGGTTCTGGTGTCTATAGCCTGTCCCTGCAGGCTTTTGAATGTAAACACTGACTTTTCAGAGAAAAGGCAGTGTTTACATTGCTTCCTAGTGACACCTCTAGTGACAGACACTCAGACGGTCACTAGAGGCGCTTCCTGTGTCAGTGCGGATTGGCTGAGATCATCAAGCTTGATGATCTCAGTCATAGAGGCAGAGACCAGCATGACGTTGGAAAAAAAAAAGTGAGTAAAACACTAATTTTACAAACACACACAGACACTACGACTGACACACACACACCATGACAGACATACACACACCATGACACAGACAGACACACACACACACACCATGATACAGACACACAGTGACACAGAGACACACACACACAGCATGACACACACAGCATGACACAGACACACACACAGCATGACACAGACACAGACACAGCATGACACACACACACACACACACACACACACACAGCATGACACAGAAACACACACAGCGTGACACAGACAGACACACACACAGCATGACACAGACACAGCATGACACACACACACACACAGCATGACACAGAAACACACACAGCATGACACAGACAGACACACTCCCACTGACATACATACTTGTTGCTACCTGTGTGGGTGGGTGGGCAGACTGATAGGTGCCCCTCCCCTTCTGTGCCCTCTTTTGCCCCCTGTATGCTTTTCAGCCCCTTCCCCTCCTGTGCCCGTATGTAGCACCCTCCCTTCCTGTGCCCTCTTTAGCCCCCTCCCGTGCCCTCTTTAGCCACCTCCCTTCCTGTGCCCTCTTTAGCCCCATCCCGTGCCCTCTTTAGCCCCCCTTCCGACTTGTACCCTCTTCAGCCCCTTTTGTGCTCATCTTTTGGCCCCTCTCCCCTTCCTGTGACCTCTTAGCCCCCTCCCCTCCTGTGCCCTTTGTTACCCCCCTCCCCTCCTGTGCCCTTTGTTACCCCCCCTCCCCTTCCTGTGACCTCTTAGCCCCCTCCCCTCCTGTGCCCTTTGTTACCCCCCCTCCCCGCCTGTGCCCTTTGTTACCCCCCACCCTCCCCTTCCTGTGACCTCTTAGCCCCCTCCCCTCCTGTGCCCTTTGTTACCCCCCCTCCCCTCCTGTGCCCTTTGTTACCCCCCACCCTCCCCTTCCTGTGACCTCTTAGCCCCCTCCCCTCCTGTGCCCTTTGTTACCCCCCCCCTCCCCTCATGTGCCCTTTGTTACCCCCCCTCCCCTCCTGTGCTCTTTGTTACCCCCCCTCCCCTCCTGTGCTCTTTGTTACCCCCCCACCCCCTCCCCTCCTGTGCTCTTTGTTACCCCCCACCCTCCCCTTCCTGTGACCTTTGTTACTTCACCCCCCCACCCCCTCCCCTCCTGTGCTCACCTTCCAGTCCAGCCAGCCTTCCTGAAGCTCTTCTTGCGGCCGCAGGGGAAGCTCTTCTGGCGGCCGCTGGGGGAGCAGGCTGTTCTGTCTCTGCTCCCCCTCCCTCGCGCACAGCTTAATGAGACCGGGGCCGGAATATGACGTCATATTCCGGCGCCGGTCTCTTTCTAGCGTGCGAGGGAGGGGGAGCAGAGACAGAACAGCCTGCTCCCCCAGCGGCCGCCAGAAGAGCTTCCCCTGCGGCCGCAAGGAGAGCTTCCCCTGCGGCCGCCATCCAAGCTCTCCATGCGGCCGCAGGACATCCACATGTCTCCCCGGCCCCAGGTGCTGACGGCCCACCGGGAAATTTCCCGGTATCCCGGTGGGCCAGTCCGGCCCTGTTGACAAGGAGGGGGGAGAGAAAGAAATTGACAGGGAGGGGATTTGACGGGGGAGAGAAAGAAATTGACAGGGGGTGAGAGTGACAGGGGAGGGAGGGGGAATGAGAGTGGGGAGGGGGAGGGGAGAAGAGAGTGACAACGGGGGAGAAGAGAGTGACAAGGGAGGGGGGAGAAGAGAGTGACAAGGGAGGGGGGAGAAGAGAGTGACAAGGGAGAGGGGGGAGAAGAGAGTGACAAGGGAGGGAGAGGGGGGAGAAGAGAATGACAAGGGAGAGGGGAGAGATTGACATCCATCACACACACACACAATCACACACAATGCACACCTTACACACAGAAAAACACACAATGCATTACACACACAATGCATTCCTTACACACTTATTGCACCCCTTACACACACTCAATGCACCCCTTACAGACGCACACACTGCATCCCGTACATACACAGTAACACACCTTGTGGCCCTTACACATACAAACACAGATTCACACAATGCATTCCTTACACACATATCAGGACATCACCTACACACTCCACCCCCTGTGAACAAACTCATTGGTGGAACATGAAGGTGGACCCTGGGACCCAGACCTTGAGCTGTGTAAAGGGCCCCCCAAAAAATGGAGCTGCTTCACGTTCTCCCAGAACATTGATTTTTGTGACCACAGTTACAAACAGCCTCCAGAGAGCCTGTTCTTCACCAGACCAATGGAGCCAGACTGCAGCTAGAGCCCATCATCATCCTCATCTGGTTGTAAGTAGGCAATCTAGTATATTATTTGTGGCACTAATCTCTAATTTACCTCACATTAAAGAAACACTATAGTCCCCAGAAACACTGCAGCTTTATGTAGTGGTTCTGGTGTCTATAGCCTGTCCCTGCAGGCCTTTTAATGTAAACACAGCAGCACTGCAGCACTGGCGTTAGTTAACATGGCAGATCATATGGGTGGGGCATTGTGAGGTCACATGGGGGGGGGGGCGCAGGCTTTACTTTTGCCTAGGGCGGCAAAAATCCTTGCACCGGCCCTGCTCGCACCTAAGCTCCACTTCCTGAATACAAGTCCCACCTCCCATAAGTAAGCTCTGCCCCCACCGGCAAGCTGCTGAACTCCCTGGAAGGAAGAGGCCAGAGTGACAACTTCACCTACTAGTGCCAGGTAAGCTTCAGCCATGACATTGTGTGTGTGTGTGTGTGTGTGTGTGTGTGTGCTAGTGAGTGAGCTTGTGTGTTTCTGCTAGTGAGTGAGTTTGTGTGTGCCTGTGTGTCTACTAGTGAGTGAGCTTGTGTCTGTGTGTGTCAGTAGGGTTGTATTTGTGTGTGTCAGTGAGACCAGGAGTTACAGATTTTGCATTATTTTTGCACCACTTTCTTTTAAATATTTTCATATAATCCCAGTAGTCAACATTGTATTTACCATCTCAGAACTGGCTCATAGCAGCATTGAAGAGTGTTGATATTTATTATGACAGGTATCATTTTTAAATTTTCATATTAAAGCCAAGAAAGAATCCCCTATAGGATATTAAAACTTGCAGGTTATCAAATATTCAGGTTTATTACAACCCAGCATCGGTAGATAATATTTTCTGAGTTTCAGAACAGAACAGTTTTAAAAATAATCACAATTCAAAACCCACAGATCATTTCATTGTTGGTGTGATGGAACCACAATAATCTACAATGACATTGTATGTCACAGCGCCATATATAGTAAAGACAAAATAGAATTGGGGGCATACTTGGAACATGGTGCTGCCTTTGTGACCAAAATTCATACATTAAACAGATTAAAGAACATAAAGGGCATAAATCACCTAACATTCCTAAATTGTTTGGAATAACGTGCTTTAAAACATCAGGTATGATGTTGTATCGATCAGGTAGTGTAAGGGTTACGCCCGCTTCACAGTGACAGTTCAAACTCCCCGTTTAACGCACCGCAAACAACCGCAAACAGTCCATTTGCACAACCGCAAACTCCCCATTTGCACAAGGTTGGATACCAAGCTAGCCATGTCCCGTTCCTTGTCCTCACTGATGTCATTGAAGGTCTCTTCCTCCTCCCAACCACGTACAACACCAAGGGTCCCTGAAAGGTGACAACAAGCCCCCTGTATTTTTTTTTTTTTTAAATGTACACTACTGTTACACCAGATATGAGTTGCACTGGTGTGACACTGTGCCCTGGCAGGCCCTGAAACGCACACGTGTGAAGGAAACTGACTGCTATTATTTCAGAGTAAAATTTCTATTTTTATTTTTAATGTACACTACTGTTACACCAGATATGAGTTGCACTGGTGTGACACTGTGCCCTGGCAGGCCCTGAAACGCACACGTGTGAAGGAAACTGACTGCTATTATATTACAGTCAAAAAAGTTTTTGTTTTTTTTAAATGCAAGCTATTGTGAAACCAGATATGAGTGGTGGCACTGGGCAAGTGGGCACAGGATACGCTGTGAGCCTGACACACACGCTGGCAGGCAGGCAACTGCAATTAGATTACACAGGGAAAAAAAAAGCAGACTGATGTTCTAGCCCTAAAAATTGCTTTTTGGGGTGCTGTCCTTACAGCAGAGATCAGATGAGTCCTTCAGGACTGTAGTGGACACTGAATACACTAGCCTAGCTATCGATTTCCCTATTAAATCAGCAGCAGCTACACTGTCCCTTCTCTCACTAAGAATGCAGCTTCCGGGGGGCAGGGCCTAGCTGTTATGGAGGAAAGACGCACTTTGTGTGAGCTCCCTCAATATCTCACTTTAAGCAGCTATCAACAAGCGAATTTCCCCCCAGAAGGGGATGACCCAGCAATGTTGCTCCTACCTGACTGACCCGACATGCTTAATAGCGGTCAGCAACTCGACAGAGTCTTACTTACCTCCGCGTGGCAAGTGTGGCCTGGTGCTCACCAGGCGGGAGAGGCAGACGATCTCCCGATCCTGGGATGCCTAGGAGCAGCTACTTCCCGGCAGGAGCTCCGTTACCCCCCCCTCGGACCGGTGGGGGTTATCCCGGTCCACCCCTGAGAGGCTGTCTGGAGCTAATGGACGCACTGAGCACCGCCGCCCAGGCTGACATACTCATCTGCGACTCTCCCAATATGGCGGCAGCTGCGTGTCCTCCTGGTACCAGCAAAGCATGGCAGGATATTGAGTCTAAGCTGGACAGACTCTTTAATCAATTTTGGAAGCAAATAACAAGCAGGAAGCCCCACCAAGCTCCACCACAGCCCCAACAAGCCCCACCACAGCTAGGCGAAGCAGTCCCCATTAAAATCCACCAACGCAAAAGGCGTCGAAGACGGGACCGGAGGCACAAACAGAAATGTAGAGCCTGCCCCACGTCAAGCACTCGCCTCCACCTTAAGCCACCACAATCCCGCACCGGACGTGAAGCACCACCGGGACAGATCCGACCACCCGACAAAACAAGCTTCCACCACCTCATGCCGCCAACCCGGCACTCAGCCAGAGACTTGCCTTTGTTGTTCCAGGTATCAGGGACTCCCAGGGTCTGCACCTGGCGCCCAGAAGGGATAGGATGAGCACAAGCAGTAAACAGCAGCCTGCCAAGCATGTCCCACTATAGCCGATCCTCCACACCATGCCTTTGTTCACATGAACTGCTCTCTGCACATTAACTAATTGTAAAGTAGCAAGCGTTTAAACATGCCATTATTTCACCTCCTAAAGAGTTTATTGTCATAGTTCCTTACATGCCTTTACCTTAACCGTTCATGTATTATGCTATTCACTAGTCTCATCTCATGGGGCGACTCACACTTGATTTATAAGTGGTGGAGCTGCTGATATAAATACACAGTTGATAACGTGCAAGCTACACCCTAAACATGACAGCCATCTTTCACAACAATGTACTGCTATATACTCATACCCTCAGTGCAACTAGCCATGATATACGCACGTTCAGCCTAGCATGCTCAAATATAACACACTTCTGTCTAAAAAAAATAATAATAATAATAAAAAAAAGAATGCAGCTTCTGAATGAATCTAAAATGGATGCTGTCCAGGAGGTGGGAGGGTCTGGGAGGGAGGGTCTGCTGCTGATTGGCTGGAATGTGTCTGCTGACTGTGAGGTACAGGGTCAAAGTTTACTCAATGATGATGAATAGGGGCGGACCGAACATCGCATATGTTCGCCGTCCGTGGCGAACACGAACAAGCAATGTTCGCCAGGAACTATTCGCCAGCTAACTATTCGGGACATCTCTAGTCAGGATAGATGCCTCTGGAATGGGAGGTACGGGTTGAGATGGTACGCATACCAGTGTCTCAGGGGCCAAATAAGCATTTCTGGACAAAAGTGTCTGATGGGCCTGGGCAATCTGGTCCATACGGTGATCCTGTTCTTAAAATCTTGCCTCATAGGAGGCTATTTGCTGTCCTAAACCTGCAGGGCCCATGGTCCTATCATAATGTCATGATGTAATACCCCAACACGCAGAGTTTAGGATAGCAAGGGACAAGACTAGGATATAACCTTTTACCTGGACTTAGAATGGCCAGACTAAACGTCAGACAGAGATAAAGCGTAATCAGAAACGAGACGAGGTCATGGTAACAGAGAGACTACAAAAACGAGAACAAGCCAGAGGCAGGAAGATGGTTATCAGTCACACGGGCAAACAAGACAGGAAAGGGTTAAAGATAAATTCAGAGTCAAGAACAAAGCCATGGTCAAAACCAAAATAAACAAAATAGATCAAGGAACGCACTAAAGGGTACTGACACAGAAACCACGATAGGAGAAAGTGGATAGGGCTAGGGAAGTTTAAATATCCTTTAACACTTGATTGGCCCACGTCATGCCTGCGCCCCCAAAACGTTCATGTGTGGCGGTGCTGGAATGACGTGGGCCAATGGGAGCCTGAATCAACTTTTGGCTCCCACTGCCCCTTTAAGAGCGAGCTCGTGACGTGAGTCGTGCTCCTAGTGCCAGGCGATATTCTGAGCCCTCTCTGATTTACTGTACACGACTATTCGATATTCCCACAAATTTCATATAGCATTTTATATTTGTTTGAGACCACCTTAAAAATATTGGATGGGGGACGGGGCCTGACAGCCAAGATGGCCGGACGTACTCTCTGAGAACTCCTACACCAGCGGGCACAGAAACAATGATTCTGTACAATTAAATACAGCCAGCAGCACACGGAGGACAGAGAACGAGGCAGAACAACATGAGGAACGGATTAATGCTGGTCAAGCACCGACAAACAATGCAAGCGTTCGAACCGTCCATGCGGCCTAAACAGGTGCGGAACCTGAAGTATGGGGGAGGCGGGCGATCTCCAGGCACGGGTCCTGCTTGCAAACAAGAAGCGGACACTGCCCCGCCACCCCTTCCCCCTCTGGACCGGCGGGGGATATCCCGGTCCTCGCTGGGGACGATTACCCCCCGCCACTCGGCTTAATCAAGCGACGAAACCAGCGGTCAACCAAGCCTTAAGACACAAAGCACCCTTACAAAGCCACCTAAACATGTCCAGGAATTTTTCCATCGGCTCTGCACCAACCTATAGGCACAATATCGCATCAGGGGTCGGTCATTCCAACTAGTAGTGAAGGAGATGGCGGTATGGATCCGCCCTGCTACCCAGCGCCGCCTGTGTAGACACTCACATCGCGCCCCTAGAGCAGCCTCCAGATGGAGACTGTGCCGGAGAGCCAGACGGCGGGAAGCGAAGGCAAACTACACAAGCACCATCACTCACCCTCGCACACAACTGAGCGGGACCGCCAGGCAAACCCGACCCACTTACCACTCAGCAGCACCAGCAACCTCCGAACACCGCAGCCTGCAAGCCACGGCAAGCTCAGAGCTGTCTACTGCTCGCAGTCACGCCAACCGCCGGAACAGCAAGACCTCAGCCCTCACCCCAGCCTGGCGCAAACCGCATGGTGAGGAACGGAAGGGTCGGTGCCTACCGCGAACCATCACACTGGATTACCCCCTGAAGCACACCAGCGGCATCGGGTGAGGATTCACAGATACCCGTTGCCCAGCTACCAGCCTGGATACACAACAGGACTTGGGACGCTCTCTTATTGCCATTGCTAACAAGTATACTCAATAAATGTCAGATATATAGCTAAGACTTGATAGTCTACCGATCCTGTTTATATGCGCTATATACTTGTATGTTTCAATCATAAACATTGTCAGTTCCACACAAATGTCCTGTTATGTCTTTCAAGACAATACTGTTTACTCTAGCCTATCTGCCTACAATGTTGAACCTGCTATCCCTATTACTTAAAAATGCCATTAGTGCAAGTACTTAAAGCATGCATCAAGTAAACGGTGAACAGAATATGGTACCTGCACGTAATCTTAACTATAAGCCTAATTTGTAAGGAAATATGCATTGCCTAGCAAATACTATACCTGTTAACCATCTATGGTCTACGCTTGTTGATATAATATAAAATGAGGTTGATAATCCTAGGAGATCTCTGTAATCTGTTATAGTGACCCTAATATGTACAACTCTTGGAAGTCTCCCTTTTTTTTCTGTACCACCATAATCACATGCCTCAATAAAATAAAGAATTTAAAAAAAAAATATTGGATATCGCTAAAAATCATGATCACTATATACTTTCTCTACAAACCTCTAAAACGAACCAAACTACTCATCCATCCGCTATACCACTTTATCCCACCTAGAACTAGTGCCCAGTTAAAATACTTGACTCTTACTTACCCACACTCAGTCATGCCACACACATTTCACCACTACTCTCACTGAATCCCTCTGACTACGGCTAAATTCATCTTCTACATCAGAACACTACTCCTAAGATTGGGTTGTATCCATGTCTCGGGTCTTTCATTTAGAATAGGGGCAGCTTCGGTCTCCTTCAACACTGACACTCCAGTGCATATTATTAAAAGATTGGGCAGATGGAAATCCTCAGTCTACAACCGATATATTCCTCATCCCGAGAAAGAAATGAGGAAAGCTTTTAAAAGTTTGGCTTTGTAAATTTGATGCAATAAGTGTGTTTTTCTTTAATACCTTTTCACCCTCTTTGCATGAACCCGATTTACATAGATTACTAATATGTTTCTGAACATATATATTATATTATTCACTCACTCACTCACTCTCTGGGCCGGCCTAAGACATCATGCTGCCTAGGTCCAACGATAAATGACTATGGGGGATAATGTATAATAAACACAGGTTACTGTCTATTGGGGGTATAATGTATAATAAACACAGGTTACTGGCTATGGGAGGGATAATGTATAATAAACACAGGTTACTGGCTATGGGAGGGATAATGTATAATAAACACAGGTTACTGGCTATGGGAGGATAATGTATAATAAGCACAGGTTACTGGCTATGGGGGGATAATGTATACTAAACACAGGTTACTGGCTATGGGGGGATAATATATAATAAACACAGGTTACTGGCTATGGGGGGATAATGTATAATAAACACAGGTTACTGGCTATGGAGGATAATGTATAATAAACACAAACACAAAAAAAAATGATAAAAAAAAAAAAAAGAATGCAGGTTCAGAATTAATCTAAATTGTATGCTGTCTAGGAGGTGGGAGGGTCTGGGAGGGAGGGTCTGCTGCTGATTGGCTGGAATGTGTCTGCTGACTGTGAGGTACAGGGTCAAAGTTTACTCAATGATGACGAATAGGGGGCGGACCGAACATCGCATATGTTCGCCATCCGTGGCGAACGCGAACAAGCTATGTTCGCCAAGAACTACTCGCTGGCGAATCATTCAGGACATCACTAATTGCAGATAGATACTTGATCTGCAGGAGACAATGCATCTTTGTGGCAATACAGTAATACAACATTCAACTGCACACCATGTATATAAATTTGCAGGATCATGCAGATTAAGAGACAACAAGCTTGAGATAATGCTAGTATTTCTAACCCCATTTCCTAATAAGATAGAAGCAGCAAATCTTGACATCTTTTCAGTTTAATTTAAAACATGACTTTGTCAAAAAGCCTATGTTTTTTTTTGTTTTGTTTTTTTAACATTGTTTATTTTTTCTGTGCACATTATAGTTACAAGCATTGGAGAGACATTTCAGCTGAAGAATACAAGAGGAACAAGACAAGGCTTTACATGAAATGTCATGTGTACTGCACTGTTTTACAATATAGAATATATGTGTAAAACCAGCTGTCAGTAGGGTATACTATATCTGCAAAAGCTATGGAAACAAAAGGTGAAATAGCACCATGGTTATATTCAGGCGAGTTTACCACCCCACAGGGCCCCATGAGTTAAATGTGGCATGTTAAGGAGCCCTCAGGGTATGGACCAGGATAACCCCCACCGGTCCAAAGGGGGGGTTAGCGGGGCACTAGCTTGGTGTAGTTGAGAGACTGCTCTTTCCAGGCAGGGAGGTTGGCCACTTCTCCCAGCCGCAGGATCTACTAGGCCTCACACATATCGGCAAATAATTCCATCTAGACAGCTGCAGATGGCCGCTGAAGCAACCCCGAGCCGGTAAGTTGATACAGGGGACATATATTTGTGTAGCTAACCTCAGGATGAGAGCATAGTAAAAAATAATAGTAGCTAGCTTAAATTGTATGCCCAAAAAGCCTATCTTAAACACAGTAAGTGGAGTTTACCATGGCTAGGAATAATACTGAATACATTAAATTAATTACTTAATTGTTAATAAACAACTGCCACCTTTTTGTATTGAAACTTGTGTTTGCAATCTATTGTGGATAAATCAATACCTAGTACTAAGCAGCAAAACCACCACACCTTAATATAGTGGTTTTAGTGTATGGCTGCTGTAATTTAACTCTTATAAAATGAGGGGAGGATTGGGACTGACCTGCCTTCTATATAGTATATTAGTGTACTGCTAGATTGGTCAAATATGGACTTGGCCCATAGTTGCTTGCAGTTAGGTGGATTTGGAGTCCAAACTTACCATTCAGCAAAACTGCCATTTTTTAAATGGGATAATTAATGTGCCATGGATCATCCATGTTTTCAGTTTAACTTCGGCCTGTCTTCTATCATAGGACTTGAAATTTTGAGTAAGTATAAAAGGTTTTGGCAATTGATGAAAACCATTTTGAGTATTGTACTACATCAACCTGTGGACTTATCTCCATGGACTTCCTCTTGTCAAAACCATTTGATTCAATTTTCCATGAAAACAAGCTAATATTTAAATGTCTCCCTGATATATTACTGTGATAGGCAGCAGGGTTTGGAATAGAGGATAGGCGTAGCTCTTCGGCAGAGCACATGGGTTTTGACGGGACATATTTGTGTGTTAGGGAGGATAGGTAGGTTGGAGCAGCATTATGTAGGGACTTGTAAGCAAGCACCAGAATCTGAAATGTAACCCTATATCTAACTGGAAGCCAATGTAGGGACTGACAGAGGGGGAGGCGTGGGAGGTGAAGGCGGACAGGAAAATTAGGTGCAATCTGGGAACACATAAGACCACTGAGAAGGGGATTGCAGTAATCAAAGTGAGAAAGAACGACATGGACCAGCACCTTAGCCGTGTCTGGTGTTAAATAAGTGTGGATGCGGGCTATGTTTTTGAGATGGAAGTGGCAGGATTTGGCGATCAACTGGACATGAGGGGTGAAGGAGAGGTCGGAGTCAAAGAGAACACCATGGCAGCGAGCCTGCTAGGTAGAGGTGATGGTGACTAGGAGGGAGACAGACAAGCGAGTAGCAACACTTGAGGTAGGAAAGACCAGAAGTTCTGTTTTGGACAGGTTGAGTTTAAGGAAGTGAGCAGCCATCCAGTTGGAATTTGCGGAGAGGCAGTCGGAGACACGAGTCAAGATGGGCGAAGAGAGCTCAGGAGAGGACAGGTAGATTTGCGTGTCATCTGCATATAAATGATAATGGAAGCCAAAGGAGCTGATGAGTTTACAAGGGAGGCAGTATAGATAGAGAACAGTAGGGGACCAAGGACAGAACCTTGGGGAACACCAACAGAGTGGGGTTAGGGAGAAGAGGCAGAGCCAGAGAAAGACACACTGAAAAAGCGCTGGGAGAGGTAGGAGGAGCACCAGGAGAGAGCAGTATCCCATAGACAGAGATTAAGGAGAAAGAGAAGAAGCTGTTGATGATCAATAGTGTAAAAGGCAGCAGAAAGATCAAGGAGAATTAGGAGAGAGTAATGGCCGCGAGATTTAGTAGCGATTAAATCGTTGGATACTTTGGTCACAGTTGTTTCAGCAGAGTGACGAACGCGGAATCCAGACTGAAGCGGGTCAAGCAGAGAGTTGAATTCGAGGAAGTCTGTCAATCTCGCATACACAACTCTCTCAAGGATCTTGGAGGCAAACGGCAGTAGTGATATAGGATGGTAGTTGGATGGGGAGTTGGGGTCAAGGTTGGGCTTTATGGTTGCATGCTTGCATGGTGAAGGAAATGTGCCGGAGGAAAGGGAGAGATTGAACATTTTAGTGAGAGGAAGAGCAAGAAAGGGAGAGACAAAGTGCGGATGCGATATGAGCACATAGGATTGAGGGAACAGGTGGTGGGGTGGGAGGATCGGAGCAGAGCAGAAACCTCTTCCGTTATGGTGGGTGCGAATGTGCATAGAACAGCAGAGGGAGTGGGGTTGGATGATTAATTGAAACGGGAGGGGAGAGGTTAGATATCTTTTCCCTGATTGTAGAAATCTTGTCAGTGAAGTGAGTTGCAAAGTTTGAGGTGGACAGAGTGGTAGGAGGAGCAACAGGGCGAAGAAGGGCATTAAAAGTGTGAAATAGTGTGAAATAGTTTGGGTTCGTGGAGAGTGTGGTTATGAGGGTATTGAAGTAATTTACTTTTGCAAAAGAGCCAGAGTGTAGGAGCACAGCATAAATTGATAAATAAATTATAATGCACACCATGCTAATTTTCGGTTAATAAGGATGCATTTATTAATAAATATCTCCAGATTGTTATGTCCTAAATCAGTCACATATGCATTTTAAATGGACTTGAAGAGGCTCTGTGAATGAATCTCACCACTGACATGATATTCATGTCACAGCAGTACTGTGATTCAATGAGAAGCATCAGACTGCAGGGGAGATGACCATGATCTACACTCACTGAAGGTGCAGAACATTGTTCTTTTGCTATAGTGAGTTGGGATTAGACTGAGCAGGAAGATCTTTTGCCACTCCAGGTACTCCATGCATGTATGGTGCTTACTCCTTAGGATACACATACCATGCTGAGAACCAGGGTTCCAGATCAAATTACATTATGTTCCTTTCTTCTTCTATTTGTGTATCTCCAACCAACAGCGACAACCTCTTTTTCATATCTCGAATTAATACATTAATACAATTAATTACACTCATCCTACAATGTACAATTACGTCTTTGTTAAACTTATAGGATATTTTTTATATTATAAACTACTGAGTAAAGTACATTTTCACAATCTAGAGCAATCTACCTCACTCTTTTCATTAAGTACTGTCTCTTTGCACCCAGAATTGCATCTGGTTTTGCCTTGATAAATATCACAACTCCGTAAGCGTTTGGAAAAATGCACTTATATAACTATACTTATAAAGTTATGCTAAACATATTCAGATGAGTCTGTTTAGGCAAAGTGCTGTAATATATTGTATGACTATTGCAAGCATTAATACGTCTTTTAAGTGATTTTAGACAAGGGTGAATTTGTACTACAGCTTCTTTAAGGTATTTTCTGGGATGCTTACATGGCTTTATGAGCAAGCTATTGTGTGGTAAAATGGTGTTTCATTTAATTAATTCCAGACTTCCCAGAATGAGTAGATGGCCTTATGGGCTTAGAGTAGTGAGGGGGATGTCTTGAGTGTTACCAAATGAAAACAATTCAATATCTCAGCAGTTTTTAAAACTGTTTCAACTTGCAAAGATTAATGCGAAATGTGTCATTAAGTTTCTAATTTAAAGATATTCAGCAAGCTTACTGCAAGTCTAGGAAAGGTATCACAAAGCCATGTAATTATGCGTATGTGCATTAATTAAAGAACTGGTCATAGTTTTTGCAAGATTCGATTTCACCTATTTAAGTGTATAAGTATAAGTGTGCAGTCCCGGAGCCTTTATGCGCAAGATAACACAGTGCCACGAGGACCGAATGCCATTAAACACAAATTTAACAAGCCCAGATCCCAATAACCTTTGGGTGAGATCTATCCGATCACAGTGATCTTTAACTTATTTATCATCCTCCCATCTTCCAGTATGTGGGGGCACTAGAGGGTTGCGGTTAGTAACTAGCATAGCGTAGACCATCGAGATACTCTTGGGTACCATCGAGTTCTGAATGCACTTGAACACTGTTACATCTCTGGTAAGGTTTTGTGGGACGTGTGCTCACGTATCCGACCAGTTGTGTTCTTGCTAGAGTATGAAGAAATGTACGTGGGAGTTCAAGGAACAGCTCCCCTAGTGGACGGACCTCCGCTGTGGAGGTGCTGACCGTTATTTGGTAGTAGTCACCCGCCAGGAAATCCTTTTTCCCTCAGTGGGAGCAGGATGAGAAGGAGGCATCGGGTCCGTGGTGAGGTGAAATTTTGTGCAAAACAGTAAGGGTAGCTTTCACGAATGGATTCATCATTGCCTTGTGCGCTCCCTCTTTCCTTTCAATCCATGGTAGAGCGTGCATATTGCACTCAATGCTGTCCATTTACAGTTGTACGAGAGTTTGTCACATGCAGACACGGTTCAGCTGATGATTCTCGTGAGGTGTGCCGGCTTATAATATTTTTCCTTATCAGGCAGCGCCAGGCCACCCAGTAACTTGGACAGTGTCAAGTGGAAATATGCAATCCTGAGCGATCTTCCCTTCCAAACAAGTTTTTTAAATTCTGTTTTAAGGATTTTGAAGAAGCTCCTATGTGCAGCAATTGGGAGTATTTGAAAAACAAAATGTAGCTGTGGCTAGATTGACATCTTGACTGTGTTCACACGGCCCACCCAAGAGACGTAATATGAATTCCAACTATGCATTTCTTTCGTCACCTTCTTAAGGAATGGTAGAAAATTATGGGTATATAGCATAGACGGGTCCAGCATGAGCTATACTCCCAGGTACCTCATGCTGGTGTTACACCATTTGAAGGTAAAGTGCCTCTTCAGCAATCGATGAAGTTCAATGTTGATGGTGATTTAGTGTAATTTATTCGGAGGTTTAAAATCTGTCCACAGGTCTCAAACTATAGCATGATCTCCCTCAGAGACATGCTTCATTCTGCGTTGTCTCGGATCTTATTTAGTAACTTTGACACAATGTGGGATCATTTCCTTAATTTGGCAACAACGTGATGTTTGCAGCAGCAAAGTGTGGAGAGGGCCTTGCTCCCTCCAAGACTGAATTAAGAGCCAGTTGCAACTTGGGGAGAAGGCAGAAAAATCTTGTAATAAATTAGGGGGATGCCATCTGGTCCCGGCGACCTGCCCGTCTTGGATGTCTTAATGGCCCAGGTGAGTTCTTCAGCTGATATGTTGGCGTCCAATGACTCCCTCTCCGTCTCCCCCATAATTGGCATGTTGGCTGATTGCAAGTATTGGTGCAAATCTTCCTCCTCTCACCTCTTTTTGCCTTCTTCCATTGCGGGGCGCAGGTGATAGAGGGATCTGTAGTATTGGAGAAAGATTTATTTTCCGGTAGATGATGGACTCTCTGATTGTTATCTTTAATTTTAGGGATATAAAGGTGCATCCTGCGCTGCCTGAGCAGGTTCACCAGCTTGCTTATAGGTTGTTTCATCTAATGTGAGCTTATGATGACCCTCCAGGTCAGCTATTTCCTGTCCCAAGTCCACTGTGTCTGCACAACTTTCTTTTTTCAGGCAGAAGCTATGTAAAGGCCTCTAACTACCATCTTGTGGGCCTCCCAACAGGTCAGGGTTGAGGTATCTGGTTTTGTTTGTGGTAAAGTAATCGAGTAGTTTCTGCTTTGTCTCCTTGACCACCAGTAGGTTCGATAGTATTGACTCGTTCAGTCACCGTGAGGGCTGACGTGGGACAGTGATATTTGGACTATAATTACAGGAAATACACCTTTGTAATTTTCTTATTTATATTTCTTATTTGTATTATTTGTAATTTTTGTATTTATTTATTTTTTGAGTTTTTAATTTTTTTAAAACATTTTTGAGCATCTGGCAAATGGACTTTCAACAGACAGGAATTGTTATCGTATGATTGGGAATGTAAATGAGTTGCTTCTAATGGGGATATTTAGAGAATGAGAAAACCCAGATTACTTATTTGGTTACTGTTTAGCCATGTTTACTATATGCATTGGTTTTCCTAAAAGGTTAGGGATCATATATAAGGGAATGTGATTTACCAGTGTTACCGTTTAAATAAATGCACATATTGCATAATTCCTTTATGCATATTTAGTCGAGGCATTTACGGAATTAAGCTATTAGCTGGGCAATTACATTCAATCTTATTTGGGTTTTTTTTATGATCTGATTATATGTGCTCTTTCTGCACATAATTAATTATAGTAGACACTTGTTTCACCATGTGATTAGTATTTTTTTCTTTGTGAGAATCAAAAAAAATAGTTGGAATAACAATATACTTTTAGTGAATAACAGTGAATTTGTATTTTATTTTGTGAGCTTAGTATCACTGTATGCATTATTTATTATAATTAGATCTCATACCTGGCTATGTGTGGGGTTGACATTAGGTCCACCTAGTTATAGTATAATAGCCCTGTCCTGATGCCAATGGATGTGGGCTGGGTTGGGCTTCCCCGGTTATATTATCATAGCGCTCCCCCAATGGGTGGGCGCTAAAGGAGACACAAGTTCCCTCCTTTAAAAAGAAGCCCCCAGCCGCTGAGCACAATTATTTTTTTAATTCTTCATTTTTGTAGTGCATAGGCTTAGTACAGTCGCTTGTGAGGTACCCCAAAGGTAATCCCCCAGCACATTATAAAACATTGAAAACATTTAAGCATAGAGGTATCTGGTTAGACTAGCACATTTTTATAAGGTTGGATTATGCAGATCGATTGTCCCTACTTAAGCATATACATAACATAAAATAAAATGATGTCGCTTAGCTTTCTGTTCATGAAATCAAATTAAGATGTATAGTGGTAGCCATACCAGCAAACTAGTGTAGTTGGATTCAGTTTTGTGAGTCGCTTAGTGGAAGCATGTTTTTAACAAGCTGGATTAAGATGCTATGTAGCGAGTGTTACCGTTCCAATGTAAATGTCTATGCAAGAGCAAGATTACCTAATGTTAGGCATGTGCATGGGGAAAATTTTCGGTTCGGTTCGGCATTCCGAAATTTGGAATTTTCGCAATTCGGGACTTCGGCAATTCGGCACTTCAGCACTTCGGAACTTCGGCACTTTGGCAGTTCGACACTTCAGAAATTCGACAACTTTGGAACTTCGGCACTTCAGCACTTCGGCACTTCGGCACTTCGGAACTTCGCAACTTCGCAACTTCGACACTTCGGAATTTCGGAACTTAGGAATTTCGGAACTTCGGGACTTCTATTGCAGCTGCTTAGTAGATGACTCCCTAATTCCCACGGTGTTAGGGAGTTATCTACCAAAAGGCTGAAAGATCTAAATTGGTAAAAATGACTTAGTATTAGTACATTTTGCCCCTACTCGCTATACCGCGAGTAGGGGCATGTCTAGTAAACAGTGAGCAGCTTGAGGCTGCTCACTGTTTTAAAAAAAAAAATATGCCCCCCGGCAGGTGGGGGCCCTTAAGTAAAATGATGGGGGGGACCTATTCTCCTCCCCCCCAGCCCCCACCCCTGAGCGGTGGGTGGGGGCCCTAAATACTAATAAGGGGGGGACCTAATGTCCTCCCCCCTGGCCTCCACCCCTGAGCGGCGGGTGGGGGCCCTAAATTGGTATAAGGGGGGGACACCTAATGTCCTCCACCTGGCCCCCACTCCTGAGCGGCGGGTGGGGGCCCTAAATTGGAATAAGGGGGGGACCTAATGTCCTCCCCCCTGGCCCACACCCATGAGTGGCGGGTGGGGGCCCTAAATACTAAAAAGGGGGCCTAATGTCCTCCCCCTGACCCCACCCCTGAGCGCCAGGTGGGGGCCCTAAATTGGAATAAGGGGGGGGGACCTAATGTCCTCCCCCCTGGCCCCCACCCCTGAGCGGTGGGTGGGGGCCCTAAATACTAAAAGGGGGGACCTAAGGTCCTCCCTCCTGGCCCCCACCCCTGAGCAGCGGGTGGGGGCCCTAAATACTAATAAGGAGGGGACCTTATGTCCTCCCCCCTGGCCCCCACTCCTGAGCGGCAGGTGGGGGCCCTAAATACTAATAAAGGGGGGACCTTATGTCCTCCCCCCGGCCCCCACCCCTTCAGCCTTTTAGTAGATAGCTCCCTAATACCGTGGGAATTAGGGAGTTATCTACTTATTCATTCCTGTCATTACACTGACTGGCCAAGTACTTACATTTTATATGAATGTATGTTACTTGATTGTTGTAAGTGTTGCAAATGCTTACAGGTGAATCCTGGCTATGTTTGTATACTTTTTATTTAAAATTGTATACAATGTAACATTCTTCTTCTTTCACTGGGTAAGTATATTAGCAATACGGTGCTTCGGAACTTCGGCACTTTGACACTTCGGAACTTCGGCACTTCGACACTTCGGAAATTCGGTAATTTCGGAACCTTGGCAATTCGGCACTTCGGCGATTGTACATTCGGAAGTACCAGAATGTCCGAATTGTCCGAAATTTGTCCGAATTCCTATTCGGACCGAAACGAATTGCACATGTCTACCTAATGTTAACTACAATGTAGAGCAGAACGTTACCCTTTCTCATGGTATATCAAAAACAAGATAAATTGCAGGTTATGTACAGATTAACCAACACTATGCATAGGTATATGAAAAAAATGTGGATTTAAGCTTAAACATTAACAATCGGTCACCAACAGTCCTTGTTGGGGTCAGTATGAGAGATTGGGCTATTGACTCATCTTTAGTGGCAAGTGTCCCGTTTAGCCAACGCCTGACCGAGGAATGTAAAGGTGCTGGCATGTAAGGGGCATATAAGAAAGCATATCGGTAGTTCACCAGGATAAACCAGGTCTGCAATGCCGTCTGAGCCTGTACCGAAAGACAGTCCTGGGCCTCTCACCCGTTCATCCAATGCCCATTCTTTTGGAAAGTCGTTGGTCGCTCTGCCGTGGGTCTCTCTTGACTGCCAGCACTCCAGGGGTTAAAATCCTCACGGTGTTCCCTTTCGCCGCCTTATGTGTCTGCTGCCGGTGTTGAGCCTTGTGCATGCGGGTGCTGTTCACCTGTGGCAAGGAGCCGTCTTTGGCTAGGTATGTGATGGGTCGCTGTGTACCTCTGCTACTCAGGTCAGTCTTAGTGGAGCTGGTGGTGTGGTGGGAGGGTGGTTTTGGTTGCAGTGCCTCGTTTGTTGAGGGCCGCGGTGACCCTGTCTGGTGGAGGAGGGTCCGCACGAGCCTCTCATGGGGGTCCCCGGTGCCGTTGCTTGGTCACCATTTGTGCTCTTTAGGCGGTTAATGCCCTTTTGTTGCTTCGGCCGCCGAGTCCCATTGCCCTGCGATCGCTCTAGCGGTGGTGGCGCTTTGCTCGGATGCTTTGCTTGCTTGCGAGGTGGTGTGCGGCAGCGTGCTGCCGTTGTGGCTGAATCCAGTATTGGGTGTGAGCTTCTTACCCGCAGTCGCTCCCAGAATCTCAGGCATAATGCATCGAATTTGGCCTTGAAGGCCGCTGCCCATTCGTCAGTGGTCTGCTGCGTCAGGTCAGTGGTCCCGCTGTCGGCCATCTTAGCTAGGCCTCGTGGGGCCGTCTGAGCGACCCTCTTTCGTGGCGGGGGAGAGCGGCCGTATCTCCTGCTCCCGCCTTCGAGTAGGCCTCAGTTGCTTTTCCGGCAACTATTGCTCGTTCCGTTGCTTGATGGATATCTTTATACTCCGCTTATTGTGCCCTTTCGATTGCTGGCTCTGTTGGGCCGGTTGGTCGCCGTTTGGGTCGTGTAAAATGGCTTTCCATGCGGGCTAGTACAGGAGCCCTTGAGGTTGCGACCACTCGGCTCTGTGGTCAGGCCCCGCCCCCTTTAATGTGCTTTTCATGTCTGGTTTCCGTAGCAAATTATTTGCAGGAAGGAGACAGTATGAGCTGCAGGAGGAGTGGATGCAATGAGGCCCCTCCCTGGCGACTCCACTGAGCACAATTTGAGGCAGCAGTGTCCTTTGGATATACCCCCATTTGTAAAACAGAAAAAAAAATGTAATAGGTCCTACTTGCTTGCCATGTGTGGGGGCAGCAAGTTGGACAGTGATCTGTCCACTCCTCATTTTTTCATTTAAAGTCTCAAACACAATGCCCATGCAGCTTTTCTATTTACTGGACAGCAATGGCTGCCCAGTCACTTGTTTTACATGCTTAGCAGGTGAGGGAATAAGGAAGGTTGAAAATCTCCCTTATTGTCATATAAGGGCATTTTTTATGTTTCTTATTTTTTTATGTGGCAGATGGCTAGACTGCCAAGCTGTGGCTGCTCTAGACTTTGTGATGCCTTAGGTGAAATTCAAACATGAGGCCCACACTAACACCCACAGTGGGAAAAAAATGGGTATTGTGTGTATAAGGTGCTGTAGATGTATTGAAGGAAAAGCTTGCAGAGCTGGATACAGAGAGCTAGTCTCAGTATTCATTGTTCAGAGGCTTGCAGTGTCACGGCTCCCTGTGCTGCTGCGTTGTGAGCTCTCCGACTGTAGTTATGGCATAATTTGCAAACTAAATTAAATAAATTTAATTAGCAAGTATGCTAATCATTTATACACTACTGCAGGGTATGGTTACATAGCCTGGCAGTCGAGTATACATTAGTGCCAGTGTGTGTATTTCTGAGTGTGTCTGGCATTGTCTACCTGTGTATGTGCATGAAAGTGTGTGTCTAACCGAGAGTATCCTTGTGCGTGAATGTATTTTTTTATGAGCATGTGTCTGGGACCGTATGTGTGTGGGGTAGCTGCTTGCGGTGTGTTGTGTTTATGGGGGGTGTTTATGTGACCTTTATGCATGTGTGTATATTGAATGTCTTCACTTTGTGACTGTGACAAGGTGAGTAAAGGGGTAACTATGGCAGGATAAGTGTGACAGGGTGAGGGGGGTATATGAGACAGGGTTGGGGGGGGGGGTGAGTGTGACAGAATGAAGGAGCATGAGAATGATATGGGAGTGATTGTGACATGGTTGGAGGAGGGAGTGTGACAGGGGGTAGAGGGGGTTCATAAGTACCTTCCCTGGTGGTCCTGTGGATTCCCTCACTGTCCATGCGGCGATTTGGTGGTGCCCTAGGTGGGCCCCCTTTCACAGTTCTTCTCTAAGCAGGCCACGGTTGCAGGGGTCAGCAGGGCGGCTGTGCCCCCTGAAGTAATGGGCCCAGTCGTGGCTGCGACCCCTGCGACCTTGGTAGTACTGCCACTGGCCATGCCCCCTCCTGTGTCGTACCCTCGGTCATAGAACAAAGACCCGATATATCAGTCTGCCCTAAGGTGATTTAGGCGGCCGCAAGGCCCCAAGCAGCGCGAGGCCTTAGGCGGCCACCTAAATAACCTAATTAGAGAGCCACCTCTGCTGCCAAAGGTTATTTAACTATTTGCCTGCTGGCTGCAATTGATGTCAGTTGGCAAATTGTACTTAAAATTATTATTCACTGTAAAAAGCTAGTGAACAATAATTTGCAAACGTGCATCCTAACAGAGCCACTTGGATCTGATTTTGTTTAAAATTGGTGCTTTAGGTATATTTTGAATAATGTGGATTTCTATATTTAATTTTATTTTCTCACACATTACATATACACATTTTTTAAATACAGGGATAAGCAAACATAATAATAAAATCCCGGTAAGTGGCAGTTCCCCAATAACTTTATTATTCACACCTCACATATATCTTTCTATCTATCTATCTATCTATCTATCTATCTATCTATCTATCTATCTATCTATCTATCTATATATATTTAGACATAGATATAGATAGATAGATAGATAGATAGATAGATAGATAGATAGATAGATAGATAGATAGATATACAGGCATTGCCTTCTTTATGAACTTTTGCCCAGATGCTCCACTTTATTGTTTCACTGCCATTTTGTGTCCTTTGTGGATCCGGACCAAGGAACGTGCTTTTAAGCACAGAAAAGAAGAGTAGAAAAATAATTTGTTGCCAGGAGTACACAAGGAAGGAGAATAGGAGAGAAGTGGAGCAGGAACAGTTCCTGAAGATAAAAGTACTGAAGGGCACGTGGATTTACACCAAAACGTGCGTCGGGCTTTCTTGCTATGGGGTGTTTATTTTTATTATTCTTTTGTGGGCACTTCCCCAATCTTCATTGTTTCACTTTGGTAATTTAAGGAGTTTATTTATTAATTTTTCTTTTTCATCCTATCCGCCTATGCCTGTCTTGTTAGATTTTAAGGGAGAGAAACTTTGTCTATATACTTTCAGTTCTCTGTATATACAACTATAAGTTCTGCGATTTCTGTAGGAATTGATGCTGGTATTTTTGCTGTCCTTTCTCCCCTCTTGCAATAGTATCTGTAAGGGCGAAATGTATGATTCATAGTGTGGTAACTGGCCAATTCTAATAAAGCCTACAGATATACACACTTATACTAATTTTATGGTTTGTCAATGTTATTCTCTACCATGCCCTAACTTGCAAATTCAGGTATAGGAGAAGTCTTATAAGGCTTGTATTTATGTCCCATTATGATTAATTTGTTATTCAGAATAATATACTATTTTTATTCTCTAGGAGGCATCCCTTCACAGTTTGTGAGAGGCGTGCATTTTTTCTGTGTTCTTCTACGTAGGGTTAAGCCCTGAGGCACCCGTGGAGTGCCTCATTGATGTGCAGATCCTGTGGATAGAGACACTAACCTAAGGTTGTCCTGTTTTTTTAGTTTTGTTCACTTTATGAACTAGGCTTCGAAACTAATTAGTTTGTAAAGTTGGGAACTACCTGTATATACATTCCACAGTGGGCATGCACTTGTGGATATAAAACTCCTATGAATGCCTGGTGCTAGTAGCCAGTAGTTAAGGTCGGTAATCCTTAAAGGATGGTCTGCACTCCTAGGTCTCCCAATTAAGACTTGTATTAGCTTAATGTGATAATTGAGAACTATTTTTGCAAAACTTTATTAGGACTCAATGGCTGTAGAATATGCACTGTAAACAGAGAACATGCAATAGAAAATAAGACAGATGATAAGATTGGGATTTGTAGGTGTTCTTAACACTGCTCTTTTTGCCTCATGGTACATACCAGGGGTAGGAAACTTTTGCCACTTTTGCTGTCCACTACATCCCCAATAATGCTCTTACATCCATAATGCTGGAAACGCATGAGGGCAGATGGTACACAAGATCTGGAATGCTGAAGATTCACTTACCCTGGTATATATCTTGTGGAGGGTTCTCCATTACCAGTATACTCACTGTTGTTCATTGTAAAACTGCGACTTACCAGATGTTCATAAAATGAATATGCATTTTAAAGTGGGGGTGAATTTATAAAAA
The DNA here is from genome assembly GCF_036172605.1 of Pelobates fuscus. NCBI lineage: Eukaryota > Metazoa > Chordata > Amphibia > Anura > Pelobatidae > Pelobates > Pelobates fuscus. The sequence goes on from NC_086318.1 coordinate 244,779,840, forward strand.
AAAAAATTTATATAGATTTTATAGCTCATAGTTATTTTGCCAGAAAATCTAAGAGAATCTAGATATAAATGTTCTATGTAGTGCATTGAAATTTAATTGAAATTTTAACACAGTACATAGATATACAAAAGGGAAATTGGGAATACTTCTGGAGTGATTTACCGGACAGTGAATTGAAAAATAAATAAATTGAAAAAAAAAAAATCTAAATCTTTGACAATGTAGCATAGCTGAACTGGAAAAAAAATCTGTATCCCAGCTACAATTTTTGCGTGAATTTTGCAGTTTTGGGATAAACCCTGTAGGTCTTATGTATTCTATTGGACAGGGCTAAATAAAAACAAAAACAAAAAAACATAACATGAATAAATTTTCAATAGTTACAAGAAGGGCTCTACCTCATAAAAATACATGGGAAATCTTATTTCAACACAAATTACATAGATATTGAAATTGTGACAGATAAAATGATATAGCAATTTTCTCAAATACTTACTGGTATAAGCAACAACAAAAATTCCTTCCCGCTTTGAAGCTAATTACTGTTAGAACATTAGCAGTTGCCAGAACCATCCTGGAAATACTATATTAACCTTAGATGTTTTGCTTGCCCTCAGTAGATTACTCACATGTTTCTCCATTATCCCTTTCTCAAGTATTTATCTGATGGAAAAAAAATTGAACCCAAGAAAGAAAAAAAAAATAATTTTAACAAAGGTTATGTTGCTGAACCTTTGATTGATAATGTTTTACAAACTTCAGGTGGTTTTGTGTGTGTGCTTTCACAGAAATTTCAATCCAAAGATGGCAATGTTTTGTTTTTTGCTGGTAACATAGAGTTAGAAAACATTAACTTAATACCAGGCTTACCTCTTATGGTCATTATTAATCACACAGTTGTGAGTTCAGCAGGCCAAGAACCCAAGATTAATGACAAAAAAACAAGCTTTGTGATTACATCATCAGTTGAAGGTGTATGTTATTAACTTGTTGTGTCCCAAATGGAGATTAATATCTACAGTTTTGTTTATACACACAAAGGATACAGTATATACCATATTTACTCTAATCTTATATACCATTGAATCTAATGTGCACCCCAACTTTTTAAACCTGGAAGGTGAAAAATGTTTTTGCTGGCAAATGTAATGTGCATTTATACAAGATACTACTATGCAAGATTGTGCTACAATGAAATTGTTTATTGCCATATACCATAGTAACTTTTAATTTTTGTGTTACATGTTAAGTCTGTTCGTTCTTAAGCCCTCTTTCAGGATCAAAACTTGCCTGTGTGAATTTGCCTGTTTGAAATCACCTGTGTGAATTTGCCTGTTTGAATTCACCCGTTTTAATTTACCTGTGTGAATTCCCTGGTAAATTTTAAATTTTGCCCCACATGTAATGCACTATCGAATCTAAAGCGCATTCAAATTTTGGAAACTTTATTTTTCAAAAAAGTTGCGCATTCGATTTGTGTAAATTTGGTATTTGTTTTGTTGTGCTATCAATTTTGTTAAGTTATGTTGTTGTCATCTTGTTTGTTTGTCCTAATTACTTTCATTTATTAACAAATGTTCGATGTATAAAATTGGTGACATTGCTTGCCAACATTGCAGATTGAGAGGAAGTGTATGTGGTGGTTTTTCTGTTCATGTGCAAAATCATTTGTTAATGTTTGGGATATTATTTATTAGTTTAAAAGAGTTTTTCTGTGATTTATCATGTCAAATTTGCTTCTGAATTTGAGAAAAATTATTCTATTAATAGGGTGATAAATCTTCTTTGGAATTATTGTGATTGATTAAGCTTGACCATTTAACGTAAGGCAAAGGGCAAAATGTTGTAGAAAAGTAACAGAATGTTGTGCTTGTGTCGACATCCCTAATAGCTCATCCACATCCACTAACATGTTCATAATTATGTAAGACAAATCACCCCTCAGACAAGCTGAAAGACAGGTGACTACACTACTGTAGTCACACAAGGATACACTGTATCCTTGTGTAATCACAATATTGTATTGAGTAAAACACACCAACTAAACCTGTTTATAGGAATGTTTAGTGTATTTATGCATATATAATATGTGGAATTTGTTTGTATTGAAATGTTTTGTTTTTTAGCACAAACTTTCTTCAGAAATACAAAAAGATAATGTCTAATGAAACAGAAACTGATATGCAAAACACAGAGTACACCAAATTCTAAAACAATATTTTGACAATAAACCTGGACACAATTGCATTAACAATGGAAGTCATAGTTAGACATGTTTTTAAAAGAACAAAAATTTGCCATGAAAAGGCACATTCTAACAGAATGCAGCTGAATCTAAATGTAGCTCAAACATTATAAATATAGACATGGTTTTTAATCTTGCAACAGTGTGATTCGTGCATGCAACACACACACACACACATAGACAAGAAAGCCTGAAGCTGGATGTGGCTTTAGACATGGAGTGCCCAAAAGGTAGATCCACAGATGTTTTAAAACTATACCTTCTATGATGCTTTGTCATTCTAAAGGCATGCAAGGCATCATGGGAGTGGAGGTTCTACAAAATCTAGGCTATCTTTTGGGCACCTCTGCTTTAGAGGAACTAATAAATACGTTCCCCTTCTTTCTATGTCAGTTGTATTTTTGGAGATAGAGAACTAAAGGAAGAGAAAGGGATGCATTTACCTCATTAGATCACCTGCCACAAAGTATATACCTTAATTTGTCATCTAGACAGAATAAACATGTACTTCTGAATCCTCAAAACTATTTCCTTGCTTACTAAATATCTACTTTTTCAATTCCCTGTTACTTCTCTGCCTGGTTGGTTGCATATATACACATACATATACATACAAACCAAGAAAGTAATGGTGGGGGGAAAAGTGATTGAAAACTCCTTCCACTTGAAATCAGTAGGTAGTCAATACAATGTTAAACATAGATTTGCACACATCAGATTTATTTTTCCCACAGAAATCTCAAATGTGCAGTGATGTTACTTCTGCAAGGGATTCTGGGTAGGCATATGCAAATGAGTTCAACAAAGAATCACATTTTTGCCTCATTCCATTTTAAATATGGATTCCTTGGGGTTTATGTTTGCTGTATACAACACCTTTGAACACATAACTTAGGAAGAGATGCAAAGCCAGTGAACCACCCACTGGACAGTTGTTACATTGTTAAGGCCAATCATCAGCATAAGGTTGGTAAGTGGTTTGCTATTGAGGCTTAGCGTTACTTCTGGAGCACAAACCACTGATTTCAGGTGGAAGGAGTTTTCAATCACTTTTTTCCCCATCATAACTTGACTGAATTATTTTATTATTATTATTTTTTTTTTAATGCAAAGTGGCAGAGAACTATAGAAATGTCTTATGAGGCCAGACACCATATCTAAAAACCAATGGAGAAGAGTAGCAACTACCATATAATAGGGCACTCACTAGTCTTCCAAAATCATGTATATATTTTATCATTAATAATATGATATGGAAGACTAGCGAGCATTGGTTTTTACATATGGTGTCTGACCCGATATTGTTGTGTAAATGCACAAGTTAATTTCTAAATGAAAATCTCTGGTTATGAAACACTATCTTTGTTTCCTTCATGGATAATTATTTTCATGCTTCAAGTCATTAACATTTAATGAACAATTGACATCAAGACTAATTTATGGATTTCCCACCCATTAGGTTACTGAAGCAGAGCGTGTCTAACAACCTCCGATACATTTTCATATTCAGGCAAAATAATTGCCTTTAAATTTGAAAGCTGACGGCACTTTATCAGTGTTCACAAAAACTATAGATTTAGATTGTGTAAAATAAGTTATCCACATACTACCTTAACTATCTTACTTCCAAACTTTGTAATGTTCAAAAAAACTAAAATGTAAAGATATTAAGTTATTTTCCATTTAGTTCTCCTTATGAGTCAGGGCTATCAAGCACTTTAAAGGACAGCTGTTGTCACCTCAAAATTATTTTATTAAAATAATAATCCTTTCATCAAAATTTGTAAATAAAAAAAATATATAGGTATATGTAAATAACTTACTAACACAGGGTGTTTAACCCCTTAAGGACAGAGCTTCAGAAGCTTGTCTTTCACTTAATGACACAAGCATTTTTTGCATTTTTTTGCTGTTTGCGTTCAACTGCAATTTGCATTTTACTAATTTATTGCACCAACTCATATTATATACCGTTTTTTAAAGGACAGAAAGGGCTTTAATTTGATGTAACATATATTTACATAAATGCTTATTTATTATAAAAAAATACAGAAAAATGCAAAAAAATGAAAAATCTTGATTTTTTTTAACAGTTTTTGCAATAATAATGTGTGCACAATTAGTGCAGGTTAAGGAAAGTAATTAAAAATAAATTCAATTGTTCTGATTTACAGAATATATAATGTGTCTGGGATTTTAAGTTTTTTTTGGTAGTTACAGGCAGTGGTGTATCTTGGTTTTGTGCTGCCCTAGGCAGGACAAAACTCAGACACCCCCCACCCCCGCGCGCGCGCCACCTCCACCCAACCCTTCCCCCCTGCCCCGCCTTCTAAATACACACACATTCACTGACAGATACGCATACACTAGCTAACAGACACACACAGTCAGACACACACAGTCGGACACACACACACACTAACAAACACACACAGTCGGACACACACTAACAAACACACACAGTCGGACACACACTAACAGACACACACAGTGAGACACACACACTAACAAACACACACAGTCGGACACACACACTAACAAACACACACAGTCGGACACACACACACTAACAGACACACACAGTGAGACACACACACTAACAAACACACACAGTCGGACACACACACTAACAAACACACACAGTCGGACACACACACACACTAACAAACACACACAGTCAGACACACACACTAACAAACACACACAGTCGGACACACACACACTAACAAACACACACAGTCAGACACACACACTAACAAACACACACAGTCGGACACACACACACTAACAGACACACACAGTGAGACACACACACTAACAAACACACACAGTAGGACACACACACTAACAAACACACACAGTCGGACACACACACACTAACAAACACACACAGTGAGACACACACACTAACAAACACACACAGTCGGACACACACACACTAACAGACACACATAGTGAGACACACACACTAACAAACACACACAGTCTGACACACACACTAACAAACACACACAGTCGGACACACACACACACTAACAGACACACACAGTGAGACACACACACTAACAAACACACACAGTCGGACACACACTAACAGACACACACACTAACAGACACACACACTAACAGACACACACACTAACAGACACACACACTAACAGACACACACACTATCAGACACACACAGTCAGAGACACACAGTCAGAGACACACACACACTCACATTAACACATTTTTTTATTTTTTTTATTTACTCCCCCCCCCCCCCCCTACCTTTGGGAATGCTGGGGGTGGGGGGGTTCTCCCATTCCCTGGTAGTCCAGTGGCTGCAGGACGGCACTGGCGGGCAGGCTGGGCGGCCGGCGAGGGAGCTCTTCCCCTGAGCTCTCTGCTCAGCTCCCTCGCGCGCCGCCCGCAGAGTGAGGCTGGGAGGCGGAGCCGGAATATGACGTCATATTCCGGCTCCCAGTCTCACTCTGCGGGCGGCGCGCAAGGGAGCTGAGCAGAGAGCTCAGGGGAAGAGCTCCCTCGCCGGCCGCCCAGCAACCAGCCCAGCATGTCTGTTAGCCGCAAGGCTAACAAGACATTTGCCTTGGGCATTTGGGGGCGGCGTTTTTTGCCGCCCCCTGGAAAATGCCGCCCAAGGCAAATGCCTTGTTTGCCTCGCGGCTAATACGCCCCTGGTTACAGGTCACAAAGCACAAGGAGTAAAATAAACTTTTAATGTGGAGCGATTTTAGAATTTGGTATGTTTGTCTTGTAAGCTTAATAGCCATAAAAGAAAACAAAATTGCCACACAAAAGTATATATTTATATAAAGTAGACACCACAGGCTATTTACCTACGGTTGTTTAGACACTTTCTACGTAGCCATTTTACCGCCAACCTCTGCTAAATATTGGAGTAAAATTTAGTTTTTTGGGGGTTTTCGCACACAAACTTATAACAAAGAACTTCTCATGTGTATTTTGTAAAGTTGGTGTGTGCTATTCCTGTACAATGTTTTATTATGTGTTCAGTTACTTCTGCTGAGTACAACGGTACCCCCATTGTATGTCTTTGGCACTATTTTGTGAAGCTACAGTGCCATATAGGAGACCTGTCCTTGTCAGTATTCACAGTAGAATTTTGAGAGACGGATTTAATGAGCCTATGCTTCCATTTGGGGTATTATAACAGTTTGACTGTTAAAAAAAAACCCACAAAGGCCTACCATTTGTAAAAGTAGACACTCCAGGGTATATCATAAGGTGCATATTGTGCCTTAGCATGCCCCCATTTTTTCACCAATATATGCCAAAGTATGTGGTAAATAATAATTTGGGGCATTTTTTTTACATACGGATTGCATTTTTGCTGGGCATTTTGTATATTTCATATGTGCCACTAAGTTCAAAACCTCCAAATTATGCTCAGCTAAGTCTTCTGAGTAAAAAGACATCCCCAATGAATGTCTTTGGCACTCTTTTGTGAAGCTACAGTGCCATATTGGAGACCAAGCCATATCAGTTTTTACAGAACTTTGGATTTTGACGCTGGGCCTATGTGCAATTTCCAAGCATCTTCGCAGGTTTTAAATTCAAACTACCCCACAAAGGCCTACCATTTCTTAAAGTAGACACCCCAGGGTATTTCAAAAGGCATATTTTGAACCTTAGCGTGGGATAATATTTCCGCTAGCTTGTACCAGGTGTAGTGGTAATAAGCGTTTTTTCTGCCTTTTTGACACACAAAGTGAGTTTGCACAGTATATTTTGCAAACCTTATGTGTACCACCACTCTATAATACTTCATATGTTGCTCAGCTATGTCTGCTGAGTACAAAAATACCCCCGTATGTACCTTTGCCAGGTATATGTGGACATCGGAGGGGCACATTTGGGACACAGCCATTCAATTTTTTTTCAAACTTTACATTTTTACGCTGTGCCCATGTCCCATTTTAGAGCATTTTACCAGGCTATATAATCCAAATACCCCATAGAGCCATACCATTTCTTAAAGAAGACATCCCAAGGTATTTCAAAAGGCATATTTTGAACCTTAGCGTGGGATCATTTTTCCGCTAGCTTGTACCAGGTGTAGTGGTAATAAGCGTTTTTTCTGCCTTTTTGACAGACAAAGTGAGTTTGCACAGTATATTTTCAAAACCTTATGTGTACCACCACTCTATAATACTTTATATGTTGCTCAGCTATGTCGGCTGAGTACAAAAATACCCCCGTATTTACCTTTGCCAGGTAAATGTGGACATCGGAGGGGCACATTTGGGACACAGCCATTCCATTTTTTTCAAACTTTACATTTTTACGCTGTGCCCATGTCCCATTTTAGAGTATTATACCAGGCTATATAATCCAAATACCCCATAAAGCCATACCATTTCTTAAAGAAGACATCCCAAGGTATTTCAAAAGGCATATTTTGAACCTTAGCGTGGGATCATTTTTCCGCTAGCTTGTACCAGGTGTAGTGGTAATGAGCGTTATTAAATGTATTTTTTAACCTATTAAAACTTTTTTTACTTTTTAAAACTATTTTTTTAAACTTTTGTTATGCTTATTAATTTTTTTAAAGTTTCTTAAACTTTCGTAAAACTTTTTTTTACAGATTTAACATTTTTCTAACCTTTTTTTTTTACCGTTAACTCCTAACTAGCAGTAAGCAGCACTAACAGTAAATTCCCCATTTTCCCATAACTCCCACCCACCCCAGCTAGCAAAATATTTAATTATGCAATATTTAAATTAGTTAATGAAATAAATTTAACCCCTGAGGGTTAAAAAATAAATAAAAGTTAATCGTCAGGGGTTAAAAAAAATTAGATCACAGTATAATACTGTGATCTGTATTTTGATCACTGTAGGCAGTGATCGACTGGCAGGGAAGGGGTTAATTTTTATTTGGACTGGGTAAAGGGTTTATTTTTAAAAAATTTTTACTTAAACGTTATTAAAACTTTTTTTTAACTTAATTTTTTAACTTTTTAAAGCTTATTTTAAAACTTTTTTAACGTTAACCCCTAGTTAGCCTAACACTAAATCCCCCAATTCCCCACTAACTTCCACCCTCCCCAGCTAGCTAAATTTATAATTTTAAAATATTTTTTATTAAAATGGGTAAAGGGGGGTGGGATTTTAAATTTACTTTTTTTTTTTTACACTAGGGGGCAGTGAACCCGGAAGTGCAGGGAGGCGGAAGGTAAGTATACACAGCACATGTGCTCGCTCTGACATGCTGTCAGAGCGGGTACATGTGCTGGGGCAGCCCGATCCGGTGCTCCCGGTCTGCCTCTAATACAGAGGCAGACCGGGAGCACCATTAACCCCACGATCGCCGCGATTGCGGCGATCTGGGGTTAATTTTACCACGTGACGGACGAGGTCCGTCACCCGTCGTTAAGGGTATTCCCTGGATGACGGACCTCGTATAAGTATATGTAAAAAAAAGAACATTATATGACAGGATCCTTCAGCCATATAAATACATGTACTTTGGGTCAGACAGTGTTTGAAAACCGACAGTCTCTACAGGCTAAGAAGGGTCTAATAAACAAGGTTTAAGTTTACACGCGCCATAAAAAAAAGAGTTTGACCTAGACCAACACAAACTAAAATTACTTCATATCATTCTCATCCAGACAATATGTAATCTTTGGTTACATATATATAATTCACTCAAAAGCTTCACCTAAAGTTACTTACTATCTCAGTAGTAATGTCACTGTCTGTAGGGTCCTCTCTGCTCGCTCCCCAGTCCCTCTGCAATCTCCAGACAGAGTAAGGTGTGGCTGCACACTCCACTCTGCTCGCTTCTACCCCCCTTCCATCCATGTCTCTTCCTTCCCCCTTCCATCCATCTCTCCCCCCTTCCATCCATGTCTCTGGAAGGGGGGAGAGATGGATGGAAGGGGGAAGGAAGAGACATGGATTGAAGGTGGGTAGAAGCGAGCAGACATGTTTCCCCCATGTCTCTCCCCCCTTCCATCAATGTCTCCATCTCCTTCCATGTCTCTCTCCCCATTCCATCCATATCTTCCTCCCCCTTTCATGCATTTCTTTGTTCCCCCTCCATCCATATCTGCCTCCCTTTCCATCCATAAATACCTCCCCTCCATTACTGTCTCCCTCCCTTCTATATCCCCCCACATCTCCCTCCCCCTTCCATCCATGTCTCTCCCCCACATCTCTCACCCCATGTCTCTCTCCCTTCCATATCGCTCCCCCACATCTCCCTACCCCTTCCATCCATGTATTTTCCCCACATCTCTCCCCCATGCCTCCCTCCCTTCCATATCTCTTTCCTTCTTCCATCCATGCCTCCCTCCCTACCCATTGCATCCATGTCTTCCCCCTACCTATTGCATCCATATATCCCTCCCACCTTTCATTCATATCTCCCCCCCCCCCACCTTCCATACATATCTCCCCCCATTTTTCACTTTCTACCCCTTCCATTCATACCTCGCTCTTCCTGCTCTCTGGCAGCCGGTGACCGAGGTAATGGTAGCGCCGGCACTGCTCTGCCCTATAGATAGATAGCCCCCATCCCTGCTGTTTCTCACCTGACATAGCAGAGGAGGGGGGCCTTTCACTCTTAGCTGTGTCAGACTGAGTGCCGAGATGTCACGTGACACCCGGCACTCCTATGCGGAGGGGGAGGCGCTCCCACTCCCAGTGTACCGTGCGTGCGATTCCCTTATGGAGATGCACGCTGCCTGGGGGCACAGGGAGCACAGGTGGAGGTGGGCGCAAAAATCATTTGTCAGTCTGACATGTGATTTTTGCACCCCCCTCGACCAGGGCCCCTGTTTGGCCCCTGATTGGCTGACCCGCAAAGATGTTCATTGTGGGCCGCGATTATGACATGCTTCACTCCCTGCACAGAAACAAGACTATAGAAACAAACTTTTTGTTTTCAAACACTATTTAACCCAAGGTGCATGTATATGGCTGTAAGATCATGTCATATCTTAAAGGTAGGGAGGAGTTTTTCTATTTGAAAAAAAAATTATTTCCTTTCAAAACCTGGTAAAAAAAAATTATTATAATAAAAAAATTAGTTTCAAGGCAACGGTTGTCTTTTAATCAGCATTTTTGTAGCCATAATTTTTCTCTTTTCTTTTTCTTTTCAAAAAGACACATACTTTTTTCAATAGGGAGCTACTGATTGAAGCCTCATATATTGTTCAGAAATCGATGGGCAGAGCAATTGGATGCCAATTTTCAGACTTTGGGGTTAAACCCTTCCTTAACAGTTGAACAGTTGAACCTCTTTAGATAAGACAGAGTACTGGACCTCCTAGCATCATGACAACTTAATTGCGATTTAACTTGTTATGGTGCCCATTGTGTCACTTATATTTTGATGTTTGTGTTTTCCTTGTGTTCACATTTTTGTATACTTTCTACCTCCATGTCTGTGATATGGATCTTTTTCTATTTGTTTATTGATCAGTGTCCCTGTCTATCTAATGATAAGACATATAGTTACGTGAATTTATGTCTGCCTGTCTTGTATTTTTAGGATACCATCCATGAAGCAGTTAATAAGCAGTCTGGTTGAAGTGGTTTCAATATCTGTGTAACCCAATGCTTCCCAAGCCATCTGTAGTCTGGTGAAGAATGTTTCTACAGATTCATCTTTCCCTTGTAATATATCTCCTAATTTATGGGCTAGTTCCTCTGTCTTTACCTTAGCCCATTCTCTCATTGCAGTGACATAGCATGCTCCAGATGCAGACTTGGTTCTAAACCATTCATCTGTTTGCATGTTGCTTTTTCTGAGGTTATCTTCATGGGCATCAGTATATTTAGCAATTATTCTAGCCCAAATGGGGCCAGCTTTTAGTGCCACAATCTGTTTTAAATCCATCCAAGTACACTGGCTTGAATTGTGGATAGAGACTGGACTAGAGCTAAGGGGGCCTTTTCAACATCTGCCAGCTGCTGTATTATTGCCAGTTGTTTACTGGGTGTCCAGGGCTTATATTCTTCCCAGTATTGAATACTAGAGCTCGGCTGTCTGTTCTCATGGTATTGTAGCAGTACTTACCCTCTCCAGGGGCCGGCCGGGGTCCTCTCTTCTCGCCGTGCGCGGTCCTGCTCCTGCACGAGCCGCGCGCGTCTCATCCAACGACGAGATCAGTCAGGCGGGCAGTGACCGCGAGAAGCGGTCACGTGTCCCGTCTGACACTAAGAGCGCGCCGCGCATCTCGGGCGCGCTCTTAAAGGGACAGTGGGAGACAAAATTAGAATCAGTCTCCCATTGGCCCCTGTCATGCCACGTTCCCCATACACTCACGTTTTGGGGGCGTGGATATGACAGGGGCCAATCAAAGTGAACATTAGGGTATTTATACTCACCTGTTTCCTTTGCACCTTGCCCTATCGTGGTTTCTGTTCAGTTCCCTTTAGTGCTTGTTGCGTTCAGTTGGTTTTTTGGTGCTTGACCTTGGCTTTGTTCCTGACTCCGTTCTCTCTTTATCCTTGCTTGTTTATCCGCCGGTTTGTCCTCCTGTGTACCAGTCCCCGGCTTGTTCTACTTTACACTGTCTCTCCGTCCCCTTGACCTCGGCTTGTTCTGGACTCTGTCTTTTCTTGTACTCGTCTAAGTCCGGCCATTCTAAGGTCCGGTAAGACGAATCCTGTTTTCTTGTCTCGACTATCTGGACTATTCCTGCGTGTTGGGGTATATTACTGTGACATTACGATAGGGACATGGACCCCGCAGGTTTTGGACAACAGATGGCCACTCATGAGGCTAGATTCGCAGAACAGGATCACCATAGAAACATAGAAACATAGAAACATAGAATGTGACGGCAGATAAGAACCATTCGGCCCATCTAGTCTGCCCAGTTTTCTAAATACTTTCATTAGTCCCTGGCCTTATCTTATAGTTAGGATAGCCTTATGCCTATCCCACGCATGCTTAAACTCCTTTACTGTGTTAACCTCTACCACTTCAGCTGGAAGGCTATTCCATGCATCCACTACCCTCTCAGTAAAGTAATACTTCCTGGTATTATTTTTAAACCTTTGTCCCTCTAATTTAAGACTATGTCCTCTTGTTGTGGTAGTTTTTCTTCTTTTAAATATAGTCTCCTCCTTTACTGTATTGATTCCCTTTATGTATTTAAATGTTTCTATCATATCCCCCCTGTCTCGTCTTTCCTCCAAGCTATACATGTTAAGATCCTTCAACCTTTCCTGGTAAGTTTTATCCTGCAATCCATGAACCAGTTTAGTAGCCCTTCTTTGAACTCTCTCTAAGGTATCAATATCCTTCTGAAGATAGGGTCTCCAGTACTGTGTACAGTACTCCAAGTGAGGTCTCACCAGTGTTCTGTACAATGGCATGAGCACTTCCCTCTTTCTACTGCTAATACCTCTCCCTATACAACCAAGCATTCTGCTAGCATTTCCTGCTGCTCTATTACATTGTCTGCCTACCTTTAAGTCATCAGAAATAATCACCCCTAAATCCCTTTCCTCAGATGTTGAGGTTAGGACTCTATCAAATATTTTGTACTCTACCCTTGGGTTTTTACGTCCAAGATGCATTATCTTGCACTTATCCACATTAAATGTCAGTTGCCACAACTCTGACCATTTTTCTAGTTTACCTAAATCATTTTCCATTTGGCTTATCCCTCCTGGAACATCAACCCTGTTACATATCTTAGTATCATCCGCAAAAAGACACACCTTACCATCAAGACCTTCTGCAATATCACTAATAAAAATATTAAAGAGAATGGGTCCAAGTACAGATCCCTGAGGTACCCCACTGGTGACAAGCCCAAGCTTCGAATATACTCCATTGACTACAACCCTCTGTTGCCTGTCACTCAGCCACTGCCTTACCCATTCAACAATATTCGAATCCAAACTCAAAGATTGTAGTTTATTGATAAGCCTTCTATGTGCAACAGTGTCAAAAGCCTTACTGAAATCTAGGTAAGCAATGTCTACTGCACCACCCTGATCTATAATTTTAGTTACCCAATCAAAAAAATCAATAAGATTAGTTTGGCATGATCTCCCTGAAGTAAACCCATGTTGTCTCTGGTCTTGAAATCCATGTGTTTTTAGATGTTCAACAATCCTATCCTTTAACATGGTTTCCATCACTTTCCCCACTACTGAAGTAAGGCTTACTGGCCTATAGTTGCCCGACTCCTCCCTATTACCTTTCTTGTGAATGGGCACAACATTCGCTAACTTCCAATCTTCTGGGACTACTCCTGTTATCAATGATTGGTTAAATAAATCTGTTAATGGTTTTGCTAGTACACCACTAAGCTCTTTTAATAGCTTTGGGTGTATTCCATCAGGTCCCATTGACTTATTTGTCTTTACTTTTGACAGTTGAAATAGAACCTCTTCCTCTGTAAACTCACGTGTAATAAATGACTCATTTATCCTTTTTGTTAACAGAGGTCCCTTTCCTTCATTTTCATCTGTAAATACCGAACAAAAATATTCATTGAGGCAGTCAGCTAGACCTTTATTCTCTTCTACATACCTTCCTTCTTTTGTTTTTAATCTAACTAATCCTTGTTTTACTTTTCTTTTCTCATTTATGTATCTAAAAAAAAGTTTTGTCCCCCTTTTTTACTGACTGTGCTATTTTCTCTTCTGTGTGGGATTTGGAAGCTCTTATAACTTGCTTAGCCTCTTTCTGCCTAATCTTATAGGTCATTCTGTCTTCCTCACTCTGGTTTTTTTTTATAATTACTAAATGCTAACTTTTTGTTTTTTACTATTTTGGCCACATCTGCGGAGTACCACAGTGGTTTCTTGAATTTTTTGCTTTTACTGACAAGCCTAATGCAATTTTCTGTTGCCTTTAGTAGTGCAACTTTTAAATAATCCCATTTATTTTGGACTCCATATAAATTGCTCCAGTCTGATAATGACTCCTTTACACATATTCTAATTTTAGAAAAGTCTGTTTTTCTAAAGTCTAAAACTTTTGTTTTTGTGTGGTGTGACTCAGTCACTGTTCTTATATTAAACCACACTGACTGATGATCACTGGATCCTAAACTTTCACCTACAGTAATATCTGATACCAAATCTCCATTTGTTAACACTAAATCTAGTATGGCCTCTTTACGAGTTGGCTCCTCAACGACTTGTTTTAGAGACAATCCCAGTAGGGAGTTTAGAATATGTGTGCTCCTGGCACAAGTAGCTATTTTTGTTTTCCAATTCACATCAGGAAGATTAAAGTCACCCATGATGATAACTTCCCCCTTCATTGTCATTTTAGCTATTTCTTCAACTAGTAAATTATCTAACTCTTCAATTTGTCCTGGGGGCCTATAAATCACACCTACACGAGTTACTGTGTGATTACCAAATTCTAACGTAACCCAAACGGACTCTATGTTCGCCTCACTAACCTTTATTAGGCTAGATTTTATGCTATCCTTTACATACAGGGCCACCCCTCCCCCTTTCTTGCCTTCCCTGTCTTTTCTATATAAAGAGTACCCTGGTATTGCTATGTCCCAGTCATTTTTCTCATTATACCATGTCTCGGTAACAGCGACTAAATCTACACTATCAGTTGCCATTATTGCCACAAGTTCATGGATCTTATTCCCTAAACTGCGAGCATTTGTAGACATGACTCTAAGCTTATCATTTTTTAACACACTTGCTACAGGCACCTTCTTTCCTTGTTTTGGGGGACAATTGGATTGATGTTTTATCACCCTTTTGCCCCCCCCTCCTAGTTTAAAAACATCCTAGCAAAACCTCTGAACTGCTCACTGAGAACATTTGTTCCCTTTTGAGAAAGATGCAGACCATCTTTTTTATGCAGTTTATTTCCATTCCAAACAGAGCTACCATGAACAATAAAGCCAAATCCTTGCTCCCGACACCATTCACCAAGCCACAAGTTAAAGTCCCTAATACGCATCCGCCTGTCGTTCTGAGTGTTATGCACAGGCAGAACTTCAGAGAATGACAGTGTGGAAGCAACCTGCCGTATATCATTGGCAAAAACACTAAAAACTTCCTTAACCTCTGAAACCTCATTGCAAGCCAAGTCATTTGTCCCTAAATGGACAAGTACATCCAATTCCCCTTCCTGCTTTGCTTGCTTAACAATATTACAGATACGTCTCCTGTCTCTGTGAGCAGTAGCTCCGGGAAGACACCTCACAAGACCACCATTGTCCATCTCCACACCTCTTATGATGGAATCCCCCAACAACAACTGCTTTCTATTAGGCCTCACCATAGTCTTCAAGCCTCTCTGCACAACACCACTAGCCTCAGTGCCTCTCTGCACAACACCACTAGCCTCAGTGCCTCTCTGCACAACACCACTAGCCTCAGTGCCTCTCTGCACAACACCACTAGCCTCAGTGCCTCTCTGCACAACACCACTAGCCTCAGTGCCTCTCTGCACAACACCACTAGCCTCGGTGCCTCTCTGCACAACACCACTAGCCTCAGTGCCTCTCTGCACAACACCACTAGCCTCAGTGCCTCTCTGCACAACACCACTAGCCTCAGTGCCTCTCTGCACAACACCACTAGCCTCAGTGCCTCTCTGCACAACACCACTAGCCTCAGTGCCTCTCTGCACAACACCACTAGCCTCAGTGCCTCTCTGCACAACACCACTAGCCTCAGTGCCTCTCTGCACAACACCACTAGCCTCAGTGCCTCTCTGCACAACACCACTAGCCTCAGTGCCTCTCTGCACAACACCACTAGCCTCAGTGCCTCTCTGCACAACACCACTAGCCTCAGTGCCTCTCTGCACAACACCACTAGCCTCAGTGCCTCTCTGCACAACACCACTAGCCTCAGTGCCTATCTCCAGGACACCACTACACTCTGAAAGTGCAGAAAATGAATTATGTAGAACAACAGACTGTGCAATATGCCTTTTATCCACAACTCCAAGTCTACCAGATCCTACAGTAATCCATCTGCCATTCCTAGTATGTCTCTGCGGCAATGGCTTTGCAGCAGTTCCAGCCTGAATTTGTTTACCAGATAATTTACAAATCTCAGACTTCAAAAATACAATCTCCTGCCGCAAGATAGAGAACTGTCTACAGATTAGACAACAACCAAACCTCCAAAAAGTGGAACGTGAAACAAATGCAAAGCAACTATTACACTGAACTAAGTCTGCCATTCCAATGAGGCGAATAATTTAAATCAAACA
This sequence comes from Pelobates fuscus, assembly GCF_036172605.1. Taxonomy (NCBI): domain Eukaryota; kingdom Metazoa; phylum Chordata; class Amphibia; order Anura; family Pelobatidae; genus Pelobates; species Pelobates fuscus. The sequence continues at coordinate 244,796,288 of NC_086318.1, forward strand.
AATTTTACCTTTTTTTTTTATTTATCCTCCTGGATACCTCAGATTACCTCCAGTTTATCTCCAGAATATCTCCAACCACACACACACTTAGAAGCAACACTTAGATGAAGCAATCAAGCTCTATTAGCCAAGCTAATGACAACTACCCTTATATACTCCTAAAATCACCTCCCACTAGGAATGTTTAACACCTGCGTAGGCCTCTGCTTATTAGCAAACAATAGCTAATTTAAATAGCAATCAATAGCAAGTAGCTACCTAATCCAATCAAATGCCTTATAATTACCAACAGGAAATCAAACCTTGTGCAGTCAGTAACCTTTTCCTACAGATGAATCTTACCAACAGGAAATCAAACCTTGTGCAGTCAGTAACCTTTTCCTACAGATGAATCTTACCTGTAACAGTAAAAAAGAACTCTTAGCACAACTCTTAGACAGTTGAAGCTTCTGTAAAACTCTCCAGAATATCTCCAACCACACACACACTTAGAAGCAACACTTAGATGAAGCAACCAAGCTCTATTAGCCAAGCTAATGACAACTACCCTTATATACTCCTAAAATCACCTCCCACTATGAATGTTTAACACCTGCGTAGGCCTCTGCTTATTAGCAAACAATAGCTAATTTAAATAGCAATCAATAGCAAGTAGCTACCTAATCCAATCAAATGCCTTATAATTACCAACAGGAAATCAAACCTTGTGCAGTCAGTAACCTTTTCCTACAGATGAATCTTACCAACAGGAAATCAAACCTTGTGCAGTCAGTAACCTTTTCCTACAGATGAATCTTACCTAATCCAATCAAATGCCTTATAATTACCAACAGGAAATCAAACCTTGTGCAGTCAGTAACCTTTTCCTACAGATGAATCTTACCTGTAACAGTAAAAAAGAACTCTTAGCACAACTCTTAGACAGTTGAAGCTTCTGTAAAACTCTCCAGAATATCTCCAACCACACACACACTTAGAAGCAACACTTAGATGAAGCAACCAAGCTCTATTAGCCAAGCTAATGACAACTACCCTTATATACTCCTAAAATCACCTCCCACTAGGAATGTTTAACACCTGCGTAGGCCTCTGCTTATTAGCAAACAATAGCTAATTTAAATAGCAATCAATAGCAAGTAGCTACCTAATCCAATCAAATGCCTTATAATTACCAACAGGAAATCAAACCTTGTGCAGTCAGTAACCTTTTCCTACAGATGAATCTTACCTGTAACAGTAAAAAAGAACTCTTAGCACAACTCTTAGACAGTTGAAGCTTCTGTAAAACTCTCCAGAATATCTCCAACCACACACACACTTAGAAGCAACACTTAGATGAAGCAACCAAGCTCTATTAGCCAAGCTAATGACAACTACCCTTATATACTCCTAAAATCACCTCCCACTAGGAATGTTTAACACCTGCGTAGGCCTCTGCTTATTAGCAAACAATAGCTAATTTAAATAGCAATCAATAGCAAGTAGCTACCTAATCCAATCAAATGCCTTATAATTACCAACAGGAAATCAAACCTTGTGCAGTCAGTAACCTTTTCCTACAGATGAATCTTACCAACAGGAAATCAAACCTTGTGCAGTCAGTAACCTTTTCCTACAGATGAATCTTACCTAATCCAATCAAATGCCTTATAATTACCAACAGGAAATCAAACCTTGTGCAGTCAGTAACCTTTTCCTACAGATGAATCTTACCTGTAACAGTAAAAAAGAACTCTTAGCACAACTCTTAGACAGTTGAAGCTTCTGTAAAACTCTCCAGAATATCTCCAACCACACACACACACTTAGAAGCAACACTTAGATGAAGCAACCAAGCTCTATTAGCCAAGCTAATGACAACTACCCTTATATACTCCTAAAATCACCTCCCACTAGGAATGTTTAACACCTGCGTAGGCCTCTGCTTATTAGCAAACAATAGCTAATTTAAATAGCAATCAATAGCAAGTAGCTACCTAATCCAATCAAATGCCTTATAATTACCAACAGGAAATCAAACCTTGTGCAGTCAGTAACCTTTTCCTACAGATGAATCTTACCTGTAACAGTAAAAAAGAACTCTTAGCACAACTCTTAGACAGTTGAAGCTTCTGTAAAACTCTCCAGAATATCTCCAACCACACACACACTTAGAAGCAACACTTAGATGAAGCAACCAAGCTCTATTAGCCAAGCTAATGACAACTACCCTTATATACTCCTAAAATCACCTCCCACTAGGAATGTTTAACACCTGCGTAGGCCTCTGCTTATTAGCAAACAATAGCTAATTTAAATAGCAATCAATAGCAAGTAGCTACCTAATCCAATCAAATGCCTTATAATTACCAACAGGAAATCAAACCTTGTGCAGTCAGTAACCTTTTCCTACAGATGAATCTTACCTGTAACAGTAAAAAAGAACTCTTAGCACAACTCTTAGACAGTTGAAGCTTCTGTAAAACTCTCCAGAATATCTCCAACCACACACACACTTAGAAGCAACACTTAGATGAAGCAACCAAGCTCTATTAGCCAAGCTAATGACAACTACCCTTATATACTCCTAAAATCACCTCCCACTAGGAATGTTTAACACCTGCGTAGGCCTCTGCTTATTAGCAAACAATAGCTAATTTAAATAGCAATCAATAGCAAGTAGCTACCTAATCCAATCAAATGCCTTATAATTACCAACAGGAAATCAAACCTTGTGCAGTCAGTAACCTTTTCCTACAGATGAATCTTACCTGTAACAGTAAAAAAGAACTCTTAGCACAACTCTTAGACAGTTGAAGCTTCTGTAAAACTCTCCAGAATATCTCCAACCACACACACACTTAGAAGCAACACTTAGATGAAGCAACCAAGCTCTATTAGCCAAGCTAATGACAACTACCCTTATATACTCCTAAAATCACCTCCCACTATGAATGTTTAACACCTGCGTAGGCCTCTGCTTATTAGCAAACAATAGCTAATTTAAATAGCAATCAATAGCAAGTAGCTACCTAATCCAATCAAATGCCTTATAATTACCAACAGGAAATCAAACCTTGTGCAGTCAGTAACCTTTTCCTACAGATGAATCTTACCAACAGGAAATCAAACCTTGTGCAGTCAGTAACCTTTTCCTACAGATGAATCTTACCTAATCCAATCAAATGCCTTATAATTACCAACAGGAAATCAAACCTTGTGCAGTCAGTAACCTTTTCCTACAGATGAATCTTACCTGTAACAGTAAAAAAGAACTCTTAGCACAACTCTTAGACAGTTGAAGCTTCTGTAAAACTCTCCAGAATATCTCCAACCACACACACACTTAGAAGCAACACTTAGATGAAGCAACCAAGCTCTATTAGCCAAGCTAATGACAACTACCCTTATATACTCCTAAAATCACCTCCCACTAGGAATGTTTAACACCTGCGTAGGCCTCTGCTTATTAGCAAACAATAGCTAATTTAAATAGCAATCAATAGCAAGTAGCTACCTAATCCAATCAAATGCCTTATAATTACCAACAGGAAATCAAACCTTGTGCAGTCAGTAACCTTTTCCTACAGATGAATCTTACCTGTAACAGTAAAAAAGAACTCTTAGCACAACTCTTAGACAGTTGAAGCTTCTGTAAAACTCTCCAGAATATCTCCAACCACACACACACTTAGAAGCAACACTTAGATGAAGCAACCAAGCTCTATTAGCCAAGCTAATGACAACTACCCTTATATACTCCTAAAATCACCTCCCACTAGGAATGTTTAACACCTGCGTAGGCCTCTGCTTATTAGCAAACAATAGCTAATTTAAATAGCAATCAATAGCAAGTAGCTACCTAATCCAATCAAATGCCTTATAATTACCAACAGGAAATCAAACCTTGTGCAGTCAGTAACCTTTTCCTACAGATGAATCTTACCAACAGGAAATCAAACCTTGTGCAGTCAGTAACCTTTTCCTACAGATGAATCTTACCTAATCCAATCAAATGCCTTATAATTACCAACAGGAAATCAAACCTTGTGCAGTCAGTAACCTTTTCCTACAGATGAATCTTACCTGTAACAGTAAAAAAGAACTCTTAGCACAACTCTTAGACAGTTGAAGCTTCTGTAAAACTCTCCAGAATATCTCCAACCACACACACACACTTAGAAGCAACACTTAGATGAAGCAACCAAGCTCTATTAGCCAAGCTAATGACAACTACCCTTATATACTCCTAAAATCACCTCCCACTAGGAATGTTTAACACCTGCGTAGGCCTCTGCTTATTAGCAAACAATAGCTAATTTAAATAGCAATCAATAGCAAGTAGCTACCTAATCCAATCAAATGCCTTATAATTACCAACAGGAAATCAAACCTTGTGCAGTCAGTAACCTTTTCCTACAGATGAATCTTACCTGTAACAGTAAAAAAGAACTCTTAGCACAACTCTTAGACAGTTGAAGCTTCTGTAAAACTCTCCAGAATATCTCCAACCACACACACACTTAGAAGCAACACTTAGATGAAGCAACCAAGCTCTATTAGCCAAGCTAATGACAACTACCCTTATATACTCCTAAAATCACCTCCCACTAGGAATGTTTAACACCTGCGTAGGCCTCTGCTTATTAGCAAACAATAGCTAATTTAAATAGCAATCAATAGCAAGTAGCTACCTAATCCAATCAAATGCCTTATAATTACCAACAGGAAATCAAACCTTGTGCAGTCAGTAACCTTTTCCTACAGATGAATCTTACCTGTAACAGTAAAAAAGAACTCTTAGCACAACTCTTAGACAGTTGAAGCTTCTGTAAAACTCTCCAGAATATCTCCAACCACACACACACTTAGAAGCAACACTTAGATGAAGCAACCAAGCTCTATTAGCCAAGCTAATGACAACTACCCTTATATACTCCTAAAATCACCTCCCACTAGGAATGTTTAACACCTGCGTAGGCCTCTGCTTATTAGCAAACAATAGCTTATTTAAATAGCAATCAATAGCAAGTAGCTACCTAATCCAATCAAATGCCTTATAATTACCAACAGGAAATCAAACCTTGTGCAGTCAGTAACCTTTTCCTACAGATGAATCTTACCTGTAACAGTAAAAAAGAACTCTTAGCACAACTCTTAGACAGTTGAAGCTTCTGTAAAACTCTCCAGAATATCTCCAACCACACACACACTTAGAAGCAACACTTAGATGAAGCAACCAAGCTCTATTAGCCAAGCTAATGACAACTACCCTTATATACTCCTAAAATCACCTCCCACTAGGAATGTTTAACACCTGCGTAGGCCTCTGCTTATTAGCAAACAATAGCTAATTTAAATAGCAATCAATAGCAAGTAGCTACCTAATCCAATCAAATGCCTTATAATTACCAACAGGAAATCAAACCTTGTGCAGTCAGTAACCTTTTCCTACAGATGAATCTTACCAACAGGAAATCAAACCTTGTGCAGTCAGTAACCTTTTCCTACAGATGAATCTTACCTAATCCAATCAAATGCCTTATAATTACCAACAGGAAATCAAACCTTGTGCAGTCAGTAACCTTTTCCTACAGATGAATCTTACCTGTAACAGTAAAAAAGAACTCTTAGCACAACTCTTAGACAGTTGAAGCTTCTGTAAAACTCTCCAGAATATCTCCAACCACACACACACTTAGAAGCAACACTTAGATGAAGCAACCAAGCTCTATTAGCCAAGCTAATGACAACTACCCTTATATACTCCTAAAATCACCTCCCACTAGGAATGTTTAACACCTGCGTAGGCCTCTGCTTATTAGCAAACAATAGCTAATTTAAATAGCAATCAATAGCAAGTAGCTACCTAATCCAATCAAATGCCTTATAATTACCAACAGGAAATCAAACCTTGTGCAGTCAGTAACCTTTTCCTACAGATGAATCTTACCTGTAACAGTAAAAAAGAACTCTTAGCACAACTCTTAGACAGTTGAAGCTTCTGTAAAACTCTCCAGAATATCTCCAACCACACACACACTTAGAAGCAACACTTAGATGAAGCAACCAAGCTCTATTAGCCAAGCTAATGACAACTACCCTTATATACTCCTAAAATCACCTCCCACTAGGAATGTTTAACACCTGCGTAGGCCTCTGCTTATTAGCAAACAATAGCTAATTTAAATAGCAATCAATAGCAAGTAGCTACCTAATCCAATCAAATGCCTTATAATTACCAACAGGAAATCAAACCTTGTGCAGTCAGTAACCTTTTCCTACAGATGAATCTTACCTGTAACAGTAAAAAAGAACTCTTAGCACAACTCTTAGACAGTTGAAGCTTCTGTAAAACTCTCCAGAATATCTCCAACCACACACACACTTAGAAGCAACACTTAGATGAAGCAACCAAGCTCTATTAGCCAAGCTAATGACAACTACCCTTATATACTCCTAAAATCACCTCCCACTAGGAATGTTTAACACCTGCGTAGGCCTCTGCTTATTAGCAAACAATAGCTAATTTAAATAGCAATCAATAGCAAGTAGCTACCTAATCCAATCAAATGCCTTATAATTACCAACAGGAAATCAAACCTTGTGCAGTCAGTAACCTTTTCCTACAGATGAATCTTACCTGTAACAGTAAAAAAGAACTCTTAGCACAACTCTTAGACAGTTGAAGCTTCTGTAAAACTCTCCAGAATATCTCCAACCACACACACACTTAGAAGCAACACTTAGATGAAGCAACCAAGCTCTATTAGCCAAGCTAATGACAACTACCCTTATATACTCCTAAAATCACCTCCCACTAGGAATGTTTAACACCTGCGTAGGCCTCTGCTTATTAGCAAACAATAGCTAATTTAAATAGCAATCAATAGCAAGTAGCTACCTAATCCAATCAAATGCCTTATAATTACCAACAGGAAATCAAACCTTGTGCAGTCAGTAACCTTTTCCTACAGATGAATCTTACCAACAGGAAATCAAACCTTGTGCAGTCAGTAACCTTTTCCTACAGATGAATCTTACCTAATCCAATCAAATGCCTTATAATTACCAACAGGAAATCAAACCTTGTGCAGTCAGTAACCTTTTCCTACAGATGAATCTTACCTGTAACAGTAAAAAAGAACTCTTAGCACAACTCTTAGACAGTTGAAGCTTCTGTAAAACTCTCCAGAATATCTCCAACCACACACACACTTAGAAGCAACACTTAGATGAGGCTCAAGCCATCCAGACACTGTTATCCAGAACAGCTCTGGTACCTGTACCTGCGCCTCCTGTAAACCCTGTACCAGACACCGCTAATATGCCTAATGCTTCAGCACATCTAACCCCGCCACCTAGGTATGGAGGGGATGCTAAGACATGTAGGGGATTCCTTAATCAAGTGGAATTCCACTTTGAAATGTACCCACGTTCATTTCCCACTGATAGATCTAAGGTGGGTTTTCTTATGCACCAGCTTACTAATAAGGCACTTGAATGGGCAAATCCTTTTTGGGAGGCTAATGGTTCTATGGTACACGATTTCAATAGCTTCCTCACAGCGTTTCGTAGAACATTTGACACGACTAAAAGGTCAAAGAATGCCGCCAGAGCGTTAATGAGAATTAAGCAAGGATCTAAATCTGTAGCCGATTATGCTATTCAGTTCCGTACCCTTGCCTCACAGGTAGATTGGACTAATAATGGGCTTACTACTGCGTTTATGGAAGGCCTGTCTGAAACTATGTTGGATGAGGTAGCAGCTAAGGACCTCCCTGTACCCCTAGAGGACCTTATTGACTATCTCATCGATATAGATAACAGGATCCGTGACAGGCTATATACCAAGTCCAGAAATAGACGCTTTGTCCCCGTTAATTCACCTAGAGCTGAGACTCCCTAGGGATCTAAAGGGTCAGAGGAGGAACCTATGCAGTTAGGGGTTGCTAAACTTACTGACGCTGAAAAACTTTATAGGAGAAAGGAGGGACTTTGTCTTTATTGTGGTAGGAGGGGCCATATGAGACATGAATGTCCCGTGCGTCCGGAAAACTATCGCACCTAAGACCGTATAGAGGACAGGCCTTGGGTGTGACATCAGAGTCCTCACATTTGCCTCTTAATAAATTGCTTCTCCCTGTTTCCCTGCACCTTGGTAGTAACTGCATAACAGGGAATATACTAGCCCTGGTTGATTCCGGAGCGGCCAAAAACTTTATAGATTCCAGTTTTGTTAAGGAGAATAACATACCCACTAGAGAGAAGGAGACACCCTTGGCCGTTGAGGCCATAGATGGTAGACCATTATGCTCTCCAGTTATCACACATGAAACTGTACCACTACATATGTCTACAGGGGTGTTACACTCTGAAACCATTCGGTTTCAGATCATTACTTCTCCTTCCTCTTACCTCGTGTTAGGGTATCCTTGGTTGCGTACTCATAATCTCACTATTGACTGGGAGTCAGGAAAAATAGTATCTTGGAGTGATGCTTGCCAAGAGTCTTGTATTGTTAAAATCACCCCTTTGAATTCTACTAATATTCCTCCCGTGCCTACTGTCATACCCCCTCAGTACTTGTCTCTTAAATCTGTTTTTGATAACAGGGAGGCTGAAAAGTTGCCACCTCACAGGCCTTACGACTGCGCTATTAATTTACTACCTGGTACTATGCCTCCCAAAGGGAGAATATATCCTTTGTCTCCTCAGGAGAATCTTGTTATGGAGGAATATATTAAGGAATCTTTAGAAAAGGGATTTATAAGAAGATCCTCTTCCCCGGCAGGGGCTGGTTTCTTCTTTGTATCCAAGAAAGATGGCGAATTAAGGCCTTGTATTGACTATAGGGGCCTTAATAAAATCACTGTCAAAAATGCGTACCCCATACCTTTGATCACGGAACTATTTGATAGGCTTAAACATGCCACGGTTTTTACTAAATTGGACCTTAGGAGTGCTTACAATCTCATACGTATCAAAAAGGATCACGAATGGAAGACCGCATTCAATACCAGGAGTGGTCACTACGAATATACTGTGATGCCCTTTGGCCTTTGTAACGCCCCAGCAGTTTTTCAAGAATTTATTAATGATGTCCTACGTCAGTATATACACACATTCGTAATAGTATACTTGGACGACATATTAATTTATTCTACTGATTTACAGACTCATCACATGCATGTTAAATTAGTGTTGAGAACTCTTCTTGTTAACGGTCTCTATTGCAAACTCGAAAAATGTTCATTTGATCAATCAGAAGTCCAATTCTTGGGTTATATAATCTCTGCTAAGGGTTTTCGTATGGATCCCAAGAAACTTTCTGCCATCATGGAATGGCCTCTACCTCAGGGTTTGAAAGCCATTCAGCGTTTTCTGGGTTTCTCAAATTATTATAGGCGTTTTATTAAAGGGTTTTCTGCCAATGTAGCACCTATAACCAGAATGACCAAAAAGGATGGTAATACTCATGTCTGGAAACCAGAAGCACTTGAGGCCTTTGAATTCCTGAAGGCTTCATTTGCCTCTGCCCCTATTTTACAGCATCCTGTCCCTTCACTACCCTTTATTCTTGAAGTTGATGCTTCTGAGATTGGGGTAGGTGCTGTCTTGTCTCAAAGAGATTCACCTGAAAAGCCGTTACACCCTTGTGGCTTCTTTTCCAGACAGATGTCGAAAGCAGAGAAGAATTATGATGTAGGCAATCGCGAACTCCTTGCTATCATTTTGGCGCTCAAGGAATGGAGAAATCTACTAGAAGGTACTAGGGATCCCATCCTCATTTTAACGGATCACAAAAACCTCTCCTACCTTAGTGAAGCAAAAAGATTGTCTTCTAGGCAGGCCAGGTGGTCTCTGTTTTTGTCTCGTTTTAATTACATAATCACATACAGACCAAGTGATCGTAATACTAAAGCTGACGCTCTGTCCAGACAATTCGAGACTACTGACAAACTAGAAATTGATGTTACCCCTGTCATTCCTCCCGACAGACTAATAGCTAGTACTGTTCTTTCTATTTCTTCTTCCCTCTTACAAGCTATACAGGCTAAACAAAACATGGCTCCTGCAGAGAGGCCTGCTGATAAACTGTTCGTTGATATCCCCGAGAGACGGGACATTATGTCATTGTATCATGACACAAGAACTGCTGGACACCCTGGTATTTCTAAAACGTTATCAGCAGTTTCTAGATATTTCTGGTGGGCTTCCTTACGCAAGGACGTCACCGATTACGTTAATGCCTGTACTACTTGTGTCAGTATGAAGTCCTCCCACAGAGTTCCTTGTGGGTTGTTGCATCCGTTGCCCATACCCGAGAGGCCTTGGTCCAATCTATCCATGGATTTTATTGTTGAATTACCCCCTTCGAATGGTAAAACTGTCATCCTGATGATAGTGGATCGTTTTTCTAAGATGGCTCATTTTGTGTCTCTTGTCAAATTGCCCTCATCCAAGGAACTTGCCTCTATCTTTGCCAGGGAGGTGTTTCGGTTGCATGGTATTCCTACTTCGATCGTGTCCGATAGGGGTAGCCAGTTTATCTCCAGATTCTGGAAAGCATTTTGTTCAGAGATGGGTATTTCTCTCTCGTTTTCTTCCGCTTACCACCCCCAGTCTAATGGAGCTGCTGAACGTGCCAACCAATCTCTAGAGCAGTATCTTCGTTGTTTCGTGTCCCACCATCAGAACAATTGGGCTGACCTTCTTCCTTGGGCTGAGTTTGCTCGTAATAATGCTGCTCATGAATCCTCTGGTAACAGCCCTTTTTACGTTGTTTATGGCCGGCATCCCGTGGTTCTTCCAGCTGCATTCTCCTTACAGGGCATGCCAGCTCTGGACGAACATTTGGCTGGTTTATGTAATACTTGGGAGCAGGTTCAGTGTTCTTTGGTGGATTCCGCTGCTCGCCAGAAGGTTCAGGCAGACAAGCATCGCAGGGTGGCTCCATCCTATGCTGGGGACCGGGTTTGGCTTTCTACTCGCAATATTCGTCTTTGTGTGCCTTCTATGAAGTTGGCTCCTCGTTTTATTGGTCCTTTTCGTATCTTGCATGTGGTTAATCCTGTTTCGTATGCCTTGGATCTTCCTAGGAATCTATGCATTCCTAACGTGTTTCATACCTCCTTGTTAAAACCCCTCCTGTGCAACCGTTATACTCGGCATGTTCCTCCTCCCCCTCCGGTTTCTGTGGAGGGCCATGAGGAATTTGAAGTGGCTGCTATACTCGACTCTCGTTTTCTTCGGGGTCGCCTCCAATATCTGGTACATTGGAAGGGCCTGAGGAACGCAGTTGGATTTCCGCTGGCGCTGTTCACGCTCCTCGCCTTGTGCGTTCTTTCCACGCTCGCTTTCCTGCCAGGCCTGCTCCTCCCTTGTACTCGTCTAAGTCCGGCCATTCTAAGGTCCGGTAAGACGAATCCTGTTTTCTTGTCTCTTGACTATCTGGACTATTCCTGCGTGTTGGGGTATATTACCGTGACAGGTATACGCTCTCAACTTTGGGTATCATTGGAGTAGAAAATTGTGGAGCTAATAGCCCCACTGGGGTGACTATGGGGGAAACTAGGGGTTCCTTTAAGTCTGGACTATCTGCCTGCTCTAATGAACCCATAGGTCTTACTGGGACTGCTAGGGAACCATATGAAGTCCCACTGCGTTATATTACTGGAAAGAGAGGTTTTTGATCTCCGTAAAAGGGAAATCGCCTGGCCTTTAGGGACCAAAGGAGTCCCTGCATTATCCTGGTAAAGTGGTGTGTTTACAAGATTTTTCCCAGGATCTTGACTACTCTGGGACCCTAGAGGTCCAAAACACTGATAATACGGTACACCTTTCCTGGTGGTTTCTCTACAACCACATTTAGTTAATTCAACAGCAGTATCATGCCATTTTTGTGCAACTTCTATTAAGTCATTATCTTCTAACCATCTTCTGTAATTTGCCATAAATTCACCCCATATATGTGGGCCAGCTTTCTTAAGTAACCTCTTAACATTCTTAATTGCTCCTTGTCCTTTGTGATGCTTGACAATAGTCAAAGCTGTAAATCCTCCTTGGGTGCTTTCAGAGCTACCCATCTTAAAACTTGTAAGGGTCAATTACTTCCTTACACAAGACAAACTGTACAATAACAGTGTATTTCAACACTTATGACCGCTGCAGTGGAATTTTCACAGTTTTGTCTTCTAAACACAGATCAGGAGATCTGCCCTTGGAGGATTCTAACTCAAATTATAAAACAAATGACAAGGCAAACAATAAAAATAACTTACAACCCACAGTTATATTCCACTATCTCAAGATTCCTTTCGCAAGACATAACACAACCTCCATCTGAATATAACCATAATGATACCGGAGAAACTGACGGAAGCCAAGCACAGAGAGATGGACACAGGTTTCTTCAGGAAGGAAGAGATTCTTTATTCGGTTCACCGATCGGGACTCAGAGGGACTAATGTCACCAAAATACAACAAGTTCTGAGCCCCGGACAATAGTGCAGGCTCCTTATATAGGCATATAACTCCTCCCATATTAAGCTCCACCCGCACATTCTCTTGACCAATCAAAACAAATAAGAATTAACTTCCTGTTTGACCGCATGGCTTGTCCAGCATAATGGAGGAGGGGAATACTACATCCTGTATTCTCGCACATGCTCTGTACACTACTGATCGTATCTTGCCACGTGCAACCAACCGACCGATACGTCAGCATATGCACGTACACATGCCACGTGGTAATCTCGGCCTACTAAATTTATTTTTACCGAGATTCCACCACATTCCCCCCTTTGATGCCTCTTGATATTTCACAATTACTTGAGGCATCACTTAACCTTGGTTTGCATACACCTCAGGTTACCATGAACCAGACCAGACTTTTCCTATGATGTGAATCCCTCAACACTCCTCTTCCTGCATTGGTTCTCCCTGATCTAGAGCCTTATATTTATATATAGCCATTATCTGTGCTGCAGCCTTCCTTTATGCTATATTTTCTATCAGGCTTTGCACAGACCTAACTACTAAGGGAATAAGGCAAGGCAGGAGCAGACACAACATTAAAATCAGTTACTCCGCCTACCAATGCCTTAAGCCCTCCAAACTGCTCATACCAGTTACCAAGCCAACTACTTGGATTGTACCCTTTCCATACCTGTGTAGGCACATGCGCTAGTTTAACCATATGGCTAGTAAGCTCAGCTATTGCTTGCCCTTCGTCATCTATTTGAAGACAGCAATTGCTCAGGTTAAACTTCCCACATACACCTCCCTCTACTGCTAATCCAAGGCTAATCTATTTTGGTACACTGCTGTCCTCATCCTGGTATTATGCTTGGCTAGAAGATTGAGCGCTTGTGAGGTCTCATTAGTAATTATCTCAACCACCGCCTGTAATCTTATAATGCGGTTGAGCATATAAATTGGGGTCCTATACCCGAAAGTACCATCCTCTGCCCATGTGGCTGGCCCATAATAATCTATAATACGCTGGGGAGGCCATTCATCATCTTCCCAGGCGCCTATCTCTATAGGTCCCCTTTTCTTCCTATGATTCACATCATACACTTTAACACCCAAAGTCTCACCTGTTTCAATAGGTAACAAGAAGAAGGATGGTTTGAGCATACCTAACACACATGCCCCTTCCCAGTCCTGTGGCAATTCCGAATAGGCCTTCTTACCACAGATCCAGTACAAATTTGCTGGGGCTTTCCAACTAGATGTGATAGATAAATCAAACCATACGTCCTTTAAATTGGCATATCTTGCAAACGGGTTAGATGGTTCTGAGACATTTGAAGCCGACCACCAAGTTGTATTCTTTGTATCATCATCATAAGCTTTTTGCCCTAGACAAGTTAACTCTCCTACAGAAGTATTAAACATCATTCCTTTCCTTGCTATGCAAACATAACCTATGATGGAGGTCTTCAATCTCCACTCAGATTTACCTCTAACACTCATCTGATAATCGGCTTGTGAGGATATTAATTGTTCAACTGCCTCAGAACCGGACATTACCTCCTTTGCTTCCCAAGGCCATTGGTCTCCCATGTTAGTACCTCCACACACATAGCAGTTGGTTACATTAAGACTACCGGCAATACTTTCAGCTAAATCTATGAACAGGTTTTTAGCATTATGGGGGATCTTATTATCTATACTCATCTCTTCATAAAACGAATGGAATACCTGATGAGTTTGGGAGGTTACCGTATCGGTCTCTATCCCTATAAACAATACTGTCCCAGGGTCTAAACCCGCCCCGTATATTTGAAACCCAAATAAATTACCATATCTATCTAAGAATTGGTCAGGATTGTTTATAAGAATATGGACTGGATTGCATTCCATAGACTTACAGTATGGATTGGTAGGCAACTTAGTCACAATCATGTCCTTGTCTGCTGTCTGTCCCCAAGTTGCCCACCCCACACAAGACCAATATGGGCAAAAATTATAATCCCTATTTGGGCATCTAGGACTCACATACTTATTTTTACTACTGGGACATATATATTTATCATTAGACCCATATGTTCTCTCCCATCTAAGATCCCCACATACATTCCACGGCTTTCTACCACTTGATATTGCTTTACATGCATCAAATAGCAGAACACCCGAAGAATATACGGATTCTAATACTGTCTTGTTAATTAGGGTCCCCTGAGGATCTCCATTCCTGAGAGTCAACCAAATTGTACGGGGTTGATACTCTGGATTGAAGCACTTAGGTTCTCCTATCCCTAAATGGCATACACTATATTCTACATTTAAGTATCTACACCTGGACACATCACCTTTACATTCATATTGCGAATGCCAAATTAGGGTCTGGGAAATATGGTTACCTGTTCTTGTAGTCTTAATGCATACCTCACAGCTAGGAGTGTCGGTACCTCTACCTTCCTGAATATAAAAATACATATAAATAAACATTATCACAAATACATCTTTCGTCGGCTGCATCCTCAGTCTTCGTCCGTGCGATGGCACCTCAGCTTCCAGGATGTAAGGGCTGCAGGGAATGGAGTTCTGCTCGTCTTCACAGGGGTCCCTTCGAGACTTTCCTGGCTTTTTAATTACACGTTGGTGAGCAGACAGGCTTTATTATGGCCGTCTAAATACTCACTTACCAATCTCTGAAACAATAAAATTTGTAATCCACAAGGTTCCTCGTCACTCCGACTGAGTCGTGCGCTTTAACCGGATCTTGCAGGGATTCTCTGGATCTGATGTAGCTTGCCAAGAATCTACCGCTGCTGGTTTAACCCTGGAGTGATGAATCCACGGAGTCACTTCAGCCACTTTTATCGCTGTAGGGGTAGACAAAGGAACAACATAAGGACCTCTCCACTTGGGCCCTAACGGTACATTATTCCACTCTTTAATCCACACTTGGTCTCCTGGGTGGTAACTATGAACAGGGGGATAAATATTCACAGGTAATCTATCTTGTACCCATTTCTGTACCTCCTCCATAGTCTTACCCAACTCTACAACCTGCTGCCGGGTAATTCCTTCTCCCAACTGACTCAAATCCCCCCTTAAGTTACCAAGTACGGGAGGTGGACGCCCATACATGATTTCAAAAGGAGAGAGACCCATCCTTCTGGTAGGTGTACTGCGAATTCGCAACAGAGCTATAGGCAAAAGGACGTTCCACTTAAGTTGGGTTTCCTGACACATCTTTGCCAACTGATTCTTAATAGTTCTATTCATTCTCTCTACTTTACCAGAACTCTGAGGTCTATATGCCGTAGGAAGTCTCCACTTTATACCAAGCATATGAGTCAGTTGTTGTAGGCACTGATGAACAAAAGCTGGACCATTGTCCGATCCTATAGAGCAGGGTAGTCCATATCGGGGTATTATTTCTCGTAGCAGGAATCTCACAACTTCTCCTGCTTTCTCTGTACGAGTAGGACATGCTTCTACCCAGCCTGAATAGGTGCACACAACTACTAGTAGGTAGCGATGTCCACCAGATTTAGGCATTACTGTATAGTCAATTTGTAGATCGGACATAGGGAGTCCCCCCATATACTGAACTCCTGGTGGCTCTACTGGTCCTTGCCTTGCATTATTTCTAGCACACGTTCAGGGGCGGACTGACAGGTCGGGCAGATTGGTCACTGACCGAGGGCCCGAGTCAGTCAGGGGCCCGGCAGCACAGCCATGCTTCTGCTGTGGAGATCAGAGATCTCCACAGCAGAAGGAAGTTAAAGAAAGTGCTGTAAGAAGGTTGCAGGGACCCATAATGAGTCGAAGGGCCCCTGCAACACATCAATCCCCCCACTCCACTCAGTGAGAGACCTGGCAGCATTATACCAGCGCTCACTGCCAGGTCTCTCCTCTCTCTCTCTCTCTCTCTCTCGCTCTCTCTCTCGCTCTCTCTTTCGCTCTCTCTCTCGCTCTCTCTCTCGCTCTCTCTCTCGCTCTCTCTCTCGCTCTCTCTCTCGCTCTCTCTCTCGCTCTCTCGCTCTCTCGCTCTCTCTCTCGCTCTCTCGCTCTCTCGCTCTCTCGCTCTCTCGCTCTCTCTCGCTCTCTCTCGCTCTCTCTCGCTCGCTCTCGCTCGCTCTCTCGCTCTCTCTCTCTCTCTCTCTCGCTCTCTCTCGCTCTCTCTCTCGCTCTCTCGCTCTCTCGCTCTCTCTCGCTCTCTCTCGCTCTCTCTCGCTCTCTCTCGCTCTCTCTCGCTCTCTCTCGCTCTCTCGCTCTCTCGCTCTCTCGCGCTCTCTCTCTCGCTCTCTCTCGCTCTCTCTCGCTCTCTCTCGCTCTCTCTCGCTCTCTCGCGCTCTCTCGCGCTCTCTCGCGCTCTCTCGCGCTCTCTCTCGCTCTCTCTCGCTCTCTCTCGCGCTCCGCGCTCAGCGCTCAGCGCTCCGTGCTCTGTGTGAGGATGGGAGGCGGGGCAGGAAGTGACATCACACCCCCTGCTTCCCTCTCACACGGAGCACACTGACAGCATGGATGAAGGGTGAGAAGAGGAGCCTGGCCTGACAAGTGCTGCTGGAGGAAGATGGAGGGAGAAAACCATCAGATTGTACAGGTAAGCAGGCCCATACCCACACTGCCCCCCTATATATACACACTGCCCCCCTATATATACACACTGCCCCCCATACACACACTGCCCCCCCATACACACACTGCCCTCCTCCCCCATACACACACTGCCCTCCTCCCCCATACACACACTGCCTTCCTCCCCCATACACACACTGCCCTCCTCCCCCATACACACACTGCCCTCCTCCCCCATACACACACTGCCCTCCTCCCCCATACACACACTGCCCTCCTCCCCCATACACACACTGCCCTCCTCCCCCATACACACACTGCCCTCCTCCCCCATACACACACTGCCCTCCTCCCCCATACACACACTGCCCTCCTCCCCCATACACACACTGCCCTCCTCCCCCATACACACACTGCCCCCCTCCCGCATACACACACTGCCCCCCTCCCGCATACACACACTGCCCCCCTCCTGCATACACACTGCCCCCCCATACACACTGCCCCCCCATATACACACACTGCCCCCCATACACACTGTCCACCTATATACACACACTGCTCCCCCATACACACACACTGCTCCCCCATACACACACACTGCCCACCTATATACATACACTGCCCACCTATATACACACTGCCCACCCATATACATACACTGCGCACATATATATATATATATATATATATATATATACACACACACACACTGCCCACCTATATATACACTGCCCACCCATATACATACAATGCCCACACACATATATATATATATATATATATATACACACACACACTGCCCCCACCCATATAAAAGCATACACTGCCCACCCATATATATACACACACTGCATACACTGCTCAACCCATAAATATATACACACACTACATACACTGCCCACCAATATATACACACACACACACACACCACACACTACATACACTGCCGACCGATAGATACACACAGACTGCATACACTGCCCACCGATAGATGCATACACTGCCCACACATATACACACACTGCATACACTGCCCACCTATATACACACACTGCATACACTGCCCAACCATATATACACACACTGCATACACTGCCCAACCATATACACACACACACACACTGCCCACCCATATATACACATATATATATATATATACACACACACTGCCCACCCATGTACACATACACTGCTCAACCCATAAATATACACACACACACGCAGACACTGCCCACCCATATATACACACTGCATACACTGCCCACCCATAGATACACACACACACACACACACACACACACACACACTGCATACACTGCCCACCCATAGATACACACACACACACACTGCATACACTGCCCACCCATAGATACACACACGCACACACTGCATACACTGTCCACCCATAGATACACACACGCACACACTGCATACACTGCCCACCCATAGATGCACACACTGCATACACTGCCCACCCATAGATACACACACACACACACACGCACACACTGCATACACTGCCCACCCATAGATACACACACACACACACATTGCATACACTGCCCACCCATAGATACACACACTGCCCCCCCATATACACACAGTGCCCCCATACACACTGTCCACCTATATACACACACTGCTCCCCCATACACACACACTGCTCCCCTATACACACACACTGCCCCCCCCCATACACACACACTGCCCCCCCATACACACACACTGCCCCCCCCATACACACACACTGCCCACCTATATACATACACTGCCCCCAATACACACTGCCCACCCATATACACACTGCCCACCCATATATATATTTATACACACACACACTGCCCACCTATATATACACTGCCCACCTTTATATACACTGCCCACCCATATACATACAATGCCCACACACACATATATATATATATATATATATATATACACACACTGCCCCCACCCATATAAAAGCATACACTGCCCACCCATATATATACACACACACTGCATACACTGCTCAACCCATAAATATATACACACACTACATACACTGCCCACCAATATATATACACACACACACTACATACACTGCCGACCGATCGATACACACAGACTGCATACACTGCCCACCGATAGATGCATACACTGCCCACACATATACACACACTGCATACACTACCCACCCATATATGCACACACTGCATACATAGCCCACCTATATACACACTGCATACACTGCCCAACCATATATACACACACACACACACACACACTGCCCACCCATATATAGCGGAGCTCTATCTTACAGTTCACTCACCATTGGACCACCAGGGATGGTGTCGGAGTGCCGGTCCCCCCCCTCCCACTCACCAGCATGCCGGTCTAAAGGTAAGAAGGGAGGGGGGGACATAATGCCTACTCTTTTATTTTATTTTACCCCCCCAACACTCAATCCCTAACATTCACACACAGCACACACAGCACTATCACACACAGCACTCTCACTCCCATCACACACAGCACTCTCACTCCTATCACACACAGCACTCTCACTCCCATCACACATAGCACTCTCACTCCCATCACACACAGCACTCTCACACCCATCACTCTCACTCCCATCACACACAGCACTCTCACACCCCTCACAGCACTTTCACACACAGCACTCTCACTCCCATCACACACAGCACTCTCACACCCATCACAGCACTTTCACACACAGCACTCTCACACCCATCACACACAGAACTCTCACACACATCACACTCAGCACTCACACACATCATCCACAGCACTATCACACTCGGCACTCTCACACATCACATTTAGGACTCACACACACATCACACTCGGCACTATCACAAAACACATCATACACAGCACTCTCACACCCATCACACACAGAACTCTCACACACATCACACTCAGCACTCACGCACATCATCCACAGCACTATCACACTCGGCACTCTCACACACAGCACTCTCACACACATCACATTTAGGACTCACACACACATCACACTCAGCACTATCACAAAACACATCATGCACAGCACTCTCAAACACATCACACACAGCACTCTCACACATCATCCACAGCACTATCACACTCAGCACTCTCACACACATCACACTCAGGACTCACACACATCACACTCAGCACTATCACAAAACACATCATACACAGCACTCTCACACACATCATACACAGCACCCTCATACACAGCACCCTCACACACATCACACACAGCATCCATCATACACACATACTGCACCCCTCACATACACACCGAACCTCCCCAACACACTGCACCACACACACACAATACTTACAGTGTGTATATATATATATATATATACACACTGTAACGGATCACCTGGCACCCCGACTGAGTACCTCCGTTAATGGATGCTCCTAGTGCTTCCTGAGGACTCCAAGCACTCTGGCAGACACCACAATCACCGAATCCGAGAAACCTTTAAATTCTCCCAAGCATATGAATGCTGTAGACCATTGAATAGGAACCATACGAATAGGCTTGTACTCCTAGCAGTCAACTGGAACAGCATTCAATAAATCCTTCCCCCAATAATGAGACGACACATCACTTTGAGGGTAAAACAGGAACTCTGGACTGGCACATCCAGCCTGGCTTTTATTACAAGAGTACACATACAGGCCACACCCAGGGGGAGGCATAAAATAACCAATGACATAGATGTTACCTCCCACACATCCCCTCCCCTTAGTGTGACACATAATCCCATTATTCATACAGTTTAAAATATACTTTTTACACAATATTTATAACTTCAAAACCATACATCACATTCACACAAAATTACATATCCACAATCAATCCATTCAGGAGAACAACATATTAAAAAATGGCATGGATCAGACCAGGGGTTCAAAAGTTACTAAAAGTATCTTTTAAAACCCCTAGCTTTCCAGGGCCTTCTCTGTGCTGGAGAAGTAATCCAATTATCTCCCAGCACAGAGACAGACTCCATTAAGCACATGGGGACACAAAGACAGTAAAACACTTTAAAATACATAAATTCACCTTTTACACATAAAACACAGACATTTCACCTATCCCCAGATAGCTGGGATCTGCGCGCACAAAACTACCGAATAGCGCGCAGATCCTACTCACACAGTACACTTGCCATGGAGCTAAAGTCTTTCCCATAGTCTTTCATTATGAATAGGCTCCATGGTATAGCTATCTGGGGTATCACATTCCCATAAAGTCTGGTCCATAGTCCAAAGGCAAGAGGCGGGCTATCGGCCCCCTCCAAGGACACGTGGCGAGGTCGGTTTCGCCACAATCCCAAAAAGTCCCAATATGTCCATCGATGATTTTTAAAGGGCCAGTTGCAGCAATATAAAGTACAATATGCCCCAAATAACCCAGGGGCCATAGTCAGCAGGTAGGAGGCTAGCAAACAGGCTTCTCCAGGGCCCAGTGGCGAGGTTGGTTTCGCCACATACACACACACTACATTCCTGACATACACACTCTGGATACCCTATACACACACTAGATTCCTTGTAAGCAAACACATACTACACCCCTAAACACACACTCTCTACAAACACTACATCACATATACACACACACACTATAGCCTGTATGCACACACTTGCTACATCCCCTATACACACATTCTCTACAGACCCTAGCCACATATGCATTACATTACACCACAAACACAACATGACTAAAACCGACCTTATTACACAATACCACACCACAATCAGCTCACTCTATACACACACACACAATCCCACAAGCAGGCTCCAAACACAGCACAATACTCTTTCCTGGCATTTTTGTCTCCTGGTATCCATTTATAGAGACACCAGAGACAAGTTGCAAGGAAACACAGTGCAAGCATGTTATTCAATTTGCTTGCAGTGTGCAGAACAAATACAGGGCTTTTTTCTCATGCTAGAGCTCTTTAGCAGAGCTCTGCGCATGGTCTGCCCTGGCCTGCACTTTGAGAAGGGGGCGTGTTTGTCGTTAGTGACGACAAAACACACCCTCTCTGCCCCGCCCCTTCTTAGTGGGCCGCTGTGATAAAAAAATGCCCGGGCCGAATTTTTATCCCAGTCCGGCCCTGTCAGGATCCACTGTAATTCCTAGTGGCCAGTGGGGGAGGGTGACAAAGATGCATTAGGGACATGGTGAGGGTGGCAGAGACACATTTAGACTAATAAGGAGCATATGTTAAACCATGTAATTTTGTATAGGTAAAATGATACACTGGGAAGGCTATTATTATAATGGAATATAGATCTGTGTAAGCTGCCAGACTTCACAGTTTAATATTTATAAATATACAATTTCTCACAAAAACCAAACAAAAAATAAATCAACAAGTGTCTTTCCAATTATATTTGTGCATATAGTTAAAGCGGCACTGTCATGCCGAACTTACCTTTCCTCAATCTCTTCCTCTTCTCCCCCTCTCTCGGGATCTGTTATTCTTTTCTTCCTGTCTTCTTTAGTTTTCTTTAAAATCATAAGACAAAGTAGGGACTCTTTGCCTTATGGATCATTCCTCCGCTTGACCAGCTCTGACCAGCGGAGGAGCAAAGTGTGCTTCATTTCCGCTGGTCAGAGCAATTTTCCCATGATCCCTAGCTTTCCTCCCTGTTCCCACAATGCTTCCTGTCAGTATTGCCGAACGTCCTGTCACTTAGACAGAACGCCGGCAAAACTGCCGAATTGCATCCTAACAGAATGAGAAGAGTTTCTCCATTCGTGTTAGGATGCAATTCGGTACTTTGTTCGTATCGGAATTTCATTCTAATGAATGAAACTCCGATCCTATTCATTGCCGCGGCTGCATCTTGCAGCCGCTTAGTAGATAACTCCCTAATTCCCATGGTATTAGGGAGCTATCTACTAAAAGGATGAAAGACCTAAATTGGTCTTTCAGCCACATTTACTAATACTAAGTAAAGATTACTTGGTATTAGTAAATAATATGCCCCTACTCGCTAAATCGCGAGTAGTGGCATGTGTAGTAAGCAGTGAGCAGCCTATAGCTGCTCACTGTAAAAAAACAAAAAACCTAATAACCCCCCGCGCGGCTGGTGTCCTGCCCCCACCCCTGTGCAGTGGGTGGGGGCCCTAAATAAAGATGGGGGGACCTACTATCCTCCCCCCCCTGGCCCCCACCCCTGCGCGGTGGGTGGGGGCCCTAATAAAACAATAAGGGGGGGACCTACTGTCCTCCCCCCCTGGCCCCCACCCCTGCGTGGTGGGTGGGGGCCCTAATAAAACAATAAGGGGGGGGGACCTACTGTCCTCCCCCCTGGCCCCCACCCCTGAGCGGTGGGTGGGGGCCCTAAATAAAGATAGGGAGGACCTACTGTCCTCCCCCCCCGGCCCCCACTCCTGAGCGGTGGGTGGGGGCCCTAAATAAAGATGGGGGGCCTACTGTCCTCCCCCCCGGCCCCCACCCCTGAGTGGTGGGTGGGGGCCCTAATAAAACAATAAGGGGGGGCCTACTGTCCTCCCCCCCCCCACCGGCCCCCACCCCTGCGTGGTGTGTGGGGACCCTAAATAATGATAGGGGGGGACCTACTGTCCTCCCCCCCTCGGCCCCCACCCCTGAGCGGTGGGTCGGGGCCCTAAATGAAACCCCCCCCCCCCCCCCAATCAAGGTGACTAGGGGTCCCAAGCCCCTAGTCACCCCCCCCCACCACCCAAAACACAAACTATCCCCTACCTACCCCCCTCACCCTCAAAATAGTGAGGGGGGAATAAAATAACTAACCTGTAAAAAAAATAATGTAACATACCATTTGACGTCTTCTTTTTTCTAAAATCTTATTTCTTCAGCCCCCAAAAAGGCCAAATAAAAATCCATCATACCAGTCGCAAAAAAACGTGTGCCCAAAAAAATTAATCCTTGTTCGCCCTTCGAGGGCACGCCGCGTACTGAGCTCCGCAGGGCGGGTCAAGGCTCATAAAGCCTTGCCCCGCCCTGCAATTAGGCTTAGAACACTCTGATTGGGTGGTTTAAGCCAATCAGAGTGCTCTGTGTCATTTTACACAGCGTGGGAAAATTCAAAAGAACTTGAAAGCCACCCAATCAGAGTGCTCTGTGTCATTTTACACAGCGTGGGAAAATTCAAAAGAACTTTCCCACGCTGTGTAAAATGACAGGCTTAGGGGTATTTGGGGGTGACTAGTGGGTCAATTGGATGTAGTGGAGGTGGGAGGGGGGTTAAAAAAAAAATGGGATTCGGCATGACAGTGCCGCTTTAAAATATAATTGTTCTAAAAGCTATGTGGACTAAAAGAAAACCAACTCCATTGTTTATTCTTGTTTTTTTTAAACAGTAAAACATCTCACTAGATTTTCTGGGGCAATATTCGCCCTGTAAAGTAAAGAAGTAAAGTTTAGAGGGACTCCATAGCAAACTAACTAAAAGTTGACCTCTCCAAGCCAAACAGCAGCACTACCTGCGACAGACCTAGGCTTCTGTTTTCAAGCATTCCAACAAGTGGTTGTAGGGGGCAGAGCGATCCTGCACTGGAGAGGAGACTTTGGGGTTAAATCCATTTGTGAACTCTTTAACCTCTAAAGGAAAGCCAGAGTCATAGACCTCCTGGCACCAAACAAAACTTCAGTGAAAAAACAGTTGTTATGGTGCCCAGAGTGTTCCTAACAAATCTGCAAAATTAAATTGCTGATTAAAGGGGAGCTCTCTTTTTTTTTTTTATTCTTTATTTTTGTAAATTATTGCTGAGATACAACATGGCATGAGAGACATACAGGAACGGGTATGATACAATGGCAAAGACATTAAGATCTCATAGCGTAAATCCACTCATTTTAAGTGTTTGTTGCTAGTGTTCCCTCCCTTGTTAATGCCCGATAAAGTGGTCTATATCTAGAAGGTTGCTGGTATGGGTCTGCAGACTTCAGGTGGGTAAAGTGGTTGTCTCACGCCCACCCCCTCTGAGTACAAATTGAGTAATTCCTGCAACAGTCCAGGATAGGCGAGCCGTCTGTAAAGTCTTCTCTGCCGGTATGCCTAGGGACTGGAGAAAAGCTAGTGCTTCAGAAAGGTGTGACATGAGATGTGTCTTGTCTGCCTTATCAGCCAGGATTTGGCGTTGGCCCCATTTGTAGGGGATGGAGTGCTCCTGCAGACAGTAGCTCGGTAACTTGCTTGAGGGATCTTTGCCATACCAGGGTATGTCTGGAAAAATACCAGCTGTGCCCCCTCAAACGACAGTGGGAGAGACTCTCGCGGCCCCCATGATTACCCCATGGTCGGAGTCCTGAGTTAATTTCAGCAGAACATCCCTGGGTACATCTTGGGCTATGTTGGAAGCCTTGGTAATTGGGAAACAGGAGTCTACCACTAGTTGTTTTGCCTGCTTGGGCATTAGCAGTATGGCAATAAGCCTCCGACAGTAGTAGGGGAGTTCGGTTCCTGCAATCGTTTCTGATACTCCCCAGAATCTCAAATTTTGTTCTGTGGCCCTGTCCTCCATGGTGGCTATCTACGCCTGTTGGTCTGTGCATTGCTTCTGTAGCGCTCCTATAGTAGCATCAGTGGCTGATTGTGCTAGCTTGGTGCCCTCCATGCCTTCCTCCACTTGGTCAGCTAGCTTAGATACTGCCTCGCGGATCGGTGCCATATCCGCTTTGAACATGATCTTGATTTCTGTCATTAGTGCCCTGATATCTGCTTTAGTAGATGGATTAGAGTCCTCCAACTCTGAAGTTGTCTGTGGTACTGAGCGTGGTCGAGATGGAGGGAAGATGTCATCATCAGACAACATTGAGGTGTAGGCCTCGGCAGGTGGCATCTTGGCTGATTAAGGCCGCTGGGTCGTGCGTAGGAAGACCCCTATATCTTGGGATCCTGAGCCCGGGTTCACTCATTGCTTTTTGTTCTTTTTCCCTATATCGCTGGGCATCTAGCTGGTGCACTCTGAGCGATATAGCGGTACCGATGATGGTTATTAGCCTGGAATATTGGGGTAAGCTCGCAGAGATGTCCATAATTACTTATTCACTTTTTCTTTTCAGAAAAGCAAAATAGCATTGAATGTTAAAATCCAAGCCACTGTATTTAAATCTATCCTGAAATTTGGCACCTCCATCTTGGCTCCCTGTATATCATTGCCATAAATGTAAAAAAAAAGTTTAACACAAGTTATAAGTGATTTCTAATGGTGCAATTTCCAGAGCAGTTATCATTTAAGAAAATGATTTGTGGTTAAAATGTTATGCAAGAGCTCTCTCTAAGTAGGCATCATATTAAATACACAGTGTATGTATTTAATATATACTATTTTGACATGAAATCAGCTGAAAAAGTCTTGTGAATTAGATGGGCTGTCAGAGAAAATTGTAAAAGGACTGATTCATAATAAATGTGTAATTTTACGCTATGGAAGTCCCACAGCAGGCAGACATTATGAACTATGAATGATTATCTTTGGTTTATATTTGGATAGTTACAGCTATTTGTCTTTGAATACTTATGGCAGTGTTCCTATTCCGAAAAAAAAACATTTAAAACAATTAGGGTATAACTAACTGATCATTCTGAAATAAAAAATAAAATGAAAATATAAAAAACAAATAGAATAATTTTCTGTGTAAGATTTTACATGTTTACGTACAAACTGTATTAATAGATATCCATTAAAGGATAAAAAGCCCAGGCCATTTACTGTGCCCATTTACCTTATAAGGTTACAGTGATGTCATCATGCATCTTACATCATAAACAGCTGAGGGCAGGTAACAAAGGCTTGCACCTTCTGAAGCCAGTCAGTGTTTAGCTAGGACTACATCGTAAACAGGTACTCATCAGATCTTATATCTATTATCAGAACAAACTGAACATTTCAGGACAATATGGACAATGCTAATATTTCAATGTCTTTGATTTCCTAGCATGAAGTCTGTCAAGCAATATTACTGCCGCATGGACCTAAACAGGATCTGGAGGAGGATGGTAATGTATAAAAGGATGGAGTGATGATAAAGTAGTTAAATAATAGATCAATTTAATACAGATCCAGGGACAGATTTGCAGCCGATCGCCTTATTATGGGGTCAGGAAGGAATTTTTTGCTTGGACATATTTAATATTACTATTGGTATGTCCAAGTTTTTTCGCCTTCCTCTGGATCACTTATTCACTAAACTTTGAATTGTAGCAAATTAAAATCTGACCGGGTTGTTCACTAAACATCACATTTTATCTGGAAGTATTTTGTGTTCTTGAAACCCCTCACAGTATAATGTTTATAAAAGGTAAAAAATTTTAAATATATGTAAGCTTAATACAAATGTATTAAAGATAAATTCACTAAATAAAATTAGAAAACTTTATTAGTTATATAGTTACTTTTTAATTACTATGGTTTACAGTAATACAAAGGACCTCTTACAAATATAAATCCTTAAAAATACATTTAAATCAATATTAACCCCTTAAGTCCGGAGGGCGTACTATTACGTCCTTTTTAAAGCGGGTCTAAACGCCGCAGGGCGTAATAGTACGCCCTCCGGTTTTTAGTAACTTACCCGGTCGCCGGCGGTCCCACGCCGGCGATCGCTTTTGGGGGGACTCCCAGGGAGCCCCCCCGCAGCACATCTTCCTCCTTCGGTCCCTCCCGGTCATGTGAGAGTGAGGTCCTTGCGAGGACCTCACAATCACATGGCCGGTATAGCTGGCTGCAGCAATGCCAGCAGGGGGACTAACTGTAATGACAGTTGGTCCCCCTGCTGGCTGAAATCAAATAAAATAAATGTTAAATAAGTGTAAAAAAAAAAATTTATACTTAGATCATATATATATATATATATATATATATTATATATATATGATCTAAGTATATATATACACATATACATACACACACATACACCGTCTAGGTGTATTTTAATATTAATATATATATATATAATTATATATATATTAATATCAAATTACACGTAGACTGATACTGATTAAATATATATATAATTATTGTTATATATATATTTATAAATAATTTAAAAAAAAAAAATATGTAAATACGTAAAAAAATAAAATAAAAAAATAATTAAAAATAAAATATTAAATATATAGATGTTTTATTTCGTTCTAACTGTATTGTGATATTAATATATATATATTTATATAAAATACACGTAGAACGAAATAATATATATATCTATATACATAAATATATACGTATATATCACTATATATATACCTATATATAAATAAAAATATTAAAAGAAAAAAATATATATATATACGTATATATACACATATGTATATATATACATATATTAATTCTACACATATATTTATGTAATAATTTTACATAATTAGGTATCCTAATTAATTACAATTAGCGGGACCTGCCTGACCACCCATGCCGAAAGTAAAGGGAATTTAATTTGCTAGCACTATATTTAACCCTATAACTTTCCAAGACACCATAAAACCTGTACATGGGGGGTACTGTTTTACTCGGGAGACTTCGCTGAACACAAATATTAGTGTTTCAAAACAGTAAAATGTATTACAACCATGATATCGCCAGTAAAAGTGACGTTTTTTGCATTTTTCACGCACAAACAGCACTTACAGGGACAATATTATTGCTGCAATACTTTTTACTGTTTTGAAACACAAATATTTGTGTTCAGCGAAGTCTCCTGAGTACAACAGTACCCCTCATGTACAGGTTTTATGGTGTTTTCAAAAATTACAGCGTCAAATATAAGGCTTGTGTTTCATTTTTTTCACATTAAAATTCGCCAGATTGCTTACGTTACCTTTATGACCCTATGATAGCCCAAGAATGAAAATTACCCCTATGATGGCATACCATTTGCAATAGTAGACAACCAAAGGTATTGCAAATGGGGTATGTCCAGTCTTTTTTAGTAGCCACGTAGTCACAAACACTGGCCAAAATTGGCGTTTTTTGCATTTTTCACACACAAACAAATACGAACGCTAACTTTGGCCAGTGTTTGTGACCAAATGGCTACTAAAAAAGACTGGACATCGCTTATTTGCAATACCTTGGGTCGTCTACTATTGCAAATGGCATGCCATTATGGGTGTAAATTTATTTCCTGGGCTACTATACAGTCTCAAAGGCAACGTAACCAATCTGGCGAATTTCAATTTCAAATGTAACACGCTATATTTGACCCTGTAACTTCCCAAAACACCATAAAACCTGTACATAGGGGGTACTGTTTTACACGTGAGACTTTGCTGAATACAAATATGTGTATTTTATTGCAGTAAAAGCAAACAGTATTATGACATTGACAGTTAAAATGTCATGTAGAACGAAAAAAATAAAAAAAAATCGTATTTTCTCCCATTTTTTTCATATTAAATTATGTTTCATAGCTAAATATTTGATATTAAATGAAAGCCCTGTTTCCCCTGAATAAAATGATATATAATAAGTGGGGGTGCATTTAATATGAAAGAGGTGAATTACGGTTGGACAGACATATAGCGCAAATGCCAGGTTTTGTTTACGTTTTGTTTCGTTCACAACTTGTACATTTGGCTGCGGTGTTAAGGGGTTAATAATAATTTGCGATTTTTGTAGCGCTTTTCTCCCTGTGAGACTCAAAGCACTTTACAAATATATAAAGCAGACATAAAAGCTAAGCGTTTCTGACAGTCAGAAGAGCTGACTGAATGCCTATCAAAAGAGTCGCAGGCCAATGTTAAAATATGTTTGCCATTTAATTGGAAGCCAATGCAGGGAGTGGAGAACAGGTGTTATGTGACATGATCGACTTTGGTTGGTCAGTAGTCTGGCTGCTACTTTTTGTACTGTCTGTTGGTGATGGAGTTCTTTTTCTGGGAGGCCCAAGTAGAGTACATTACAGGAATCTTGACAAGAGAGCGCAAATACATGGATTAATGGTGGTGCACAAGGCGTTAAGAACTCCTTCTGTCACTTACCTGATTCCAGCACCGATGTCCCTCTGCTTCTCCCCCACCAAAGTAAGCCGACATTGGGGCCTACTGCACATGAGCGGAAATCTCGGTGCTTGCATTGGGACTTCCCCCATACAAAAGTGTTGCATAATACGTTCCTATGAGGTCTTGGGTGGCACTGGATGTCCTCATGCATAGTGTTAGGATATCCAGTGTCAGTTAGGCAACCAAAAGTCGCCTAACGACTGGAAGTTCCTCTAGTGGTTGTCGAGAGTTCGCATAGAAAGTTCAATCCTTAACTTCCATATGCGCCTAATGTTTCTCCACTGCAGTGGCAGATGGTGTGTAGAACTCTGTTGAAGTGGCAGGTGGACTGCAATTCTCCGCTGTTGCAGTAGATGAAGTGCTGATCTCCATCGTCTTGGCCGATGGAACATACTGATGCAGCAGTGGAGTGCCGCTCTTTGCCATCATGGCAGATGAGAAGGGTCAGGCCCCTGTTGTTCTGCAGCTTGGGTAAGTGTGTGAGTAGAAGAGCAGGATCCTGTTGGTGCATGCTACCGTGGTAGTCTGCCAGATATTTGAATTAGTCCTCATCGGATCTGCTCTTGAGGCAGCATCGAGGCAGTCACCATTTGGGCCAAAAAGTCCTGAAATATTGCCAGTGAGGCTGTGTACATCAACAAAGGTCTTTGTCAGGACCTGTGCCGTTGGTGAAGACTTTTCCGCCATCTTGGGAAGCTTAGGCGTCCACAGGTTAGTGGCAACAGCTGTCTGCTATGGAATGAGTAGCAGTGTAGCAGTGTAGGTCAGTCCAGCAGGAACCAAAATAACTCCCACCAATACAAAGAGGGGGATAGAAGTCAAGGTGGCCCGCACAGCAAGCTTGAGAGCGTGGAACTCTTCTGCCTTTTCCCAGCACAGCAGCCTGTAGGCCTCGGCAAGTCTCAACAGGCTCCCAAGTTAGGTATCAGTGGGTTAATCACTGCTACCCCACTTCAGTTTGCGTGGAATCGCCCATATTTTAATGCAGTGGCTAAAAATATCCCTCAAAAATCAGTAAGCAAAGCGGGAGCTCACCCAGTACACGTCTGATCAGCACCCTAGTTATTTTAACACTGTTAGATGAGGAATACACGTTTGTGTTTCTGACCCTATAGTGTTCCTTTAATAAATGGCCATATAAAAATTGACACTAAAATATATACTCCTCATTCCCCTGTAAGTATGTATTCATAAATATAATGCCAACACCCAATTGCAGGGCAATTTCTAAAAATAAAAGCTAATATGGAAAAGATATCTGAATGAAAAAAAGAAAAAAAAAAGGAAAACAAAAAAATGAAATAAAAACAAAAATTAACAAAAAAATAAAAATATGAGAATAACGAAAAATATAAAAATACAAATATATATATACTGATATGGAAAAGATAGCTGAATAAAAAAAGTTAAAAGAAAGAAAAGAATAAAAGAAAGAGAAAAAAGAGCAAGAATAAAAAATATGAGAAAATAAATACAAAAATCATTGAATAAAAATGAAAATATAAATAAAAAAGAAATAAAAAAATATAAAATAAATATGAGAATAACAAAAGTAGAAATTGAAAATGATTTATTGAATATCTAAAAGAGCCATAATGAATTGAAAAATATATTAATGAATACATCTCAGAGGAATAATTGTTGATTTAATTTTTTTTTTTAAAAGCCTGAAGTCAATATCTATATTTAATTCTGTGGCTAAAGGTTTATTTTTTTTTATTTTTTTTAAAGGAACACTAAAACATTTGGATTCAAACCTGTATTCCTAAATTGTTCGGGTTCCTGACCTTGTTTACATAGGTCAGGTCGGGTTTTTGCTCTTCTGGCACCGATTACCTCTCTTCCTCCGCAATTTCATAGCCTCCTTTGACGTAGTCCCATCCAATGCTCTTCATAGGGGAACACTGGGATCCTGATGCACTTGCACAGCGAACATCCTACGCGTATCCAAGCTTCCCCATTTCCTATGGGGGCTTCCGTATCACGTGACCGATCAGCGCAGTAGAGACTCCTCCAGTGGCTGTTTAACCCTTTCAGGTAAACATTGCTATTTCTGCAATGGCAGTGTGTTACCTTGCAGGGTTAAATTGACACAACCACTGCACCCAGGCCACTTCATTGAGATTAAGTGGCCTGGGTGACTCTATTGGTCCTTTCATTTATTTATCCAAAAGGTTTCCATTTGATCTAGTTTTAGTATTATTATTATTATTATTTCCTCCTTTTTATTGTGCTTGAACTTGTTAAATACCTAATAATGTGATATATATATATATCTATATATATACACATATGTTTTTATTTATTTACTTTATTTGCAAAAGGTTACAATGTAAATTAACTACATGTTTCTAATTTATTTAATTTATGCTCAAATTACCTTTTTTTTTGTAATCTCCAACATGTAGGTTCCAATGCATTGTTTGCCCAAGGGCTAACAAGGTCACATCCTGTAAATTATTGGGAGAGTCTTTCACCCTCAGGAAGTGGATATTGTCCAACTCCCAAAGAGGGTGCCATCCCCCAATAACCCAAGATATCTAGGGGTACCAAGCCTATTAAATAGATATTAAATATATAAAACCATCAGTGAGGGTAAGTAAATAAATTGGGGGTGGTTAACACGTCATGGGCTTTGGGTGGGATGTGTTAACTAAATAAAGAGCTGTAAACATGACATTGTTCACCCCCACAAATGAGAGTACAATGCCCTGCATTAACCCCAAGTGTCCTATTGTCCACACGCCCCTTGCAATGCCCTCAGTTATGAAATTTATATCTGCCTCCTCACCCTAATAACAGTGAGGGTAGGCACAGTATATCTAATACCTGGAAATACTTACCTCATTTAGGAGAATGCACAATGGTGTGTCCACTCCATACTTCATGTATAAATACCCTGGTCATAGCCATGTGTAGGGGGTGATAAATGGCATGTCCATTTATTTATTTGAACACTATGCCAAAAGGCATCTAGTGCTGCCAGCGGATAAATAGTTGTTTAGTGAATGTAGTCAGTCTCTGTTGGCTTTTTGCTTTAAACACTGTCTTTTCAGAGAAAAGGCAGTGTTTACATTACAGTCTAGGAACACTTCTAGTGGCCACTCCTCAGACTGCCACTAGAGGTGCTTCCTGGGTCAGTGCTGCACAATGTGCAGAACTGACGTTCAGCTTCTCTACGCTCTGCATTGAGACACTGAAATTTTTGCACAGAGATTAATTGATTCAATGCATTTATATGAGCAGATGCTAAATGACCAGGGCGGTGTTTGGCTCCGCTCCCACCCTTCTCCTTGGATGAGATCACTAAATTTGACAATCTTAGCCAATCCAATGCTTTACTATGGGAAAGCATTGTGATTGGCTGAGATCATCAATTCTGATGATGTCAGCCAAGGAGGATCAGGGTTGGAACCAGCGC
Source organism: Pelobates fuscus (assembly GCF_036172605.1). Lineage (NCBI taxonomy): Eukaryota > Metazoa > Chordata > Amphibia > Anura > Pelobatidae > Pelobates > Pelobates fuscus. Next base: position 244,829,742 of record NC_086318.1, read on the forward strand.
CGCCGGATCTGTGCGGCACTGGCATAAAGTGGCATTTTTCAATGTTTAAGGGAGTCAAGGTGAAGCCAAGGGACCTAAATAGTTGTTTTAACACTATAAGATCAGGTACACACATTTGTTTTCCTGACCCTATAGTGTTCCTTTAATAAACTGCAGTATATAAAATTGACTCTAAAATATATACCCCTCATTCTCCTGTAAGTATGTATTCATAAATATAATGCCAAGGCCCAATTGCAGGGCAATTTCTAAAAAAAAAAAAAAAAAAAAAAAACTAATATGGAAACGATAACTGAATGAAAAAAATAAAAAAAATAAGAAAAACAAAAGAGTGAAAGAAAAACAAAAATCAATAAAATAATTAAAATATGAGTAACAAAAAAATGAAAAAGTTAATGAAAAGAAATATTAAAATACAACAAAATAAAAAAATATATATACTGATATGGAAAAGATAGCTGAATGAAAAAAAGAAAGAAAAGAATAAAAGAAAGAAAACATAAAAAAGAGCAAGAATAAAAATATGAGCACAATAAAAAAACTAATTGAATAAAACAGAAAATATATATAAAAAAGAAAGAAAGAAAAAATATTAAACAAATATGAGAATACCAAAAATAAAAATTGAAAATGATTTATTGAATATCTAAAAGAGCAATGTTATTGAAAAATATATTAATGAATACATCTCAGAGGAATAATTGTTGATTTAAAAAAAAAAAAAGCCTGAAGTCAATGTCTATATTTAATTCTGTGGCTGAAGGTTTTTTTTTTTTTTTTAATGGAACACTAAAACATTTGGATACAAACCTGTATTCCTAAATTGTTAGTGTTCCTGACCTTAGTTATATAGGTCAGGTCGGGTTTTTGCTCTTCTGGCACCGATTACCTCTCTTCCTCCGCAATTTCATAGCCTCCTCTGACGTAGTCCCATCCAATGCTCCTCGTAGGGGAACACTGGGATCCTGATGCACTTGCACAGCGAACATCATACGCCTATCCAAGCTTCCCCATTTCCTATGGGGGCTTCCATATCACGTGACCGATCAGCGCAGTGGAGACTCCTCCAGTAGCTGTTTAACCCTTTCAGGTAAACATTGCTATTTCTGCAATGGCAGTGTTTTACCTTGTAGGGTTAAATTGACACAACCACTGCACCCAGGCCACTTCATTGAGATTAAGTGGCCTGGGTGACTCTATTGGTCCTTTCATTTATTAATCCAAAAGGTTTCCCTTTGATCTAGTTTTTTATTATTATTATTATTATTATTAGTATTATTATTATTTCCTCCTTTTTATTGTGCTTGAGCTTGTTAAATACCTAATAATGTGAGATATATAAATACATATATATTTGTATTTATTTACTTTATTTGTAAAAGGTTATAATGTAAATTACCTACAGGTTTCTAATTTATTTAATTTATGCTCAAATTACCTTTTTTTTAAATCTCCAACATGTAGGTTCCAATGCATTGTTTGCCCAAGGGCTAACAAGGTCACATCCTGTAAATTATTGGGAGAGTCTTTCAACCTCAGGAAGTGGATATTGTCCAACTCCCAAAGAGGGTGCCATCCCCCAATAATCCAAGATATCTAGGGGTGCCAAGCCTATTAAATAGATATTATAACTAATATTATATATATTTATAACTATTATAACTAAATAAAGAGATGTAAACATGACATTGTTCATGAGAGTGCAATGCCCTGCATTAACCCCAGGTGTCCTATTGTCCACACGCCCCTTGCCATCCCCACCGTTATGAAATTTCTATCTGCCACCTCACCCTAATAACAGTGAGGGTAGGCACAATAAATCTAATACCTGTAAATACTTACCTCATTTAGGAGAATGGACAATGGTGTGTCCACTCCATACTTCATGTATATCTTCATGTATATATTTTTTATGTATTTATTTATGTTTTAACACTATGCTGCCTAGCAGGGAAATAGTTCACATTGTTAAAATATGAGCCTGGATTTTAAAGGAGCGCTATAGGGTTAGGAATGCAAATGTGTATTCCTGACCCTATATTGTTAAAATCATCATTTAGGTCACCAGCCCTCACTTGCCCCCGTAAATAAGAGGAATTTGTTTGTTTGTTTTTTAATTACCTTTACTCCAGTACTACAAAGGTTCTGCTGACATTGGCTCCGTCTTCAATATGCCTCACTGGCTGAGATCATCAGAATTGACAATCTCAGCCAATCCAATGCTTTCCTACAGGCGGGGCGGGGTGAAGCCAAATGCCGTGCTGGCAAATCAGCATCTCCTCATAGAGATGCATTGAATCAAGGTATCTATATGAGGAAAGTTCAGTGACTGCCTCCAGAGCATTGTGCAGCACTAATCCAGGAAACACCTCTAGTGGCTGTCTGAGTGACTGCCACTGGAGGTGTTCCCAGGCAACTGGAGGTGTTCTGAAAAGGCAGTTTTTACAGCAAAAAGCCTGAAGGTATGGACTATACTTACCAGAACAGCTTCATTAAGCTGTAGTTCTTCTGGTGAATATAGTGTCCTTTTACGTGTCCGATGCCCACATTTTATGCATTTTAGCTTTCTGGCTGAAATCCAGACAAACTTCGGACTTCTTATGAAGAAAGTCTTTATTTTGCAGTCAGAATATACACAGTCATATGGTTTTGTAAGGGGCCAATGAGACTTTAATGAATAGCCCTGTCAATAGTCAAATTTAGCCAAAAACAGCCAAGTTCTGACTATGACATCTAATGACTATAATTACTTTTGCCTACATTTTGCCATCAGATTTTAATTTGCTATGATTTAGAGTTTAACGAATAAACTGTTCATGAAGATTTTTTCCTTTTTGTATAAAAGGTTTTTTTTCTTCATTATAAATAAATAAATAAAAACATTTAAAAATATTTTATTCTCTCATGTTCTTTTATTGCAACACAACTCCAGGGCTGATTTACTAAATATTTAAAGGAAGACCTCAAAACATCAGCATTCTGTAGAAGCTTTGGTGCCAGGAGTTCCATGGCTTCAACCTAACCTAAGAACGGTTTTAGAACGGGTTGACTTCCCATCTGGGGTCCTCTGGTCACTGTCCCTTGCCAATAGTACAGCTGACAGAGAGGCTGGAAGTTCTCTGTTTGTTCTAATCCTGGCAGTGCAGAGCTTAGCTGATTGGCTGACAGTGATCAGCTTACTCTCTCAGCCAATGACATAGCCCTGCACATCCTAATCTCTGTTGAATGTAGTGATTTAATGTAGCATGCTATAGTGTTAATGGTGGGTGTTTGGAGTGTTAATTTAAACATATTATAAATGGTGTTAAAAACCCCATAGTTGTAAAACACATTGACTGCTGGCAGGATCTAATGGATGTATGGATGAAGATACCTGCACCAAAGCGGCTTTCATGTAAACCGATTTTATGGAAGGAGTTTTTAACACGGTGATTAAATAAGAGGCAGCCAATAAGCACAGCACATACAGACTTCAGGCTCCATGGTGCTTTAAGTCAGTCGCTGGTAGTCCTAAATGGACAGTCCTTCATTTAAAGGTTGAAGGTGGAGGCCACAAAGTGTGCTTTACGGTTTTTCAAATAATGTGCAGAATACGAGGCACCGGATTGGAGCAGCACAGGAAGCAAATAGCAACACAGACTTGTTGGTACAGATACAAAGAAGCAAATAAAAAGTAAAAAAAAAAATGTCTAGTGCCTCCCTCAATTCCCATTTCCTTTTTCCAGTAGTAACACTTCTCTTCTCACTAATAACTTTACTGATCAATATCCCACCTGATGACCAGCTATACCTTTCTGGCCATTACATTGGCTAATGGAAATAGAACACACAAGTCTTATATTTTATATACTTATAAGTGTCAGTCTGGGAAAAGTGCCAACCACCAATACCTTCCACCATGCAGCCCTGAAAGATAAATAAAAATATAAATGTAGGTTATATGGTAGGAGAGCGAGGCATTAGATTGATATTCTGGAGGCCTTGCTCCCACTTTTGCTTCCAATAATTTATCTATTAGACTGAGACATTTTTCAGGGAATAGAGGAAATAGAGGGGGAAGAAAGGCCTCTCGTTGCAGCTGTCACATAAAGCCAGGTAGGAGCAGTAAAAGACACATGTGGGAATGGAGAATGTGAGGGATCATGTGCAGTGGCGTCTCCAGGATTCCTACTTAGGGGGGGCACATAAGGGGCCAGAGACAAAATAAGGGGGGCACATACATACACACACAGAGGGCTCGTCAAATTCCAGGCGCCAGGTCGCTATGACGACTAGACATTTCACTCTGGCACCTTGCATTTGTCAGCCCTTTGCTAAGCCGCGCAGGAAACATTAGAGCCGGCCGCCGCAGGGAGATGGTGCGTGAGGGAGCAGTAACCTTCCTGAAGTTCCTCTCTGCTCCCTTGTGCGCTGTTTAGTAACATGACGTCACTCCGCCCCCAGCATCACTTCAGAGAGCGCGCAGAGGAGCAGAGAGAAACTGCAGGAAGACTGGGAATAGACACACTGGACACCAGGGAAAGATCCACTCCGCTCTCCCAAAGGCTGGGTGGATTTAAATTGAAACAAAAATATTAAATTGTGATTGTGTGAGAAAATATGTGTGTGTGTGCTGGAAGGGCCTGTAAAGTGTGTGCGTGTGTGCATTATAGGTGTATTGGGGTTGCACTGTGTGCTTATTAAGGAGTTGTTGTAGTTGTTGTTATATATATATATATATATATATATATATATATTTATTTATATTTATATTTAAAGGACCACTATAGTGCCAGGAAAACAAACTCCGTCAGGGTTCCACTCCTGCTGGGCTAAAGGGGTTAGAAACACTTACCTTTCTCCAGCGCCGGGCTCCCTCGGCGCTGGGAACTCTCCTCCTTCTGCCCATGTCAGCGCCAAATGCGCATGCGGGCCAAGACCCGCATGCACATTCAAACCGCCCATAGGAAAGCATTTCTCAATGCTTTCCTATAGACGTCAGCATCTTCTCACTCTGATTTTCACAGTGAGAAGCGCGGAAGCGCCTCTAGCGACTGTCTGTAAGACAGCCACTAGAGGCTGGATTAACCCTAGTGTAAACATAGCAGTTTCTCTGAAACTGCTATGTTTACAGCTGCAGGGTTAACACTAGAGTGGCCTGACACCCAGACCACTTCATTGAGATGAAGTGGTGAAGTTGTCTGGGTGCCTATCGTGGTCCTTTAATTAATATATATATATGAGATATGGTGTGTAATGGGGTAAAGCATGTATGTATGTATGCATGTGTTTGTGGGGGTAAAGGTATGTAGGTTAAGAGATGATGTGTGAGGTGTGCACTGTGTGTGTATGTAAAGGTGTACTCTGTGTTGGTGGGAGTGTACTGTATGTGGGGGGAGGATCACTGTCTGTGAGGGTGTACTGTGTTCAGGGAGTGAGATGAGAGTTCATCACGAAATGAGAGTTCTGTCTCTTGGAGCTCAAGCACTTACAGAGACTGACCCATACACATACACAGACAGGCCCATACACAGACATACCCATACACAGACCCATGCATACACAGACTGCCCCCCCCCCCCCACCCATACACTCACTGGCTGACCCATTCACTCACAGACTGACCCCCCCTACACACAGACTGACCCCCCCCTACACACAGACTAACCCCCCCCCCTACACAGGCTGACCCATACATACACAGACTTACCCCCCCACACACACACACATACACTAACTGACTGACCCATACACTCACAGGATGACCCCCCTACACACAGACTGACCCATACATACACAGACTGACCCATACATACACAGACTGACCCATACATACACAGACTGATCCATACACACACAGACTGACCCCCCCTACACACAGACTGACCCATACATACACAGACTGACCCATACATACACAGACTGACCCATACATACACAGACTGACCCATACACACACAGACTGACCCCCCTACACACAGACTGACCCCCCTACACACAGACTGATCCATACACACTGACTGATCCATACACACTGACTGATCCATACACACTGACTGATCCATACACACTGACTGATCCATACACACTGACTGATCCATACACACTGACTGATCCATACACACTGACTGATCCATACACACTGACTGATCCATACACACTGACTGATCCATACACACTGACTGATCCATACACACACTGACTGATCCATACACACACTGACTGATCCATACACACACAGACTGATCCATACACATACAGACTGACCCATACATACACAAACTGATCCATACATACACAGACTGACCCACCTACACACAGACTGACCCACCTACACACAGACTGACCCCCCTACACACAGACTGACCCCCCTACACACAGACTGACCCCCCTACACACAGACTGACCCCCCTACACACAGACTGACCCATACACACACAGACTGACCCATACACACACAGACTGATCCACACACACACAGACTGATCCACACACACACAGACTGATCCACACACACACAGACTGATCCACACACACACAGACTGATCCACACACACACAGACTGATCCACACACACACAGACTGATCCACACACACACAGACTGATCCACACACACACAGACTGATCCACACACACACAGACTGATCCACACACACACAGACTGATCCACACACACACAGACTGATCCACACACACACAGACTGATCCACACACACACAGACTGATCCACACACACACAGACTGATCCACACACACACAGACTGATCCACACACACACAGACTGATCCATACACACACAGACTGATCCATACACACACAGACTGACCCCCCTACACACTGACTGATCCATACACACTGACTGATCCATACACACACAGACTGACCCATACATACACAAACTGATCCATACATACACAGACTGACCCCCCTACACACAGACTGACCCCCCTACACACAGACTGACCCCCCTACACACAGACTGACCCCCCTACACACAGACTGACCCCCCTACACACTGACTGATCCATACACACAGACTGATCCATACATACACAGACTGATCCGTACATACACAGACTGATCCATACACACACAGACTGACCCATACATACACAAACTGATCCATACATACACAGACTGACCCCCCTACACACAGACTGACCCCCCTACACACAGACTGACCCCCCTACACACAGACTGACCCCCCTACACACACAGACTGACCCCCCTACACACACAGACTGACCCATACACACACAGACTGACCCATACACACACAGACTGACCCATACACACACAGACTGATCCATACACACACAGACTGATCCATACACACACAGACTGATCCATACACACACAGACTGATCCATACACACACAGACTGATCCATACACACACAGACTGATCCATACACACACAGACTGATCCATACACACACAGACTGATCCATACACACACAGACTGATCCATACACACACACTGATCATCCATACACACACACTGATCATCCATACACACAGACTGATCATCCATACACACACAGACTGATCATCCATACACACACAGACTGATCATCCATACACACACAGACTGATCATCCATACACACACAGACTGATCATCCATACACACACAGACTGATCATCCATACACACACAGACTGATCATCCATACACACACAGACTGATCATCCATACACACACAGACTGATCATCCATACACACACAGACTGATCATCCATACACACACAGACTGATCATCCATACACACACAGACTGATCATCCATACACACACAGACTGACCCATACACACACAGACTGATCCATACACACACAGACTGATCCATACACACACAGACTGATCCATACACACACAGACTGATCCATACACACACAGACTGATCCATACACACACAGACTGATCCATACACACACAGACTGATCCATACACACACAGACTGATCCATACACACACAGACTGATCCATACACACACAGACTGATCCATACACACACAGACTGATCCATACACACACAGACTGATCCATACACACACAGACTGATCCATACACACACAGACTGATCCATACACACACAGACTGATCCATACACACACAGACTGATCCATACACACACAGACTGATCCATACACACACAGATTGATCCATACACACACAGACTGATCCATACACACACAGACTGATCCATACACACACAGACTGATCCATACACACACAGACTGATCCATACACACACAGACTGATCCATACACACACAGACTGATCATCCATACACACACAGACTGATCCATACATACACAGACTGACCCCCCCCCCCCACACCCATTCACTCACTGGCTGACCCATACACTCACAGACTGGCCCCCCCCACACACAGACTGACCCCCCCTACACACAGACTGACCCCCCCTACACACAGACTGACCCCCCCTACACACAGACTGACCCATACATACACAGACTTACCCCCCCCCACACATACACTAACTGACTGATCCATACACACACAGACGTACCCCCCCTACACACAGACTGATCCATACACACTGACTGATCCATACACACACAGACTGACCCCCCTACACACAGACTGACCTATACACACACAGACTGACCCCCCCTACACACAGACTGACCCATACATACACAGACTGATCCATACACACACACAGGGGTGGACTGACCGGTCGGGCACTTCGGACATGGTCCAAGGGCCCGGCCGGGAGGGGGGCCCGCTGCCAAGGTCGCCATCAGGGGGCCCGGCGGCAGGACCGGATTGGCCCACCGGGGCCGCGGCATCAGGGTGCCACCGGGTGGCCGGTCCGGTGGCACACACTCTGAGGGGGCCGGCCGCGTTATACGCTGGAGCCGCCGGGCGGTCCGGCGGCATTTCTGTTCTGGCTGTCACTGACGCTGAGGACGGGAGGAGCATGTGTCTCTCTCACTCGTGCTCTTTTGCGGTTCCCACAATTCCCAGCACAGCATCCTGTGCTGGGAATTGTGGGAACCGCAAAGGAGCACGAGTGAGAGAGACACATACTCCTCCCGTCCTCAGCATCAGTGACAGCCAGAACAGGAATGCCGCCGGACCGCCCGGCGGCTCCAGCGTATAACGCTGCCGGCCCCTCAGACTTCTGGTAAATGGAGGGGGCAATAAAACAGGGGGGGGGGATAAAACAGGGGGGGATAAAACAGGGGGAGAGTGGCAATAAAACATGGGGAGGGGGAAATAAAACAGGGGGGCAATAAAACAGGGGGAGGGGGGGCAGTAAAACAGGGGGGATAAAACAGGGGGAGGGGGGCAATAAAAGAGGGGGATAAAACAGGGGGAGGGGGCAATAAAACAGGGGGAGGGGGCAATAAAACAGGGGGAGGGGGGAATAAAACGGGGGAGAGGGGAATAAAACAGAGAGGGGGAATAGATAGGGGGGATAAAACAGGGGAAGGGGGCAATACAACACGGGGAGGGGGAATAAAATGGGGGGATGGGGGAAATAAAACAGAGAGGGGGAATAGATGGGGGAATAAAACAGAGAGGGGGAATAGATGGGGGAATAAAACAGAGAGGGGGAATAGATGGGGGAATAAAACAGAGAGGGGGAATAGATAGGGGTGGGGGGATAAAACAGAGAGGGGGAATAGATAGGGGGGAATAAAACAGAGGGGGAATAAAACAGAGGAGGAATTGATACGGGGGAATAAAACAGATGGGGGGAATAAAACAGAGGGGGAATAGATAGGGGGTAATTAAACAAAGAGGGGGAATAGATAGGGTGAATTAAGATGAGAGGGGGAAGAGATAGGGGGGGAATAGATAGGGGGAATAAAACAGAGAGGGGGAATAGATAGGGGGAATAAAACAGAGAGGGGGAATAGATAGGGGGAATAAAACAGAGAGGGGGAATAGATAGGGGGAATAAAACAGAGGGGGGAATAGATAGAGGCAGGAGAAGAGGGGAGAAACAGACAGTGGGAGAATAGAGAGAGACGCAGGGGGAGGAGGGAGAAAGAGACAGAGGGGGAGAGAGAGAGACAGACGGGGAAGAATGAGACACAGGGGGAGAAAGAGGGGGAATAGAGAGATGGTGGAGGGGGGAGAAAGAGACAGAGAGGAAGAGAGATGTGGGGGAGAAAGAGACACAGGGGAAGAGAGAGACACAGGGAGAAAGGAGAAAGACACACAAGGGGAGGGGGAGAAAGAGGTAGAGGGGTAAGAGAGACTGGGAAGGAGAGGGGAGACATGGACACAGAGGAGCAGTGAGGGGGAGAAAGAAACATACAGAGGGACTGGGGGGAGACAAAAAGGCTGTATATATCACTGGTGGATCCAGGGGGCAACGGCGCAATTGCCCCTCCCCTGCCGGCCGATCTCTCTCCCCGGTCCGCAGGCACCGTGCGGGCAGCCAGCAGGGGAGGGAGGAAGAGAGGACCCGGGAGCTCAGCCTGCAGCTCCTCTGGGTCTTTCTTGCGCGAGCACAGAGTGTTGCCGCGCGCCGGCTCTCGCAAGAGTTAACTCTAGCCCTGGAGCTACGGGCTAGAGTTCACTCTCAACACTGTGACCACCAGGGATTCCTGGTGGTCACAGTGGTGAGAGTGAACTCAAGCCCCATAAACACACTGCCCCCACACACACACACCATACACATTCACACACTGCCCCCACACACACCCAGGGCCGGCGCGTCCATAAGCCGGCACAGGCGGCCGCCTTAGGGCGCCAGAGGAGGGGGGGCGCAAAAATCCGAATCTCCTGCCTCTGGCTGGAGACTCGGATTTGTAATCTCACCTCTCTCCCTGCAGCCATCACACAGCAGGAGCAGGGCAGTGAAGTCAGCCGTCCTCCTCTGATGATGTCAGAAGGGGGCGGGACTTCTACTGCTCCCAGACTCCCCAGCGGTCCTGACTGCAGCTCCAGCCTCCCAGCCGACCACCAGTTGTAAGGTTCTCCCTCCCTGGCCCAAGGTAAGTCTCTGGGAGGGGAAGGGGGTGGGGGAAGAACTTTAAGCATTTTTATTTTTTTTAAATCAAAACGTTTTTTTTCCAGCCCCTGCCCCCACCATACTCCCCCTGCCCCCACCATACTCCCCCTGCCCCCACTATACTCCCCCTGCCCCCACTATACTATCCCTGCCCCCACTATACTATCCCTGCCCCCACTATACTCCCCCTGCCCCCACTATACTCCCCCTGCCCCCACTATACTATCCCTGCCCCCACCATACTCCCCCTGCCCCACCATACTCCCCCTGCCCCACCATACTCCCCCTGCCCCCACCATACTCCCCCTGCCCCCACTATACTATCCCTGCCCCCACTATACTATCCCTGCCCCCACCATACTATCCCTGCCCCCACCATACTATCCCTGCCCCCACCATACTATCCCTGCCCCCACCATACTCCCCCTGCCCCCACTATACTCCCCCTGCCCCCACTATACTCCCCCTGCCCCCACTATACTCCCCCTGCCCCCACCATACTCCCCCTGCCCCCACCATACTCCCCCTGCCCCCATACTCCCCCTGCCCCACTATACTACCCCTGCCCCCACCATTCTCCCCCTGCCCCACTATACTACCCCTGCCCCCACTATACTACCCCTGCCCCCACTATACTCCCCCTGCCCCCACTATACTCCCCCTGCCCCCACTATATGGCCCCTGCCCCCACCATACTCCCCTGCCCCCTCTATAGCCCCTGCCCCACCATACTACCCCAGCCCCCTCTACAGCCCCTCTATGCCCCTGCCCCACTATACTGCCCCTGCCCCCTCTATAGCCTCTGTGGTAACTTGTCTTCCTTGCATGATCATTTATCTTCCTTTCAGGACTTCCTTAAACAAAGACTAGGTGGGAGGGCTAAGAATCTTTCCTTCCCTCCCACAATTGCTAAAGGAAGTGAGGCATGAACAGGATGTGATGTAAAACACATCATCTCAACTAAGGGCATATAACATAAGGCCAGGCAGGAAATCAGTCTATTGCTTCCTTTTCTTCCTTGGTGGATGTGATGTTGGACTTGCAGCAGTGAGCCATTACTAGATGTGAAGGCCTAACCGTGGGTGAGATCAAACGTGTGGGGAAGGGGATTACTATATAGATAGATAGATTTAAAAGGGTTGTTGCTCCGTGGGTCTGGGCTGTGTGTTTGTGATATATTTATAGTATTGTGTTGTTGCCTTCTAAATAAATACCTTTTAATGTAGACGAACCTTGTTTAATATTTATATTAATTTGGTGACACACCACAGCCTCTGCCCCACCATACTGCCCCATGTGCCCCTCTACAGCACCTCTATAGCCCCTGCCCCCACCATACTGACCCTGTCCTCCTCTACTGCCCCCTGTGCCACTCTACAGCACCTCTATTTCCCTCCATAAACCCTGCCCCACCATACTGCCCCTCTACAGCCCCTCTATTTCCCTCTAAAGCCTCTGCCCCACCATACTGCCCATGCGCCCCCTATACAGCCCATGCCCCCCTCTACAGCCCCTGTCCCCACTATACTGCCTTTGCCCCCCTCTATTGCGTTTGTGCCCCCCTCTTTATCCCGTGTGCCTCCTCTATTTCCCTCTACAGCCCCTGCCTCTGCCCCCCTTTCACACGCCTCTACTGCCCCTGTCTCCCCCCTCTACTTCCTTTACCCGCCTCAACAGCCCCTGTCCCCCCCTCTACTTCCCATTTACCCCCTACCATACTGTCCCTGTGACACCACTTTATTGCCTCAGTGTCCCTCGTTACAGCCTGTGCCCACACCATACTGCCCCTGTGTACCCCTCTACTGCCCCTGTTTCCCACCATACTGCCCGTTTCCAACCACATTGCCCCTTTGCTCCTTTGCTCCCACCACAGCCCCTATACTCCCTTCTACAGCCTCTAACTCCCTTACTTCACATCCCTTCCACTCCCTTTTACACCCCATAACTCCAGTACATCCCCTATTCCCTTACTACAGTCCTTACCCCCACTACAGCCCCTCTCCCCCAATTGCTGCCCATATCCCCCACACTACAGCCCCTGTTCCCACTTGCAGCCATCAACCTACTTCAGTCCCTAACCCCCTACTACAGCCCCAATTCCCCACTACATTTCCTAAGCCCCCAATTACAGCCCCTAACTCTCAACTACAGCCCCTGTCCCCCTACTACAGCCCCTAACTCCTCAATTAGAGCCCCTATTACCCCACTAAATCTCACTACCACCCCCACCCCCCCTCACCCCCCCCCCCCCCCCAAGATTAGGTTCTGGATCTGCCCCTGCTCTGTATACCTGTCTGCATGTCTCTGTATGACTATGTCTGTCTGTGTATGAAAGTGTATGTATGTCTGTGTCTGTATGTCTCTATATGACTATGTCCGTGTGTTTCTGAATGTCACTGTATGCCTGTGTCTGTATGTCTCTGTATGACCGTATCCATATGTCTCTGTATGCCTTGTTCTGTATATCTATGTGTGACTGTCTGTGTATATATGTCCCTGCATGCCTGTGTAAGTATGTCTCTGCATGCCTGTATGTATCTGTATGCCTTGTTCTGTATGTCTCTGTATGCCTGCATATTCATGTCTGTGTTTGTATAAATGTGTCTTTATTTATCTATATGCCAGTGTCTACATGTCTCTGTGTGTGTGTCTGTATGACTGTATGTCTGTGTACCTGTATGTGTTGATTGTATGACTGTGTGCCTGTATGGCTGTGTTTGTCACACACATACACAGCCCCCTCATACAGACATTGCACCACACACCCTACACATTCACACACTACACCCCCCACACACACACTGAACCTTTCACACTGCACCCCGCACACATTGCACCACTGCTCCTATACCCTACTACAGCCCCATATCCCAGCAGACCCCAGGTAAGTTGTCAAACTGTTCTTAAACGGTTTGACTACTTACTCTGGGAGGGGGTCCCGGCCCTCCTGGCACCATAACCACTACACAGAGCAGTAGTGGTTATTGTGCATGGATTATTTCTTTAAATAATCTACAAGTGCCCCAGTAGCCAGCCAGCCAGCCAGCCTAGAGACCAGCCAGCCCACAGGCTGGCCAGTAGCCAGCCAGTCAACCCATTGGCCAGCCAGGCCAGCAGCCAGGCACAGGCCAGTAGCCAGCCCACAGGCCTACAGCAAGCCACAGGCTTACAGCCAGCAAGCCCACAGCCTGCCAGTCGTAGCCAGCAAGCCCACAGCCTGCCAGTCGTAGCCAGCAAGCCACAGCCTGCCAGCCCCAGCCAGCAAGCCACAGCCTGCCAGCCGCAGCCAGCAAGCCCACAGCCTGCCATCAGTAGCCAGCAAGCCCACAGCCTGCCATCAGTAGCCAGCAAGCCACAGCCTGCCAGCCGCAGCCAGCAAGCCCACAGCCTTCTAGCAAGCCCACAGACTGCCAGCCAGCAACAGTAATTAAGAAAAAGAAAACAATACACAATATGTGGGAAAAGAGTGTTAGCAACGAGTGCTATAAACCACCTGAGTGGGAATCCCTTATACCACTCTAAATATCAAAATACAAATACATACAATTGGTGGAACACTTTGGGCGGATCTGTAAGGGAAATATATCACATAGAGTAATATTGTAAGAGAAAATAAAATAGTAAAGGATCAAGAGTAAGGATCAAGAGCTTCTCAGCACTGGTACAGAAGCTACCAAAGGTACCATTTGGACTTTTTTATGACATACTGGACTGAATTTTATTGGACTTGATTATTGAATTTTATTTGGACTTGATTATTGGGTCTGATCTGGTTCTAGACAGCACCCATATAGAGATATCCTACATACATCATTTTAACAATCATTAGCACATAGATATATGTGCATGTTTTTCCAATAAAGAATTGTTATTTTGAAAAGACGCCTTTTTTCATCCATTACTTGCACCAAATACATCAGGAAGCAGGATTGAGGACGTCCTGAAAGAGTCCTCATGCGCTATTCATGAGAGCCTTATGATTATATTAGGCTCCATGTTTGTGAGTATTTACTCTTGATCCTTTACTATTTTATTTTCTCTTACAATATTACTCTATGTGATATATTTCCCTTACAGATCCGCCCAAAGTGTTCCACCAATTGTATGTATTAGCAACAGTAATTAAGGTAAGAGGAGCCAACTTGGCCTAGGTATCAGCGAGCTATGTTGTGTTGCTATATTGTGAATAGGAACCAGAGTGTTGGAGAGACCCCCCCCTGCAGGCCCCATTATACTCCATTGTAGTCTCAAATGGGGCCTGGAGGAGATTCTTTCTAACACACTCTCTAAAGGACCCTGAGATAGCCTCTGCTAGAATGACCCCCCCCCCTCCGTGGCCCAGTAGCTGTCAATTGTAATCTCTACTGGGGCCTGGAGGCGACTGTTTCCAGTAGAGGCTATTTAATGGACGCTGAGATGGCCTCTGCTAGAAAGACCCCACTCCATGGCCCATTAGCCCTCAATTGTAGTCTCTACTAGGGGCCTCGAAGGGATAATTGCACTTTTGTTCCTTGTGCCTAAAGATTGTGTAGGGTGTGGCTGGAGGCGGGACAAGGGTGGCGCCTGCTGTGGAGCATGGGTGGGGCCTGTAAGGGGGCCCTTGATTTATTTTGCCTGGGGGCCCTGAGGGTTCTCAGTCCACCCCTGCACACGTTACACATCTTCGTACAATGGCTTGAGTTAAGTTGGACAATCTTGGTATGTAGAAATGTTTTCTGAGAGATTCTTCTGTACTATCTCTTACAGAATGCGTCCCGTTATGATAGTTTTGGACGATTTCTACCGCTAGTGATGCTGGAATGACTATTCTCCCATCTTCTAACTGATACCATTTGTTCTCCAAATACTTTCCAGGTTCAGTCTTTAACCACTCCTCTTCTTGAGCTGTATAAACTGGAGTCCATTGAGACAGTGGAGTTGGAATAAGAGCAGCTATATGTTCCACATATTCCTGTCTTCCCGATTCAGCGGCACGCTTAGCTGCACTATCTGCCATCCGATTTCCTTTGGTTACATCACCATCTCCTCTCAGATGCGCTCGACAATGTATAATACCGACTTCTTTCGGTTCCCATACTGCTTCCAATAGTTGTAGTATTTCAGCTGCGTACTTGATTTCTTTGCCCTCTGAATTCAATAGTCCTCTTTCTTTATACAAAGCTCCGTGGGCATGAGTGGTTAAAAACGCATACTTGGAGTCCGTGTAGATGTTCACTCTTAAACCTTCAGCCAATTGTAACGCTCGTGTCAGTGCTATCAATTCTGCCTTTTGTGCTGATGTTCCTTTTGACAGTGGCCGAGCTTCTATCACCTTATCTATCGTCGTTACTGCATATCCTGCATAGCGAATCCCTTCTTTTACATAACTACTGCCGTCTGTGTAATATTGGACATCGGGGTTCTGGATGGGAAAATCACGAAGATCAGGTCTACTTGAAAATACTTCATCCATCACTTCCAAACAATCGTGTTGACTTTCAGTAGGTTGCGGCAGAAGGGTAGCTGGATTTAAGGTATTTACAGTCTCTAAATGCACTCTTGGGTTTTCGCACAACATTGCTTGATACTTGGTCATACGGCTGTTACTAAACCAATGATTTCCTTTGTAATCCAACAACGTCTGTGCTGCATGTGGAACTCGTACATAAAGTTCTTGACCCAGAGTGAGTTTTTCGGCTTCAGCTACCAGCAGGGCGGCTGCAGCTACGGCTCTTAGACAAGGTGGAAGACCGCTGGCCACTGCGTCCAGTTGCTTAGACATGTAGGCAACAGGTCTTTGCCATGATCCCAAGTACTGTGTCAATACTCCCACAGCCATTCTTCTTTGCTCGTGTACATACAGGTAGAATGGTCGTGTGTGATCAGGTAGACCTAATGCTGGGGCACTCATCAAAGCCCTCTTCACATCTTCAAATGCCGTTTGCTGTTCTTGAGTCCATAGGAAGGGGTCGTGTTCTGTACCCTTGATAGCTGCATACAGAGGTTTCGCCAATATCGCATAACTGGGAATCCATATCCTACAGAAGCCTGCTGCCCCCAAGAACTCTCGAACTTGTCTTCTATTCTTGGGTGTTGGTATTTGGCACACAGCTTCTTTTCTCTCTGGCCCCATTATTCTTTGACCTTCAGAGATATGGAATCCCAGATATTTGACAGTTGGCAGACACAACTGGGCCTTCTTCCTAGACACCTTGTATCCTGCCTTCCAGAGAATGTGTAGTAGATCGTGTGTTGCTTGCTGACATACTTCTCTTGTAACTGCTGCTATGAACAAGTCGTCTACATATTGTAATAATACACACTCTCCTGGGATGGACTTGAAATCCAGTAGATCTTGACTCAGAGCTGAACCAAATAGGGTCGGTGAGTTTTTAAACCCTTGGGGTAGTCTTGTCCAAGTCATTTGGCGTTTCGGCCCACCGGGCGGAATGAACCGGGACGAGATGGGAAGCGAGAGTGATACGCCCTGCGGAGACGGGGAGCATGAACATCCTCCTGAGGTACCCAACTCCTCTCCTCAGGACCATATCCCTTCCAATCAACCAGATATTGTACTCTCCCCCGGGAGATTCGAGAATCAATAATAGAGTTGACCTCATACTCCTCCTGACCCTCCACCTGAACGGAGCGAGGAGGGGCTATTGTGGAGGAAAATCTGTTACATATGAGTGGTTTCAGCAATGAAACGTGAAATGAGTTCGGGATGCGTAAGGTATTAGGAAGAGCTAAACGATACGCAACTGGATTGATACGGGTCAGCACCCTGTAGGGTCCAATATAACGAGGAGCGAACTTCATGGATGGCACTTTTAAACGGATGTTCTTCGTGCTCAGCCATACCCTATCACCTGGAACAAAGACCGGAGCCGCCCTTCTACGTTTATCAGCGTGTTTCTTAACCAACATAGAGTTGTGCACAAGGATTTGTCGAGTTTGATCCCACAACTTCCTCAAATTGGCAACATGAACATCAACCGACGGCACCCCCTGGGAAGGAGAATCCGAAGGAAAAACAGACGGATGAAAACCATAATTCATGAAGAAGGGGCTTGAATGAGTAGAATCGCAAACAAGATTGTTGTGTGCAAACTCCGCCCAAGGAATCAAACCGACCCAATCGTCCTGGTGTTCTGAAACGAAACAACGTAGATATTGTTCAACTTTTTGGTTAGTGCGTTCAGCAGCTCCATTGGACTGAGGATGATAGGCAGAGGAGAAATTCAATTTGATGCCTAGTTGGGAGCAGAATGATCTCCAAAAACGGGAAACAAATTGGGAGCCTCTGTCAGAGACAATTTGGGAAGGTATCCCATGCAACCGGAAAATCTCCCTGGCGAATATCTCCGCTAATTCGGGCGAAGATGGGAGTTTAGGTAAGGGAATGAAGTGAGCCATTTTAGTAAATCTGTCTACCACAGTGAGGATGACAGTCTGCTTTTTAGAGATAGGCAAATCAACAATGAAGTCCATTGCCAGACAGGACCAAGGCTTTTCAGGAACCTCTAAAGGGTGCAGAAATCCGCATGGAAGCGAATGGGGTAGCTTGGTCTTGGTACAAACTTCACATGCCCCGATGAATTCTTTAATATCCTTGCGTAAGTCAGGCCACCAAAAATCTTTAGAGACCAGCGCATAAGTCTTGCGGATACCAGGATGCCCAGCCACCTTGCTGTTATGGAGACAGCGTAGCACCTCCAGTTGGAGAGCGGCAGGAACGAAGTGTCGATCCCCAGGAGTCTGTTTGGGTGCCAAATGCTGAAACTTCATGATCTCAGAAAGCAATGGAGAGTGAATCCTGAGATTCGTGTTCGCGATGATATTCCCCTTAGGAACTATGGAGGACATAAGTGGTTCAGTTATAGTGGATGGTTCATATTGACGAGACAAGGCATCGGCTTTAGAGTTCTTAGATCCAGGTCTATACGTGAGTACATAATTAAAGTGAGTGAGGAACAAAGCCCAGCGAGCCTGCCTGGCGGACAAGCGCTTAGCCTCCCCAATATAAGACAAGTTCTTATGATCCGTTAGGATAGTAACAGGGTGTAGTGTCCCTTCCAGTAAATGTCTCCACTCCTTTAAAGCCTTAATGACCGCTAACAGTTCCCTCTCCCCGATGTCATATCTGCTCTCAGGCCCAGAAATTTTTTTAGAGAAAAAACCACAAGGGTGTAACGGTTTATCCACCCCTAACCTTTGAGACAGAACAGCCCCAACTCCTGTCTCAGAAGCATCGACCTCGAGCAGGAAAGGCAGAGTCGTATCAGGATGAACTAGAATGGGAGCTGAGGCAAAAAGTTCCTTGAGAGTCTTAAAAGCACCAAGAGCTTCCTCAGACCAGAACTTAGTATCAGCCCCTTGTTTAATCATATTGGTAATAGGCGCAATGATAGAGGAGTAACCCTTAATGAAGCGCCTATAGTAGTTGGAAAAACCAATAAACCTTTGGATAGCCTTGAGTCCTTTGGGCAAAGGCCAGTCTAAAATAGATTGGAGTTTACCAGGATCCATTTTAAAACCTTCCCCAGAAATCACGTACCCAAGAAAGTCTACCTGAGACTGATCAAAACTGCACTTCTCCAATTTGCAGTATAGACCATGTTGCAGAAGTTTGTGTAACACCTTTCTGACCTGTCTATGGTGAGTCTCAATCTCCTTAGAGTGTATTAGTATGTCGTCCAGGTAAACAATAACACAATCATGCTGAAACTCCCTAAGTACCTCATTAATCAACTCTTGAAATACTGCAGGAGCATTGCATAGTCCAAATGGCATAACAGTGTACTCGTAATGGCCATACCGGGTATTGAATGCCGTCATCCACTCGTGACCATGCTGGATTCTCACCAAATTGTAAGCCCCTCTGAGATCTAACTTGGTGAAGATTTTGGAGCCCTTAAGACGATCAAATAACTCGGTAATCAGTGGGATGGGATAGGCATTTCTGACAGTTATTTTATTTAAGCCTCGGTAATCGATACAAGGTCTCAGTGTGCCATCTTTCTTTTTAATGAAAAAGAACCCCGCCCCGGCCGGAGAAGAAGACCTCCTGATGAATCCCTTTTCTAAATTCTACTGAATATACTCCTCTAGAACCGAGTTCTCCTGAACAGACAAAGGATATACATGGCCCCTCGGAGGCATAGTCCCGGGTAAAAGCTTAATTTTACAGTCAAATGACCTGTGTGGCGGCAAAGAATCGGCATTCTTCTTGTCAAACACTGCCCTTAAGTCTAGGTAAAGGTCTGGTATTTGTCTTTCTGTGGACTGAGTAGGATTCTCCTGTATGTTAATATTAGCTAATGGAGAAACCTTGCACAAACACCGATCCTGGCAGCCCTGGCCCCACGAGAGTATCTCCCCTAACTCCCAATCAATAATAGGGTTATGTTCTTTCAACCATGGGTACCCCAGAACTATGGGAACGGAAGGAGACGAAATGAGCAGAAGAGATAAATTCTCCACGTGTAGGATGCCAACATTTAACTCAATGGGTATGGTTTCACGAAAGATAACAGGGTCTAGTAGTGGTCTACCATCTATGGCCTCAACGGCCAAGGGTGTCTCCCTTAGCTGGGATGGGAAATTGTTTTTACTGGCAAAGGCTTGGTCGATAAAATTCTCAGCAGCACCGGAATCTATCAAAGCCATAGCCCTTACTACTTCCCTCCCGCAAGTTAAGGAAACTGGTAGCAGAAGCCTGTGATCTTTATACTTAGGAGTAGAGGACAAAATAGAAACACCCAAGACCTGTCCTCTAGAGGGACTTAGGTGCGAGCGTTTCCCGGGCGGTTACAACAGTTTGAGAGTAAATGACCCTTAGCTCCACAATACATACACAAACCCTCTCTTCTCCTGTACTGTCTTTCCTCCTCAGAGAGGCGGGTAAACCCTATCTGCATAGGTTCAGGAAGCAAAGATACCGTGGAGTCAGGACTTGGAAAAACGGGGGCTAACCTAATATAAGGTCTCCGGTTCTTCTCTCGAGTGTTCTGTCTCTCTCTTAAACGTTCATCTATACGAGAGATGAACGAAATTAAATCCTCTAAATTCTCAGGGAGTTCTCTGGTAGCAACCTCATCAAGGATTACTTCAGATAAGCCATTCAAAAATACATCCATATACGCCTGCTCATTCCACTTGACCTCTGACGCCAGAGACCTGAACTCTAGTGCATAATCCACCAGTGTTCGGTTCTCCTGTCTCAGACGCAACAGTAATCTGGCTGCATTAACCTTTCTACCTGGAGGGTCAAATGTTCTTCTAAAAGCAGCTACAAAGGCGTTATAGTTATAAACTAATGGGTTATCGTTCTCCCATAATGGGTTGGCCCATCTCAGAGCTTTCTCAATAAGTAGGGTGATAATAAATCCTACCTTTGCCCTATCTGTAGGATAAGAGCGAGGTTGCAATTCAAAATGGATACTAATTTGGTTTAAGAAACCACAACACTTCTCAGGAGCCCCACCATAGCGTACTGGGGGGGTAATGCGAGAAGAAGCACCCACTGTGGCTACCTCTAGACCTGAACCGGCAGGAGAAACAGGGGTATTACGTATCTCCTCTGGTGGGTTATTGGCACGAGATAATAGAGCCTGTAGCGCAAGCGCCATCTGATCCATTCTGTGATCCATGGCTTCAAACCTAGGATCAGGAGAGGCAAGCTGACTGTTTGTACTCGCAGGATCCATTGGCCCTGTCGTAATGTCAGGATCGGGACAGGGATCCAACACGCAGAGTACAAACAGTAGCCAGATACGTATACCGGACCTTAGAATGGCCGGACTAACGTAAGTAGCACTGTATAGAATGGTCAAAGACAAGCCGAGGTCGAGGGTAACAGAAGACAGGTAAGCGAGAGACAAGCCGAATCAAGGGTAACAGAGATAAGCAGAGTAAGGTAAACAAGCCGGGTCAAAACCAAAAGGGAAAATAGAATACACAAGCACTGAGTGACTAGAACAAGCTAGAACCACGACAGGGCAATGAGCTAATGAAAGCAGCTCTGTTAAATACCCTGTTCAGAGCAGTAACCACGCCTCCGAGGCGTCTTGATTGGTCCTGCAGCAATTGATTGACAGGTCGTTCCGGAGGAGTGTCCTGATGACTACTTCCTGCCTAGATGCTGTAAAAGGCAGTCACTCCCTCGCGGCCGGCCTAGCATGACCGGATAGACCGCGGGGAAGGGAGCCATCAGACCGTCTGGATGGAGGAACAGCTAAGTCTCTACCTCTTTCGGAGGTAGAGACCACAGGTACCCTGACACTGCTCTTAAGTCCTGCACAGGACGATACTCATCTGTACCGGGCTTTTGAACAGGCAGCAATGGGGTGTTCCAGGGGGAAGTACAGAATTTTAGGATACCATACCGTATGAACTTTTCCAGGTAAGATTGAATATTTTTCTTAGCCTTCTGCGGGATGTGATATTGCCGTAGGCTCACTGGATAAACCCCCAAGCTTTAGTTCGATTCGAATGGGTGGAATATTGCGGGCCAGTCCTGGTGGGTTGTTCTCTGCCCAAACTCCTGGTATGTTGAATAAGGATTCATCACTCTTAGGGTTTTGGCTAGTCAACGCTGTATAAAGTCGCCACTCTTCTTCCTTTGATACAGATAATGTCATAATACCTGAAGGTCCATTAAACTTTAAGGATGTTGTTCCGTTTGGTAGGAACGTAATCTGCGCTTGTAATTTGGATAGCATATCACGTCCCAGCAATTGGACTGGACATTCAGGCATGTAAAGGAATTGATGTTTTACTACGTGGCCTCCCAATGTACAGAGTCGACTTTTAAGAACCGGTTTTGCAGCACTCCTTCCAGTTGCTCCTATTACGGTAATAGTTCTTCCAGATGGAGGAGCAACCAGATCAGTCACCACCGAATGTTCAGCACCAGTGTCGATCATGAATGCATTCCTTTTTCCCCCTATTGATACATCGACCATAGGCTCCGCTCGACCAAGGGGGATGGAGCCCGGTCGGTATCAATAGTCCTCCATGACCGTGTCAGCCAATCCTACAAAGTCCCTATCTTCTCTATCGCGGGACCTTTGCGCTGCGGGATAGTATATATCTTCTCTTACACTTCCTCTGTTATTACTATTACTCCCTCCGGGGCCTCCTCTACCTCTCGCTCTGCCTCTAAAGTTTCCATAACCTGCCCTGGGTGGGTCTCGTATTGCTCTCTTTTTGGATACTCGCTTCTCCAATGCCCTTCTTCTCTACAATACGCGCACTGATTCCTACTCAGGGGTTCCCTATTCCACCTACTATCGCCTCTATCTGGGCCCCGTCTATCTACGCCTGCGATTGCTACCGCTAGCATATCCGCCTTTTTACGCATCTTGCGCTCTTCCTCTTTCTTACTTTCTGATTCCCTATTCATGTACACCTTATTTGCTACCTCCATTAGTTGGGTGATGGACATTCCTGCAAACCCTTCTAACTTCTGTAGCTTGCGCTTAATATCTCCGTAAGCTTGGCTGACAAAGGCAGAGTTTACCATTCGGGAATTCTCAGTGTCTTCCGGATTAAAGGGGGTATACAAACGGTATGCCTCCAATAATCGGTCATAAAAGACACTAGGCGCTTCATCACTTTTCTGAATCACCTCAACCGTCTTCGACATATTTATGGCTTTCTTCCCTCTGGCTTTCATGCCAGCAATTATAGCGTCTCTATAGGCTTTTAGTTGAACCATATCTGCGCCATTAACATCCCATTCAGGATCAGCATTAGGATAATGAGTTGCGGCCCATGCTCCTGGATTTGCTTGGTTTAAAGTACGGGCTTCTTCCTCCAGTGCTTTAATAGCCGCTTGATTTATCCTAGTCCTCTCCTCGTTGTTAAACAATGTCATTAATAATTGCTGGCAATCAGCCCAAGTTGGATTATGCGTCTGGACTATCGAGGTGAACAGGTCGGTCATGGCTTGTGGCTTTTCAGTATACGAGGAATTGTGGGTCTTCCAATTCAAGAGATCGGTAGTCGTGAACGGGACATATACGAAGACTGGGTCAGCATACACCATTTGACCTAAATCATTAAGATAGGCTGACCCAGGATTCAAACGAAGAGGCATCTGGTAATGTTTAGGTTTTTGGGTTCCAGTCAGTTGTCGGGTTAGTATAGGGCTTCGTGGAGGGGTGTCGGTTAGAGGTTCCGGTCGGGGGGTAATAAGACGTGCGGATAGAGAAGCTTTATCATGGGGAAGGCCAGTGAATAAAATATTCCGAGCCGGGCTAGAGGAAGCCGGACCGGAAGCTTGAAATGGCGCCAAATCGGAATAGATGGACTTAACGGGAGCTGGTGTCGTAAGGGGAGGTTTATTATGGCGTGGGGTGGATTCTGAACTAGAGGAGGAAGTGGAAGTGGAAGTGGATGGGGACAGCGGGTGAGGGGGTGTAGAACTTCCTGTACTTGTATCACCTCCCCCTACAGGGAAATAAGGGGGCGGCATAGGGATCTCGGACTCAGGGGGCGTGTCCAAAATGGGCTTAACCGTGGTCCTAGTGGACAAACAAGTCCTGGCCACCATGAGGCGACATTGCTCCTCGTGGCATATTCGGACCCATCTTGGCAAGTCGTTTACGGCCTGCCTCCAACAATCAATGTATGGAAACTGTCCGTAAAGTTCAGGCCTACCTGATACAGCCACGTGTACACGCTGTACCAGACTTGGATCTAAACTGCCACGAGGCGGCCATGCCGTAACCAAAGTAGGCCATTCCCTAGTGCACAAAGTGATCAAACGGGCAGGAGACATTTTAACCCCAAAATCACATACTGTGAATCCCTTTTTAAAATTCTTTACCATACATCCTAAGGGATCCAAAATCGTCGACTCCGACGCGCCCATACTTATCAATTGAGCGTCGTTGACAACGAATGCTATACACACACTCTATGCAACAGTCACACCCGTTCCTTCGGCAACAGCACCACGTGGTACAGTTACCAAGTGAAACGAACACAGTAACACAATAAAAACACTCAGGGAATTCCCGTACACACACAGCTGTTACACCAGTCACTAAGTAATCAATATTATGCCCTTTGGCGAAACTATACCGTCACCCACGCTATAATTCTCTATATATGAATTACCCGTCTATAACACACCCCAGTAACATCGTCTTTTACAAACAGCAGTTACAGTACGGTTAGCACAGGTCAAAGTACAACTTAAGGTCACAATACAATTATTAGTGGTTATGGTGTTAGACATGCAATAGACGACAATTATTAGTACTTATATACAGTATCAGTAAATATACAGGGTTATGGTACCGTGCACTATAATACAGCAACACACTATTAACACTCTCGCTAGACGGCAGAGCTCACGCTATCTAACAAGATATACACGTTACTAAACAATCTTTATCACATATACAATCCCCACTAATCTATTGGCCAGTACCTTGATGGACTACCTAAAACTATCTACATCCGTTTTGGTTAGCCACACTGCCCAAGCACCACATATAGCGAACTAGAGGGCGGAATTTACAACAGAACCCTTTTAGTCTTTCTACTCTATCAATAGTCTAGTGGGTTCCAAATTTACACGCCTTCCCACTTAGCCAAGATAGGTTGAGAGCTAGCGGACCGAATTTACACAGACGCCGCTTAGTCTCCCGGTCCCTCCGACCTAGCGAACAAATTGTACACCCTAGAACGCTAGTCTAGACAAGACACCGGTGTCCAGCTAGGGCTATTTACACAGAACCCCGCCTGACTCCAAACCAAATCAAACGGTCTTACTAAAGAGCGTTCGATTGAGCGGTGCGCCTTCGCTCCTTCCCTCCGACAGAAGGGGCAGATTCCATACACAGATTAACCCCTTATGGGCCTACCGCACAATCGG
This sequence comes from Pelobates fuscus, assembly GCF_036172605.1. Taxonomy (NCBI): domain Eukaryota; kingdom Metazoa; phylum Chordata; class Amphibia; order Anura; family Pelobatidae; genus Pelobates; species Pelobates fuscus. The sequence goes on from NC_086318.1 coordinate 244,855,588, forward strand.
TATACCCCTAGTGGGTCCGCCGTCTAAAACAGCGGTCGTCTTACCTCCTCGTTCCTGAACCTGAGTTCACACTCATCGACGGGGACACCCCAGCACTTACTACGTAGAGGCCGATGATCTCCTGGACAACAGACCAGTGGCGCCGAGACGAAGGGAGGTCCACGCAGAAGTTCAGGGGTGCAGCCGTAGAGAACGTGGGCAAAGATAGACCGTCTCACGCCTCTGCTTCTCAGCTACCGTTGAACGATGAGCTTCCCGGCCAATGCACCAAATGATACCGGAGAAACTGACGGAAGCCAAGCACAGAGAGATGGACACAGGTTTCTTCAGGAAGGAAGAGATTCTTTATTCGGTTCACCGATCGGGACTCAGAGGGACTAATGTCACCAAAATACAACAAGTTCTTAGCCCCGGACAATAGTGCAGGCTCCTTATATAGGCATATAACTCCTCCCATATTAAGCTCCACCCGCACATTCTCTTGACCAATCAAAACAAATAAGAATTAACTTCCTGTTTGACCGCATGGCTTGTCCAGCATAATGGAGGAGGGGAATACTACATCCTGTATTCTCGCACATGCTCTGTACACTACTGATCGTATCTTACCACGTGCAACCAACCGACCGATACGTCAGCATATGCACGTACACATGCCACGTGGTAATCTCGGCCTACTAAATTTATTTTTACCGAGATTCCACCACAATAATACCACAGAAAACAAGTTCTTTAGATCAGACGTTTTTAAGTCGTTCTTTACCCAGACAGACTAGTAGGACGTGGATCTGAGAGCAAAATTGATAAAGGTAGAAAAAAAGTTTTTCTTACCTTGCTGCAGCTGATTTCACTGTCAGAGGGACGTCCACCTGTACGCTAGTGTCTGAGTCTCTCGACCGTCCGATCCCGGGTTTCGGCACCAAATTGTTGTGGATCAGAATGTTGATCTTTGTTATATTCAGAGGAAGCCCAAATTGTTGTTACAAGTGCACTTGGAGAAGCGAGAACTAGACACCAGACACCTGTTGGTATTCAAAATAAGCCTCTGACGTTTTATTCATCAGCTGGGTTTTATACATTAAAAAGTAAGTGCTTATGTGCAAATACTCTTAGAACAGTAATAGCAAGGGAGTACAGATAAGACATAGGGATGAGCGTCATGTACACATAACAAATAAGTTTCAAGGTAAGAGAGAACAAAAAGATTAGAGTAGAGACATCTTAATTGGGGGCTCTCTGCTCCCGGAACTTAGACATATATGGTCTTAAGTGTTGTTCAAGCATCAAGCATTTCCTAATTCCAAGTTAGCCAATTTTAATACAGGATATCATTATATGACACCTATAAGCTTGAGCCTTGGAATCAAGATAAATTCTATCACATTAGCTATCTCTGTATCACTCTTGTTTCTGTCTCATACTCTTCATTTTTCTCTGTTCTCTGTCTGTCTGTCTGAATATACATTGTTATTTCTGTATTTATTTATCTATCAGTCTTAAATGAGTGCCGAGCTGTAGGAATGGTGAGGAAATACATGAGTGGATGATAACTGCTGATCAGACGTGCTGGTAGAACCTATGTGTAGTAGGATAGGGGACCTATAGACAGAGACATCCAATTGATATTAAAAAGTTTACCACATTTGTTTCATTCCTATGGGAGCTTTGGCAACATTTTAGATAACATCAGTGCAAGATGTCTGATTTAGAACCTATTCCATATTATTGGAAATCAGAAGGCCTTTGTGGGTGACAGTTTGCATAATTCCAAACATAAAAACAGGAGACAAAGAATGGGTCCCAAAAGACAATTTAAAAACAACATTCAGCAGAGATAATGGCAGTTAAAAAAAAATAAAAAAAATTATTAAACAGCCAAAAAGCCAACAGCCTATGTCAGTATAGATGAAACGCCAGCAGAGGTATGATGATATAGTTAAAACACCGGGAAGGAGAAGCACAAACATCAAACCTGACAATAGGCCAAATGGGTAGAGTTAAACACATTAAGTTTGTTTTTCTGTGCCTCCCCATCCTCATGGCCCTTTTTATTTTAATAAAGGGTTTGATATTTTTACACTTGGTAGTTTTAACATGCTCTTTGTCTTCTACTTTCTCAACAACACAAATAATGACCAAAGAAAAAAAAATAATACAACTGATCACAATTTGTCTAGAAATGTCATGCCAGCGTATTAAAGGAATTGCAAGAAAGAAATTACAAAAAGAAAGCAAAATGCATTAAAAATAATAATTTTTGCAGTTGAAAAAGTAATTCCATAAAAAAACTGTCCTGCTTGTCCCCTGTTTAGGTCTCTATTGTCACTTTTACGGAAGTTTACGTATGATAACCTGTCTATTAACAGAAATATACAAAAACTTATGCCATCATGGATTCATTGCCATTATGGAGTCAAGAAGGATTGCTTTGGTTTTAATGGCACAATTGTCAGTTTCTTCAAATTGGTGTTTTTTGCCTTCTTTTGGATCAACAACAAAGGTGCGAGAAAGTTGAATTTGATGGACCAATATGGGAAACAGAGATCAAAAGATAATTGAAAAGTAAATCAAATTTAAAAAAAAAGTATACATAACATTGGTTTCTGTGTTGCTAGACCTGTCATTTGTCAAAGTTTTCTCTGACAGTATAAATTAAATAAATCGAACAAAAGGGACACATCAATGTGGATCGCTTCTTCACTGTATCAAGAGAAGTATCAACCACACCTCATTGGCAATGTCAATGCAATTATTATCGCACAGTTTCTGTAGCTTACATGCAAGAGTATTGCCTGGCATATATTGGTTATGGGCTGCATTTGTGGGCACTGGAAATGATACTGGTTTCTTCTCTAGTAACAAATATAAGTAAAAACGTGTTAAGACATGAGGTACCAAAATGCAAAATAAAGATTATGTTGGACACAAAATAGCATTGATCCAGTTAGTAATCAATGAGATTAAAAACAATATTTTAATCTCAGCAAATTCCATCATCTCCCGACTCTGGAAATCACCCACTATGCCAACTGTGGGTGAAGTTTTATCTGTAGCATTTGAAAATAAAAGATGTGAATTAGCTTTCCGTGAACCATCTACCTTCACATCTATACTGCAGCATGAATGGTCCATGTGGGAAGATGGTGTGAAAAAGCAATTATGGACTTTAACCATGTTCCCACCTGACAGAATGCTTGTTCTACTTACTGAATTTTTGTTACCATATAATAACTTATTCTTTGAATTTATTTTCACTTCTATACATACTTTATTATTCTCATGTATATAGGAAACTATAATTGTTATGCGTATTTCACTTATCTATCTGTTTTATTTGACAACAGTTCATACATTATTGTATTTATGTCATTATTATATTATCTGTTATACTATTTAAAAAAAACATTAATACATTTTTTCACTTCAATCTTCAGATGGGATCATCAGCGTCTGGAGCAGATGAGATCAGACCTGATTGGCTGGCAACGCTTGCAAGGAGGCGACTCATCTGCATGCCAGCCAATGAGCACCCACCAACCAACACTCACTACCCAGTGCCCTGACAAGTCATTCACTGCACACTGCAATCACAGTCACTGCCTGCGTCTTTGCATTGCCTGGCAAGCTTCTTGCAGAAGGCACCGACAGACCGTGTAAGGTAAACTAGCCCATTTATCATAGTTCTTTCATTTTTAATAAATGGCTGACCCAGTATTGCTTTACAAAAATGTCAATGTGTGAGTATGTGTGTTAATTTGTCTTTGATTGCTATTTTTTTTGCATGCATATTAGTGTGTTTCTGTAGTAATGTTAGTATGTGTATGTATGTATGCATATTAATGTGCGTCTGATTGTTAGTGTGTGTCTATGTATGCATGCATGTTAATAGTTGGGTTGAATATGTGGCTGGTTATGTATGTGTATGTGGCTAATTTTGTGGATGTATTTGAGGGGGTTGTTGTGTGGCCTTGCAAAGTTTTCTTGGCTAGTTTAGCTGCTTTAGGTGCATGGGGGTTATAGTTAAATAACAGCAAAAGACCTACCTGTTGTCCAATCCAGCAAAAAATATGTGAGAAGAATAATGTCTCCACAGCCAAGCCAATTTAATACAAATGACAAATTGGCAAATTAAATATCATAGACTCATTCATTACCGTGCCTTTAAAAATGAACAATATATTGTCTTATTAAGTTTCATTTTTAAATGGAATGCATTTCATAACTTTTTGGTAGAGCCAAAGAAATTTCTAAATGCTGAACAAGACAAAAGTGCTTTCCTGTCTGCACTTTTAATGTTGTTGCTAGTAGAGGTGCTAACCTGAATTAGAGTGGTTTATGCTTCTATTTATAGCACTTTAATTTTCAATTACATGAATTCTGTTGTTATGGCAAGTCAGCCATCGACTTTGATCAGTTAAGGATTATAAGTGCAAGCGTCTTTCATAGGAATTTTAGTCTGCAAGTTCACATTATATAACATTCTTTTACTCTGGGCTACCGCTGATAGGATGAAAATGATGGACGTGAACTCCACTTAAACCTGGATGGGATAAAAAAAAAAATAGACAGGAATAAAGTTAGAAATTCCCTGGGCAATTCCTGACAATGGTTTACTAAAGAACTCTTAAAAAAGTCCCAAATGCTCTATAGATGTAAATAAGCAGATGAACAACTGCTTTTTGTGAAATATGACAAAAAAAGATCATCTAATATGATATTGTGTAAAATAATGCCTTAAAGAGCTGGAATAAAAATACTTTATGGAAAAAATAATGCTGTCCCATTTTAATAAAAATATGCAAACCGTTTATAAGGTAAGCCTAAAGGAAAGGGTCAGCTTCACTGTACAAACAAAATAAACATATTTAATGTGATATAGAAGAACATTAAAGCACTATAAAAAGTGCAGAGACGAGCTACAAAATTAATAAAAGAACTGGAACATTTTATTTATGAAGAAAGGTTAATAAATGTAAATCTCTTTAGTCTGAAAAAGCGGCGCCTCAGAGGGTATATGATAGCATTATACAAATATATTTGGACCCAATATAAAGCATGGTCTGGAAATCTATTAATAAACATATATAATATTGTAAAGTGCTGCGGAATTAGTTGGCGCTATATAAATACCAATAATAATAATAATTAATAATAAACAGAACTATACATAGGTCACAAGGTCAGTCACACATTTAGACTGGAACAAAGGAAATTTAGTATAAGGCAAAGAAAATAGTTTCTTACAGTTAGAACAATAAGGATGTGGAATTCTCTGCCTGAAGAGGTGGTTTTAGCGGAATCTGTATGGATGTTTAAGCAGCAGTTGGATCAATGCTTGCAAAAACATAATACTCGGATATAATTTTTATTTAGTGAGGTAATAGCTTCTTGATCCAAGGAGAGTTCTGATTGCCATTCTGGGGTCATGAAGAAATGTATTTTTAGTTTGTTGCAAAAGTGGAAGCGCTTCAAACTGTGTTTTTTGCCTTCTTTTGGATCAACAGCAAAAACTTATATGAGAAAGGCTGAACTTGATTTACATATGTCTCTTTTCAGCTATGTAACTATGTAATTAATAAAATAAACACTAATAATAATCATAATGCAATATGAAGACATCAGTAGACCCAGCATGCCTTAACAACGAGGGGGCACACTGCCCACCCATACGTCTGTGCTAATCTACAAAGCCCCAGGGCAGGCCCATATTTTATATGGATATATTTTCAAAATTGCATTACTTTTACCTCAACATCTACTTTCCCTTTTTACTTTGTACAATTTCTTCCTTTTCACTTTAATCACTTTCTTTGTAACACGACATATTAAAGGTGCCAGGAAAACAAACCCTTGGCACTGCAGGATCCTGAAGTGCCCCCCTCCCTCCCGCCCCCCATCCCATGTTAAAACCCCTTCAGCTACTTACCTGAACCCAGCCCTGTTGTCCCTCTGCGCTGGGTCAGGCTCTGCCCATGCTCCTACCCTGCCGGCTGACAACGGGAGGGCCGCACGTGCATTAGACCTACCCATAGGAAAGCATTATTCAATGCTTTTCTATGGGGAAAATCTGAAGCTGGAGGTCCGTGAGGACGTCCAGCGTCAGATAACCGACCAAAGGTCGGTTTGGATTCCAGAAGCCCTCTAGTGGCTGTCTGTTAGACAGCCACAGAGGGCAGACTTAGAGCTGCAATGTAAACATTGCATTTCTTTGGAACTGCAATGTTATACATTGCGGCACTAAGTGCAATAGGGGCACAGCACCCGGACCACTTCAATTAGCTGATGTGGTCTGGGTGCCTGGAGTATCCCTTTAAAAAGTTATTTACTTATTGTAGTTATACCTTTGGCCATCTTCTTGTTTCCTACAAAATGTCTTAGCTACATTTCTTCTCTCATCTCTATGTCTGAATGAAGTTTGTAGTTCCTCTCTATCAATTTCACCCTTGTTCCCATGTAGTAGTCTATACCCCCTACAATACAGCTGAAAAGACTTTTGACTGTGACCAACATTTACTAACTTGATTACTGAAAGGAATATGAATTTATTTTCAGTTTTCTTTGAACATTGATACTAATTACTCCTAAACTTCAGGTAGCTTTTGGAACCCTGATTCTCCTTCATAACTTGCATAAACCTTAACTCAGCTTCAGACCAACCGCAGTTCACCAGAAACCTTGGCTCTCATCCTTGTTGATCTTCTACAGTGCAAATATTGTAATCACCCTTTACAGATCCACCCTTTAAACAAACCTAAAGAAAGTAGCACCAACCACAGCGTCGCATCTGTAACATTTACAACCCAAACACTGGCACAGAAACTTCATTATTTAACTCCAAATATTATTATTTAACTTCATTATTTATTATCGCTGTTAGTCTAGAATTGAATATCTGCACTAAAATGCCATGCACCACTACTGCAAGCCATGCGTCTGCTGAGTATCAAATTTAGCTTTGAGAAGATTGAAAAAAACAACAACTTCCTTTTACTACGTTCATCTCACAATTTCACTGAATGATATTCCCCCCTCTTTTAACTAAATCATTTTATCTCTTTAAACCACTTTAATCTCTACAATCCTATCTAATTACTCCTTTTCATGTGCACTTTTCTTTCACGAGTTATATGTATGTTTATAGTTATCTAGATTTCTTGATTTCCTACTATATTCACCCTCTTCAATCCTATTTCATTCTCTGCATTTTTCCGATTCCCCTCAAACAAATAAATCAGTGATTTCATTTAACGATCACTGTTCCCTAATAATTATTTTTGGTAAATGCAGCTTTCATCGTGATGAGCTGGCTAAACTGTGTGTCTCGCAGGCCCTGTTGTCCATGACCTCAGCCAAGAGTTAGACTATTATTACGTGGTATTGTGATCTCTATTTTGGTAAGGCTAGCCAACTACAAGGCAGGGTGTAACGGATCACCTGGCACCCCGACTTGGTACCTCCGTTAAAGGATGCTCCTAGTGCTTCCTGAGGACTCCAAGCACTCTGGCAGACACCATAATCACCGAATCCAAGAAACCTTTAAATTCTCCCAAGCGTATGAATGCTGTAGACCATTGAATAGGAACCATACGAATAGGCTTGTACCCCTAGCAGTCAACTGGAACAGCATACAATAAATCCTTCCCCCAATAATGAGACGACACATCACTTTGAGGTTAAAACAGGAACTCTGGACTGGCTCATCCAGCCCGGCTTTTATTACAATAATACACATACAGTCCACACCCAGGGGGAGGCATAAAATATCCAATCACATACATGGTTCAGCCCACACATCCCCTCCCCTCAGATAACATTAAACCCAATTATCCGGTACACCTTTTCAGACAAGTTCTGGATGTACCCCAAAAACAGGGGGTACACCTTTAAATCCAGCATCGCTGGATAGCCCTTAATCAGGGGGACAACATATCCAAAATTCAAGTCATTCGGATGAATGGTTCGGGAGATATGGGGTTCCAAAGATTTGACCGACCGCATGGGTAAAGTATCCGAAAACAGTTCCATGCATTTTGGCCCTGCGGTCGGTCACAAACAAGGGAATGAAAACAGGCGAATTGCCTGTGTTATAGAGCCTGGAGAGGGTTTGAATGAATTCCCTTGTTTGAGGGGTTCTTTCTACCGAACGGCGGGTCATTCGGTAGTTTCCATACGAATTTCTGGAAGTATGGAGGTCTCAGCGGTGTTTGCCTAGTCAAGTGTCCGATTTTAGTTCCAGACACTCGACGGCAAAACACCGCTGTTCGGTAGTTTAAGATGGCCGCCGCCACGTGTTTGTTTCCCGAATGGCGGCCACCCAGAGGACAAAGAATACATTACACTGATTGCCAATTACCCGTTTGCAACATTGTTGCAAACTGTAATTGGAGGCACACTTATTCCTGGGTGGTCTGGTTGTTCGGTAGTTTCACTCAATATAATGAATGGAGTGATTCTACCGAACAATCAGCTGAATGCTGCATACATATCCCAGGTTAAACTTAACACACAAATACACATATAATATTACAGGCAGTACACTAGAATATGTAGCACAGTCTTAAAGGGACAGTAGTCCCAAAAGTCCCAATATGTCCATAGATGCTGTTAAAAGGGCCAGTAGCAGCAATATACAGTACAATATGCCCCAAATAACCCAGGGGCCATAGTCAGTAGGTAGGAGGCTAGCAAACAGGCTTCTCCAGGGCCCAGTGGCGAGGTTGGTTTCGCCACACAGGGTTTAAGATTTTCCGTCAATTCTTTAATCTTGTGTCTGGACTTCACATTGCAAGATGCAATTCTTACCATTCCTATTACCTAGCGCCCAAATCTGATTAGGGATGAAAGGGAATATATCTGTATAAATTGAGTAAATGCACTTTCATCGCACAGATTTATACAGTTTATTATTTTATTATTTATTATAAATATTATTTATTATTTGTATCTATCAAAATGGAAGGTAACAAAATTTGCAAATAGTTATCCACAAATTAGGCTGCTATAATTTGTCTATCGAGTGGATTAATCATACTTTTGATGAACATTGCATGGTAATACTAAACTGACATCCTTGGAAATTCCATACTCAGGAAATCACTGTCACTATCTCCACTAGTGCAGATGTTCCCAACTCCAGTACTTATATAGCAAAGGTATAGCAAAGGTCCAGGTTTTGTCAATATCCCCAGTGAAGTAGATTTAGGATGTCTCTTGATGCTATTTGAGTTTGGACCCATTGCTCTGCAAAATGGACTGTTTAACAATTGGCAAAGAAGGGTCATCATTAACCCCTGAAGGACATGACAGAAATATTCTGTCATGATTCCCTTTTATTCTAGTTGTGTCCTTGAGGGGTTAAATGGCATATATTGTTTACCTTTTATACCATGAGCATGTAGCCACGCATAGTATAAACACCTTTCATCTTCAGATTAATTGTTTCATAGACTTTGCTAATGTAGCATCAAATCTAACACCTTATTTATTTTCTTACATGGAGTAAGAATGATGCCTTGTTTAAACAGCAAATCGGTCCCCGCAATCACCAGCAGTATGTTCATTGTCTTCATCATATCCGGACTAAGTTTCCCAATTAAGCTTTAAATCTGCTGCTGGACACTCACCCTTTCCCCTTGAACTGACATTGCTTTAACATTCTATCCAACTTTATATTAGAGAGGCAGACTATGCTGCTCCTGTAATTGGTCTCTAGCTGCGTGAATTGCTTTGATAACTGGAAAGGTGACAACAAGTAATGTGACCCGAAAATGTCTAGCCGTCCTCCAGAAGGACTTTCTGAATGAATAGAGATTTAAGAATTCTTTGGCACATGCGAAAGATGATATCTATATATGCAATGTTAGCCCTGTTCCCTTTCACTATATATTTTATTTGGGAGAGTAAGTAAAATCAGGTGAATTACAGTGTACCAACATATACAGCATAGTATATTTTACTAACACACACACAAAAAAATCAGTGTTGGGTTTTAGTAAAAGAATACAAAGAGGAAATTAGCGCTATGCCCATTACAATGTGTCTCAAAGTATGCATTGAGTGTCTCTTTAATTAACTGAAAGTGAAATGTATTTTTTTAATTCTTTATTCAAAGTTTTGACAAAGACAATATAATACAAATCACAAGGTGGGGAATGATCAGTTCAAACTTAGTATTACAGTATGATATCTAACAGAGTTATGAAGAATGAACTTAATAATCAGAACGGATAAGTAAGAAAGGTAAATTCTACATCCAAATACACCCCTGCGATCAAATGTAAACATTACATACAAACACACCCCTGTATTAAAGCGCTAAAATGATATACAAATACCAACTCTATACACAAAAGGGCACCTGCACTTAAAAGTTAACACTATATACAAACACACCCCTGCATTCAAACACAAATACTACACAACAAGGTGCATTCTAATAACAACAGTACATACAAATACACCCCTACATACACACATTTACTCTATACAAAACATGCTTACATTCAAACGCACAAACACTGCTCACAAATACAACCCTGCAAGGATGGGCAAGTGCTAGGTGCCCAGCTGGCATAGCATCATGGGATCTGTATGACAGGTGGGAATCTTTTCATCATCCTTGCTCTAGAGGGTATCCCCAAAAATGTCATGCACGAGAGCCCTCTTTACATTAGTTCCGACCACTGCATGCTAGCGTTAATATTTGTTTGTGTGTGAAAAATGCAAAAAACTAATTTGAACGCCAATTTTGGCCAGTGTGTGTGACTAAGTGACTACTAAAAAAACTGGACATACCCCATTTGCAATACCTTGGGTTGTCTACTTTTGCAAATGGTACGCCATCATGGAGGTAATTCTCATTCCTGGGCTACCTTACAGTCTCAAAGGCAATGTAACCAATCTGGCGAATTTCAATGTGAAAAAACTGAAACACAAGCCTTATATTTGACTCTGTAACTTTTGAAAACAACATAAAACCTGTACATGAGGGGTACTGTTATACTCAAGAGACTTCCCAGAATACAAATTTTAGTGTTTCAAAACCGTAAAACATATCACAACACTTGTATCATCAGTGTAAGTTCTGTTTGTGTGTGAAAAATGCAAAAAACTTTAATTTCACTGATGATATTGTTGTAATACTGTATTTATGTTGTAATACAATATTTGTGTTCAGCAAAGTCTTCCGAGTAAAACAGTATCCCCCATTTACAGGTTTTATGGTGTCAGGGTTACAGGGTTAAATATAGTGCTAGCGGGGGCGGAGCCTAGCTGCCAAGCAGAGTGGACGTGCCAAAACCCAGGTCCTGCATTATCTGCCTGATTTTGGGGAATATACCCCATAAAACTGGCACAGAACAACTCTAAAGGGGCATAACTGAATTGGGATCCTCGGGGTGCAACTCTGGACACCCAAATCAACGAACTAACCACCCGAGACCCCAAGCTGCGGTGACCGAGGCCTACAGGATGGCTGGCAGAGGGGAGACGGCCGCTCTCCTTTCTTCCTACCTGCTCCACAACCACCTCGACCCTCAATCATCCTGGCTCCCTCACCCCCCGGGACCGGTGGGTGATATCCCGGTCCTCGCCGCGAGCCCAGACCGAGCCTATGCACAGCGTGTGGGCACCAGGGCCGGCGACACGTAGCCCATCAAAAATGGTGGCGGAGTACTCACGGCAACAGCGGACTCAGCTTGAAGCACCTGAGCAGAGCTCCGACCGCGGCAAAGACCTCATGCAGCGTCTGGATGCACTATTCAACAACTTCTGGGAGAAGCTCCAGCAGCGCGCACAGCGCACCAAGACAAAGCGACAGGATCCCATGGACCCAAGAGAGAGGAGCTATGGGCAGCCGGGCGAGAGGGGGACTCCCTCGGGCGCAGCACTGGACCAAAAGCTGTCACTCACCCACCCCAGCCCACCCGGGCTGAAGGCCAAGAGAGCCCCGACCCGAAGGCGTCGGCCACATAGGCGGAAACACAAGCGGCAATCAACCTACAGACCTCTCGCCACCCCCACGAGGAGGAGACACTCGCGCAACGTATGCCACCGAGTCTCAGGCCAGAAGACGCAGGCCTACACATCAGCTTGGGGCAGGAGGGACACCCCCACCACCGCCCGAGCGGCAGCACCTCCTCAGGACCAGCTGGAGAGCCTCAGCCGCATTCCCACAGAAGGAATAGGATAAATGGCGACTCACCACAAACTCTCTTAGGACCCGCATACGCTAACCCACGGGTCCAGATGCAAGTGCCGGTGACTGCTGCATACCAGTTTGATTTCATGTGCTGACAAATGCTTTTTGCCAACCATTGCATATCTTACTTACACTTGTTTATATTAGTCTTCCAGTAGTTAAGCATAGAGCGCTAGATGTTTAATCTTATCACTGAAGAATCACACAGTTAATGATATTGCATCAGCATGAATAGACCTTAAGATTAATGATATTATGTCCGTTACACTCATAGTAAAACACAAAAGACAAAATGTCACTCAGATTTAATGCCTAGTCAGCCTGTTATGTAACGATAACTTCCAAGCAACTTAATTTATAACTGTGCCCATGCCTTGCTTAAACTAGGCATCTACTGCTAAATGGTGATTTTTGTATTGCACTGAGTGCTCAAGGCCTAGCCTGTAAGCCACGTGAAGCCTAGGAGTACTGATTTATCTGTATAGCTACTGCTATATATATGCATGACCTGTACTGTCCACAGCCTAGGTCTCTTAGCAAGCAACATAGAAGTACTCCTAGATATGTCACATCATCATACAAAACGATTCTGAACTAGCTACTTTCACTAGTATTGCATTATGCATGTTATTAACTTCTTATAGCTTAAAGTATGATTACCTAAGCATGTCTATATTAAAAATTGTGCCTGATATACATATGTCCCGCATGTAAAGCGGAGAAATAGCCTCAAGCCTGCCTGTATCATTTTCATGCACTGCAAAAAAAAAGAAATACACTGAATGCAAGCAATCCGCATATTATTGTCGATTCTGCAACAGATCTCGATTTTTGCCACTAGTGTAAACCAGTCGTTTTAAAGATATCTCCTAATCCAATGATGGCAATTCTCTGCATGCATGCTGTTGCTGTATGCAGCTCATGCTGCCAAAGGTTTGTTACACTACAGATATATTTGGACAGTGACACCAGTTGTATTGTTTGGGCTTTGCTGGGGTGATTGGACCCTGGTCCATGAGAGTTTGATTCAGATAGCGAGATGTTTTTTTCATTTTTTTTTAGTAAATTATACACTGTTTATCATATCTATGATTTAGATCTTTTTGTGTTGTCTTTTTTCCATGATACCAGTTGAAAGGTCTAAGCCTAAATCCTGGGGAAAGTTATTGTTTATTACAAAAGCTGAATTTTCTTTTCTCTTTATGCACTACAGTGGCTAACAATGTATCACACTGATGATTTTCACATGCCTAATGTTTTGAATATGTCACTGATCAATGAAAAAAAAATAAAAAAAATATAGTGCTAGCAAATTACATAGTTACATAGTTACATAGCTGAAAAGAGACTTGCTTCCATTAAGTTCAGCCTTCCTCACATATGTTTTTTGCTGTTAATCCAAAAGAAGGCAAACAAACCCAGTTTGAAGCACTTCCAATTTTGCAACAAGCTAGGAAAAAAAATCCTTCTTGACCAGAATGGCAGTCAGATTTATCCTTGGATCAAGCAGTTATTACCCTACATTGAAAGATTATATCCTTGAATATTCTGTTTTTGCAAGTATGCATCTAGTAGCTGTTTGAACATCTGTATGGACTCTGATAAAACCACTTCTTCAGGCAGATAATTCCACATCCTGATTGTTCTTACAGTAAAAAAACCTTTCCTTTGCCTTAGACGAAATCTTCTTCTGGACTTTCTGCCTGGGTTATCAGGCAGGTCCTGCAAATTGTAATTAATAAAATTACTTAATTATGTAAAAATATTACTTAAATATATATATATATATATATATATATATAAATTATATATATATATAAATTATTTATTTTTCATTATTTTTTATTATTTTTTCTTTTTAATGTATTTATATATATATTTGAGCAGACAGAAGGCCAGTGGTAAGAAGCAGCTAACAAATGAAGAAAGGGTGCACTCCAAGGTCTTCAGTTGAGCGCCAGCGTTTGTGCGGCCACATACCAGGGCCCTGATACAGCTTCTGAGGATCCCAGGTGCCAGATGACAATAAGCAGACCTCCCAGGAACAGACATGTATCCAGTACAGAAACAAGGTAAGACTAGAATAGACACCAAACAAGAAAACAAGACAAAACTAGGAGAACCTAGAACCAAAGCAGGACAGAAAGTAGAACCCAGAACATGTACACAAGACATTAGGAAAACTCGAACAAGACAAAATAAAACAAGACAAGATATACCAGGCAAAACAAGAGGGGCTCTTTAGAATTAGTACAGTTACTGATCCAATTATCTCCCAAGCAGAGGGGAGGGATTATGTACTATGTGTGCATAAAATTATGTACTATGTGTACTTGCATAAAAGGCCAGTGTGGCTGTCATTAAAGAGAGATTCGTTTAACACTTCATGAAGTCTTGGCTCATGCTTGGGGGATTGGAGAACTACATACACTTTGAGGATTGCTTTAATCACAATACTCCCCTGAGTATTATAAGAGCTGTTCCTGCTACGCTCTCTGGACTAGGAGAGGTCTACCCACTGGGAGCTGGATCCTGGTCTTGGGTCCAGGGTGGGTGGAGGACGGCGAGACCCCAGCCAAGCTGATTTGCATGACACTTATAACCTCTCCTTTTTAGATAAAAAGGGCCAAAGGTCAATCATACAGATCTACATTTTATTTCTTACATTTTGATTTACCTTCTAATTTGATTTACATTCTAATATTTCTTACATTTAATTTCTACTCTAACATTTCTTACACTGGTTATATGTAGCATTTGGAGTAGCATTGCTACAAGGCTGGACATAACTGTAGCTGGGTTCTATTAATTTGGCTTTATAGATTAATATATAATTTTTAAAATCTATTTATCGTAGTAATGTTTGCAATATGCTTTAGTAGTTTTGTCAGTGACTACCCAAACAAAGAATTACAGTGTCACCCAGTGGTTTATTTTATGTATAGCAACATAATCACTTTACAGTCTTGTATAAACAATTAAAAACTAAATCCACATAGTAATCTATCTTTTAATTCTTACTGTGACAGCGCAAAACACTCAGATGTCAGGGTTATTATCAATCGAGACTTGTGAGAGTAAATGCATTTATGTTAATACAGCTGATTATACAGACGAGCATTCATGGCGTTTTTCTCTGCCACAGATAATTCCAACGCTAATTCTTCTTAAATCTTGGCATGTGTCAGTTCAGGAAAAGCAATTAATGCAGTAAGCTCTCTGTTGGATCATAACTGCCAATGTTAAGACAGTAGCTTGAAACTGTGTGTAGTAAACAAAAGTGCCACTAAGCATTTGCATGTCCAATCTGGTTGTACATGATGTATTGGAAAAACTGATAATGCAGAATCAAGTTTATTCTGGGGAAATGCAAATAAACATTGCTGGGATTAAAAGTATCTGTCATCCTAGTAATTAAAATCATTTTACTACATTTTCAAGTGTTTTAGTTCATTATTATTTAAAAAGTTATTCGATAGTATATTCGAATAATATAAGCAACAAACAAAATAATATAGCTTATTACATGTGTTCCTCCTGCAAAAAATAAGCAAAATTAAATCTCCAAATCTGACAAGAAATGCCAAATTCTGGTTGTTTTTTTGTGTTTTTTTTAATATTTAAATGTATTTGCAAAGCTAAACTAGCACATTTGGTGGTAATCTCTATATGTCCCACACACTCATTTAATTTGATGAGAAAATCACAATTAAAATACTTATTTTTTTTTATTATTTATTATTGCCATTTATATAGCGTCAACAGATTCCGTAGTGCTTTACAATATTATGAGAGGGGATTTAACTATAAAGGACAATTACAAATAAACTTATAGGAACAATAGATTAAAGAGGACCCTGCTCAATCGAGCTTACATTCTATAGGAGGTGGGGTGTAAAACACATTAGGACAGGAATTTGCAATCAAATAAGGTGGGCTGCCCTTTAGGAGAGGGCAAGAGACAGGTATGTGAGGTAAGGGTTAGTCTTGGAGGCCATAAGCTTTCCTAAAGAGATGGGTTTTAAGGCACTTCTTAAAAGATGCAAGACTAGGGGAGAGTCTGATGGCGGTAGGCAGGCTATTCCATAGGAAGGGAGCCGCCCGCAAGAAGTCCTGCAAGCGCGAGTTGGCCGTACGGGTGCGGACAACGGACAGGAGCTGGTCACGGGCAGAGCGGAGAGACCGAGAAGGGACATACCTATGGATCTGTGAGGAGATATACTTGACCAAAATGGATTAAGTAGCCCTTAAAGCAGCACCCTAGGTGGCCTCCTACTTGGCCTATAAGAAGCGCTGGCCCTGGTTCAGAGTACTGTACCTGGTTATCAGAGTTTAGAGTAGAACAGCTAAAGTTACCCAAATGGTTTAATGACAAATATTTAACAGATTTTATTTGCATTGGATAAGGAAGAGGAGTTTTAAAGACTCTGATCAAGTTACACATTAAAAAAAACAAACAAAAACTAATACCATGAAGCAAGTTAGCTTTTGCCATCTGGGTGTTATGAAACTATGTGATATCAGTGAATAAGACTCCACAGGTAGATCTAGACAGATCAATTCATTTAGGCGTAGATTAACTCCTTAAGGATAGAGCTTCAGAAGTAAAAGGGCAGCATCTTCCTTAAGGGTCTAAAGGTTAACTATATAATAATCCCCATATAGAGGGTAAAAGACACAATTGCAAATCAAAAGGAGAAAAACATCATAGGTGTCATTAAAAGAATTAGACTGTATCCAAGTTTGAGACATGAGAGGGTGCAAATGTTCACAATTCATTACCAAACTGACCATAATGATTATTCAAATAAAGGGTTTAGAACAGTTTGTTTTAACGCAATCATTCAAGTTAAGAGCTATCTGCTGAAACAAGTGACCACTGAATGTTTCGCTCAGGTAGTTTTAGTTTCCAGGCCTACAAATTTGAGTCAGTCAGAGACAGTAAGCCAATGTGCATTGCTGATACTAGTCCACAATCCTTACTTGATACGACTTTTATAAATCATGCTTCCAACAAGATTTGCTATAGATCTGATTGCCACATTGTTTCCGATGTGGCTGTGACAGTTGGTAGGTTGAGCATACTGCACAGTGACCAGATGGTGTGACCAAACCCCTATAATTTTTATATAAACTTGATATTTGAAAGGGACACTCCAGCTCACTAAAGCACTTTAGCTTGCTTAAATGCTTTATTTGTGAAGAGAGTGTCCTTTTTCTAAATTTACAAAAAGTGCTGCTATCAAACAGAAATTTACACTTTTAAAAAATAATCTGGTTACATCCCCTTGGTCTTCAAACAGACAACAAGTCCTGTTATTTCCTGGTTTGTTTAGCTTAGTGGAGTTAAACTGAAGAGGCAGCAAGTGCCCAGTGCACCTGCCGTGCAAAGACTACTCATTAAACTGCATTAGGAAGTCTGTGATTGGACAGCCACAGGAAGTCTGGGTGGGGTTGGAAGGGGAGGGGTTGCATGGGTTTCAGGCAAGAGATCAGCAGGTTTTACAAGCTGTTTTAGATATACCTGAAATAAAAATGCATAATTAAATGCATCACTACTATTAAGAAATACATTTTAAGAAAATGTTTTTGGCTGTGCTTGCATTTTATTTTATTTTCCGTATATTTTAAGCTATGACTAGGCTCCCTGAGTTAAACACCCCACACCTCCACACACAGGTGAAAATATTTTCAGAAGCATGTAGATTTCTAGTATAGTCTCAAAGAGCACATGCCCCAGTAAAGATAATGCTCTAGTTTTTAAAATGCAGGTCAATTTCCAGTGTCATGTACTAATATTGGCATCCTTGGTATATATGAGCAAAGAAGGCTGTGAAAATGTGCCTTTATTGTTCGACATTTTGATCTTTTGTTCAAAAAATATACAAAAATTCTCTGCTCTGCTGACTATCAAACAATTGCAAACACAACACTGGTTCATAAAAAAATTAATTTAAAAATCTGTGTTAATTATATGTGTGGCATTATTGGCATCTTTTTTAGTCAATACTTTGTGCTACCTCCCTTGATAACAGTTCTGAGTCTTCCACTATAATACCTGATGAGGGTGGTGATTACATGGCAAGAGAACTGAGACCATTCCTCCATACAGAATATATCCAGATTATACAAATTTCTAGGTTGACACTGATGGCCTCTTCTCTTCAGTTAACGCACCAGGTTTTTAGGGGTCTGGGATGGCCATTGCAGGACCTTGATTTTGTGGTCAGTAAACCATTTTTGGATCATTGTCCTACTCGAAGATTCAACCACGGCCCATTTTAATCTTTCTGGCAGAGGCAATCAGGTGGTCATTAAATATATGTTGATATTTGATAAAGTCCATGATGCCATGTATCCTAACAAAATGTCCAGGTCTGGCAGAAAAAACTGCCCCAAAGCAGGCACCACCCTATTTAACAGTGGGCATGAGGTACATTTCCACATGACTACATCTCTGTGTGTGCCAAACCCACCTTTGGTGTTATTGACAAAATCTCTATTTTGGTTTCATCTGACCATAGAACCCGATCCGATTTAAAGTTCAAGTAGTGTCTGGCAAACTGAAGATGCTTGAGTTTGTTTTTGGCTCAAAAGGCTCCAAGGAGCTGAAACTTATTTGTTCTGCACTTTATAATAAAGCTGCCTACTGAAGAAACCACCAGGTGTGCCCCGATCTACATTGTTGTATTAAGTTTTGTTTTTGGATGAGAGTAGAGTTTTTTCTTAAAACCTAACTTGTGGTGATGTAGTTTTGTAGTTTTGGAGACTTTCTGATCCAAGATGCAACTAACTTCTGCAATTCTTCACCTGTGTTCCTTGTCAATTTTTTAACTGGAACCATCATTTTTACAGTGCGTTGAGACAATAGAAACACGTGTCCTCTTCAAGGTTGATAGAAAACAAAAACAAGTAACCCCTAAGGGGAACTCGTAATGTGTCTGTGGATCAACCTGTAGGGGATAACCCTCACTTACGTGCTGCGAACAAAATAGAAAAGACCTCAGGAGTATAAAGCCTCTATAGACTTCCAGGTTGATAACATTTCCAGTTGACTGGAACTTCCTAAGTATTGCCCTGATAGTGGGAAATGTGCATTTTCAATGCTTTTGCTATTTTCTTATGGCCACTTTCCATTTTGTTAAGCTCAACACCCATTTGCTGCATGTCACAGTTATATGTCCATTGTGATGAATGACTTAAGTGTAACCTCATATTTCTACCGCTGAGAACAATTTCCTGTTCCTAGTCACCCATATGTACTAAAACATTAAAATATCAATGAGAATATACCTCATATATATTTTTTTTCATATGATTTCATATATATATTGTTTACCTGTGTTGTCTTTGCAATTGTTTGATATCCATGAGAGCAGAGTATTGTTGTGTATTTTGTTAACAAAATATCAAAAGGTTAAGCAAAAAAGAAAATTTTCACATCTCATATTTACAAATATTAGCAGAGGGCACTGTATATTGAGGTAATTGGGACATAGTTGGTGGTACAAAACAGACATATTGCAAATCTCCAGATTGTCCCTATTTAGGAGGAACAGTCCCAATGTTGGGCCCAAATCCCTCTGTCCCTCTTTTTCATTCCTCTGTGCCTCTCTTCTAGGAGCTCCATATTGCTGGTGTATCTGAGTTATATAAAAGCAATAATACTCACAGTAATGTGTCTTTAAACTAAAATAAATGTGTTTATAAATAAATCTGTGTATATAAGATACATTGTTTTGTGCTAAATTACATTTAAGTTGCATACATTGGTTTTAGTAAATCACTTTGAATTTGTCAAAACAGCTTTGCCCTTGGACACATCAATAACCACACCACTAAAATGAAAGAGTCCCTCTTTGTCCATTTAACATGTTGTGAGGTATGATATGGTGTCATTAAATTTTCATATCCAGAAGTATCAATCCCAGATTGTGAGACACAACTTTTGAGAGTCTATGCACTAAAATATTTAACACATGTAATAAACATAATTTTTTTTTTTTTTTAAATCATTGCTGTTTTATTAAGAGTTGGGAACTTATGACAGTTGAATTACTCAGATCTTGTGCAAAAGCTTGTAAATTATAGTAGCCTTGTTGCCTTCATACATGGCATACTTTGCCATCTGCCCAGGAAGTATAAAACAAACTGCCATTTCAAGATCTTTTTGCGACAGTGTATGTTGCTTCTTATAGCGAACCAATCGGCCTGCCTGGCCAGCAATTACCTCCAAGATGTCTTTGACAAGTTTTTCCACCTCTTTCGTGGCTGTGGAGGAGATGCTTAGATCTGGGTTCACCTCTTTCATCACCTTTTGGATGTACATGGAAAATGAATCTGTCCTGCGCCTCTTTATTGTTTGGGGAAGGCTGCTTGTTGATGGAGAGCTAGTATCTTCCTTGTTTCCATATTGCGAATTCTTCATGGTTGCTTAGCACCTCTCTAGATAGACTAAGACACCTAAATAGAAAATATTTACTGTTATCCAGATTTAGTATTTTCTATTTTAAATTAGGCTGCAGTTAAACTATACATTAAAACACTGTTAGCCATAACTGGGGACATGGAACACTTTTAAGTGATTTTCTTTGCATAGTATTCCAGAATTTCTATGCACTTACTTATTTTGAATGCATTTTTGGAGCTTTTTTATTTTTTTCCCCATGGAGTAATCTGATTGGTTACTGTATTTTTGTTACTTGCTTATGTATAAGTATATATATTTATGTATCATACAAATTCTACCATTATGGCGATGCCCATTGTTTTCCAGACCACCATACAATTAATGTATTAAAACTTAATTCAATAAATAAACAACAATTTAAAATATTAGTATTGGCAGAGCGGACGCTCACTAAAGCAGCTCCTGCTGAGAACAGCGAACAAAGCTTATTTTCATTGCCAAAAGGCACAAAATCGAGATAGTAAAGGCACCCAGTGAGCAAGGACATCGGGGTACGCAAGCATATATTAAACAAGCGACATATCGAACCCCGATCACCCGACACGATGGTGAGGCCTACAAAAATGGCGGCGCGGGAGGGACGGCCGCTCTCCTGCTGCCGCGACCGGCCAAGCACCAGGAACTGGGCCCTCGTCCCCCCCCTCTGGACCGGTGGGGGTCATCCCGGTCCACCTCCACAAGCCCTCCCTGCAGACTGGAGACAAAGAGACAGACACACGGAGCCCCAATCCTACCGCCACGAAGGAACCCAAGATGGCGGATGACCGCACAGACTACCCCCAAAGTTTATGGCGGGACACTGAGCACCGGCTTAACGCAATCTTCACCTCCTTCTGGAAACAATTGAGAGCTCACATGCGACCGCCGAAAACAGAACAACTATGCAACTCATCACGAGGCACCAAACAGAGTTCAGCAGAAGCTGCCCTCACTATTGCACCCGCAAACGCCCTGCTCTGACAAGGGGCCCTCTCGGGACAGCGCCCGAACTCACGCAACAAACCACCTACAAAGAGACTCCAACAGAGACGCCTGCACAGGCAAAGCCCCCGGCGGACCCTCAAGCCCAAGCGAATTACCCTGACAAAGCCGGGATACTGCCGGGATCGATGCCCTGAACCACCCAGCCCACGAGCAGAGGGGACCCTCTGGAAGCCTCACCTGACCCAAAGAAGGAAACCAGCACTGCTGAAGGGATCCAGGCGACACTCTCCGTGCCTCCTCCACCCGTGCCACACGGACCTAACGCTACCCCTGCACAAGCCATTGGTCGAGCACCTGGCTCATCCACAGGACATTGTAACACCCCAGCAGGGAGTCGGCTGATCCCAGCAAGGAGCAGACGACTTGATACTGCAAGTCAGGTGGACTATAATGTTCCCCCAAAAGTTTTTGTTAATCTCAACATATTTGACTAGTTACTCACAATGTCAGTCAGTATTTCTTGACTCTAGCTTTATTGCTGCTACCGCTTCACTGATATGCACACATACTTATGCATGCCCACATTTTAGTTATGTTAGACTAGCCTGATATTACCTTGTCATGTAAACCTAAAAGTCAATGCATTATTCCTGTTACACTCACGTTGCAGCAGCGGTACCTTATAACGACATCGAAACGTACAACAGCTTAGCATATTTCATACTTACCTCTGTAGTCTAACCGCTAAGACATAAGTTGATTCCTCTATGTGGCTGAAAGCATATTCCACACACACAGATTGGGTAGCCAAACTGGAACACATCCTACTTAGCAGCTCCCAAACAAAGCAGGAATAGAATAAGGATAACATTTTGTATTAACACACTTCACCTAATATCTAGATAACCTCACCTACCAGGAATGTTGATGTTGTACTCGGATTCTAGATGGACCTCACAAGTTTGTTTATAAACCTGTTATTATACCCTTCTAAAAATTAGTGCAAGACTAACTCAATGCCTTATACCATGTAAGCTATGTATCCTGACTTTCTTGTTAAATGCTATTGTGGCATGACAAGCTGTATGTAATCACCTGCACTACAAAAATAAAGAACTAAAAATATATATATATATATTAGTATTATTTAAAGAGAAATGGTAGTATAAGCAAAAAGAAACAAAACACTACTGCCGTACTATAAAATTAGGTCTGATAAGCCTTCATACACATTTTAGTCCAATAGGTCTTTACTGGCTTTTTTTTTTTTTTTTATCTTGATTAAGAAGTTGCATTATAAGAATTGGATATGGTGTCTTCTCTAAAAATACTTGGCTTGGATGGATACAGGCTCTCATACTAAAATAAACGTATTGTTATAATATAATAATATCCAGTAATCTGCAATTAGCGACTACTCTTCTCAATATCTATTCAGCTGTTATGAAGTGTTTCATGATGCACAGTGCTATTTAGCCATCACTGAATCCCAGTTTAGTAAAATGGTTCATGGAAACATACCTGGCATTCAATTTTAAGCAACCAGTCAAGCCAATTACAATATATAATAAACTATACTCCTAGTAAACAGCACAGACTCAGTTACTTACACAACAATGGCTGCTTGTGACATCTAACAAGCTGCAGCTAAACAAACAAGGGGAACATTTTTTTTTGCTTGTAACAACCTAAGTAGATTAAAGGGTAACTCAGATTTTATTTGACAGTTCCGATTTAAAATTGGCTTTTGTATTTTTGTTGTTGTTTTTTTTTTAAATTCTTTATTTTTGTTGTGCGTGTAGTGAGATACATTTAACCCCTTAAGGACAGAGGCAATTGTACACATTCTGATCAAAACAAAATGTAAACAAAAACTGGGATTTGCGCTATATGTCTGTTCAGCCTCAGAGAGCGAGTTAATGCTCAAATTTCTGGCAGAATATTGCAGAGGAACCCCATAATGATACCGGTTTGGAACCGGATACGCTAGACGACCAGAGCCGCTACTGCCCCAGGCCTATGTGAGCATATGGCCCTGACAGCCTGCAAGCCACTTTGCCACACAAACAGCATGCCTGCAAGCCACCAGGAGAGATGTGATTGCAATGCGGGTACTGGAGGAGGGGATGGCGGCCCGACCCTGCTCCCCTTTCCCAGCCGGTGGGGGATATCCCGGTGTTATGGGCAAATGCAAATATTACAAGTTTTAAAATGCAAATATTGTATTTCTCAAAGTGTGGACTTTGTCTTTAAGAGATATTTCAAACTGACAAGGTGTTAGAAATGGAACATATTGTTTTTCATAGATGTTTCTTTAAGCAATAACCTCTTACCTACCTTCAGTGCATAATATGTTTACCCCATTTTGTCCCAGACGAATTACAATAAGAATAATGCATAAACAAACTTCAAGGCTATGCTACGACTCTTTCAGTACATAATATACTGTGGTTACCCTAAGTAGATAAAGATGTGCAGACTTTAAGATGTCATCTTGACCTAAGCCAGGAAAATTTCCATGACGTGTACACCCTTTAGTTATGGCCTTGTATTTTTGCCAAGTTAAGGGAGGTCCTAAAATGAATAAAGTAAAAGAAGTGTTAATTTTTCATATTTGAAATAGGTTGACCCTAAAATGAAGACACCTAAGGTATAAATAGGTGTACTTTTAAATGTTAAGGGACAGAGGAGAGACTTGGAGACAGACGCTGCTCCATCTTAAAATGACCTAGAGGCTGACATGATGACATGTTCAGAAGGGTATGTTAACCTATAAATGATATTTGCAAGCAGTTAGTTTAATCTTATAAACTGCTATAAATTATTGTAATGGATTTTATATGTCTATATTTATATTTTTATATAATAAATACCTAAAAAGACAAAACTTTATTGCTTCCAAGACAATCCTTATTTTATATTGTATTTGTAATTATTTAAATATGTTAAATAGAGGATCTCTTACTAACTATATCAAATTATGGCTAAGATATCTGTATGGTTAGCCCTACTAAGTTCTATGCTTTAAGACATTATAGTGGTAAATAAGGGAACCGCCAGCGGTTACACCGGCCATTAGGTAGAAGTTTTGGCTGTGACCTGAAATGCTAATGGAGGGGACGACCTGTCCATGCTGGAGATCCTAATCCCTCGTTGTGTACTGCATCCACAAACTTGCTGAAAATGCAGGAACCTACTTGCAAAAAGGGGCTGCTACTGGATACCTCAGGGCCTACAAGGTGTGTCATCCCGCCGCAGTATCCATGGGCCACCTGCCGTTTAGGGATGAGACAACCTTGAGAGTACTGCGTGGCCATTCAGCATATGGACCTTCGGCTTACCGGTGGCAGAGGGAGCTGTGCGCCTGCACTGAGAGTGTAGCCGGTGTTGGGTGAGACAGGAGGCGACACATACCCAACAGAAGTCGAAGTGCTACAGGGGAGGTGCAGGGGGAGAGTAGTCTACTAGCTCTTGAGGGGGGGTCAAGTGGACTACAATGGCCCCCGAGTGCCCACTGTGTCATGGACTGCACTGACGGAGGGCAGAGACTGGCTTAGGATGATCGAGGGGGAGATTGGCTTCCTATGGAGGTGATCTGCATAAATACTAAGAACAGCCACATTACACATGTACAATAACCATGTCCTGTTCTAAAAAGGTTGCTGCATGGGGGGTGGTGGTGGTGGGGGGGGGGGGGGGGGTATACAATGGCAAGAGACAGCACAAGAGACTGACATATTATTATTATTTTTTTTTAATTCTTTTTATCTTGGCCTCACGTGCTTGACACAAGTTCCCTAGATGCACTGGGATATAGTCCTGCAGATGCCTGAGACGGGGTTTTCACGTAAGGGCCTTACTACTTGTTTTTCTAGCCCCTGTGAGGGGCATATTTTCTTTTCTTTTTGTCTGTTTTCAGTCATTTGTTCATTCAATAAGCCAGATATCATACATGCTTCTATCATAGCAATAACATAGAACCTGGGTGCAACTTGGTTAAGATGCCATATGCTGTTTTACTGCTGGGTTTTGATATCTATAACTGAGGTTTATACGTACATTAATAATGCCCAGCTATCTTTTTAGCCGCAAATGCATCTAAAATGTTTTCAATATTATGTTTCCGTATCTGCTACCATATATGTATACCCTCAATTGCTGTTAATTTGACTATTTGCTTTGTGTTATTTTTTTGCTTTCTGAAATTCCATGCGAAGGCTATGTTATGCAATGCTGTAATATTTTTTACATTCATTGAGCTTTCGAACGTGAAACAATAAAAACAATTGAAAACAAACACTGCCCAAAGTTAGCGTTCATATATGTTTGTGTTTGAAAAATGCAAAAAACAAATATGAAAGCTAACTTTGGCGTTCAAAATGTTAAACAATAGGGGGGGCGTGGCCAGCTGAGCAACCGACTAGACGTGCCTGTGCAGAGCTCCTGCTACACAGACCGTCAAAACGACAAAAAAGCCACGAAAACTAGCGAAATCGACGACAAATTGCCGCCTCTACCTCCAACATAAGGATGGGGCGCAAACACCGTAAACTGTCCCACACAGAGGGCTTTGGTCAGACCGATATTCGACGGTCCTTTGATGGGCCGCGGCCCCAGGCCCAGACCAAAATGGCCCCCGCTACAGCACGAGGCTCCAGCGACTCAGAAGACTCCATGGAGGAAGTTGATACTGAGGCTCCGAAAACATTGAGTGGAGTGCATCAAAGGGCAGACTCTGATACGGATGCCTCCCCGTCCACTAAGGGGGACATCAAGCAACTTTTATTAGACCTACAGGCGGTGTGGAAAGCGGACCTCGCGGGGGTTCAGACTGAAA
The DNA here is from genome assembly GCF_036172605.1 of Pelobates fuscus. Classification (NCBI taxonomy): domain Eukaryota; kingdom Metazoa; phylum Chordata; class Amphibia; order Anura; family Pelobatidae; genus Pelobates; species Pelobates fuscus. The sequence goes on from NC_086318.1 coordinate 244,882,018, forward strand.
TCACTACCCTGACCCGCCGCGTAGATGAGGTGGAATCCAGAGGGAAGGAAAGAGACGGCTTAATAGCGGAGTCCCAAACCCAAATACAGGCCATGTCCCTGCAGATCCAGAGACTTACTAACACGGTCACGTCTCTGGAGGCCAGGCACCGCAAGAGAAACATCAGGCTTCGAGGCATTCCAGAATCTGTGAACCAGGAGGCCTTGATGAACTTTGCAACCAAAGTAGCCGGAGCATTGGGGGTACAGGCGGTGAGTGGAGCACAGCCCCTGATATCGGCGTTTCGAATCCGGAAAGCCCCTACTGCCCCTGCAGACGCCCCAAGTTATAATGCTGCAACCAAAAGGACTGACGGCGGAGGAGACCAACCTGGCACCCGGCCAGAACGGACCACACCAGAGCAGAGACCAAAACTCGCCTTAACTTACCGGCAGACCGCGGTGACCGCACCGGCTACCCATCAGGCGGTACCATAACACCATTGAAAGACTGATTGAACCACACTGGATAACTAGAGACTGCTTCCCACTAACCTGGAGCATGGCCTCCCAGCTAGTGTAGTAGTTCAGTATTAGATTCCGCAGCTCAGTTCATCAGGTATCCTCTAATGAGAATGACCTTTAAATTGCATATACGTTCCTTGATTTTACATTTTAATTTTTAATGTCTGTAATGTTCTCTACCGTTTTATCAAAGTGTCAGACCAGGTTACATGACTTGCCAACGAGCAGGTGATTAACATGACAATTTTTATTTATGCTGGGTCCTATAACTTAATTCTGATCTTTATCACACGTGATACCATACCTGTTGTTTCACTCAGGGTACATATTGCCATCCTATGTCCATAACTGCTGATATCCTGCACAAACATTGTTTAATAATGTAATTCTGATGTCTTTCATTGCTGATATCCCGCACATGCATTGTTCGATAATCTAATTCTGATCTTTAATACACGTGATACCATACCTGTTGTTCCAATTAGGGTACATATTACCATCCTATGTCTTTAAATGCCGATATCCTGCACATACTTGTTTTATATTTTTAATTCTGCTGTCTTTCATTGCCGATATTCTGCACGTGCATTGTTCGATAATTTAATTCTGATCTTTATTATACGTGATACTATACCTGTTGTGTCACTTAGGGTACATATTACCATTTTTTATCAGGGTACATGTTGCCATCTTATGCCTTTAATTGCTGATTTACTGCACATGCAATGTTTTATTAAGCCTGCTGCAAAACAAAAACAAGGCTACCTTCTGCAGGAGTTTATCTTCTTGATTACATTAGGAGCTCATGTGAACTCCCACGGTCGCACTCTGTTACACGCTGTTTAAATACCAGTATACCTAAGAAAGTGAGTACAGCAGATTAAGGAAGTCTTCACGCAACTGTCCGGCTAGTACTAATTAGTGTAGCTATCTTGGTGATGGTATATTGGCCAATAAGTATTGGTTAATGTTGTCACTTACAAACAGCCTTGTCTCCCCCATTACGCGCCCGCTAGACCGAACACCAATAGGATATTTTCATAAAGCTACATAAAGCTTCATAGCATCCTATCCGTAGCGGGTTACCATAAAGATAGCCGACACAATAGCAATAGAAGAGGGAGACGGAATTCCCCAAGCATTAGGGTTGCTGCTTAACTGAATTAGCGCAGACTCTTCCTCCTTTCTGATTTATTACTATACCTCTACCCAGGGGAGCTACAATTATGCAACCCCTATACTTAAGCACCCTGATAAGTTCAAATAATAGGCGGCCACTCACCACAGCAGGCCATAGAGGTCTTGGCTCTAGCGTACCACTAGTGTTCTCAACGAGCCACAAGAGCCCTTGTACTTCAGACCCATGCTAGATTCACCCTAATCGGCCTATGACACACACCCTTCGGGCTAAACTGGATAACCCGACATGTTTACCCACAGCCAACCCGTATTTTGACAATGGTATTTATACTAGAAGCGTAGACTTCAAACCATCAACCTCTTAAGCTTGACCGGCACCCCGAACAGATGTGACGTCCCCCCTCCTGCCCAGATAGGGGAGGCCTAGCGCTGTCATTATGGGATGTTAAGTCATGCAAACTGTGATGTGTAATTACTCTGTTCATGAAAGTTATATACCGTATATACTCGAGTATAAGCCGACCCGAATATAAGCCGAGGCCCCTAATTTTATCCCAAAAAACTGGGAAAACTTATTGACTCGAGTATAAGACTAGGGTGGGAAATGCAGCAGCTACTGGTAAATTTCTAAATAAAATTAGATCCTAAAAAAAATATATTAATTGAATATTTATTTACAGTGTGTGTATAATGAATGCTGTGTGTGTGTATGAGTGCAGCGTGTGTGTATGAGTGCAGTGTGTGTATGAGTGCAGTGTGTGTGTGCATGAATGCAGTGTGTGTGTGCATGAATGCAGTGTGTGTGTGCATGAATGCAGTGTGTGAATGCAGTGTGTGCAGGGCCGGTGCAAGGATATTTGCCGCTGTAGGCAAAAAAAATGTTGCCGCCCCCTCCCCCCCCCATATGTCCTGACTTCCCCTCCTCCTCCCTCAGTGGTCCTTACCTCCCCACCCCCGTGTTCCTTCACTCCCCCCCCCAGTGGTCCTGACTCACCCCTCCCCTAGTGGTCCTTACCCTCCCCTCCCCTAGTGGTCCTTACTTCCCCCTCCCCTCCCATAGTGGTCCTTATCCCACCCCCTCCCTCTCATAGTGGTCCTTATCCCCCTTCTCCCTCCCATAGTGTTCCTTATCCCCCCCCCATCCCTCCCATAGTGGTCCATATACCCCCCCCCTCCCTCCCATAATGGTCCTTATACCCCCCTCCCTCCCATAGTGGTCCTTATCCCACCCCCTCCCATAGTGGTCCTTATACCCCCCTCCCTCCCATAGTGGTCCTTATACCCCCCTCCCTCCCATAGTGGTCCTTATACCCCCCCTCCCTCCCATAGTGGTCCTTATACCCCCCTCCCTCCCATAGTGGTCCTTATACCCCCCCTCCCTCCCATAGTGGTCCTTATACCCCCCTCCCTCCCATAGTGGTCCTTATACCCCCCCTCCCTCCCATAGTGGTCCTTATACCCCCCCTCCCTCCCATAGTGGTCCTTATACCCCCCCTCCCTCCCATAGTGGTCCTTATCCCCCCCCCTCCCTCCCATAGTGGTCCTTACCCCCCCCCCTCCCTCCCATAGTGGTCCTTATACCCCCCCTCCCTCCCATAGCGGTCCTTATACCCCCCTCCCTCCCATAGTGGTCCTTAACCCACCCCCTCCCTCCCATAGTGGTCCTTATACCCCCTTTTTTTTTTATTATTAATTTTTTTTAAATTATTTTATTTCTTATTTTTTTTTTTTTTTCGTCCCCCCTCCCTGCTTGATACATGGCAGGGAGGGGGGCTCTCCTTCCCTGGTGGTCCAGTGGCAGTTCAGTGGGGGGGAGAGGGGGGCTGGCAGAGCTGTACTTACCTGTCCTGCAGCTCCTGTCAGCTCTCTCCTCCTCTGCGCCGTCCGTTCTGCTCTTCTGTCAGCTCCCAGTGTAAATCTCGCGAGAGCCGCGGCTCTCGCGAGACTTACACTGGGAGCTGACCGAGGTGCTGAACGGACGGCGCGGAGGAGGAGAGAGCTGACAGGAGCTGCAGGAAAGGTAAGTACAGCTCTGCCAGCCCCCCTCTCCCCCCAGTCTGTATTATGGCAATGCAAATTGCCATAATACAGACTCTGACTCGAGTATAAGCCGAGTTGGGGTTTTTCAGCCCAAAAAATGGGCTGAAAAACTCGGCTTATACTCGAGTATATACGGTATGTTACTTTACTTATAAAATAACAGTGCAGTATGCTTTGACTTTTTGTACGTACCAACGCTGACTAATGTATATTCATGATGTATTTTATTTCTGTCACTGACAAATGTTGTAAGTAATGCTGCACTGCCAAAAATAAAGAATTTAAAAAAAATAAAAAATGTTAAACAATAAAGACAAATTTCACAGCATTCTTTGTTCATATTTATTAATATTTGCGGATGGCACTGTACACTGAGATAATTTGGGCATAGTTGGTGGCACAAAGCAGACATATTGGATATCTTCCAAGCTGGGCCGGCCTTAGATCCTTAGGTGCCCTGTGCAAAAAATCTTCGCAGCCCCCCTCTCCCACCCATCATTCTTTTTATAGTGTATTAAATAAATAATGATTCAAAAACAAATGTTAATTCCTCCTTTCCTGTTGTTACCTAGTTGGTAGAGGGGCATGCTGATCTGAATCTGGTCTCCCCTCCACTGGGTGCACACCATGCGTAACTGTCTCGCAAGCTCAGGGACTTGCAGTGTCCTGTGGTAATCTGCAGCAGTGCTCTGATTGGCCGGAGCTAGGAAGACAGCTACTTATGGTCTGCAGCCAATAGAAGTGCATGCCAGATGTGTCAGACTGCAGACTTGCAGAATCACATGCACACAGTCAGATGCACACAGTTATACATATACACTGTCAAATGCACAGGATCAGGCAGAAACACAGTTACAGGCAGTTACACACATTAACAGTTACATGCAGATAAACACACTCACACAGTTACATACAGTCACACACACAGTTACAGGCAGACAGTCACACGCACACATAATTACAATCAGACCGTAACACACACAGTTACAGGCAGACAATGACAAACACACACGTACAGACAGACAGTCACATACATACAGCCACACATACAGTCTCTCTTACACACACACAGTTACATGCAGACAGTCACACACACAGAGGCAGACAGTCAAACACACACACACACACACACACAGAGGCAGATAGCCACACACACAGGTACTTACACACACAGAGGCAGACAGTCACACACACAAACACACAGGCAGAAAGTCATCCCCCCCCACACACACACACAGGCAGAAAGTCACACACACAAACACACAGGCAGAAAGTCCCCCCCACACACACACAGGCAGAAAGTCTCACACACACACAGGCAGAAAGTCACACGGGCAGACAGTCACACAGGCAGACAGCCACACACACACAGGCAGACAGCCACACACACACAGACAGACAGTCGCACACACAGAGGCAGACAGCCACACACACAGAGGCAGACAGCCACACACAGAGGCAGACAGCCACACACACAGAGGCAGACAGCCACACACACAGAGGCAGACAGCCACACACAGAGGCAGACAGCCACACACACAGAGGCAGACAGCCACACACACAGAGGCAGACAGCCACACACACAGGCAGACAGTCACACACACACACAGACAGCCACACACGCAGGCAGACAGTCAAACACAAACACACACACAGATACAGGGAGACAGCCACACACACAGAGGCAGACAGTTGCACATACTCACAAACAGGCAGTCATACATGGTTACCTCTGTCCTTTATGGTCTGGGAGGAGTGAAGGCAGTGCAGCTCTGGGTGTTGGGGAAGCAGGGACTCCTTCCTGCTTCTCATGCAGCCGGCACTTTTAGCTCCGTCCCTGCTGGAAGGTAAGCCCCACCCCCACCTCAATGCTGGGAGTTTTTTTTTCTAATACCATGTGGAAAATAATGTAATCCTCCACTAGGGTAGCCGGCCATGTGTGAGCTGTGTCCGCCGCACAGCGCCCCCTGCTCAACGGCGCCCTCGCACACCCCTAAGGCCGGCCCTGCTTCCAAGTGTCCTTATTTAGGCAGGACAGTCTATTTTGGGCCCAAACCCCCGAGTCCCTCTTTTCTATCCTAATGTCCCTCTTTCCTAGGAGCTCAATATTGTTGGTGTGTCTGAGTTATATAACAGAGCTCCACAGCAATTATATTCAAAGTAACGTGTCTTTAAACTACAATAAATGTGTTTATTAAGCAATCTGTGTTAATAAGATACCTTGTTTGTGTACTAAATTACATTTTAGTTGCATACATAGGTATTAGTAAATCACCTATTAAAGTGTCCCTCTTTGTCCTTTTAACATGTTGGGAGATATGATATGGTGTCATCAAATTTTCATATTCAGAAGTAACAATCCCAGATTGTGAGCCCTAACAGTGAGAGTCTATGCACTAGTAATTTCTAATAAGACAGAGAGAAGTATTTTTGTTAAACCCCTACATACCAATTGTAATAAGCATAATTTTTTTAGTCATTGCTGTTTTATTAAGAGCTGGGAGCTTATGAAAGTCTAATTACTTAGTACCTTACTGTACTTGTAATTGATAATAGCTTTGTTGCCTCCATTCATGGCATACTTTGCCAGCTCCCCATGAACTAGAAAACAAAGTGCCATTTCGAGATCTTCCTCGGACAACGTATGTTTCTTCTTATAGCGAACCAAACGCCCTGCCTGACTAGCAATAAGCTCAAAGAGGCCTTTGACAAATGTATCCAACAATTCTAAGGCCACGGAAGAGATGCTTAAATCTGGGTTCACCTCTTTCATCACCTTTCGGATGTACAAGACAAATGAATCTGTCCTGCGCCTCTTCATTATTTGGGGAATGTTGCTTGTTGATGGAAAGCTAGCACATTCCTGGCAGGTGTGCTTCAAATTCTCCATACTTGCTTAGCTCCTCTCTTAATAGACTAGGACACCTAAATAAAAAATATTTATTGTAATCCAGATTCAGCATTTACTATTTTAAAGTAAGTTGCAATTAAACAATATGTTAAAACTGCTAAAACACTGTTAGTCATTACTGGGGACATGGAACATGTGATTTTCTTGCTGCAATATTCAAATATTTTATGCCCTTTTACCGTGATTAAATTTTTGGAGCATTTATTTTTTCATGGAGTTATCTGATTGCTCCACTTTATTTTTATTTACTTGCTAATGAACCAATGAAAGTCCCCTATAGTGGCCATGGTGCTTAGAAAGTCCTTGTAAGTATAAACATTAGCTTATCATACAAATTCTCTAACATTATAGTGACGAACATTGTTTTCCAGACGAACCTACAATTCAATAAATAAACAACAATTCAAAACATTTGCATTATTTAAAAATAAATAATTGTAAAACAAGTAAAAAAACAAAAAACAACAACTGCCATTCTACAAAAGCAGATCTGATAAGCCGTCATACTCATTTTAGTACAATAGGTCTCTTCTGCCTTTTTATTTTATTCATTTATTTTTGCTTTTGATAAACAAGTTTAATTATAAGAATTTGATATGTCCCCTTATCTTAAAAGTACTTGATTTGGATGGATACAGGCTCTCATACTAGAATTAATTTGGTGTTATAATAGAAATACAATCCATTATGCGGCTATTGGTGACTACTCTTGTAGAAAGGTAAAAATAAATATTTAGGTAATTTTGATTTGAAATGTAAATATCTATTGGCACCCCAGCTGTTATGAAGTGTTTCATGATGCACATCACATCCCAGCAATGTAAAATTGTTCATGGAAACATACCTGGTATTCAATTTCAAGCAACCAGTCAAGCCACTTCCCATGCATACTAAAAAATAACCTTAGTAAACATCAACAGCACAGATTTAGTTACTTACTCACCAATGGCTGATTATGACATCTAACAAGTTGCAGCTGAACTAGGGAAATACTTTTTTTTGCTTGTAACAACATAAGTAGTTTTTCCATTTCTATTGAAATATGCACTTTTTCCAGAATGAAAAAAAAAAAAAATAGGACACACTCTTCCTAAAGTGCTTTAAGGATCTGGAATGCACCCTTAACAGCATTAGGATGTGTCATTACTTCCTACAAAGCCTGGGCTTTAACACCATTAGGACATGACAGCGTGTCCTTGCATTCTGAAAAGTGTGTCTTCTTTTTTCATTTTACAAAAAGTGCCGATTTCAGTAGAAAATGGCACTTTTATAAATTAACATTGTTACACCCTCCCCTTGCTTTCAAGCAGACAACAGGTCATGTTACTTCCTGGTTTGCTTAGCTCAGTGTAGTTAAATTAAAGAGGAAGACAATTGCTCATATCACTTTGCAAAGACTTTTTCTTGAGTTGCACTGGAAAGTCCATGACTGGACAGGCACAGAATGTCTGTGCTAAAGAAGGAGGGGGTTCTAACATGAGTGAAAACTTGGAGCCTAGAGCAGAGTTTTGTGACAGTTCCACTTCACATCCTGCCCTAACACCGTTTTATAAATAATGTTTACCCCTTGATATGGAACCTCCTCAAAAGGCTCAAGAGGTGGAGACTGTGAAAATGAACTGGACAAGATGCAACAGCAATGCATTGCCTGACTGGTGACAGACGATGCACCTCGGGCACGCTCCTCCAGGGTGACACTATTCCTAAATTCACAGATCTAAGGGCCACGGTAAACAGTTATCGCTGCTAAACACATTGAGTTACTATCAACTAGACTAGAGAGATTGCTCAAAAAAATAGCACTCTGGAAACCCAGAGACCTCATACCCTTTGAGACTGCTTGCACACAATCACAGATATTTAAGAGACCCCTATCACAAATCTACTGCATAATACAGAAAAATACATCCAGCAGTTACTAAATTTGTCCATTCAACCAATTTCCAGGTCAAATGGACATATGCTCTGCGCATACAGGGTTGGTCAAACATATCTGGGAAGGTCATGTTGGCTTCTGTTAGTTTGAAGCACTTCCCATTTTGCAACAAGCTGGGGAAAAAAATCCCTCTTGATCCCAGAATGGCAGTCAGATGTATTCTTGGATCAAGCAGTTATTACCCTACATTGAAAGATTATATCCTTGAATATTCTGTTTTTGCAAGTATGCATCTAGTTGCTGTTTGAACAACTGTATGGACTCCGATAAAACCACTTCTTCAGGCAGAGAATTCCACATCCTTATTGTTCTTACAATTAAAAAAAAAAAAAAAAAAACTTTCCTTTGCCTTAGACGAAATCTTCTTTCTTCCAGTCTAAACACGACCTTGTGTCCTATGTAAAGTCCGGTTTGTGAATAGATTTTCACACAATGGTTTGTATTGGCCTCGAAAAATATTTGTATAATGTTATCATATCCCCTCTCAGGGGACGTTTTTCTAAACTAAATAGGTTTAAATTTGTTATCCTTTCTTCATAGCTGATATGTTCCATTCCTTTTATTAATTTTGTAGCCCGCCACTGCACTTTTTCTAGTGCCATAATATCCTTCTTTAGAACAGGTGCCCAAATGTGCACAGCATATTTAATATGTGGTCTTACCGGTAATTTATAAAAAGGCACAATTATATTCTCATCTTGATGAATGCCCTTTTTCATGCATGACAATACCTTACTGGCCTTGGCCACTGCTGATCGACATTGCACATTGTTGCATAGTTTGTTGTCTATAACAATTCCCAAGTCCTTTTCGTGTGTTGTTATTCCTAATTCGCTTCCATTAAGGGTATACGTTGCTTGTGTATTCTTTACACCGAAGTGCATAACTTTGCATTTTTCAACATTAAATTTCATCTGACTTCGGGGGGCGGGGCCGACCGCCATGCCGAGAGGTCGCATTCATGTCGAGCTCCTGCAGACTCACGATAAATATGCTCATAAAAAAGCAAAAAAGCTACTCACCTGCAGTTAAGCAGCAACGGTCCTGCGGGCAAGGAGGTGCTGGAGCTGAGGCTACTCGGACTTCAAGCGTTTTGACCCCTGAGAAGGCACGTAAGCACAGCTCCATCTGAGGCCTACCCGAGCGGTGAGCGAGGTGGACGGCCGCCACCTCGCTATCCTGCCCTGCGGTTTCCCTTCGGAACTCCGATGCCACGCGGTAAGGGCCCCGTATCCCCCCCCCCTTTGGACCGGGGGGGTCATCCCGGTCCCAGGAGACTGCCTCCGCGACCTGTAGTGCTTGGGCCTGAGGGGGTTCCCCACGACCAATATGGCGGAAATGGGAGGCAACCTTAAAATGGCGGCGCAACCAGATCAAGGCTACACTACTGCCGTGAGACTGTCCAGAAAAGCAACAGGGACCCTCACCACAACGTAGCTACCAACTTACCCATACCCACACACAGACGGGGATTCCCAGCTCCCGCGGCAACATGCAGGCTGGACTTGCCACCCGGTCCATCAAGAGGCAAAGCTGCTACTTCTGCCGACCTACACGACAACACAGCAACCCGACCACATCCAGCTGAGAACCGCACGACGGAATCTCATAAGGGGAGAGCACTCACACATCTTACCGGTGACCATGATGGACTCATTGCTGCCGTGCCGCACACTCTGCAGATCGAGGGCTGGACAAACAAGAACTGCCACAGCATGAAGTGCCAAAGGGACTCTCTCTCAAGGTCTGAGCGGCACTCAGTGGGAGCAGCTCCTATCACTTTTCAGCAGCTACAGGATGCTAGTCCAACTTTGTATAGCTAAATGTGCCTTATGGCAAAATTACACTGCTTCCTAGTTACAAATCTATTTTAATTCCTATGACCTATCTGTGGACAACATTACTAGCCTGTGTACTAATATACTCCCTGTCTATATTAACCATCAGTACACTCAGACAAATGCTATGCTTAAATATGTCTACTGATTACATTAACATGCATAGAATCATATTTCCTAGTACTAGGTAACTAATCTACAGCAACAGTTAAACTTAACCTGCCATACTATGTATACTTATGCAGTATAGTTTAATCAACTACTAATCTATATAAAAATGTGCAAAATATTCTACATGCCAACCAACTGTCAAATGTTTGTTTGTTTGCTTGTCCAAGCTGTTGGGGCATGACGAGCCCACTTGTTATATTTTCATGCACGCAAAAATAAAGAATTTAAAAAAAAAAATTTCATCTGACTTCAAGATCATTTATAAACATGTTAAATAGAAAGGGTCCCAGAACAGACCCCTGAGGGACTTCACTTGTCACCTCTGTCCAGCTTGACAATTTACCATTAACGACAACTCTTTGTACTCTGTTTTTAAGCCAATGTTCTACCCAAGAACAAGCATTTTCATCTAGACCGATTTCCTTGAGTTTGAACACTAATCTATTGTGTGGAACTGTATGAAATGTCTTGGCAAAATCCAAATAGATCACATCCACTGCAACACCCTGATCTATACTTCTACTTACTTCCTCGTAGAACGCTATCAAGTTAGTTTGACATGACCTGTGCTTCATAAAACCATGCTGATTTTTGCTGATAACCATGTTCTTCTCAAGGAATTCTTGAATATTATCCCTTAATAACCTTTCAATATTTTCCCAGCCACATAAGTTAAGCTCACAGGTCTATAATTTCCAGGCAAGGATTTTGAACCCTTTTTGAATATAGGAACCACATCGGCCTTCCTCCAATCCTCCGGAACACTTCCCGAAAGAAAAGAATCTTGAAAGATTAAAAACAGAGGTTCAATTATTTCTACACTTAGTTCCTTAAGTACTCGTGGATGGATACCATCAGGCCCTGGAGCTTTGTATATATTAGACATGTGCAATTCGTTTCGGTCCGAATATGAATTCGGATGAATTTCGGGCAATTCGGACATTCGGGTACTTCTGAATGTCCGAATTGCCGAGGTCCCGAAGTTTTAAATTACCGAATTTCCGAAGTGCTTTAGTGCCGAAGTGTCAAAGTTCCGAAGCACAGTATTGCCTAAGTACTAATATACTTACCCAGTGAAAGAAGAAGAATGTTACATTGTATACAATTTTAAATAAAAAGTATACAAACATAGCCAGGATTCAGCTGTAAGCATTTGCAACACTTACAACAATCAAGTAATACACATTCATATAAAATGGAAGTTACTTGGCCAGTCATGTAATGACAGGAATGAATAAGTAGATAACTCCCTAATTCCCACGGTATTAGGGAGCTATCTACTAAAAGGCTGAAAGACCTGAAATGGTCTTTCAGCCAAATTTACTAATACTAAGTAAAGATTATTTAGTATTAAAAAATTATGCCCCTACTCACTATATCGTGAGTAGGGGCATGTCTATTAAACAGTGATCAGCCTGTGGCTGCTCACTGTAAAAAAATAAAATAAAAAGGTCCCCCCTTCCCGAGCCCCCACCCCTGAGCGGCGGGTGGGGGCCCTAATGTAAAATAATGGGGGGTCCTTTAACTAAGTACCTGTAAAAATAAAAATAAACTTACCATTTGATGTTTTCTTTCTTGTAAAATCTTTTTTTTTCAGCCCCAAAAAAGGCCAAATAAAAATCCATAATTTTCCCATGCTGTGTAATTTGACTCATAACTCTCTGATTGGTGAGTTATGAGTCAAATTACACAGCGAGGGAAAATTCCAAAGACCTTTCCCACGCTGTGTAAAATGACACAGAGCACTCCGATTGGTGGATTTCAAACCAACCAATCAGAGTGCTGCCACAGGCTGCTCACTGTTTAATTGGAATGCCCCTACTTGTGGTATAGCGAGTAGGAGCAAAATTTACTAATACTAAGTAATTAAAGAAGTAAAAAAGAAGTCCCGAATTGGCCGAATTTGCGAAGTCCCTAATTTCGCAATGCCGAACCGAAAATTTTCCCCATGGACATGCTTAGTATATATTAACTTTCTTTAGTTGCTGCAGTAACTTGTCTTGAGTTAACCAATTACAATTACTCAGCAAGTTTTTAGTAGCAATCATTTTCACATCTAATGCCATGGGTTCTTCCTTAATATATACGGAGGAGAAATAGTTATTTAAAATTCCTGCCTTTTCCTGGTCTTCATTAACTAACACCCCCATTTCAGTTTTTAGTGTACCTGCACTTTCATTTTTTGGTTTTTTAGAATTTATGTACTTAAAAAGTGCTTTGTGGTTGGTTTTGCTCTCTTTTTGCACGCATTATTGGCCATCTTTTATAAGATGCATCGGATTTGTCGTATTTAAATGCTTTAAATGCCCTTTTCTTATTTTTAATCTCGTTTTACTTCTCTACTAAGCCACATTGGTTTTAATTTGTTTCCTTTATATTTATTACCCAATGCTACATACTGAGAAATGTACCTTTCTAATATTTGTTGGAAGATGTTCCATTTATCCTCAGTGTTCTTTTCACTAAAGAGTTTATGCCAGTCAATATATTGTAAAGCTGCCCTTAACTTCTAGAAATTGGCCTTTTTAAATTATATGTTTTAGTATACCCCACGTGCTTTTGTTTTTTTCAGTTTATTTCAAAGAACACTATATTGTGATCACCATTTCCCAAGTGCTCACCTACTTGAATGTTGGGCAAAAGATCAACGTTGTTTGTTAAAACCAGGTCCAGACATGCGTCCTTTCTAGTTGGTGCTTGTACACAAGTTGTGACATGAAGGTGTCATTTAACAAGTTTAAAAACCTAATTCCCTTTGCTGAGCTACTAGTCCCTCTGTCCCAATTTACTTCCGGGTAATTAAAATCTCCAATAATTAAAGTGTTACCCAGATTTGCAGCTTTCTCAATTTGCTCAAACAGCTGTTGTTCCTCATCAATATTAACTATAGGTGGTTTATAACATATCCCAACTAATAGTTGATTTCCCTTCTTTTCCCCCAAGCAGATATTTACCCATAAAGCTTCCACAGTTTCCTTATCACATTCCACTTGCTTAAGATTTGGCTTTAACTCATGGTTGACATACAAACATACCCCATCACCCTTTTTGTTTTTCCTATCCTTCCTAAATAACATGTACCCATTTAAGTTAACTGCCCAGTCGTGTGTCTCATCCCACCATGTTTCAGTTATGCCTATTATATCATATTGTTTAGTGTATGCTATTGCCTCTAGTTCCCCCATTTTATTTAGGCTTCTTGCATTAGTAAGCATACATTTAATATCATGAGTCACTTGTACTTTTTGCTCACATTGTATTAATAGGTTTGGAAGAAATGCTAGAGTAATAGGTAGAGGCCCAATATCTATAGAGTCCCCATTCCCAAACGTTCAACCCTCTTGTTTCACCCCCCCCCCCCTCCCCCCCATCCATCATATTACCCCCAGTCAGGCAAGTGGATGCATTATGTATGTCTTAAGGTACGAGCGTAGCTTCACCACCTCCAGCGTCACTATGCAAACCCCCTCCCTATATGGGATACACCCTAGCTGCACTGTACATAGTAAGATATGCTGATTGTGTTGACGCCCACGTAATATCCATTTCCCAAACTTGCCCAACCACCCTGTTCTCTACCTGCAGAGCCACTCGGCACTGGGCCTCCACCTGGGGAAAGCTCGGGGGTACCTACCATGGGTCATGGGAAAAGTTTTGCGCAGCACTGAGCTCAGTCGAAGCAACCACACATGACCAGACTGCCCCTCACACACACGGGAGACCCTAAAAGTCCTCTTATGTCCCGAACCCTCTAATCCCTCAAAACACCCTCACGGACCAAACCAGACTACGGTTAACAGAACTTGACTAGACACAAATCATTGACGGGGCCACCCCTCCCCAGATGCTTCCCGGCAAGCAAGCACAGGGATCATGGGGCTCCAAACTAAAGCACAGCTGATACATGGCGCTACCCGCCCCCAAGCCCCTGGAGACACCTGTGAATACCCTCACAGGCCATAACCCCCTAAAGGCTGATGATTTTCATTGCCCCCAAGTCCAATTGAAAAAAGGAAAAAAAAATAAAAAATTAAGTGTCCTCCTCATTCCTCCTCCTCAACGCATAGCGACAAGTGCATAGATCCCAGAGTTTCTGAGACAAGGCAAGAATCCACATACAGGGACATCGGCCATACACAATCAGTGCTGACCCTTGCTGGAGAGCAATTAACGGTACCTACAGCCCTACTCTATATAACCAAACCAGGGGCGCCACCGATCTCCCCTCAGAGCCACAGACTTTGCACCGGCCCCCTAACTCCTCCGGCATTGAGAATCACACACACAATTATCGCGATTACCACCCTATCATCCACCTAGCAGAAGGTGGCGACACCTCACTCCTTACCTTCCCTCAATTTCTCGTGGCAGGGGATAGGTTTCGACCGAAGTAGTCCCATCTAAACTCATCGCCCCTTAATAACACATTCTAATCACTACCCAAGGATTGGCTCCCGCGAACCTAACCGAACCAGATTTTCAGAGTTCTTCCTTGTTAATTGAACGAGACAGCTCTTCTGTAAACACACCCGTTACATTGCAGTCACACAGGCCACTTGGCTCTCTATATAGGTTTGAGAGACCTATCCATGGTGCGCACCAATACCCGGGTGACTCGACATACTCACCTAGGCACGCCACCATAGGATAAGCCCCGCAACCTACACTCCCTGCTGTTGACACACAGCTAGTGTAGGCGGCATACCTTACTGTATATAGTTAAACACCCCTGTTTTAATCTTTTCAACCCCCACCCCTTCGCCTTCCCCTGTTTACACCCGCCTCAAGCACGCGACTGGGTAGACCAGTGAGGGACTGTTCACGCAGCCATGACCACCAATGGCTACTATTCGAATAGTCACACTCAACACTAGGGGCCTTAACACCCCAGAAAAACGATCCATGGCGTTAAATGAACTACACACTCTTAAGGCAGACATAGCCTTTTTGCAAGAAACACATTTTAAGAAGGACGCAGCCCCGACCTTAAGAAACAGACGCTTCCCAAACGGCTACTTTAGCAATTCCACTAATTCTAAAGCTAGAGGGGTAGCAATAATGTTCTCTTCCTGCTTTGAAGTTTTTATTTCTACGTAAATTTGAGTTGCAGTCTGCACTATTGGAATTTTTCCTTTTTATCTGCATATCTCCATCCGGAACAAGAGAAAGTTGACCATTCTTCGGCTCTACTTGTATAGATCGCCACTACACTCAAGTCCCTACAAGTGGACCTGGCCCTCTATTTGCTCATTTATTATTAGGACTTATCTCTATTTTATCTTTATTGATATAAGTAAGTGCAAACTTTGTCTCTACTAGTTTTAGTACATTGTGGTGTTATTTTCACCATTATTTCATTCCTGTTATCTATTTTTGGTTTTATTATATCCTTTCAGTGTTTTTTTGGCGCGACCTATAATTTTTATTTTCTAGATTTAAACTCAACTAAAGCACATGAGAGACAGCAAACTGGTTGATGCAATCAGAGAAGCAGATTGCCTAATTAACAGTCAGCTACCACAACAACACGTACAGCCCTTTCTGCGTCCTATCTATATGAGACAGGCTATTTCCTACCTTCCTGCAGCACAGTTTAATCTTCAGCTGAAAAAGTCAATCTATTCACTCAAATAGATATATCTGTCATAGTGGACAAAATTAGGATGACTACAATTTTTCTTTCACCACAACCATATCTATTACCCAGCTCTGTTATCCAAATGACTTATACCAAACTCCATACAGAAGTAATGACATCGGAAAATCCTTCCAGGTATGGGCACAAAAATGAATAAATTTAACAGCATTTGGTTTTATCATTTAGAGTGTTCATAGATACCAAGCAACCCCGCTATACAAAAAAGAAAATAGGCATAAATAATAACATGCCATTTTATCCAGTAGCAAGTCCCCTCTTCTCACCTGCCCTTGTGAGAATGTCAGTGACGACAGTCTCCTCCTCAGGTTTGAAAGAAATTGATCCATGTGCAGCCACTGCTGTGAATATGCCATTCAAATGCAATGATCACCCAACAGAATGTTTTTCATGGTGAAACATTAGACTAAGCAAGCTCTAGCTTCCAATTGTTCAGTGATTTAGAATGCCTGAACTGCCATATGTTGTTTTTAAATTAATTTATAATAGTGCCGATTTCTCTTCCAAGTGTCACTTTTGTGAATAGGGCTGAAGTGGTACTTTAACCCAGATGTGAGAGAATTTTTTTTGCAACTTCATTAAAATCCACGAATGTAGATTATTTATGTGTACCATTGTCAGTTGATAAATGTCACTTTAACTTGAAGCCTTACTAAAGACATATGAATACTTCTAGCCAAATTGAGTTATTAGTTTGAAAACCACTGGCCTAGAGTGTTTACTAGAGCTCCATGTCCCCAAATTCAAGTACTGCTGAAAATATGTAGAAACAGAATATGAACTTTAAAAACTGCTCTGCTTGTGTTATGTTATGTTAATGTGAAAAAATGTCTAAAATTGAAAAGATATAAATAGTGCAGTAAGCTTCAATTTGAATATATTTGTTATTATACAGTCAAAATCAACTAAAACCCGCTCCACGTAAAAATGCATAACCATCTATTTTCCAATCCGTTCTGTGAATGTCTTTCCTCTGTCGAGTGATCGGAAGATTGTTCAGTAGATAATGTTTCAGACAGGATTATTGCTTGGGCTGTTGGTACAAGTCATTTTGATCACCATACAGTTTATGATAATTTGATGCCCTTTAAGTTTTGTTGCAGGTTCCGCTGCTCCTTTTCCTGTCTGCTTTTCTCAACTTTGAAGGCCTGCTTATTGGCTTTCTTTTCTATTCTACGTTCCTGGCAAGAAAAAAAAAAAAAAAAAAGACAAGCAATTAATATTATTCTCATTACATAGCTAAAAAGAGTCTTGCGTCCATCAAATACTCACATATGTTTTTGCTGTTGATCCAAAAGAAGGCAAAAAAACCCAGTCTGAAGCGCTTCCAATTTTGCAACAAACTAGAAAAAAATTCCTGCTTGACCCCAAAAATGGCAGTCAGATGTCTCCTTGGATCAAGCAGTTATTACCCCATTAATTAGAAATGATATCCCTGTATGTTATGTTTTTGCAAGTATTTTGAAATCTATAAAGCATTCTTCATAAACAACTGTTTTTCTGGCACTATATTTTCCCTTTAAGTCTCTGAGATATGAAGCCAATCCTCAGAAACGTGATCATGTAGTATCTTTAAAATCCTATCGTTTGGAAGTTTGTTACCTTGCGTTCTTCCTTTATGGCTTGTTTCCTAGCTTTCCGCTCATCTGTGGACTCTGTCTTGTAACGTTGCTGTGTGGACACTCTTGGCAAGTCACTACCGTTAATCATTTCCATACGCTCCACTTGTTTTGCAGTAAGACCTCTTGCAGGAAGTACACCCAATGGCATACCAGTTTTTGAAGATACCACTATAGGTTTGGACTGAAAAATAAAAAAGACAATAAGCATATTTTATTGCAAATTAAAGATTTCATAAATCAATGCAAAAGCCATGCTCAGAAAAATGTTATCTTGCTTTTAAGTTTTCTTGATAAATTTTTGGGGAGGGGGAGTTATATATATATATATATATATTTTTTTTTTTTTTTTTTTTATTTATGTTTTGTATGATTTATGATTACACTACCTTTGTTGGTTCCTTAATCATCTGGGGGTGATTGTATAAATTGGAATATGTACCTGGAGAAAAAAAAAATAAAGAGAAAATGTTTTGAGGCAGAGATAATTTTGACACATAGTGATCTTCTAACATGCTTATATCCATACGTTAAAAATATTGTAGCCATAGAGATGTTAGTATGACCCTTTCTGCTGTAACCAGCAACACCAAACTCATTATTACACTACAGACTTGCATAAAATATTTTAGGGATTAGGCTTGAATGGCTGCAAAAAGTGACATTTGGTCCTTAAAGGGTCACTATAGTGCAGTGTGCCAGGTCCTTTAACACTGAGCAGATAATTATTGCAGTTTTTTAAAAATGGCAATAATTACTTGCTAGGGTTAACTCCACCTCTAGTGGGCCTTCCGGGCTTTTAGGCAACTTTTGGTTGCCCAACTGAAGCTGGACATCCTCACGCTATGCATGGGGATGTTCAGTACCACCCAAAACTCCATAGGAATGCATTGAATAATGCACATCGGTGCTGACACCAGGTAAGTGACAGAAGGGGTTTTAACCCCTTCTGCACCACATGTGGGGGATTTGATAGAGGGGGAAGCTATAGTGCCAGGAAAACAAGTTTGTTTCTCTGGTACAATAGTTTCACTTTAAATATGCAATATAAAAAAAAGGAATTTCTGTTATTACACAAAGCTGTATAATATGATTACAAATTTCTTCAGAGAGTGGTTTATATATACACACTAAACAGACTTACAAACACCATATGAGGAACAAAAAAGGCAAACTACTAAAAAGTTTCTTAAAGTTACAGTTTAGGCACCATAACTTCATTGGGCAGCGGCACGGCTGATTGGCTGAGAAGGTAAGGCAGTTTCTGCTTTAAACACTGCACATACAGAGAGATTTGCACTAGTTACACCCCCCGGCACAGGTGACTTTGGCAGCTTGGAACTCTGTTTTAAAATTGCCAAATATCAATTCTGTGCAAAAAGAAATATGTCAGTCATCATCAAGTACTACATGCTAGTAAAAGGCATAATTAGCTTCTTCCTGGGAAGCGTTTGTCTCTCATCCCTCCCTATACCCTTGTTATTTTTTTTCCCCCCCTTTTAAAATTTTCCCTGCCTCAGTCTCTTGCTTCCCTTTGCAGGTTTAACAGTCTCTATGAAAAGCCTTCGATTTGACCCTGCAACGACTACCATGATCAGACTGATGTCAGACAGAGTGGAAAGCCGTGCTGAAGCTAGGTGCTGGACTTAAGGTTTAACGTTTTACCTTTTTTTTTCATTTTTTGGGGGGTGGGGACCTAACAAATAAGGCATTATTCGTAAAACAAAAAAATAACACTGCAAATAAGGGTTGGAGTAACCCTTTAAATGTAAAGCTTTAGAGACACAGAAATAATGAGCCCCAGTAGAAAAATGTAATATACGAGAATGGAAAATACTACAAATCTATCATACTTACTCAGGAAAGATTCACAGTCCCACTTTTCACCAGGCTCCTCTACAACCACAGTCTCCATTTCTTCATTATCCTCTTCAACCTCCTCAATTATCATATCCATCCCCTCTCTGGGGGTCCGGTCGTCCAGTTTTACACACCTGCAATAGTAAAACACCACAGTTATCAAAGTAAGCACAAGCACCATACTTAAAGAACAATATAAAAGGCACTACTGCACACTGAACAGAACAGTGTTACATTTTGAAAGTGCAAGGCTAAACAGAAATACAACATAGCAAACATGTAAAGAAGAGTGCAAATAAACCAAAACCTAGAGTGGTGAAGGTAAAAGAACAGATTTAGTAGGACTGCATTATTTTGGGTACTTATAGAACACAGTATGAAGAAGACCGTATTATTTAAGTCTGAGTTTTGTTTTACTTAAAATGTTAAAGTCCCTTTCCAAAAGGTCATTTGCTGATCTATAAAAAAAAAACCAAAAAAAAAAAAAAAAACACCCATACACGATATGACGTCAGTAAGTCAGCCACTCAAGTGTTCCTGAGCTTTAAGATATAAACCCTGCAGCCACATAATGGAAGAAATAAGTACGTACTCTTTTGCCTTTTGTTTGTAGTAATCCTCTATAACGTCTTGAAGACGATTGCTGTCTGAGCGAATGAAGCCTTCCAGTTCAGCATTATCCAGGGCCCCAATTTCATCATCATCAAACTGTTCATAAAACTGTAAAAAAAAAAAAAAAAAGTTTCAAAAATAGGTATTTCATCTCTCTAGTGTTATTCCAACTTATTTAGGAACACTATACAGCCAGGAATGCCCCCCTACAAGGTAAGAAAACATACCTTATTTCCAGTCTGCTGTCGCTGGCCCCACGCCCGATCCGCCTCCTTGGCTGACAGGATTGATGATCTCAGCTAATCCAATGCTTTCACATATGAAAAGCATTGGATTGCCTGAGATCATCAAGGAGGTGGGGTGGGCAACACACCAGTTTGGCCAATTAGCATCTCCTCATAAAGATGCATTGGATCAATGCATCTCTACGATGGGAAAGTTCAGTGTCTCCACGCTTTGCAATGAACTTTCCCCATAGAGATGCATTGATTCAATACATCTCTCTGAGTAGATGCTGATTGGCCAAACTGGCATTTGCCCCCTTAATGAACTCAGCGAACCCAATGCTTTTCCTATGGGAAAGCATTGGATTGGCTGAGCTCATCAATTCTGATGTCAGTCAAGGAAGCAGCTCTAGTGGCCGTCTAAGGAGTGGCCACTGGACGTGTCCCCAGGGAGCAATGTAAACACTGCCTTTTCCTTTTCTCTGAAAAAGAAAAAAGACTGCAGGGACAGGCTATAGACACTGGAAGAACTGCATTATTTTAATGTCGGATTATATCTACTAAACAGTAGTAGTAGTAGTAGTAGTAGTAGGTTTTTGTATTTGGCAGTAGGGTGTCCTTTCAAGAAGCATCCAAAATATCTTCATTTCCATTAGCGTGTTGCGCATATTTTTGTAAGACAGAGCAAATATACATACACAACGCCAATGAGGGGGGGATTTTAACACCAAGAATATTTAACATCTGAACTGTTGTTGCAATTAAATGATAATAAAAGTAACTAAATCACTCACTTTTTCAAATCTCTCATCCAGGAGAGTGAGTTGATCGTTTCGTTTTATGACAGAAGATGAAATAGAATAGTCTGTGAATCGACTCTTGGTTTCTTCATTCATAAAGAAAAACTCTTTTGTGTTTCCAGACTCGCCACCACCTTCCTCATCTGAAACAGGGCCATCTGAGTCAAAGTCACCTTCCTGGCTATCATCATCCTCCTCTTCACTATCAACATCTTCCCATTCACCTTCATGTTTTCTAAAAAAATAAAATAGAATAGAAAATAACAGCTTTAATAAAATGGTGAGAATACTGCAAATAACAAACAAAAAAAAAAACAATTACAATTCTAATACTGGTGGTCTCAAATTAACAGTCCCCTAACTAGCTTTGTGTGTTCTACTGGGGAAGGGGCGGAACCCAGATAGTGGACAGTCTGGTGACAAACTATTGGATGGTATCAATAAATGTAGCATGGCCAAGCACTATCCTGAGGGGTAGGGCATTCCTAATAAGACTATCCAAGGATCTGCACACAACATATGTATAATATATGTAAATAGGACTGGAGCATAACAGCCAGTCATACTCCAGCTCTCCTTCCACGCACTGTGCACAAGATCCCCGGATTGAGTCCTGCCAGGCGAAAGAGCTCTCCCGCTTAGGATGCCAATTGGCTCTACCACATTGATTGTATTTTCCAGGTGTGATTCTGTGTGTGCCTATGGGAGTTTGAATGTAACTGTGTATGTGGAATTAGTAAAGTGCACTGTGGGATTAAAGGACCACTATAGGCACCCAGACCACTTCAGCTTAATGAAGTGGTCTGGGTGCCTGGTCCAGCTAGGATTAACCCTTATATTTTCCTCATAACTTGTAAATGAAAAGTACAACTACAAATCATGCATTGCATTCTATTAAAATTCACAAAACTACCACTAGCTACTCACCTTAATATGCCAGGATTACAGTGTGAATCCCTTTAAAGAAAACCTACTGCTATGTGATACAGCTAGCGACCCAGTACAATATTGTACTATGTATTTAGCCAGTAAATAATTCACCCCTGTTTAGTCAGCCATGGATACCCAGGCTTACAGTGGTGAGTAACTTAAGGCCTGGCTAGTAAAGTAGAAATCAAAATGTAAGGTCTTCCTTAAATTTAAAGATAAAATCCAGCTACAGGATAGGATGTACCTCCATGTTTCATTACTGCTGGGATCATTGGCCTGAATAATGAAGTCATCATCAAGCTGATTTTCAGGATCGTCGAAGTCAAAGTCATCATCCAGACCTGCCACAATATCTGGATCCAAGTCTAAACGTAGACCTACAGGCAAACAAATTGAGTGGGCTGTTAAAGAGGGCATTTGCAGATTGATAATGTTTTAGCAGCTAAACAGAAATAAAGCTGTGGAGAGAAAATTAAGACCTTCCTAACACTCAAATAGCCTAAAATCTATACGATGAGGTTAATTAAAATATATACCACATTTTTTAAAATCTTTTTAGATGCCATACCCAAATTTCAGCATGATCCATTATAAACTCCAATTTTGTAAGGAGGTTATATCAACACCCAAGTCCCCTCTTAAAGGGACAATGTGGGCACCCAGACCACTTCAGCTCATTGAAGTGGTCTGGGTGATGTTTCCCTTTTGCACCTAGTGCTGCAATGATAAACATTGCAGTTCCAGAAAACTGTAATGTTTACATTGCAGCTCTAAGTCTGCCCTCAGAGGCTGTCTACCAAAGAGCCACTGGGGCGCTTCCGGAATCGTAACAGACTTTTTGTCTGTTATCTGACGCTAGACGTCCACACGCCCAGCAGGAGGACCTCCATCGTCAGATTTTCCCCATAGGAAAGCATTGATTCAATGCTTTCCTATGTGGAGGTCTAATAGGCGCGCAGCATTTGACACGCATGCACATTAGACCCTGCTCGTCGCAAGACGGAGGAGGGGGTGGAGCTTCGACCCAGCGCCGAGGGAGCCCTTTATTTACCGAGGGGGCGGCAGAGGGATCGGTAGTGCCAGGAATACAGCTTTGTATTCCTGGCACAACAGTTTCCCTTTAAATCAATGACAAAACTAATCATATCCACAATTTGTCAAGTTAAGAGGGATTAGCATTTTTATCCCATGAACAAAGCAGTGTCCTCAATGCGAATGAGAATCATCTTAGTGCTCAAAAGTCATCAGTTGTAATGACTTCACAGGAGAAGGATTGGGCTCCAGTGTGTCCTGGTGTTGGAATAATAGATTAATATTGTATCAATTGTTTAAATTTAAAAAAAAGCAGAGGGTCCATAAATATAAATATATTATGAATGGTATTTTTGATGGTGTTTTAACTTAATTTGCACTCCTACAAAAACCCAACAATAAAAAAACAAAAACAATTACCTCCAACGGGGGCAGCTTTGTTTAATAACCCAATATCCTCTTCAAACTCTGATGCAAAAACGGAGGAAGGCAAATTAATAGATGGAGCCTAAGTAAGGGGGGGGGGAAAGCCAAAAGGTCAATATTTGCCAGAACAGTTCGAGATGGAAGCCTGAGAAATACAACAAAAGTTAATTATAGAAGCAACGCATCATTGAATAAGCTGGACCTTATGTGGCCAAAAGTATGTAGACATGCCTATACAAGCAAAAAAGAAATTGGGTGCACACCGGAAAGATGCATTCCTAAGCAATAATGCTGCCGTAGAGACCAACATTTATACATAATACAGATTAAGGAACAGTGCAGAAATACAGTTTTCAGTTTTATAAGGCTACTTAACCCCTTAAGGACCAAACTTCTGGAATAAAAGGGAATCATGACATGTCACACGTCATGTGTCCTTAAGGGGTTAAAACCACGTATCTCTGCAAACAAATATGGGGTTTCAGTTCCACCATTTGGCCATATTGTGTTAAGCCCACCATTACATCACAGTACCCCAATATCTGTGGGTCCTAGACAAATTAAAGACAAATTAAATAGAGCTAGTGCTAAAGAGTATTTTAATAATCTTTTGTAAGAGCACTGTAAATATATATAATGCAAAATGAATGTGATCAACACAATTTTGAAAAAAAATGCAGTTTCAAAACTAAACAATTAAAGTAATAGTGATTTAAGGTATATACTCACAATGCATATCATATATCTGCTCAAATGTATAATCAGTTTCATAACTATCCCAAACCTCCTCAAACATACAAGTGGACACCTCCAAATGGGCCTCTGAGGTGCTCAACCCAAAAGGAATCTTGTCTGGATTCCAAACCTATAGAGTAGAGTAAAGATAAAAAGGGAAGGTCGCCAATTCCCCTTTTGTCTTTACAATGCATGTTTGGAGTCCAGACCAGATTCTTTGTTACTTGTAGAATTATGATGAATCTTAACTGGGACTAAGGGGACCGCCCAAACGCTGAAAAATGATGGTCAGGGATGATTCCTCAAACACTTAAAAACACTTTCCTAGACTGTGTGGGTGTGGAAGTGGTTTTCCCTTAAAGGCCTGTGGCTTAGGTGAATGGTAGCAGGTAGAAGGCTGCTGGGAGGCTGATGTGGGATTAGCTGGCCAGGTGCACATGCCGGTTGAAGAGTAGTTAGCTGGTTGGGTGCCCATGTGGTCTTGTGAGAGCAACCAATTGCGCTGTTCCAGGCTCGCCCATAATCTGCACATAGTTGGTCTAAGGACTTCAGAACGGTGGCTGGCGGTTAAGGTGGTCGCTGCAATTATGGAACAGCCGCCATGTTATGCACAGGCCCCAAGGCTTATGCACTGGTGGGGAATTCAATTCTCCAGATAACACCCCCAAACTCCTAGACATTTTAACTTCACAATAACCAGCTGACTGGGGCAGGTCTAGTAAGGCAGAAATTACTCAAACTGACAAATGGCAAAGGTGGTATATTCTTTCAGAGTGCAATGTTTAAAGTCATATCTTTCAATATTTATTCAAGGAGATCGTGTGGTTAGGTGCTTCTGTTGGCAATGGCTGGGATTAAAACACCTGAACTCAATAAATATGAGGTATATCCACACACCTTAGGCCATATAGTGTACATTCATCTCCCTCTATTATTTACGCACACTTTAAATAAAATACCCACAACTTGACAATAATAAACCACACATATCATGTACAAGTAATTAAATAGATGAGCCTGAAAATCCTGTTGTAAAATAAACCATAATTTGATATGGACATAATATCTTTCTGTAAGGAGCTGCTGAACACAATGTGTACTTGGATTGGTAACTGATTGTAAAATACCTATAAAAGGACACTCTAGGTGGAACACAAACTTTTTTACTCTATTATGGTGACTGGCAGCAAATGAATGCCATTCAAAGATGGAACTAATTCCAATAGAATGGAATTAGTTGACTCACATAGTCCTTCTCATCTTTGTTTCCTCCACAAATAAAAACATTTGGGAGAGAGGCCTGTCACTCCAACACAACAAGACTTTATGGGGGAAATGCAGCAATTTTACATATATTTTTTACTTACTTATACTATTACATTTAGCAAAACCATGCATTTAGTATCCTTTAGGTTAGATGCGTCTCAGATGCATAAAGTTTTCCTTTAAACAGAAATAAAACAAATTGATCTTACTGGAATATGTTCTACTTCAGCTTCTTCTTCTCCATCTTCGGTCACAATGATTTGCCTCTGTGACTGTCCCACATCAGAGGGCACCAGCTCTCCTGGACCAACCTCTTTCAAGTGTTGCAAGTAATTGTAGTCATCATCAAAGAAAACACCAAAGTTTCGCTGTTCCTCTTTCCGCTTATCCAATTCCGCCTGGGGGAGAGAGAGAGAGAGAGAGATTTTGGATTGGTGTTTTAATGTCAAATCTGATAAAAGGTGTAATAAATAATTATGTATTTCTTAAACAATCTATATAAAAAAAAAATGCTAACAAACCATTTGATGGGTTTATATTTATTAAAGGACCACTATAGTGCCAGGAAAACAAACTAGTTTTCCTGGCACTATATAGTCCTTAGGTCCCCCACACCCTCAGGGCCCCCCTCCTGCTGGGCTGAAGGGGTTAAAACCCCTTAAGCCTCTTAACCTTAATCCAGCGCCAGGCTCCCACCCCTCCGACATCAGCTTCCAACTGGAGCCAAATGCCCATGCGCGGCCAGAGTCGCGTGCGCATTCATACCGCCCATAGGAAAGCATTACTCAATGCTTTCCTATAGACGTTCTGCATGCTCAATGCAATTTTAGCATTGAGCGTCGTGGAAGCGTCTCTGAAACTGCCATGTTTACAGCTGCAGGGTTAAAACCTGGGGGACCTGGCACCCAGAGTACTTCATTGACAGTGCAGAGCTGTCGATTTGTGGAATTTACTTTTGCAATGCTCTTGTGGTCTGGAAATATGGTCGCTTATGATCACCCCAAATATTTGGGGATTTGGTAACAAGCCTGCAGTGTATTGCACTAACAAGGCACATGGCTCTAAAGAAAGCTCTGTAAAGAAAACAATTTATTTAGAGTGTATTACTCCAGCCATGCATACCGCCTACATTATATCCAGTTCATTATGTAAACAAAAGAGCAAATTTACTTTAAGGAGACGTGCATTTGCATATAACCAATGTTTCAGTCCAACTACCTTGATATATTAAGAAAAGTTTGGTAATGGGACTGAAAAGGTGAATGTATGCTCTTGCACAGCTGTAAAAAACAAATTATGTTATCTTGTTGTTTTTTAAATTCTATGAGGGTGTTCTGCACTTTGGCTGAGATCATCAAACTTGATCTCAGCCAATCCAAAGCTTTCCTAAATGTGCATGCGTGGCCAATCAGCACCTCCATGCAGATCCAATCTAATACACTGCTCCTTTCCCCCCATTCTAATACACTGTCTCTCATCTAATACACTGCCCCCAAATATCTAATACATAGCCTTCTGCAGCCGCCCTTCTCTCCACTCTAATGCACTGCCCCCCCTCCCTCCACTCTAATTTAATACATTGCCCCCCTCTCTGGATTTAATACACTGCCTTCACCCCAATTTAACACATTACACAGGAAGGTACACCCCTCTTCTCCAACCTTAAGATGAGCCGCCTGTCCAGTTCCAGCTCTGCTCTTCTCAAGCAGGTCAGATGCTCCTCTGGCTCTGCAGAGAGCCAGGCACTCTGCACAGATTCTTGCGGCCACTGGAGCACGCAATCACCCATGGCAGGGCATAGCACAAAGTGGTGCCAGGGCAGGTGGGCTGCAAGTTTGACATGCTTGATGTATGGAGCATAACAAGATTTTTCACGTCAACACAACTATTACTAATAACATTATTTCTAATCACGATGTACAAGCATATGATGCTATAATAGAATAGTTATAAGAGTAGTATTATATAGTAAATATCATTGTAACTATTACTTTTCCATACTGACATTTTCCTCATGTGTCCCCTTATATGATTGCACCCATTTATTCTAATTTGTATAACTGGTGAACATTAGAAAGTGTTTAATTGTAAAAGGTAGGCATTCTACAGATCCCCAGCTCTTGCACTGTAACAACTGTAAGCTGTGTGTTGAAGATGAGGTTGGAAGGATTGAAAATAAAAATGAAAAAATAATACACACTCTGAGCACCAAAATGTGCTGTAGTTGTTGAGGTGCCAGTAGACACCTGCGGGCCCCCCTTTGTAAGTAAGAAAATAGTTTTTCAATGGTGTGCCTTCTAACCAGCGGTCTGCCAGGCGCCACTCCTGTCCTCCACTACTTCTAAAAGAGAGAGTCGAAAGCTCTTACTCTGAGTTAAAGGGACACTCCACTGCCCAAATACAAAATGAGATATATACCGTATTTATCGGCGTATAACACGCACTTTTTTCCCCTGAAAATAGGGGAAAAATCGTGGGTGCGTGTTATACGCCGATATCCCATAATTACTTACCTGTCCTGAAGCGTGGGCCGGCTTCACAGCTTGCACCGTGGTACAGGAACTTTCATTTCATGTTCCGGTTTCCGGCGGGACTGAAAGGAAGTGTGCACAATAGTGTGCACACTTCCTTTCAGTCCCGCCGGAAACCGGAACATGAAATTAAAGTTCCTGTACCGCGGTGCAAGCTGTGAAGCCGGCCCACGCTTCAGGACAGGTAAGTAATTATGGGAGGGGAGGGGGGGGAGGGAAGGGGAGGGGGGGGAGTACACTATGGGAGGGGAGGGGGGGGGAGTACACTATGGGAGGGGAGGGGGGGGGAGTACACTATGGGAGGGGAGGGGGGGAGAACACTATGGGAGGGGAGGGGGGGAGAACACTATGGGAGGGGAGGGGGGGAGAACACTATGGGAGGGGAGGGGGGGAGAACACTATGGGAGGGGAGGGGGGGAGAACACTATGGGAGGGGAGGGGGGAGAATACTATGGGAGGGGAGGGGGAGAATACTATGGGAGGGGAGGGGGAGAATACTATGGGAGGGGAGGGGAGGGGGAGAATACTATGGGAGGGGAGGGGAGGGGGAGAATACTATGGGAGGGGAGGGGAGGGGGAGAATACTATGGGAGGGGAGGGGAGGGGGAGAATACTATGGGAGGGGAGGGGGGAGAATACTATGGGAGGGGAGGGGGGAGAATACTATGGGAGGGGAGGGGGGGAGAATACTATGGGATGGGAGGGGAGGGAAGGAGAATACTATGGGAGGGGAGGGGGAGAATACTATGGGAGAGGAGGGGGGGAGAATACTATGGGAGAGGAGGGGGGGAGAATACTATGGGAGAGGAGGGGGGGAGAATACTATGGGAGGGGGAGAAATACTATGGAAAGGGGGGAACACTATGGGATGAGGGGGAACACTATGGGATGAGGGGGAACACTATGGGATGAGGGGGGAATACAATGGGATGAGGGGGGAAATTTCCTGGAATTTCTTTCTAAAAATGAGGTGCGTGTTATACGCCGGTGCGTGTTATACGCCGATAAATACGGTATATATATATAAAAATGCCTACTGTTTTTTATAGGTATATCAATCAAAAAGTTATTTTAAATGATTTTAAAGACAAAATATAAATATATATTATATATTTTTTTTCTTTAAATCACTGGTCAGTTGATATACCACCGTGAAAACATGCATGCATTTAGTTGTGCATTTTTTCCAATGGGGTGTATATCTAAAAACAGGTCAGAAAATATTTAAAATTCTTGTCATCTTCTAACCCAGTCTTGCTTTTCAGTGGCTGTCTAATTACAGACTTCCCAATACAGTTCAATGAGAAGTCTTTGTAGTACAGGTGCTCTGAGCAACTGCTGCCTCTTGAGTTTAGTTCCACTGAGCTATAAAACAAAAAAAAAGGAAGTAACATTACCCGTCGTCTGATTGACAGCCAGGGGGTGTTACAAGGTTTATTAATAATGTGCCCAGCCAATTCTATTGAAATCTGCACTTTTTGTAGGATGAAAAGAAAAGAGGACACACTTTTCACACATAAAGCACTTCAACAGCAAGCTGAAGTGCTTTAAGGTGCTAAAGTGTAGCCTGAAGCTCTTGTTTAGAAGCTTCTGGCTCTCTGTTGGAAGTAATAGAGGTGTGGAATCCCAAAAGCAAGAGTTCATATCATTCCAAAACCTAAACAAGTTTAACTACTTACAATGAGCACTGTAGTGGCTATAGTGCTTTGAGTGTTTCTTTAAAAAAATATAAGGCTTACAGAGTAGTATATAACATCATAGCAATCAATGCATTAATAAAGCTATAAAGGAACCTTGTCAGCAGGCAGTAGGACTCTCTGAGGAGCAGTTTCATCAGCGGCTAATGGATCCCGCTGACTTCTGTGTACTAGATGAAAAGTAACTGCTTTCTTCTTTTCTATGAAGGGCTTCTTCTTTCTATGAGGCTGTAACAAAAATTGGACATTAAAACGTTATGAAATGCTTTGCACAGAATAGTTTATAATTTAAAAAAAAAAAAAATGCATGTATTTTTAACACAATCACTTTGAGTGCAACCATACATATAGCAATTTGTAACTTGGCAATTATTTCCTCTACTAATACACATGACTGTGGAAACACTTTATAAATCCTGTTTTATTTAAAATTCTAAGTATGTGAACAGAGATGAGATGGAACTATAATTAGTGCAAACAGTAAATACACTGGAATGGTAAGGAAGTGACATAATATTGAGATGAGAAACATTGACACTAGCATAGAGAAGGAACAATGCAGTAGATATTTGGATGACAATGCAATAGACAAGCAGACAAAAGTACATTTTTTTTTACTCCCAGAGCTTTGACTGCAGTTCACATTGAACATCACGTGCGTTAAAATGGTGTTTTGTGATGCATGGTGGTGGTGGTGGGGACAAGGGGAAGCAGCAGAGGATGTGTACGTTATTCAAAAGCAGGGAGATTTATTCAAGACATTCAAGGTCTTCACACAGAAAGATTTGAATGTATTGTCTGGCAGAATGTGGAATTCATATGCTACCGGTGTGAAATTAATTTAAAACGATTAATTAAAATGGTGGTTGAAGTTATTTCAAACTCTATAAGGTTTCGTAATCACACATGTGACCTTTTGCTAAAAAGCATAAATTTGAGTGACTGGTAACTTTTCATATTTCAGCTGCTCACTATTAAATTAAAGACTGATCAGTCATCAAAATATTAGCTGCTACTACTAACTTTTATTTTAACAATGAACTGATGAGTGCTCATGCATCTGCGAGAACTATGGTACAAGCACATGTGCCTAATGCATCTACAGAAAACTCAACCAACTAATAATTTAAAGGGTTACTCTAGCGAGAAAATTTACTTTCTCTTAGCATACTTTATAACTCATATTGAGCTTATCAAGGTGCCTCCTCCATGCATATTTTTTGTCCCAAATATTTCTTAAATACCATAAAAAATAAATAAAAAATAGTTATAGCCTCATGGAAGTAGTTGGAGAACTCACAACCGTACGTATACATCCCTATAAGCTTCTACTTGAAGGTGTACTGACAGCACTGCCTGCAAGTGAAAAAGCTCATTACATCCCTAGTCAGCCTGCAGTGTGTGCTGACAACAGAGAGAACTTATTGCACAGGATTATAGCGGCACTATCACCTCCCTCCCCTCCTCCTTAAAAATGAGTATTTCATAAAGATCAAATTTTTGTGAAATACTCATTGTGGCGAAAGTAACCTCGCCACTGGTTCTTGGAGGGGCCTGTTTGCCAGCCTCCTGCCTCAGGACTATGGGCCATGCAAAAAGGCTCATAAAAGACCTTGGTCATGCCTTTTTGCTATTCTGTTCGGAAGATT